>NC_132791.1:134425000-135055500 GCF_048418805.1 Vulpes vulpes | reverse complement strand
TAAACAGCAGCAGATCCGGGGATCCTTCCTGTCCTCCTTGACAAGTGGATCATAATCCCATCCAATTATAGTCTCAGGGGGCATCCTTGGGGCCACCCAGCTCCTCTGTCTTGCCTCATTCTCTGCCACCTTAACTAAAGGACAGAGGACAGTGACAGTGTCCTTTGACTATCCTGCACCACAGCCAAAAGCGCTCTGAGGGAGAATCCACTGGGCTGAGCGTTTGAAACTCAATCCCTGTTAGTTTCTTACTTTTAGATGAGTGATCTAGTAATAAATCCGGAGTGAAAGCCCAGGGTTCTGGTTCTGGCCCAACAGCTGACTGGCTGCATTATCTCCATCAAGTGTCTCATTTTGTCTTATTGGCACTCTAAACAAACTGTGAGAATCTAAGAAGGGGCCTCAGGGCTCCTTTGGCCCAGCTCAGTCTCCTTGGAAAACCGCCTTCCCCAGACTCCCTGAGAGAGAGCCACCCAAGCCAGCTCTTCCAAGGATGGGAGTTCACCACAGCCCAGGGAAATAAATGCGTTCCCTTGCAGGAAAGAGGAAAGAGGGCCCAGATTCATCCTCTGCCCTAGGGCAATTTTTAGCTTTGCCTTCTCCTGCCACTTACCACTCCCCACACTGTTTATTTCTGCCTTGTGGCAGAGAGGATTGTCAGTGACTTACGAGGGTACTGAAAACATGGCAAAATAATATAAATTAGACAGTGAGGTAAGAGGACACAGAGCAAAAGTTTAACTCTTGTGAGCTGTGAGATCTGAGTCCCATGTCGAAGGCATAGCAGTGAGGAGTAATACTTTAAAGCCAAACTGTGGGCTTGGCAAGTTTTGCATCTTTCTGTGCTTTGCTTTTCTCATTTGTAAAAAGGGGACAATAAAATCTATCTCAGAGGGTTGTGAGCATCAAATGAGTTAGCACATAGGAAGACGGTAGCTTATTATACATGAACACACATATTGCACTTAAATAATCAACACGAACAAGGGATAAATGTAAATATACACAAAGCCAGGCATGTTGCAAGTGGATGTAGCAATGTTCACTGTTACTACTAAATTGCCAGATCTTCATAGATATTTAAAATAATTTAAGGACACCTGGGTGGCTCAGTCAGTTAAGCATCTCCCTTCCGCTCGGATAATAATCTCAGGGTCCTAGATCAGGCTCTGCATGGAGCTCCCTGCTCAGCCAGGAGCATGCTTCTCCCTCTGCCTCTCCCTTTGTGCTCTCCCTCCCTCTCTCTCTCAGATAGAGAAATAAAATCTTTTTTAAAAATTTTAAAAAATAAAATAATTTAAAGAAAAGCATTTAAGTACATGGGAAGATGTTCATGAGATGTTGCAAAGGGGGGGGGGCGGGAATAAATGATAAAACAGTATGCCCCCCAGAAACACTATGCACAATGTAAGCTCATTTTTATTTATTTTTTTAAGTATGTCTTTAAGAAAAAGACAACATGGTTCATTGTGGTCATTCCTGTATCATGGGGTTACAGGTGATTTTTATTGATTTTTGCTTGGGCATTCTCAGTTTTTATATCGTAGAATAAGAAGGAGAGCTAGGAGAGAAAAGAAAACCCAGGAGGAGTGGAAATGGGAAGAAAGCAAAAATGCCCCTGGGATGCCCTATTCACCTCCTGTGGGTAGACCACAGATTTATTCCTCAGCTTTCCTGCAGCCAGAATGAAAAGGAGACCATGCCAGTTACAGGATTTCCAGTGTCTGTGAGATAAAAACAGACAGACCTGTTACTCAAGAGAATTACAACTATTCTCGGTACTCAAATCAGACAGGAATCTCTCTGGGGTGGGGGCGGGGTGGATAAAGGGGACACAGGGTGTGGCACCTCAACATCCCCATGGCAGTGACAGCAGCGAGCTCCGTGGGCTGGTTTCTGTGTGATGGCCCACCATAGAAGCTGGTGGCATCACACCAAACCACAAGTCAGGGAAAGGCAGTCTGTCCGGGACAGGTCTGAAAGAGACCAATCAGGGTGCCCACCCACCTTGGGTCTGTTTTGGGGTACCTACTCAACTGGCTTGCAGCGTGCATTCCAAGCCCTCCCCCTGCTATGTTGTTTCTGTCTGCAGAGATGGTGTTTTGGGTTTTTGTTTTTTTTTTTTTTTTTTTAAGTAATCTCTATGCCGAACGCAGGGCTCAAACCCATGACCCCAGGATCAGGAGTTGCACACTCTACCTGTGGAGCCAGCCAGGCGCCTCTGTCTGCAGAGCTTTTGGTGGATCTTGTGTGGCAGCAGGTTTGGAACTAGAAAGCAGATACTCTGTGCTGCCAGCCGAGCTGAGGCCAGGGGCTTGGGGGTGGGAGAGGGGACACTTTGCACTTTTATTGTGGTCACTTAGGTCTAAGCATATCTTCTTTAGTAGTTCCCAGTGGGCAGGACTGTCACCTTGTACCTCGGGGGTCTGGAACATTCTGGAACTTGTCTGCCTCCATTCAAAACCCACCTCCTCGCCACCAAAACAGTTCATGCAATTGCACCCCCCACGGCAGCCCAAGGCTCTGCCTCGTCCAAGCTTTGCAATCAGCCTTCTATCATCCATCCTTCAGCTTTATCTGCTAGGCAAAAATACTTCCAGTTCTTTCCAAGAGTTCTCCCAGGACGGTTTTCTGGCCCCTCTGCAGCCTCTCCCAGTGCCCTCTAATTTGTCAGTGTCCCTGCCTAAAGCATACTGCCCTCTGAGGGGACAAATGAAAAAAACAGATGTCCAAGTGTTGTGAGAGCTTCTCAAAGTGGGGGTTATAAATACACACCCGAAAAGGCATGTCAGGCTTGAGCAGCAGGATCCATGGCACAAACAGGAGTTCAAAACACAGTGGTGCAGGTCTTGGATGAGAAAGCAAATTCCCAGGTGTTCCTGCAAGCAATGTGTTGGGAGGGGGAACCGCCATTCTTGGCCCCCGGCCCTACCTGGGAAGCCCGAGGATCACTCTAGAAGGAGGAGAAAGTGGCCCTTTCAAGAAAAGTTAGGAAGCAGTCAGAGGAGGAGACAGAGGAAAGCTGGAAGGCTCAGGTGCCTTAGAAGCCAACAGGGAAGTTTCGGGGAAGGAGGGGTTGATGAGCGGTGTCACATGCCTTTCAAGGTCAAGATAAGATCTGAAACAAGTCCTTTGGATTTGAACTACAAGGAAGTCACCGGTGACCTTGGTGAGCAGTGGGGACAGAAGCCAGCCGGCCTCAGGTCACGAAAGTGGGAACAGCAAGTGGAGACAATGTTCACGAAGGGTGGAAACAAGTGGTAGGGAAGAGATAGGGTGCTAGGAGGGGGTGGAAAGAGAGAGGATGATAACAGACAACCTCGTAGGGACAGCTGGGTGGCTCAGCGGTGGAGCATCTGCCTTCGGCTCAGGGTGGGACCCTGGAGTCCTGGGATCGGGTCCCACATTGGGCTCCCCCAGGGAGCCTGCTTCTCCCTCCGCCTGTGTCTCTGCCTCTCTCCATCTTTCATGAATAAATAAATAAAATCTAATAATAAAAAAAGAACTAATCTTCTAGAATTGGTGGTCAGATGCCAAAGTGTCTCTTGTCTCAGTGGAACAAGAAATGGCAGGATCTACTGACAACAAGGGAGCAGGTAGGAGCATTAGAGGTTGGAGGGTAAGGGAAAGCTCAATCGGGTCCTCACAGAGGAGAAGCTGACACTTTTTGGCCAGAACTCAAGGTCCTGATGAGGTTGGAGACCATCTATGAGAAAGAAAGCCCCAAAAGTCAAAGTCATAGGCCCACCACCAGCCAGCAGTGCTCAGTAGCCCCTGTGTAGATCTAGAGAAAGAAGAACTGCTGGATTAATCTAGAATTGCAGGTTTCTTCCAGGAAGTCAGGCAGAAGAAGAGGATGACTGCTGGGATGGACGATGGAAGCGAAGCTAAAGGGAGAAGACACGAAGGCAGGACATGGAGAGAACAGGAAACAGAGCCCAGGTTTCTAGAACTGTGCTGTCCAGTACCGTAGCCCGTGACCACAGGCAGTTAGTTCCATTTTGGCCTGAATGAATTAAAATGAAATAGAGCTAAAGGTTCCTCAGCTAACTCTCCTTTGGACAGAAGCAATAGAGACCATTTCAATAATCATGGGAAGTTCTATCGGACTGAAAGTTCTATCGATCTCGAAGATTTGGGAAGATGGAAGAGGTGTGGTGAGTAGCCAAGGAGATCGTGCTTTCAAACTGGCATCAGAAGGGAGGATTCCAGAGGTGGAGCAGCTCGGGGTGATGATGAGGCTTACTGAGGACAGGAGGAAACTTCCTGCTGGGAGGCAGACATCAAGGTGACCGGACCTGAGGAGATCCAGGTGCTGGGTGGGCCGTCCACCTGGGTCTCAAAAGGCACACAGAACCAGCCTCAGGACTTGGGGCAGAGATGAAGGCCCAACCAGGGGCTGGTGTCTCCAAAGAAAGAGTGGAGTGACCTAGGTTGTGGGGTGTGGGGTAGGGATTCAGAGGCGGAGATGTGGAAGGTCTTCAAGGGGTAGGATAGTGTTTCTGTGATGTAGATGGAAGGAGATTTGGGGGTTGAGGAGGACAGCGGCCCCCATCCTGGGCATGGGATGGTGTGGTTGGGACAGGAGTCCCATGGAAGAAGAGGCCTGTGGTGTGGGTGAGGGCCGGGTTGGGGGGAGCACTCTGTGAACACAGGGTGGACTCAGGGGAAGGCAAGGCCCCCCGAGGGCACAAGCTAATCGTGTGAGAGGAAGGGCTCAGGAGAAATGAGATGACCCAGGGCCTCCATCCTGGGCGCGACTGAGGGTCCTACTTTCTAAATCAAGCATTTATTTGATGCTTACTGTGTGCTAAGCCATCTTCGAAGCATTCCAACAATCATTAACTCAGAATACTCCGTAACAACTGACAGGATAGGTGTCCGATCACCTCTTTAGGGAGAAGGAAACTGAGCCTAGAGAAGTGATGTGCTGAAGATCGCATCATGGGAGGAGCAGAGGAGCAGGGATTCGAATGAACGACGGGGTGTCTCTCGGTCACCACTCATGGGCAGGACAGACTTGGCTGATGCTAAGCTTTTGACACCAATGTTGGCCTCCACCACGGCTGGACAGGGGAAGGGGGACACAGGTCTACCTGCGGTTTGACGGGGTGGACACTGTCTCAGCAGAGGAATGGAAGATTCTGGAATCGAATGCTGACATCTGGCCTCCCCGCAAGAGTCAGGGTGGCCTGTTTCGATAGTGTCTCTCTCAGAAACAGGAAGAACTTGATGCAGACAAAGCATGATTCCAAGTCACCTTGAGCTGACCTTGTGTGACCTTGAGCAAGTGACTTTGCCCCTCAAGGGTTGAGATGGGGATTATCACAGTTACTGTATAGGCTTGTGAGACTGAATGAAAAGATGGGCGTGAAAGGAAAGAAGCCGGCCCCATAGATGATAGTTTAGGGTTTTTCAGTTTTGTCTTTTTTTTTTTGCTTTGGGGTTTTATTCTCAACATCTCCAGATCTGGTTCCCAGGCCCCTCACCCTGGAGGAATTAGGGGCATCCCCTCATTTCCAGACTGCCAGCTCACCCAATAGGCCTCAGGGAGGATTGCTCAAGGTGATCCCATTCCCTTGGCAGGATTTCAGGAGATGGGGCTGTTTGGGGAAAGGACTTGGAGCATGGAAGCACAGGGCTGTAGGGTGTAGAGGGTTTCTGGAGATTTACCCTCTTAGGTCCACAGTGTTGGGATGGTCCTCATCCTTAGCTTGGGCCTCCCTTGTTGCCGGCTTCTTGGCAGAGGATTCAGGACTTGGGCACAGAAGCCCATACAAACCCCAAATCCACCAAATCCTTTAATCTACCAGAGCTCTTTGAAGGAGTGAAAAATTCTTGTGGATCAGGGGAACCGGCCACCCGATGTAATTTATTTTCATTTGCAAAAACCTTTTGACAAGGTCCCACCCTGAACGCTATTAAACTACAGAAAATGTTTCACTGTGAGGGGGAAGTTTTGTCATGGATGGAAACAGAGTTCACAAAAAGGGATGGTCCTCTGGGTGGAGAAAGTAGTGGGGGGAGTATAGGGGCTCTGAGCCCAGAGTTGGGGTTCAGCTCATTCAATGCTGACAGGCGCCCTGAAGGAGGACGTCCTCTCAAGGAGACCTCAAAGTGCAGAGGTGACACTGAAGTGACACCCAGAGAAAGGGGTTGAGAGGGACCATCTCAAGAGATAGCATACATGGCCTGGGGACATGGGGACACAGTCAGTGTTAGCAGAAGGTGATGTAGTTGGGGACAAATAGCCTGAAAAACTATTAGAGGGTTAAAGGTTTTCAGTTTCTTTCTTTCTTTCTTTCTTTCTTTTTCTTTCTTTCTTTCTTTCTTTTTCTTTCTTTCTTTCTTTCTTTCCTTCTTTCTTAAGATTTATTTATTTATTTGTGAGAGTCACAGGCAGAGGGAGAAGCAGGCTCCCTGCAGGATTCGATCCCAGGAACCCAGGATCACGCCCTGAGCCGAAGGCAGATGCTCAACCACGGAGCCACCCAGGTGCCCCAGGTTTTCAGTTTCAACTGAAAAATGCTATTCGAAGACCTGAATACAGGCTGTTTCCTGAAGATCATCTCTCCAAAGAGGTGCTGCTCACATTTAAGGCCAGAAAATTCTTCCCTGGGCAGAACAGTCCAATGCCACCACAGGACATTTAGCATCCCTGCCCCGGGCCCCGTTAAATGCCAGTAGGTACCCCTCTACACACACACACACACACACACACACACACACACACACACACACATACACACACACACACACATTCTCACCACTGAAAAATGGCTCCTCACATTCATACATTCCCCCCAGAAGGGCCTCCACTTCCCCACCCCATTCTGATCTACTTGAAATTTAGCCTGATGTGCCGCTAAGCACCTTCCCCGACCTCCCCCTAAACCAGCAACACGCAAAGAAAACTGCTAAATGAATTCTCAGAAAGAGAATCGGAAATGAAACAGGATGCATTTATGTCTAGGATCCTCTGGGAAGTTCTAGTCATCACGTCTCAAAACACCTATGGAGGTGGAGATGGCCCGAATCAGAGTCACTTGACTGTGGTAAGTGCCAGGAACATAAATAAAGCAGAGGAGGGGAGGGGGCATGCCAGGAAGGAAGGTGCATTTTAGACAAGGTACTGGGGTGGGTGTTGGGAGTTGCCTCTCTAAGAAGGACCCAGTAGAGCAGAGTTAAGCGAGGAAGGGAGCTGTGGGGGTATGGGGGCTTGGCAGGGAGGAAAAACGTGCATTTCTGGCAGGGAAGACAGCCAGTGCAAAAGTCCTGAGGCACGCCTTGACCCGCTAAGGACCAGAGAGGAGGCCAGCTTGGTGGGGGCTTGGGGAGTGAGATGGGGAGTGGTAGGAGGTGAGGTCAGAGAGCTGAGTGCAGGTGAGGGTGCACGCAGTTTTGCAGACTTTGATAAGGAATTTGAACATTTCGGGGTTCATCCAGGGGTTGCTTTTCCCATACCTCTTTTTTTTTTTTAGATTTTTATCTATTATTTATTTGAGAGAGGAGAGCATGTGAGAGCAGTAGCAGGGGTGAGGGGCAGAGGGAGAGGGAGAAGCAGGCTCCCCGCTGAGCAGGGAGCCTGACGCAAGGCTCAATCCCAGGACCCTGAGACCATGACCCAAGCCGAAGGTAGACGCCCAACCGACTGAGCCACCCCAGCTCCCCTCCCATAGCTCTTAACACCACAGTGTTGCCCTGACTAATCCACGAGCTTCTCGGGGAGGAATCGTGTCTTCTCCCTCTGAATCCCCAGTATTGCACGCACTGCCAGACACAGAACAGGAACGCACTACAAATTCATGACAATCAGGCAATTAAAAGCCACAGAATTATGGGCCACTGGGGGTGGTGACCAGCTGTGGCAGGCGGAAAAATGGGGTTCCCCCTCCACCAAGAAGATATCCATGTCTTCATCCCTGGAACCTACGAAAGTGGCCTTAGATGGCGAAACAAAGTCTTTGGTTGGAGACCACGAGATGGGAAGATCGCTGTGGATCATCAGGGTGCACCCTACGTGCCATGCCAAGTGTCCTTCTGAGAGAGAGGCACAGGGAGAGCTGACAGGATAGAGGACAAGGAGGCCATGTGGAGACACAGGCAGAAATCACGATGATGCAGCCATAAGCCAAGAACACCAGCAGCCACCAGAAGCCACCAGAAGCTTCAAGAGACCAGGAACCAATCCTCCTCTGGAGCCTCTGGAAGGAGAAGAACCCTCGACTTCAGTCCAGTGACGCTGACTTTCAACTTCTGGCAAATCCTAGAGCAGCTGGAGTTAGGAGGGTCCCCTTGAACTCTCAAGAGGTGACCTTGGGGGTACGTGGAAGGAGCAAAGAAGGGACCCCTAACGCTCGGGTCCTGAAACGTTCCTGGCGTCTCGCTCTGGGTCTCCTTGCTGGGAGTGGGGACCACCTCTCCCCGTTTCTTCCCTCCCGTGATGCTGAGCAGAACGTCTGGCGCATACGCTTGCTGAGAGCTTGCTGCTTGTGTTGAGGTGTCACAAGTCCCCTTTCCTGGAAATCAGGATTGCAACCCCTTTATGATTTAGGACCCAGTCCAGAAGGAGGTCATTCGTGTCCTGAGCTTTTAAGAGAAGAGGAGCCGCGCCATCAGGGGAGGGGACTCCAGTCCACAGGGAAGCCGAAAGGTTTTCCCTTCGAAGCGCTTGCCAGCTGAGGTCAGGCGTCCTCTGTTCTGGAACCACAGATTGGGAGGCCCCTGGGCGTTGTTCCTCAGTGACGTCACAGCTGACGGTGGAATCTCTGCCAGGCACCACTGAGGGACACCATCCCACCCAAATTCCCGAAGGGTCCCCTGAATTGGAGCCCACAGGGGTTGGAAGAGAATAGGAGTAGTGCTTCTAGAATGTCCATCTATTGCTCCCCCCGTTTACAAGTGAGGAAGCTGAGGCGTTGGAGGCTGAGAGAATTGCCCAGGAGCTGAGCTCCTAACTACGGCTGTTGAGTCATCGGAGTAGGTGGTGGGTCACCTGTGGGGGGAAACCTGCTATATTCGGTCCCGCTCGCTTAGGTGGAAAACACAAAATCGTGATTCTGATGGCAAAATGTTTTTCGTGACAGATGACTGCATAAAAAGTCTCTCTGTATGAGGGAGTAAGCTTCTGTTTTTTGCAAAAAACAGCTATGTGGAAGAGCTTATTCCCCCCTGAATGTCAGTATTCCTGGTCTACGTGTCACTCGGGGAGAGAGTTTAGGGGGCTCAGTTCTAAGAGGTGGTACAGGATGGAAACAGACACAGGCCACTGATTCAGATTAGTTAAGTACACAGATGATTCAACTATAACAAGGTGCTATAGGGAAGTAGGGGGGCACCTGGGGGGCTCAGTCAGTGATGTGTCTGCCTTCAGCTCAGGTCATGATCTCGGGGTCCCAGGATCGAGTCCCGCATGGGGCTCCCTGCTCAGCGGGCCATCTGCTTTTCCCTCTGCCGCTCCCCTCCTGCTTGTGCTCCCTCTCCCTCTCTCTGTGTCTCTCAAATAAACAAATAAAATCTTTTAAAAAATAATAAAGTAGGATTAGGGGAAGGAGGGGACCTGTCTCTCACCGATGCTGCCATCAAGGAAGGAGTAGCCACCATGCCGGCCCCTGGAACGACACCAGAAAGTAGACACAAGGCTTCATGGACATGACCTACCCTACAGAGCAACCTCTTAGTCTCTGGCTGAGCATAGGGTCTCTCGGGGCAGCCAGCTTCCTGGCCCTGCTTGGAGGGAGCCCCTTAAGTGGTCAGCGGGGCAGCTCCAGTCACATACACCCCCCAACCCCGGGTATCTATCTACATCTCTGTGACAATGGATGCTATGGTGTGTACCTCCCAAATTCACATCCGGAAGCCCTCATCCCCAGTGCCATAGTATTCGGAGGCAGGGCCATTCGGGGTAATCAGGTCCTGAAGGCGGAGTCCTGTTGTGATGGAATTAGTGCCCTGATGAGTGACACAATCGCTCCCCTGACCATGTGAGGACCCAGCAAGGAGGCTGTCATCTACAGACCAAGAAGAGAGCCTAAGCCAGGAGCCTAATTGGCCCAACACCTCGGTCTGGGACTCCTTGGCCTCCAAATCGTGAGAAATAAGTACATGTCACTCAAGCCACCCAGCCGGTGGTGTTCTCTTACAGCAGCCTGAACCGATGGAGACGGTGGGCAAGTCACTTCACCTCTCTGGACAGCTGTCCCCTCTCCTGAAAAATGCAGCTGGTAACATTATGTGTCCTTTCTGCCTCCCCCCCTCCCTTCCGCCCTCCCTTCCTCCCTGCCTTCCATCTCTTCCATAGAAATCAGGAGTCCCAAGCCAAAAAGCAGAGGCAAGAGACCTGGGGGTGTCCAAAGCCCTAAACAAATATGCTTTTTATAAAGAACCCAGTACAGTGACCATCACCATGATTCCCACGGGAGCCCCCCCTCTCCCCCAGCAGATGACAAACTGCCCTGGACCACTGAGGATCAGATCAGGGACAGTGACATTAGCGCTGCAAAAGATTGGACTTTGTGTTAATAATACTTTACTTATTAGGGGCACCTGGGTGGCTCAGTGGTTGAGCATCTGCCTTCGGCTCAGGGTGTGACCCCGGAGTCCTGGGATCCAGTCCCGAATCAGGCTCCTCACAGGGAGCCTGCTTCTCCCTCTGCCTATGTCTCTGCCCCCTCTCTGTGTGTCTCTCATGAATAAATAAATAAAATATTTGAATAATAATAATAATAATAATAATAATGCTTTACTAATTACTAATAAGTCAGTGAGCGTGCATGGTAAGTATCAGTAAAACCATCCACTGCAGCTTGGGGTTGGGTAGGTCCCTCCCGTGTAGTCTAGAATCACGATCCCAGCCACAATCTCCGTCACCATCACAGTCATCGTGACAGTCATAACGACAGCTCACACATTCTGGAACCCTGTACCTGCTGTCAGGCTGGTCTAGGGAGTTGGTCTGCTGGATCTTAGCGGAGGTAGAGGGGGCTTCTGGTGGCCACGGTGGTGGTGGAGCGGCTGCAGGTGATAGTGTGAGAAGTGCCTCTTCTTAGGGAACTCAGGGACGGAGAGGAGAGGCCGGACCCAGGCCCACAACCGGGTGTGACGTCTCTTGCTCACTGCAGTGTGCCCAACGCCTAGCCCATTTGGCCCTTGTAGGCACTCAAGGAATGTTTGCCAAATGAAACATCGAGGGGCCCAGCCAGAGCATCCGCAGGTAAGGAACAGGGACTTCTTGGTGTCCAGAAGCATGTCTGGGCCTGAGGCTAGCAGGTCTAATTCAATTCTGCATCTTAGAACATTTGTTTCCCATGAATCCCTTACCGGAGTAAAGAAGACTCACATTACAGGTCATGTTGGCCTTGCTCTAGAACTTGGATGATCCTTGGTAGTATCAAAATTTCATAATCTGTGATACACACACACATACACACACACACATGCACATACCACGTCTCCTGGCTCCGGAGGGAGAATCAGCCCTTTTCAATGGGAGCAAAGGACCCTCACTGGGCTGGGTGCCCTCACCGTGGGTCCAAGGGACTCGGGAGACAGCTGCCTCTTGCCTGGGCCCCCTCAGCTAAGATCTGATTTTCTCATCATCTGGATAGTCTCAGCGACTCACAGCAAAGGGATGAACCAGGCTGACCTTTCTGGAGGTTTGTTTAAAGCAGAACAATGTTTGTCTTGTCCAAACACTATGAATTACTCCAGAGGATCCTGCCCAGTTTTACAATCCACAGCTACAAACGGCTTACATAAATAGGGACTCGTCCCCTCTTCTCCCCACCACCCACCCCATTTTTAACAGCTTCTCTCCCCCACCACCCACCTTCTTCTACTCTTCCAGACCTTCCCCCTGCCCCCCTCACACCTCCTCTCCTCTGAGCCCCAGCCTGGTGAAGGGGCAGGTGTTGGGAGTTCTGGGCCACAGCTCACACCTGGGTTATTGCTGGCACAGATCCCCTATGGCGGGTGGGCTGCTCTGTCCCTGGTGTGGGCAGGGGTTTGCCTTGCTAAGGGGGGGCTCTGGGCACATTTGTACTGTGTGTGGGCCCTGTGCTAGGTCCAGCTGTGAAAGTGTGTTGGTAAGAAAAGGCCTTTCGGTTTGGGGGGCAGTTCAATGTCCAGCCCACTCAGACCCTCCTCATCTGGCGGGGTGTTCAGCTCACCCTACAGCTTTTCCTTCTCAGGCTGCACATTCGAGGGATCCCCCAGGAATCTTCTAGAAGTAGGGCCCCTTCCCACCCTTCACTTCAGGCCTCCCTCCCATAGGAGGCACAGAGAGGGAGCAGGGCCATGGTCCTGGGAGAGGAGGGGCAACAGAGCCCAGTTTCCTAAACTATCTCCCTAAATATAGCCCCTATGCCACCTGCATCAAAATGCTTTGGGAAACTTGTTTAAAATGCAGACTTCTGGGCCCCTCCCCAGGCCTAGGGAAGCTCTCTCTCTGGGGAGTGGGAATGGAGGTGGGGGCGGGGGCGGGGGGGCCAGACTCTGCAAAGTCCCTTCCGGCTTTTAGGTGGTGTAGTTTCAAGGACAGCTGGGTTCTAGAACCCAGAAGCAGCAAGGGTGGGCAGAAGCAGCCTGAGAAAAATTTAGTGGAGTCACTGAAGCTCCCAGGGGAGGTATCGATGAAGACTTGAAGAGATGCCAGAGGAGTGTGCGGCAGCACTGGCGGTTGAGGGTGTGAGTGGTGTGAGGGTCCGCCCTTGAAGCCAAAAGCGATTTCATCTTTGTTTTGCAGACAAGGAAACTGAGTCACAGAAGGGAGGAGTGACTTCCACCCAGAAGCTGGTGAGAGGCATAGGATCCCATCCCCTATCCACCCTGGGACACACATCTGGGATCCCAGAAAGACCTCTTCCCCCCAGCGGTCTTTCCTTCTCATTCTGGCCTCTGAACCCAGCTGAGGTTGGATCTCAGGGCCACAGCTTCTTTTCCCTTGATGGCAGGGTCTCCCTGGGCGGAAGGGCCCAGAGCCAAATGTGCCCCTCCACGTGGGCGCACGGTGAGCCCCAACAGCAGGAAAATCAAAGAGCCGGGAGCTCCATCCTGGAGAGAGCCAAGCCAGCCCTGCCCACCCGGAGACTCGGCAGCCGGGCTGGGGGCGCTGTCGGTGCCGGGTCCTCCGGGTCAGGGCTGCGGCTGCCAGGCACGATCCCGCTTGGCCGGAGGGCAGGGGGCGCCGCCAGGTTGAAGGCCCTGGGATTCCGGGCTCCGAGACCAGTTTGCGCCCAGCGCTGGCGGCGACCTCGGGTGGAGAGGAGGTCAGAGGATCAAGCGGCTGGAACTCAGCTGATGCACGGAGGCAGACCCAGCTAGCTGGGGTCCGGGCGGGAGTGGGCAGCCGCAGCCGGCAAGGCATGGGGTCACCACCCCCCACCGCAGCCCCCAGGGGAGACGCGGTACCGGTACCGCGGGGGGACCCGCAATCAAACGCCTGGCGAGGGTCGGGATTCGAGGAGCGGGCCCGGTTTCTCCGATCCATCCGCAGGTGGGGAGACCCCGAAGCTCGCGGCGTGCCCTGGGGCGCGCCACGGCCCTCCCCGCATGCCAGCCGCGGGGCTCGCGACAGGTGCCCCCGAAGCCCCAGCTCCAACGTGCGCGCCTCGGACCGGCGGCTCCGGCCTCCCGGCTAGTTTAGCATTCGATTCTCTAACGCAGCCCTTTGTCCCCCGCGGCCGTCACCCGAGCCCCTGGACCCCCGCCGGGGGCTCGCCCTCGCCCGACTCTCCCGTCGAAGGCCCTCGAAGGGAGGGACTCCCGGGAACCCAGGCCGAGGCCGGCGGGTCCGCGGCGCGGGCCGGGGCTGCATGGAAATGGCCAGAGGAGCCGGCGGGCGCGGCGGCGATTTATTCTGGGAGTGACAGCCCCTTTGAGCGCTCGGCGAATGGCATTTTCTGTCTGTGAAAGCCTTTCTTCCCACCTCTGTTCAGATTAGCCCGGGGGATGAATGCGCCCATTATCCAGCCCGCTGACCATTCTGAAACGCCAAATTAATTACTAAGCACTGAATCAGGCGCCGGGGCCGGGGCACCGGGAGGTGTGAAAATAGCGAGCGGCTGGAGCTGGGGAAAGGCGAGAGGGGCGCCGCGCCGAGAGGCCGGGCGGGGCGCGGGGCGCGGGGCGCGGGGCGCGGGGCGCGGGCTTGGCGGGCGGCTGGGCGCGACCTGCCGGCGTGACCCGGCGCCACCGCGGGGGGGGGGGGGGGCGGGCGGGCTGCGGGGAGGGCGCGGGGCCCCGGGGGTCGCCGCGGCTCGGGCCGGCCCGGGGCTCGCCGGGCCCGCGGGCGGAGCGCGCCGAGTGCGCCGGGCGCCGGGGCGGAGGCTCGGCCGTGCGCCGCGCGTGGGTGCGGGTGCCGGTCCCCCAGGCCCGCGGGCCCCGGACGCCCCGGTCCCGGCGCGGCTGCGCTCCGGCTGCCCTCCGCGGCCTCCGCAAACTTGGGCGCCGCCCTCCGACCGCAGCCCCGCCGCCCGCCTGCTGCCCCCATCGCCGCCGCCACCCCCGGGGCCGGCCCCCGCGGGCCTCCCGAGGGCCTCCCGCGGGCCTCCCGAGGGCCTCCCGCGGGCCTCCCGAGGGCCTCCCGCGGCCCGGACGGCACTTACCTCCCGAGGCGCCGGGCCGGAGGGGGAGGCGAGCTGGCGGCGGCTCCCGCTGGAGTGCGAGGGGCGCGGAGCAGCGCGCGCCTTTAAGACTCTTCCCCGAGACTCCGCCAGGTGGTGTCAGGCCGGCGGGGCCCGGGCGGCTCGTCGCCCCCGCGGCCACCCCGCTCCCGGCCCGCCCCGGGCACAGCCCCGGCCGCGCGCTCGCCCTCCGCGCCCTGAGCGGGGAGCCCGGGAGGGCGCGATGCGGGCAGCTCGGGGACCCGGGGATGCCCAAGGCGAAGCCACGCATCCTGCCCCCTCTAGCCCGGGACCGCGCGGGGCTGGAGGAGTCTCTTTTGGGGCGGGGCGCGGGGGCGGCGCCGGCGGGGCGGGGGCGGGGGCGGGGAGCACGCGGCGGAGATCTTGCCCAGGGAGCGCGACCGCGTCCCCGCTGCATCGCCGCGGGACGCGCCTGAGGTCCGTGCCACACTGGCCCTGTCGCCCTCGGCCCGCGATGGCGAGCGGACACGCTCCCCGGTGGCCGCGGACGAGCCCCGGGCGAGAAAGCAGAGGGAGCGCTGTCGCCACTTAACCCGGGGGAAGCGTCACTCACACTCCCGACGCAGAAAAGTTTAGGAGGCCCCGAGGGAGCTGCAAGGAACTCCAGGGCCTCCGGCGAGAAGCGGGGTCGGCCTGCGGGGAGCCCGGAGCCTGCCTGTTCTCCCCGGGTGGCTGCTCCGAGTTCAGGGCAGCGGGTGCGTTCGCGCGCCGCCCGCACCTGGGAACCTGGCGCAGTGCTCCCCGCGGCTGCCCGGACGCCGGCTGGCAGGGGCAAGCGCCGTTCTCTCGCCCCGGGCCATTATTCAAATTGTCCATCATGGGTCTTCCCTTCCAGAAAAAAAGAGAAAAAAATTGACGTTTATATCGAGATTGCAAGGTGCATTAATAATTAGCTCAGGTTTTCTGGCTTTGCTGCTTACTATTTATGCCAACACCTTCCTCATTCCTGAGTGTCTCACTGTAGTTTCACTAAGCAGGGGAGCCAGGAGAACGTGCTTGCTTTGCTTTGTGGCTAACACACCTAGAGGATCCCTGGACCTGACTATTTGTGACTACACCCTTACCTTACAACTATTGTCTTCCAGTTTTTATGGTTGCAGGAACTCCTGGTTTTATTTTATTTTATTTTTTAAAGATTTTACTTATTCATGAGAGACACACAGAGAGAGGCAGAGACACAGGCAGAGGGAGAAGCAGGCTCCCTGCAGGGAGCCCGATGCAGGACCTCGAGGTCACACCCTGAGCCAAAGGCAGACGCTCAACCACTCAACGGCTGAGCCACCCAGGCATCCCAGGAACTTCTAGGTTTTAGAGAATAGCATCATTCAGACCTTTCTTCACCATTTTTTTTTTTTGGCCACTGGCTCTATTTTTCTACACTTTCTTGAAAGAAAACAAACAAACAAACATAGGTTCTGTTACTGACCTTGGGTTGGTCTCTGCTCTCCTCACTTGCATTACTTCTCTTATAAAAAAAGGAACAAACTGGATTATGTGATGGCTGTGGTCCCATCCAGTGCCAGCAGGCTGGGAGCCTGTTAGCATCTGATGAAAAAGCAACCATCCTGCTGCCATAGGACAGCACTTCCGGCCAAGTAGGGTGGCTGCATTAAAAGAGACAGGTAATAACAAGTGTTGGCAAAGATGCAAAGGAATTGGAACTCTCGTACATTCCTGGCGGGAAAGCAGCCATGGGAAAACAGTCTGGCAACCCATCCAAAGGTTAAACATATGGTTGCTGTAGGACCCAGCAATTCCACTCTTAGGTATATATTCAACAGAAAGGAAAAGGTAAGTCCACGCAAAAGGTCGTACATGAATGTTTATAGTAGCCATTATTTGTAATAAAGGGATACACAACCCAAGTGCCATTAACTGATGAGGAGATTAATAAAAGGTGGCATGTTCAGGGGGCACCTGGGAGGCTCAGTGGTTGAGCCTCTGCCTTTGGCTCGGGGAGTGATCCTGGGGTCCTGGGATCAAGTCCCGCATCGGGCTCCCCACAGGGAGCCTACTTCTCCCTCTGCCTGTGTCTCTGCCTCTCTGTGTGTGTGTCTCATGAAAAAAAAACAACTAAAATCTTTTTTAAAAAGGTACATATTCATAGAATGTAATATTATTCAGCTGCAAGAAGGAATGAAATACTAATACATACTACAAAGTAGATGAACCTTGAAAGCTATGCTGAGTGAAAGAAACCGGTTACCAAAGGCCACAAGTTGAATGCTTCCATTTATTGTGAAATGTCCAGAATACATAGGTCCATCGAGACAGGAAGCGGACTGGTGGCCAGTGAGGGCTGGGGGTGGTGGTTGGGGGCTACAGGAAGTGAATGCTAAGGGGAAGAGGCTTTCTTCTGTGGCTGGTGAACACTGTGAGGATGAGTACACCCACCCTGTGACTGTACTAAAAACCACTGTGCACTTTAAACGCATGGATTATCTGGTTTGTGGCTTATATCTCAATACAGATGTTATAGCAAAAGTACTTTCTGAGTGCACAGTGTGTGTCAGTTGCTGGGGTAAGTCCTGGGGATACGGAAGTGAACAAGGAGATGAGGACTCTGCCCTCATGAAGCTTAGGGCATAAGGGGGGGGTAACTATTTCAGGATCTGCCAAGGAAATGAAACAGCTCCTTCCTTGCGCTGTGCATAGGCTTGCATGGCCCATACAGAGACAAGACAAAGGCAACACTTAGGGATTACTTTCTTCAATTCACCCCTCCTTTTCTTCTGCCCGGCCAGAAGAGGCTGCGGTAGCCCTGCAGACTCAGTGGGCTTTGACTCTCAGAATAGTGTCTCCCCAGAGAGCAGCCACCAGCAAGCAGTTAAGAGCAGCGAGTGTGGATGGAGCCAGACCTCCAGGGTTCAAATCCCAGCCCTGCCTCTGGCCATCTCCTTGGACGTAGTCAAGGCACTTAACCTTCTCTGTGCCTGCTTCTCTATGGGCAACAGGGGTACAAGAGCTCCTACATCGTGAGGAGAGAATGGGTTGGTGTCTATAAAATGAAAACATGCAGTAGGTGTCCATAAGGACTAGCTGATACTATCAGCTCATTGTCGCTGTCACCCATGTGCCCATTAAGATGCTTGACCTAGCTTAGCTCACAGACCTGAATGTTTTTTCATGGCCCACTAGGTGGCGCAGACATACCACCTCGGGCACCGGAAAAAGGCGTCTGGGTCCCTGGCAAGGTCATCTCTGGGATTTGATAAACTACCCCAAGAATTTGCTTGGGCTGTGGTTGTTGGGTCCACCTGTGAGCTATAGCTAGCAGCATCGTCTATAGCTCAGCGAACCAATCTAGCCAATGCCACTCACTGGGAGAAGTTTCCTCCAATCTAGAGAAACCAGTGCAGGTGCACAAATGAAGCACATAGTCCAGAACAAAATGTTTGCTGTGCACCAGCTCACCTACTGCCATGGACCCGAGGCAGCGGAGCACCCTCCCTCAGGCCCCTCCTCCTTTTATTACAAATATCTCATAACATGCTCCCTTATCATGCTGGAATGAAATTTATAGCGATATGGCTTTGCCGCATGCCTAACTTCCTCCCCCACCCAACCCCTATGGGTAACATAAGCAAGAAATAAAAATAAAGTCATGTATAATAAAATAACATGCATTTCAATATGTTAATGTCTCAGCACGGCTACATTAAATGACAGAGTGGAGGAGTTGGAATGCTTCCACCTGGGCGTGGAATGACCAGGAAGGCCTAGGTGAAAAATGATATCGATGGGGGGGGGGGGGGGGAGGGAGCATATGACTCTGGTGATTCCAACACGGTGAGTGGCAGGCGCCCGGGGCAACATGACTTTCCAAAGTGGTCCATACGTTTCGATCAAGTTGCCCATCTGGGAAGTTCGTGTATTTTTTTTTTTAAGGGATTTTATTTATTTATTCAGAGAGACACAGAGAGAGGCAGAGACACAGGCAGAGGGAGAAGCAGGCTCCCTGCAGAGAGCTGGATATGGGACCTGATTCCAGGACCTGGGGATTGTGACCTGAGCCAAAGGCAGACACTCAACCACTGAGCCACCCAGGTGCCCCAAGTTCATGTATGTTGAGATTGTGAAGCAAGACAAAACAAAACAGATCCTTTGTGCTCATTGATAAAATAAAATGAGGCTCTGGGTACAGGTGATTTTTACTCCCCTCCAGCACTAGGATAGCTAAAACTGCTTTACCACAAATTTGTAGCTGGACATAATACCATCCGTTGAGAAGCACTGGTCCAGGCTTAAACTTGCTCTGGGCATTTCTGGCAAAGCTGGCACTCAGTCTGCCTCGGGCTCAACTTGTAAAAGGCATTTGCTTTTCTCCAGGCCACTCAAATACACTTGTCGGGGACAAGAGCTGGGACTCACAGGGCAGGGTTGCAGAGAGAGGGAGGCCGTGGGATGGGGCCTCTCCCTCCCGGGACCTCCCTTCGTGTGGCTCTTTGTCCGCCAAGGGGGACCCCGAGGGAGGCTGGCCTCATCTGCCAATCTCAGGCACAGCCCAGTGGTCTTTTTGAGGCTTTTCCTAAAACCCAGCTGGGAAGTAAATCAGCGCAGACATAATCCTGATTTTAGCCACAGGGGCCCAGGCCTCTGAGCAAACCCCTGGCTTATGAGAATTTCCTGCTGTACATTTGCTTGGCATGTCAATCTCGAGCCATTCTTGCTCTGCTTTCTCAGGGATGGGGCTGGAGAGACCAGGGCTCGCTGGAACAAGGTTTTGACATGTTGGCATGTACAGGCCTGCTCACTCACTGGGCTCCATTAATTACGTCCACCTCCACCTCCTATGGGGCTTTTTTCCGGTCCGTGTGCATCTGGCCTCTCCTTTCTCCCGGCAGTTATGGCACCTTTCCCCTCTCCCCATCCCCCCACAACAACTTTCAGCTTGTTTGTCTTGAGAAGCAGGTATGACATGACCCAATCTCCCTGCTGGTATTTCTGGAATTCAGCTAGTTTAGCAAACCAAGACTGGATCCCTCCTGAGCAGGGCAGCCGCTTCTCTCCGCACACATTCCATCACTTCTGCCAATTGATGTCTCAGGGCCAGCTGGTCATCTACAACACAGGTTTTGACACCTCAAGAATTTCCTTCCAGACTCTCAGGTCTGAAAAGGGCAGCTGAGTGGCCTGGAATGCTTCCCGTCCTCAAACAAAGAGGTCAGAAGCCTCTAACTGTGTATTTTTCTGCGCTTCAGACCACAGTCCAAGGGCCTTCTCGCTCAGACATCCCTGCACCTGCAGCTGAAAACCTGTGTGGCTTGTCTAGTGCACATTTATTGATCACCTCCTGTATGCCGTGCACTATGGTCTGGTGGGAACTGGGGAGGCGCAGTCCCTGTTGTCACAGTGGACAAGACAGACGTTTAAAACACAATAACATAAACAGCTATGTGATTGCAGCTAGGGGGAATACGGAAGCCAGGGCAGGGAGCATAACAAAGGCTGGAGGGAACTGGGAATCTGGGACACCAGAGTCACCAGGAAAGTCACATTTATGTTGAGACCTGAGAGATGAGGTGCCTGTTAGCCAGGTGAGGAGACTGCAGAAGAGACATCCCAGTGGCAGGAGCGGTAGAGGTAAGTTCTGAAATCAGAAGGCAGGTTGATGTGGTCAAGAAATTACAATAGTCAACATGTATGGATTCCCTCACTGTATGTCTGGCCTGTTCTTTTTTTTTTTTCTTAAGATTTTTAAATTTATTTATTCACAAGAGACACAGGCAGACAGAGAAGCAGGCTCCCTGCAGGGAACCCAATGTGGGACTTGATCCCAGGACCCCAGGATCATGCCCTGAGCCGAAGGTAGAGGCTCAACCACCGAGCCAGGTGCTCCTGTCCAGCCTGTTCTGAAAGCTTCAAGGGTATCCATTATAATGCTCATGATTCTAATGCCATGAAATAAGGTAGTGTAAACCTTGTTTTATAATAAGGAAACTGAGGCATGGGAAAGCTATGTAAATGTCCCAAAGTTCCCAGCTACAAAGTCACAGAACCAGCATTTGGACCCAAGTCATCTTACTCCAAAGACTGTTTCCTTCTTATATACTTTCCCCCTTAACTTTATCAGGATATAATTGACACTCAACATGGTGTAAATTTATTTTTATTTAAAGATTTTATTTGTTTATTCATGAGAGAGAGAGAGAGAGAGAGGCAGAGACACAGGCAGAGGGAGAAGCAGGCTCCATGCAGAGAGCCTGACATGGGACTCGATCCTTGGTCTCCAGGATCATGCCCTGGGCTAAAGGCGGCGCTAAACCACCGAGCCACCCAGGCTGCCCAACATGGTGTAAATTTAAAGGGTATCATGCCCCAATTTGATACACATATGTCGCAAAAATGATTACAATAAGGTTAACTATTGCATCTCTGACCCCACATAGTTACCATTTAGGGTTCTTGTTTTTATGGTGAGAACAGTAAACTTCTGCTCTCATAGCAACTTCCAGGCATATGATACTAGAGTCACCAGGCTGTACCTACCATCCCCGGAACTTATCCATCCTATAACTGAAACCTTGTGCCCTCTCCTCATTTCCCCCAGCACTTCTGGCCCCTGGCCGTCAGCATCTTATTCTCTGTATCTGCAGGTTTGAAGTTCTCAGAGTCCCCTTACAAGTAAGATGGGACAGTATTTGTTTTTCTCCATGTGATTTATTTCACTTGACATATGGCCTCATGGCCCATCCGTGTCATTGCAAATGGCAGGACCTCTTTTCTTTATGGCTGAATAATATTCCGTTGTAGGTATAGATCACATGATTTTATTTCTCCATTTGTCTGTCTATGGCCACGGCAGTTGTTTCTAGGTCTTGGCTGATGTGAGTAACATGGCAATGAACATGAGGGTGCAGATAGCAATTTCCTTTCCTTTGCATATATACCTAGAAGTGAGGTTGCTGGATCATAGGGAGGCTCTGTTTTTAATTTTGGGAGGGAACTTCCATACTGTCTTCCACAGTGGCTAGGCTCGTTTATGTTCCCACTGATAGTTCATGTCCTTGCCAGAATTCAATCTGTCTTTTTGTTAACGGCCATTCTAACAAGCGTGAGTTGTTTTTTTGTTTGTTTGTTTTTGTTTTTTTAAAGACTTTTTATGTATTTATTCATGAGAGACACAGAGAGAGAGGCAGAGATGCAGGAAGAAGGAGAAGCAGGCTCCCTTCAGGGAGCCCAATGTGAGACTTGATCCCAGGACCCTGGGATCACGACCTGAGCTGAAGGCAGATACTTCACCACTGAGTCACCCAGGCATCCCTGTTTTTCTTTTTTTTTAAAGAGATTTTATTTTTAGCTCATCTCTATACCCAGTGTGGGGCTCGAACTCACAACCTCAAGATCAAGAATCGCACACTCCACTGGCAGAGCAGCCAGCCAGGAGCCCCAAGGTGTGAGGTTTTCATGTGCATTTTCTTAATGATTAAAGATGTTGAACACCTGTTCATGTACTGTTGGACTCTTCATGTCTTCTCTAGAGAAATGTCTCTCCAAGTCCTCTGCCCATGGTTATATCTGATTGTTTGGGTTTGCTTGTTTTTGCTATTCAGTTGTAGGTGTTCTTTATATATTTTGGATATTAACTCCTTGTCAGTAGATGGTTTCCAAATATGTTCTCCCATTCTGTAGGCTTTTCATTTTGTTGATGGTTTCTTTCTTTTTTAAAAAAGACTTTATTTAAAGATTTATTAAAGATTATTAAACATTTAAAGATTTATTTGAGGGGGGCAAAAGAGAGCATGAGCAGGGGGAGAAGAAGAAGCAGGCTCCCCACTGAGCAGGGAGCCTGATGCAGGACTCAATCCCAGGATCCCAGGATCATGACCTGAGCTGAAAGCAGATGCTTCACAGAGCAGGGACTACCCAGGCGCCCTTTGTTGACTGTTTCTTTTGTCATATAAAAGCTTTTTAGTTTGATATAGTCCCACTTGTTGATTTTGCTTTTTGTTGCTTGTGTTTTGGTGTCACATCCAAAAAATACCACTAAGACCGATGTCAAGGAGCTTCCCCTGCCCCGTATCTTCTAGCATTTTTATAGTTTCAGGTTTTATATTCAAGTCAATCCATTCCAAGTTAACTCCTGTGAGTGCTGTAAGATAAGGGCTAGGCCTTCACCTGCACGTGGGGGGCCATGCTGGAGCATCCTATGACCCTGGGTCTAGTGGTACAGAGCATCAAGTGCAGGGGTGTGTGGCAAGCTCTGGGTCCAAGGGAACATGATGTCTTGTTCTTGGTGAGTGCTGTGGGAGGTCTGCAGGGGCTACAAGGGGTGATGGGGTCCTCAGCCCTGCCTCTGGCCCAGAAGTTACAGACCGGGGCAGGTGGTGGTGGTGGCGGCCAGAGTCAGTGCTGTGCACCCCCTCAACTATGGGTGTCTGCATCGTGCCTGGGATCAGCTACGATCATATCTGCCACAGTGGGGGCTGTGGCCAGCTGTGGGCACACTGGCAATTGGGGCGGGGCCACCCAGGCTGTGAGTGTGTACCTCTATGGCTTCAAGTTCTTACCTTGAGCATGTGCACTGCAGTGGATGCCAGTGATAGGTGGCAGGCTAGTGGAATGCAGGTGCACAGCTGGTGAATGTGCACAGGGGTGAGGATCACCTGCACTCCCTGGGCTGCAGAGACCCGGACTGGCTGCCCATGCAGACCCTGGGCTCTGGTGGGAGCACAGTGGAGAAAGGAGTGGGGAGGAATCCAGGCAACTGGTGTCTATAAATGTGAACACCCACGGGGTGACAGCTGCAGGGGTCCACTGCAGTCATGCCGGCCGCTGGCTGCTGGCGCATCTGCAGAGGTTTCACCACTGCACGGTCGCTCCCCACTGCACGGCTGCTATTGGCCGCCCCTGTGTGTCCTCCTTGTTCCAAACCACCTCTGCATGCCACAACGTGACCAGTCGCTCTGAGTGGGTGCAAAAGTGCCTAATTGGGGATCTTTGTCGGCAGGGCAGAGTCTGGGGTCTCCTATTTTGCCAGCTTGGCGACCTCACTCCCAGACACTGTCTCCTTAGCTTCTCCATCAGAGAAAAGAAAAAGCCACGGTCATGACCACCATATCCATGTCAGATCTGTAAGAAGAGATAAAAGCATATCTGCAGTACAGGATGGATGGGCTGTATTTTCTAATTTTCTGTGTTCTGGATGCTCTGGGATCTGGGGTCTTGCTGATCTGAAAGGCCCTGGCTGTCCCAGGGTAAGGTGATTCTAGAGATAGTGAAGTACCACCCCCCTTCTTGTGAAGGTGCTTTGGATATGCAAGCCTGAGATCACACCTGGGCTCTCTCTGGCAAGCCACTCTCTGCTCCCCCACCCTGGGCCCAGTATCCTACAACTAGAGACATACCCTCAACACCAGAGCCTTCTTCTGCAATGATTCAAACTAGCCAACCCTGAGCCTGCGTTGCCTATATTTTCCACCCCAGAAACCATAACAAAACTTCATGCCATGTTTCCCTGTCGCTTCTTTTGTCTCATGACCCCCCGCCCCCAGGCTCCCCTTCCCCTCCAAAGACCTTGCACAGCGTGGGAACAGATTGCCTGGTGGTGGTCATCTTAACTCTGCAGGGGCCTTTACTGTACACGAATAATATCAAATCCTAATATCAAATCAAGATGAAGGGACCCTGGTCATTTAGCTGAGGCTCAGGGAGGAGAAGCACAAAAGGAGGACCCAACCTAGGTCTCTAGGCTCGGTCCCTGGTGTTTGTTTCATTGCTGCCCCCAGGAAAGGTCATAAGGAGGTAAGCACAGGCAAGTCTGAGGTGGGGGGTGGGGGGGTGGGGGCCTAAGTTCTTCAGAAAGGGAAGAAAGAGTTATTTTTCAGATAAAAACAGAGTCATGGGGGCACCTGGGTGGCTCAGTGGTTGAGCACCTGCCTTGGGTTCAGGGCGTGATCTGGGGGTCCTGGGATGGAGTTCTACATTGGGCTCCCCGCAGGGAGCCTGCTTCTCCCTCTGCCTGTGTCTCTGCCTCTCTCATGAGTAAATAAATAAAATCTTAAAAACAAAACCAGAGTCGTGAAGGGAGGAAGACACTGGAGAGGATATCTGGGTAAGTGGAGGCGAGCAATGAAGGAACAATTGACGTCATTTGTTTATTTTATTAAATTCATGCCAATTATCAATAATAGCAAAATCTCATCTGATACTTCCCATGTGCGGAGCGCTCTTTTAAGAGCTCTCTGTGTCACATGCATGACATTGACCCCACATAACGACCTTATAAAGTCTATACTGTTATTATCGTCATCTTGGGGAGGAAGAAATGGGTGCACAGGGGTTAAGTAAGCTGCCCAAAGCCCTCTGCTCATGCAGGTGGAGGAGCTAGGGTGTCTTTCTTTCTTCTTTTTTTTTTTTAAGATTTTATTTATTTATTTGTGGGAGACACACAGAGAGAGGCAGAGACTCAATCACTGAGCCACCCAGGTGCCCCATAGGCAAGGGTTTCTAAGCCCTGCCCAGTCCCCAGGAGTCTGCTCACCAACCACTCCCCGCCTGTCAAATGACTCCAAGGCAGGCTCACCTATCAATGGGAGCCCACGGTGGGGACAGCTGACCCCCACCTCTGCTGTGCATAGACAGCAACAAGATGGAGCTCAGCCCCAAGGCGATGCTATCTCTACTCTCATTCGGGGAGGAATTACACCTCTCTGACTATCCCAGCATCACCACTCGAGGTGCAGACCCACATTCCTCCCTGAGGGGGCCCATATATGGAGAAGAGAACTTTCCAGAAGGCTAGTGGCCCTCCCCCCGCCCTAGATTTCCCCTGTGAGCCCCGGCTTCCCACCAGTAGCAGGAGAAAGGATGGCAGGACCCAAGCAGCTGGCCCGGAACGAGCCCCTGTGATATTTCTGTGGGTTCTCTCTGGCCTGGGGGTCCTGGAGTCAGGATTATCCTGGCAGCCAAGGCTCCAGAGCTGGGCAGTCATGTTGGCAAAGCCCTCTCAGGGCTACGGGGCAGGTGACTGGGCCCCAGGAAGGCTCTGCGTGAGTTTCAGATGGTCCCATCCAGAGTTGTACCTGCACCGTCAATGCAGTGTGTGCGTGTGAGGGTGTGGAGGAGGCGAGGGGATGGTCTGGGGTGACATCCAAGCCCCATCAGAGACAGCCGTGGCACCTGACTCAGCCCGAGCAAACTCCTCTTTCTTAAATACCAGCACCCCCTAGTGGGAGTGAGCCTCCACTCACCCTTCGGGGGTCTTGATCCAGAGTGTCTGAATTCCGAGGGAGGAGGACACACGTTAATTTTCACTCATCCAACCAAAACCCCCGATTTCCTTCAATAATGAACGTTTGCAGCAGATCACGGAAGTGTCAACAAATGGTCCCTGTGACTCAGTCCCCAGTACGCCAGCAGGTATTTTATGACACGTTAGAGTTTTTACAGATGACTTGAAACACCCCTCATGTTTATCACGACACTGAAATCACGCCAGCTATTAGGTCTGGATCGTGGTATGCGGCCCGTTAATAAGGAAGCGGGTGGTACTGGATTTTTTATTTGTGTTTATATATGTTGAAAATGCAATGGAGTATAACCGTTTTCCTTTGTAGTCTGGTGTGCTTGATCTTTTGCATTTAAAACGTTCTTCTGAAATAGGATCCACAGGCTTCATTGGGCTGCCAAAGGGGTCCATGATATAAAAATGGTTAAGGAAGGAGCAGGGTTGGGACGCCTGGGTGGCTCAGCAGTTGAGCGTCTCCCTTTGGCTCGGGTTGTGACCCCGGGGTCCTGGGATTGAGTCCTGCATTGGGCCCCCTGCAGGGAGCCTGTTTCTTCCTCTGCCTGTGTCTCTGCCTCTCTCATGAATACATAAATAAAATCTTTAAAAAAAAGAAAGGAAGGAGCAGGGTTAATCAAATCCTTTCCTGCTGTGGAGGAAGAGGCTGCTGCTGATGCAATTATGGGATTCAGGACAGTCGGGATCAAGGAGACCGGAGCGAGTGACCGCTATGGTGTCTGCCTGAGGTTGATGCACAGTTGACAGAGTGATTTGAGTCAAAGCATCAATATTTGCAATCTCCAAATCCTACTGGTATTGATGCACAAGTGGGCAATGGGGCTCCTCCCAGGTGCCAGCAAAGGCTGGCCGTGAGGTTGCATTTTAAGACAAACATATGATAATATAATGAGAGAGGATGGAGTCAAACAGAATGAGGCAAAATGACCTTAAGGAGGGAGAATGGCTTCCAGGTCCCAGAAGCATAGAACATTGCTGCAAATGCTGATAAAAAGAAAAAAAAAGATTTCTACCTCTAAAGAACGTTTAAAATGTTTTAAATTGTGAAATGCCACATGCATTCAGACAGCATATTTTAATAAATAATTACAAAATGCATAACTACCACCAAGAAATAAAATATTAGCCTCTCCACTAACAAGCCCACCATGGGCTTCTCTCTGACCATAACTTGCATTCCCAGAGGTAGCCACTATCCCCACTTTTGTGGTTTTAATTTGCTGATTACTACTGAGATTATGCATCTTATATGTTTATTAGCTATGTTTTTTTCTTTTGCCTGTGAAGTGCAAGTTCATGTCTTTTGCCCATTTTCTACTCGGATGTATTCTTTAACTTACTGATTTATAAAAGTGTCTGATATATTCTGGTTGTTAAATGTCAGCTATATGTGCTGGTGATACATTCTGCAAATCTGAGGTTTGTCTTCTTCACTTTCTTGGTGGTACCTGTTAATTAACAGGAATTATTTTTAAGTGATTTAAATATTTTTATCTTATGATGACGACTTTGGAATCATGTTTAAGAAATCCTTTCTTAACTCATGGTCACAAAGATATTCTCCTTTTTTCCCTTTAAAGTTTCAAAGCCTTGTTTTTCACATTTAAGGATTTGATCCCTATGGGAGACTTCCACTTCCAAGGAGAACGTAGTAAGTAGTGGTGAGAGTTTGTTGCAACAACTGGAAACAACCGGATAAATCATAAAAGCCATATTTGCAAACACATCAAAGATCTGTGGAAGCAAACAGAATTAGATTAAGTAAAATTTCAGAAGAGGGAGAGTGCTTGTTAGGTGAGCCACGGCCAACAATGTTTTCTTCCAAAGGGGATTTGTTAAACCTGAGAGCAGAATGAGGATCAGGCTTGCCATGGGGGAGGCTTCCAACAAGAGAAAGAGAAATTAGCTGCACGTTTAATGACTTCATGGCCTGTTATGATGAACCAAAATCTAGGAGGTCCTCAGACTGAAGGCTGATTACCCTAAGGATGTGCGTGCTGAGTGCTGGGGTGGCATGGAGGCTGGGGGGCTGGCTGTAAAGGTCGCATGAAACCTCCTACAGGCTTGCAGTGCTGAAAGAGAGAGAGAGACATATAACAAACACATAGCAGGTCTCACCATGAAGACATTTGAAAGCAGCCATGGGCTGAGCAGAGCTGGAGCTATGGACCAATTTCTGAACTAGTTCATTCTTGATTAGGCTGAGATGGTCAACCCCTCCGGCCATGTGCCCAGCAGGAGAGAGGACAAACTCCTGCTTGGGGAAAAAATAAATAAAAGCATTGACGTTGGTCTCCACGGTTCTCTTATAAACACTACACAGCATACAATAAAAATTAACGTGATGGGTATGGAGGCCTGGAAATATGACCTATCATCAAAAGGAAAACACAATGATAGCAGACTTGCAGGTCATCTGGATGTGGGCGTTGGCAGACACAGACTGAAAAATGACTATGGGAAGTATGTTAAAGGATACAGAGGAAAAGGCAGGCAAAATGGATGAAAAGATGGAGAACTGGATCTAAATAAGAAATCAGTGGACATCCTAGAACTAAGCAACATGGTATCTGGGCCACCCGGGTGACTCAGCGGTTGAGTGTCTGCCTTCGGCTTAGGGTATGACCCCTGCCGGGGTCCAGGGATCAAGTCCCACATCGGGCTTCCCTGCTTCTCCCTCTGCCTGTGTCTCTGCCTCTCTCATGCATAAATAAATAAAATATTTCTTAAAATCTGGGGAATGAATTGTCCATAAGGGGCTTTGGAAAGTTCAGGCACATTCCTGGCAGTCTAGAAGGCTGTGAGCATGTGCAGGGCTGTGTGCTCACTCAAGGAAGACCCTAGAGGGCCCTAATCTTTCACCTCTGACTGACCTTGAGGACCTGCTCAAGCAAGAAATGGATAAGGCAGTGTTGTAAACTGTCAGAGCACCGAGAGTATCACCTAACATGTCCACACAGCCTGCTGGCAAAGGGTGGGACACTTAGTGTTTTAAGGCACTGAGGGAAAGTTCTATCTAATCTTTAGCTGACCACCAAGCTAACCAAGCAGACTTCCTTACCATAGGCTACAAATAATATAGTTGTTGTTGTTGTTTTTACAAGATTAGTCCAGGAAACTCACTAAACAAATAACAAGAGCAGCAGCAATAAATAAAAGCAAACAAACCCTGGGATGGAGATATGAATTTGACTTCAAGATTTAAAATGTCCCATTTTCAACAAAAAATTATGACCCCCCAAAGAAACACTTAAGAATGGCCCATACACAGGAAATAAAGCAGCCAGTATAAAGGGTCTCTGAGAAAGCCCAGGTGCTAGACTTACTAGACAAAGATTTTGCATCAGTCATTATAAATATACATGTATTTTAAAAAACAGCTAAAGAGAACCATGCCTAAAGGATTAAATGAAACTGTGAGAGTGAGGTCTCACTAAATTTTAGGAAGTATCAATGCAACCTCAAGAAAAATCTCAACAGATTTATAAATGGACCTTTTTAAGGTGTTCTAAATTGTATGGGGAAGGCCAAGGGACTAAGATTACCCAAGACACTCTTGAGAAGAATAAATGGATGAGGGGCACCTAGGTGGCTCAGCAGTTAGCTGAGCGTCTGCCTTCGGCTCAGGTTGTGATCCCAGGGTCCTGAGATCAAGTCCCACATCTGGCTCCCTGCAAGGAGCCTGCTTCTCTGTCTGCCTGTGTCTCTGCCTCTCTCTTTGTGTCTCTCATGAATAAATAAATAAAATTAAAAAAAAAAAAGAAGGAGGGCAGCCCATGTGGCTCAGTGGTTTAGCACCACCTTCAGCCCAGGGCCTGATCCGGGGGACCCAGGATCGAGTCCTGCATCAGGCTCCCTGCATGGAGCCTGCTTCTCCCTCTGCCCATGTCTTTGCCTCTGTGTGTGTGTCTCATGAATAAATAAATAAATAAAATCTTAAAATAAAATAAAATAAAATAAAATAAAATAAAATAAAATAAAATAAAATAAAAAATAAAGGGTTTTGGGAAGCAGAGAGATCATTGTATGTCTGCATTTCCAAAAGGTCACCAAGCACATGATGCAACAGCATATACAACAGTTAAATTTTATCAAATCTTTTTTTCTGCATCTATTAAGATCATCATGTGATTTCTCTTAATTTTTAATTTTGTGAATATGATGAATGACATTGATTGTTTAAATTTAAAACAATGTTACTGTTCTGGAAAACACCCCACTTTATCATAATGTGTTATTTCGCTTATAGGATTGCTCGTTGAAATCTGCTGATATTCCACTTAGAACTTTGCATCTATACTCATGACATAAATTGTCTCTTAGTTTCTCTTTTTATAATGTGTTTGTCAGGTTTTAGGATCAGGGTGTACTGGCCCCATGAAGAGTTAGAATGTGTTTCCTCATCCTGTATACTTTGAATGAAATCGTGTCAAATTGGTATGATCTCTTCCTTAAATATTTGAAAGGGTTAATCAGGAATGACATGTGGGCCTGGGGTTTTCTTTGTAGGAGTTCAAAAAAAATTTCTTTATAGCTTCTTTGATATATATTTGAGATAGTGCACAACAGATACACATATGTAGAGTAAAACTTGAGAAGTTTTGCCATACGTGTATACATACATATTGAAAACACATCTCCACCATCATGATAATGAATATATCTCTTATTCTCCCAAATTTCCTTGGGCCCATCCATCCTCTACCTTCAGGCAACCACTGATCTACTTTCTGTCACTATAGATTAGTTTTCATTTTCCAGAACTTGGAATGAATAGAATCATTACAGCATGTCCTCTTTCATTTTTTCCTTCTGGAGTGTTTTTCAACACCAGCAATCAATTCTCTAATTCCCTGGACACCAACTGGGTGTTCAGCAAGGCAATTCAATTCTGACATTAGCACAGACACTATAGATTTAGGGATTGGCCCCATAAGACCGGCCCCCACTTTAGATGCCAGTCACAAATCCCAAGGTTCCTGTGGGAACTTTTGACCAACAATATATATATGGAATTCCCATAAGCCCTTCCTAAGCTTCGATAATTCGCTAGAAAGGCTCACAGAACCAAGAAAGGCATTTTACCAATATTTATCAGTTATTTATAAAGCATACAAGTCAGGAACAGCTAAAGGGAAGAGACACATAGGATGCTGTGTGGGAGGGTTGCACAGACTTCTCGTGCTTTCTGCAAATGCGCCACCTACCCGGCATCTCTACCTGTTCACCAAGGAGAAGACTCATCAAATTTCATTGTTCAAAGAGTTTTTATAGAGCTTCATCCCTGAGACACTCCATCCTAGAGGCTGGTGGGTGGGTCTGAAAGTTTCAACTCTTTAATCAAGTGATCTCTCTAGTGACTATGCCCATCTCATTAGCATAAGCTCAGGTGTGATCAAAAGGCATTCATTATGAATAATAAAAAACACCCCTAGCACTGAGGAAACACATGCCTATTCACTCAAGTTTTAGGAGTTTCTGTCCCAGGAAACAGGGACAAAGACTAAATTATTGCTTTTTTAGCAACAGTTGGGACTTTTTCACTTCGTAGAACTATTTTGAGGTTCATCCATGCTGTTGCATGTTTCATTCATTTTTGTTGCTAAATAATATTCCATTGTATGGTAAATCCTTACCATAATTTATCCATTTACCAATGATGGACATTTGGGCTTTTTCCAGGTTGTTGTTGTTGTTGTTTTGTTGTTGTTTGTTTGTTTGCTATTACCCATAAATCTGCTGTGGACATCCATGATCCATGTACAAGTCTTTGCACAGATATATGTTTCCATCACTCTTGAGCAAATACCTAGGAGGGAGTGGCTGGATCATGGGTACATTTTTAACCTTTTAAGAAGCTGCCAAACTGTTTTTGAGCTGGTTGTATTATTTTACATTCCCTCCAATAGGTATGAGTTCCAACTGTTTCACATCTTTGCTAACATTTGGTATTATCTTTGAAAAAAATTTTTTAACCCATTTCAATGTGTAAGTAGTGTCATATAATTGTGGATTCACTTTGTACTTCTCCAGGGACTAATAGTATTGGACATCTGTTCACGTGTTTAATTGCCACCTGTGTATCTTTTTTTTTTTTTTTTTTTATAAAAACTCCATTTAAATATTTTTCCAATTTGGAAGTGTGAGTTTGTTTTCTTATTATTGAGTTTTGAGAGTTCCTTATATATTCTAGATACGAGCTCTTTACCAGATACATCACTTGCGAATATTTTCTCCCAGTCTACAGCTTTTCATTCTCTTATTAGTGGAAATTGTTACTTTTGATGGAGTCCAATTTATTATTATTTTTTTATTTTATAGGATTGTACTTTTGGTATCACATCTAAGAAATCTTTGCTTAACCTGAGGCCATAAAGATTTTCATCCTTTCTTTTCTTCCAGAAGTTTTAAAATTTGGGGTTTTAAATTTAGGTCTATTATCCATTTTCACTCATTTTTTAGAGGTATGCGTCCAAAGTTCTGGGTTTTTATTTTATTTTATTTATTTATTTATTTTTTAGTTCTTTTTTTTTTTAGTTCTGGGTTTTTAAAAAATATTTTTCTTTTAAGTGTTTTGGCCAGTCTTTTGTCTGCCCACACTGAGACTGCCATGTCAGGCATCCGTGCTGTTAAATAATACCTCCTGATGCTTCCAACCAGTGCTTTGGGTGTAGAGCAAGCTCTGAGCCAGGTAGATAAAAACAAGCCCTGTGAGTGGGGCAATTCTACGGAGCTGCCTGATGCACCAAATAGTGACAGTTCTCGGGATGGGAGCATTTCGGGGTTCCCCAAATCCACTCTACCTCCCTCAGTGGCTGTGAAATTTCTGGTTTTCAAGCAACTGTGCTCTCAAGGATGCTGGTTTTCAAGTCTACCTGAGAGCTGGAGACAGGGGTATAAGAACAGAGTAAGTTAAAAATGATGCAAAGCTCGCTGTCGTCACTGAAAGTTGGACACTTTTCTTGCGTAAATACTCCTCAGGTTGCCACAATCTGAGAATTAACCTTTGGTTGACTTCCAGAGTTCTGAAAAAAAGTTGATTTCGATAGCCTGTGGGTTTTGTTGTTGTTGTTGTTTGTGTTTTGGCCAGTGTTCTCATTGCATTTATGGAACACATTTTAGGAGGTCTTCACTCTGCTGTTTTGGAAATGCTTCTTCAGGATTGCATTGAGCCTCAAAGATGGGTTTGGAGAGAACTGATAGCTTTATAATACTTTTCATCCATGAAAATGGGATACCTTGCCAAATATTTAGGTCTGCTTAAATGTCTTTCAGTGACATTTTAGGATATTTTGCTTATTGTCTTGCATATGTTTTATATTAACTTATTGCTTATGTCGGTGTTGTAAATTTTTTTTGAAAGATATGTCTTTTGTTAGTTGCTGGTACACAGCAACAGAATCCATTTTTGTGCGGCGATCCTTACACCCAGACATCTATTCTTATTTTAATGAATTTCTTTGTGTCTTCCTTTTAGTTTTGTATGTCAGGGATCCTGTAATCTGTGAATTTTTTCTTCCTTTGCTGTCACTTCACATTGTGCTATTGTTATCCCAAGGTTCCGGCTACGATCTCTAATACAATGGTGAATAGAAGTGGTAATATTGCACGTACTTGATTCTTTTTTTGGATCCAGATGTTTTTATTCCACATTGACTGCTCTTGGCAACATCACTCAGCTCATTAACTGCTCTTTCAAAAACAGCTTTATTGAGATAAAATGCACATACCAGACAACTCACCCATTTAAAGTGTAGAATCAAATGGTTTTTTGTATATTCAGCATGGTGCAACCATCCCTATGATCAACATTTTCATCTCCCCAGAAAAAAAACCCATTTCCTTCAGCATTCATTGTCTCATATCCTCCCAACTACCCTTCCCCTAAGCAACCATCAATTTACTTTCTATCTCTATGGATTTGCCCATTCTGGATATTTCATAATAAATGGAACCATACACTATGTGGTCCTTTGTGACTGGGTTCTTTCACTGAATAGTCACCAAGATGTCAACACAGGTTGTTGTTGACCTCGCTCCCCCTCATGAGAAGAACAAGACATCACTGAGAGCATTCTAGAACATGGGGATGAGGCTGAAGGACTCCCCTGCCCCTCAGAGACCAATAAACACTTAGAATGAAGTTTTAGGATTCATCTATGCTGTAACTTGTGCCTGATTTTCAAGAAGATACTTCTAATATTTCCTCAATGAAACTTTCTTTTATAGGCATTTAATAGATGCCCTATTTCAGGTTAAGGAATTTTGGTTCCTAGTTTTCTGAAAATTGTTTGTTTGTTTGTTTGTTTCATAAATTGAGGACTTTACCAAATGTCTTCTTGGCATCTGACTGGGTAATGACATAACGTTTCTCTTTTTTCACTGTTAACATGATGAATGACATTTTCATAGAATTTTCTAATGTCACGTTACCCTTGCGTTCCTGGGATAAACCCGAATGGCCATATGTATGATCTGTTTTGGCTTTTCAATATCTCTGCATCTAGATTCACAAATCAATTGGCCTATAATTTTTCTTTTCTTCTCCTATTTTTCTCAAATTTGAATATCTAGGTTATTGGGGGGGGGTCTCATAGAGTGAGTTGTAGACCTTTCTTTCTTCAGTTGTCTGGAGGGGTTCGGACATGATAGGAATGATCTGTTCCTTGGATGTTAGCTGGGATTGTCTCTGCAAGAAGATTTTAAATTGTCACGTCAATGTTTTACTTTTTTAAAAAATTTTTGTTTATTTATTTATTTTAGAGAGAGCGTGTGCAAGCAGGGGGAGAGGTAGACATAGAATATCTTAAGTAGACTCTATTCCCAGTGATGAGCTCCGAGGGCGGCTCAATCTCATGAGCCTGAGATCATGACCTAAGCTGAAGTCAAGAGTCCGGGCTCAATGGACTGAGCGAGCCAGGTGCCCCAGTTGCTTCAATGTTTTATTGTTAGGGGATTGTAGGTATTCTATTTCTTCTCGAGTTGGTTTTATTAAGTTATTTTTTTCTATGGAAAAAAGATCTCCTTTTATCTAAGTTTTAAAATGCATCATCTGGGATCCCTGGGTGGCACAGTGGTTTGGCGCCTGCCTTTGGCCCAGGGCGCGATCTTGGAGACCGGGGATCGAATCCCACGTCGGGCTCCCTGCATGGATCCTGCTTCTCCCTCTGCCTGTGTCTCTGCCTCTCTCTCTCTCTCTCACTGTGTGCCTATCATAAATAAAAAAAAAATAAAAAAAAATAAAATGCATCATCATAAAGTTGTTCGTTGTATTATATTATTTTCAGTCTTTTTAAAAAATATTTTATTTATTTATTCCTGAGAGACACACAGAGAGAGGCAGAGACACAGGCAGAGGGAGAAGCAGGCTCCCTGCAAGATGCCCAATGCAGAACTAGATTCTGGATCCCTGGATCATGCCCTGCACCAAAGTCAGACTCTCAACCACTGAGCCACCCAGGCGTCCCTTATTTTCATTATCTTCTGTAGTTATCTGTATCTGTAGTTACATCTCCTTTTTCATCCCTGGTATTATTTACTTGTGTTCTCTATTTCTTGTCTATCTTGCCAGATACATGTTTGTCTTTCTAAGGAACTATCTCTTGGCTTTATTTGGTTCTCTCTGTTGAATATTTTTCTTTTTTAAAAAATTAATTTTATTTATTTGACAGAGAGAGAGAGAGAAAGAGAGAGAGAGAGAGAGAGAGAGAGAACACAAGCAGGGAGAGTGGCAGACAGAAGAAGAGGGGGAAGCAGGCTTCCTGAGGAGCGGAGAGCCTGACACGGGGCTCCAAACGGACCCCAGGATCATGACCTGAGCTGAAGGCAGTCACTTAACCAACTGAGCCACGCAAGTGCCCCAGAATATTTGTTTTCTAGTTCATTGATTTGGGCTATTTCTTTGTCTCCTTCTTTTTGAGTGGGGTGGAGACTTATTCTATTTCTTTCTCTAATTTCTAAAATTAGGCACTTTCAGTTGTTGTTCTTTTCTCAGATTAGCATTTAAGAGGCTCTAAATTTCCTTCTAATGCTTTTATTGAATCCAACAAATTTTGATATGTACTATTCTCATTACCAGTCAGCTCTAAATATTTTTTAAAAATTTTCCCATCATGATTTTTTTTCTTTGAGCCAGAGGCTATTCAGAAATGTCAAGTTTTGGGCAGCCCCAGTGGCTCAGCAGTTTAAGCGCTGCCTTCGGCCCAGGGCCTGATCCTAGAGACCCGGGATCAAGTCCCGTGTTGGGCTTCCTGTGTGGAGCTTCTTGCTCCCTCTACCTGTGTCTCCCTCCCTCTTTGTGTGACTCTCATGAATAAATAAATAAAATCTTAAAAAAAAAAAAAAAAAAGAAATGTCAAGTTTTGGGATACCCAGATGGCTCAGTCGGTTAACCATCTGACTCTTGATTTCAGTTCACGTCATGATCTCAGGGTTGTGAGATTGAGCCTCACCATGGGGCTCCATGCTTAGTGGGAAGTCTGCTTGAGATTCTCTACCTTTCTTTCTTCCTCTCCCTGCTCCCTCCAGCTCATTTGATCTCTCTATCAAATAATAAATTAATAAAAAAAAAAAGAAGTAACAAGCTTTATGGTAATTTTTAAGGTCTTTTTTTTTTTTTTTTTGGACATCTAACATAATGGCTCTGTGGTCAAGAATGTAGTCCGTATGACATCAATTCTTTGAAATTTGATAAGACTTGCTTTGTGATCTTGCAGATGATTTTTGTGTTAAGATTTTGTTTATTTTTCATGAGAGACAGAGAGAGAGGCACAAACACAGGCAGAAGGAGAAGCAGGCTCCCCACTGAGCAGCAAGCCTGATGTGTGACTCGATCCCAGGATCCTGGAATCACAACCTGTGCTGAAGGCAGATGCTTAACCAACTGAGCCACCCAGGCGCCCCTTCACATGATTAATTTCCACTGTGGCATGAGTGCTTGAGATGAATGTGATTTTTTCCGATTATTGGATATAGTTCCATTCTATGGAACATTCTATGGAACATTCTATAGTTCTATGTATGTTCATCAATTTCAGCTTTCTGATTGTTCAAATTTTCTATAGTTTACTACATTCTATTATTCTATATTATATATAAATATATATTATTATATTATTAATCATTCAGAGAGGATTGTTGAAAGCTATCACAATGACAGTAGATTTCTTAACTTCTTCATGTGCTCCTATAAATCACTGCTTTATATACTATTTAGATTTTTTAAAATTGGTTTTGTGCAAGTTTATATTTGTTCTGTTGGTGAATTAAACCTATATCACTCTATAATGACCATAGCTACCTCTAGTAATACTTACAGACGTAAGTATCTTAATGTGAAATTAATACAACCAACCACCTCTTTTTAGTTAGTATTTGTTGGGTGTTTCTGTTTCTAGCCTTTGACTCTCAACTCTTGGGTCTTCATAGCTCAGGCTTACCTCTCACAAACTGCAACTAATTGGATTTTATTTATTTTATCTAATCCAACAATCTCTGTTAATAGGTTACTTTGTTTCACTTCCATTCATTATTATGATTGATATATTTTGGCTTGTTTCTACCATTTTAGCTTGGTTTCTATATTTCTCACTTTTTCTATGTTTCTTTTTTCCTCCTCTCTTGCTGCTTTGGGGTATATGTATGTGTGACTAGAAGCCTACATTATGTATGTATATATATACACACACAAATACTCTTATACATGAAACTTTGTAAGATTGATTCCCAGAAATGGAATTTCTAGGTCAAAAAGTTAGACACTGTTATGAAACTCCATTTTAAACCTCATATTTCATGGACACTTTTCCATGTCATTAAGTATGCTTCTGTGATATTATTAACTGTTTATATTTTACTATTGCATAGATTAAGCATATTTTAAAACTAATTCTGTTTACAAATTTGTGTTACTTATAAATTTTTCACTGCTTTAAATTATAAGCAAACTGGTGATTAATATTCTTATGCATACAAAATTGATATATTTTTCCTTCAGATAAATTCCCAGAAGTACCATTATTGGATTAAAGAGTACATGCGTTTTGAAGTTTCCATACACAATACCAAATTTATTCTTATGTACAGTTTATGAGAAGTAGGTCTCCGAATGTCTGAAAACTGTGGGTAATATAAATTCTCCTATCCTTGTCTAGCTTTCAGATGGAAGTTTACATCTCCCTGTTTTAATTTACATTTTCACTTATAGCCGAATACATTTCATATACTTATGGCCACTTGTATATATTTGGTGAATTGTCAACTTATCTGCTGAGATCACTTATCTTTTGGGTATATAATTTTTAATGTAAAAATTGTGTTTTGTATTAAGGATAGAGTCCTTTGTTATTGCAAACATTTTGCCCTAGTGTGCTATTTACCTTTTAATTCAATGTTTATGGTAATTTTTCATGTATAGAAGTTATTTTACTTTAAAATACTCAAATCAATCTTTTCCTTCATAACATCTGATTTGGTGTCATGCTTTAAGAGGCCAGCAACAATTCCAACATTATATACACACTTCCTTTTTTCCTTCTGACTTAGATAGAACATCTTCCTATCTCAGACGGCAACTCCTTTCATTACTAAACCTTTAAAAAAGTTTCTTGGCTATTCCCACACAGCATTTTTTCATGATACAATGTAAAATCATTTTGTCAATCTCCTTCCCTCTGCACAAAGTCTTATTTGGCTTTTAATTGAAACTGTATATTTTATATACTTAACTGGAAAGAATGGCTATCTTTGATAATATTGTTTTCCAATTCAAAAGTGTCTTTCCATTTATGAAAAGCTTTTTTTTTTGGTATCCCATAATAAAGTTTATAGTTTCTTTTCTTTTTTTTTTTTTAAGTTTTATTTATTTGAGAGAGAAAGAGAGAGAGAGAGCACAAGCTGAAGGAGGGGCAGAGGGAGAGGGAGAAGCAGACTTTCCGCTGAGCAGGGAGTCCAATGTGGGGCTCCATCCCAGGACCCCAGGGATCATGATCCCAGCTGCAGGCAGATGCTTAACTGAATGAGCCACCCAGGCACCCCTATAGTTTCTTAAATAATGGTTTTATTGAGATATAATTCATGTACCATACAATTCACCCATTTAAAGTGTACAGTTAAATGGTTCAATCATAGTCCAAATTGGATAATTGCCATCAGAGTCCATTGTTAAACGTTTTCATCATCTCAGAATGAAATCCCATACCCATTAACATTCACACCCCATTTTCCTGTAAGCATCTCAGCCGGAGGCAGCTGCCAATTTACATTTTGTCTCTGTGGGCTTACCTGTTCAGAACATTTCATATAAATGGAATTATATAGTATGTGGTCCTTTGCAACTGGCTTCTTTCACTTAGCGTAATGTTTTTAAGGTTTATTCATGTAGCATTGTGCCTCATTTCTCTTTATGGCCCAAATAGTAGTTCATTGAATGAATACACCACATTTTACTCACCATTCTTCAGTTGATGAAGATCTGTGTCACTTCCACTTTTTGTCTATTATGAGTACACCTGCTATGAATATTCATGTACAAATTTTTTGTGTGCACATATTTTCACTTTTACATGTGTATACCCAGAGTGGAATTGCCGGATCATATGAAAACTCTACATGGAATCTTTTGAGGACCTACCAGACTGGTTTTCAAAGCAGCTGTACCATCTTACATTCCCATCAGCTGTGCATATATGAATTTTCCAATTTCTCCACATTCTTGTCAATATTTGTTATTATCTGTCCTTATTAATAGTGGATGTGAGACATATTTCATTGTGACTTTGATTTGCAACTCCCCGATGCCTAGTAATATTAAGCACTTTTTTCACATATGTGAAAAACCTTCATTTGTCTTCTTTGGAGAAATAGCTATTCATATCTTTTGCCCAGTTGGGTGATCTGTCTTTTTATTATTGAGTTATAGGAGTTCTTTATATATTCTGGATTCAAGTCCCTCATATATATGATTTGCAAAAGTTTTCTCCCATTTTGCAGGTTGTCTTTTGTTTCTTTTTTTTTTTTAAGATTTTATTTATTTATTCATTAGAGACAGAGAGAGAGAGAGAGAAGCAGAGACACAGACAGAGGGAGAAGCAGGCTCCATGCAGGCAGCCTGATGTGAGACTCGATCCGGGGACTTTAGGATCACTCCCTGGGCCAAAGGCAGGCGCTAAACCACTGAGCCACCCAGTGATCCCCATTATCTTTTGTTTCTTGATGGTGTCTCTGAAGCACAAAAGATGTTAACTTTGGTGATGTCCACTGTATCTATTTTTGTCTTTTGTTCCTTATGCTTTTGATGCCATTCATTATCTACTCCAAAGGTCACAAAGATTTACAGCTCTGTTTTCTTCCAGGGGGTTAAAGTTGTCACTCTTGCATGCAGGTCTTTGCTTCATCTTGAGTTAATTTCTGTGTGCAGTGTGAGGCAGGGGCCCAGTTTTTCCTTGTGGACAGCCAATTGTCTCAGCATCGTTTTTGAAAAAATAATTCTTTCCCCCTTTGAATTGTCTTGCACCCTTGTCAAACATTAAGCTTGGGTTTATTTCTGGACTCTCAATTTTATTCCACTGATCTGTATGTCTACCTGTAGCTTTGTGGTAAGTTTTGAAATCAGGGAGTTTGAGTCCTCCACCTTTTACTTTTCAAGATTGTCTTGCCAGGATACCTGGGTGGCTTAGCAGTTGAGCATCTGCCCTTGGCTCAGGGCATGATCCTGGGGTCCTGAGATCGAGTCCCGCATCAGGCTCCCTTTGCAGGGAGACTGCTTCCCCCTCTGCCTATGTCTCTGCCTCTGTCATGTCTCTCATGAATATGTAAATAAAATTTTTTAAAAAAAGATTATTTTGGCTATTCTAGGTCCCTTGGATTTCTACTCCTTAGGAATTCTTCTTGCTGGGGTGAATGAGCTCTACTTTTTTTTTTTTTAGGATTTTATTTATTTATTCATGGGAGACACACAGAGAGAGGCAGAGACATAGAGAGAGGGAGAAGCAGGCTCCTCACAGGGACCCTGATGTGGGACTCAATCCCGGGACCTAGGATCATGCGCTGAGCCACTCAGACGTATCCAGCTCTACTTTCTATGTGGTTGTTGCTGGTGCACAGATAACTACTGCATGCCACATATTTATTTTTGCATCCAGCTACTTACTGAACTCTCTCCTGAACTTCTAAACATTGTTCAGTTCATCAGCTAGAGTTTCTCAGGTAGAAAATTGTATCTTTTGAAAATAGCAATAAGCTTGATGTTTCCTTCATGAATTTATCTTATTAATTTTTCTACTCTTAATGATTCCCCTTGAATTTCAGAATATCGTTGACACCAGCCATAGTGTGACATCTTTGTTCTGCTCCTCATTTCTACAGAAATGCATTTGTTACAACTATATTTGTTCTCCATTCCAGGTCTTCACTAGGTATCATATTGTCTGTTGGTTTGAGATTGACACATTTATCATCTTGACGAAGTCTTTTTATCCTCAGTCACTGTGCGTTTTCATCAGGGCACAACCTATTAGGGTAATTGTATGGTTTTTCTCTTGTGTCCTATTTGTATGATGAACAACATTCATAAACTTTTAATGTTGGCCCTCCTTCCATAAACAAAGTATCTTCAGAGCTAGTGGGAGCAAATTAGCTCACATTAACAGAAGTGACTCAGGTCTCACTGGTGTAGCTTCCACCTGCATAATATAAAACAGATGTTACAAACTGGAAATCAGTAGGGTCATGTCTGGTTTGGCCGGCAAGGGCTATTAAAATACTGTTTTGAATTAGCTTCCGGCATTTAGAAATCAAGAGATTTCAGATTAATAATTCCAATTTCTGATCTCTCTTTAAAAATTATAAAATCTGACCACACCAGTCCTGCATTCCCACATGCCCACAGTGGACTACAGCTGCCCCCCCTTGGCAGGGGCAAGGAGTAAGCAGGAGAGGGTCTCCATTAGCTTATTTGCATGCTTTCCACACACTGTTTTCTCCAACAAGGTCATTGGTCAATTGTCAGTTTCATATTTGTGCAGTTGTTTTTCTTATACCAGAATTAAGCGAAGGTGAAATATTTCTTGTAATCATGTCTCTAGCAAATGTGGAAAAAAAGAGAAAACCAAGGGGGTTATGGGCTTCAAGAGAAATGAGAGTAAATCTATTTACCAGTGGAAGTGAATAATATTCTTGTATGTTTAATATGCAAAGTGTGTCTTTGTATTCTTACAAGAATACAGTGTAAGGTGCCACCGAAAAGAGAATCATAAGAGTACTGTGGGGGGAGGGAGGGAGAAGAAAATCTTACTGAACTGGGGAAAATAAATGAATGAAATTTCAGGGGGATCCCTATCCCTGGGTGGCTCAGCGGTTTAGCACCTGCTTTCAGTCCAGGGCATCCCAGGATCGAGTCCCACATCAGGCTCCCTGCATGGAGCCTGCTTCTCCCTCTGCCTCTCACTCTCTCTCTTTCTATGTCGCTCATGAATAAACAAAGTCTTAAAAAAAAATTTCAACGGGGTTTGCTTCAGGAGGCACCACAGTATAAATGATGCTGTCATGGAATGCCCTCATAGAGTAAATGGACACCTTCTTGTGCTTCTGCCCAAAGCTCTTTCCCCATAAGGTTCAGATGCTAAGCGGACAAGGTACAGTGGTCATATTCCCATTGGTTGTAACAACAAAAGACAGGCTTGGAATGAGCGGGAGGTGAAGGTTGGCCCTACCTCCACCAGCTGCTCCCAAGACGTCCGATTTAAATTTTAAGATGGTTGCCAATCAGTCAGATGGTCAGCCTCTCCTATGTTGACCTTCTGGAACTTCCACTGGAGGCCACTCTTCCTGGTCCATCCACAGATCCCTCTTCACAGGTTTCTGAATTTTTTAAAAAAGATTTTTTATTTATTTATTCATGAGAGACACACACAGAGAGAGAGGCAGAGACACAGTCAGAGGGAGAAGCAGGCTCCATGCAGGGAGCCCAATGTGGGACTTGATCCTGGGATCAGGCTCTGGGCTGAAGGCAGCGCTAAACCGCTGAGCCACCCGGCTGCCCAGGTCTCTGAATTTTGACCAGTGATACTTTTGGGCAAACCAGTCCACCTGAGGCATTAAATACATCTGAATGCCTTTAGGCTGCTCCAGGATGTTGGCATTCCTTGAGCGAACCCTACTTTGTCATGGCATATTACTCTTTTAACTAAAGGCTGAATACGGTTTTGTGCTTATTTTATTCCAGATTTTTATATCTGTATCATAGAGAAGACAGGTCGATAGTTTCCCTTTTAAGTTTTCATAACAGAAAATAAAAGGGGAAGTTTTTCAAATGTTTGTGAGATTTAGAACATTTATTTTTTGCTTTTTAAAGTTGATATAATATTACAGTTTTTGAATTACAAAAAAAGTTGCAAAGAGAGTTCCCATAAAACTTTCAGCCAGTTTCCCTAAATATTAGTATAGAACATATGAGCATGATTATTGAAATCAGGAAATTAATATAGATGCAGTACTATTGATGAACCTATAGACTTCATTCAAATGTTAGCAATTGCCCCACTAATGTCCTTTTTGTTGGGCCAGGATCCAGTCCAAAATCCCTCACTGCCCTTACCTGTTGTGTGACAATCTGTGACAGTCCCTCAGTCTTCTATTTCCTGACTGTTACACTGTTGGAAGATTTTGTAGAATGTCCCTCAATTTGATTTAGTCTGATGTTTTCTTTCTTTTTTTTTTTTTAGCCTGATATTTTCTTATGGTTAGGTTGAGATAAAGGACTTTTGTTGTTGTTTTTAAGGATTTTATTTATTTATTCATGAGAGACACAGAGAGAGGAGATAAAGGACTTTTTTAAAAAAAGATTTATTTATTTATTTGAGAGAGAGAGAAAGACAGAGAGCAAGCCCGCACTTGCACCGAGTAGGGGCAGAGGGGGAGAGGGACAAGCACTGGGGAGCCCGACAATGCAAGGCTCAATCCCATTACCCACGAGATCATGACTTAAGCTGAAATCAAGAGTCAGATGCTTAACCGACTGCGTTACCCAGGCACCCTGGGGAGGGTGAGTTAAGGTATTTTTTTTACCAGAAAGCCGTAGAAATGGTGTGCTCTTCTTAGCGCATCAAATCAAGAGGTAAACAATATTGCTATATTGGGGAATAATAAAGGGAATATCGCAAGTGGGCCTTGCAATGATACTGCCCATATTTTTCACTTGGTTAAGGAACATTCTCCCTGGTTTCTCCACTGCCAAGTTACTACTCTTTGCTGTGTAGCTAACAGGTGTCTCATGGGGGAGCTACTTGAAGTCTAAGCAAGGAACCCACTCATCATGACACCTTTGGCCACCACCTGAGCATCCATTGATGATTCTCACCTGCAAAACTTATAACTGTGATGTCTGCCAAATGGCGATGTTCTAATTACACCACCTCCTACCTTTAGTCATGGAGTCCTACCACTAAGGAAGCATTGTCTCTTCCTCTCTATTTACTTATTCATTTATTCAACGTTAGTGTTTCCTTGGTGATTATTTTCAGAGCACTGACAATAAATGTAAGAAGAATAAAGCAGAGATTGATAGACTCCTCTTTGAAAACATAAGACAGGGGCGCCTGGGTGGCTCAGTGGTTGAGCGTCTGCCTTTGGCTCAGGTCATGATCCTATGTCTCTCTCTCTCTCTCTCTCTCTCTCCCCGTGTCTCTCATTAATAAATAAATAAAATCTTTAGAAAAAAGAAAGAAAACATAAGGCAGTGAAAAGAAGGAGAGAGGTTACAGGTAGACATACTTTTTTTTTTTTAAAGATTGATTGATTGATTTATGATAGACATAGAGAGAGAGAGAGGCAGAGACACAGGAGGAGGGAGAAGCAGGCTCCATGCAGGGAGCCCGATGCAGGACTCAATCCCGGGACCCAGGATCGTGCCCTGGGCCAAAGGCAGGTGCCAAACCACTGAGCCACCCAGGGATCCCCTAGACATACGTTTTTAAATGGAGCAGCAACAAAGAGCTGTACAAAGTGGTACCTAAGAAATACAAATCAAAACCACAATGAGATCCCACCTCACACCAGTGAGAATGGGGAAAATTAACAAGGCAGAAAACAACAAATGTTGGAGAGGATGCGGAGAAAAGGGAACCCTCTTGCACTGTTGGTGGGAATGTGAACTGGTACAGCCACTCTGGAAAACTGTATGGGTGTTCCTCAAAGGGTTAAAAATAGACCTGCCCTATGACCCAGCAATTGCACTGCTGGGGATTTACCCCAAAGATACAGACGCAATGAAACGCCGGGACACCTGCACCCCGATGTTTCTAGCAGCAATGTCCACAATAGCCAAACTGTGAAAGGAGCCTCGGTTTCCATGGAAAGATGAATGGATAAAGAAGATGTGGTCTATGTATACGATGGAATATTCCTCAGCCATTAGAAACGACAAATACCCACCATTTGCTTCGACGTGGATGGAACTGGAGGGTATTATGGTCAGTGAAATAAGTCAATTGCAAAAGGACAAACATTATATGGTCTCATTCATTTGGGGAATATAAAAATTAATAAAAGGGAATAAAGGGAAAGGAGAGAAAATGAGTGAAAATATCAGTGAGGGTGACAAAACATAAGAGGCTCCTAACTCTGGGAAACGAACAAGGGGTGGTGGAAAGGGAGGTGGGTGGGGGGTGGGGGTGACTGGGTAATGGGCACTGAGGGGGGCACTTGATGGGATGAGCACTGGGTGTTATGCTATATGTTGGCAAATTGAACTCCAATTAAAAAAAAAAGTGGGGGAATCCCTGGGTGGCTCAGCGATTTGGCGCCTGCCTTCGGCCCAGGGCACAGTCCTGGAATCCCGGGATCGAGTCCTGTGTTGGGCTCCCTGCATGGAGCCTGCTTCTCCCTCCTCCTGTGTCTCTGCCTCTCTCTCTCTCTCTCTCTCTGTCTGTCATAAAAATAAATAAATAAAACTAAAAAAAAAAAAAAAAAAAAAAAGTGGTACCTAACCAGGGAGCCCAAGTGGGTGTAGTTCTAAGTTCTGGCCAATAGGTGTCAGGTGTTGCTCAGATCTCCAGGTCAGTGGCCTGCCCTCTGAGGACAGGGAGACAGGGGGAGCCCAGCGAGGGGGAAGGATAGGGTGCAAGCCCAGAGGATGCAGGATGGAACTAAGTGGGCGTCATGGGATGCTCAGCTCCCTGGTAGCGACCTCTAACAGGCAACTCTGCTTCGCTTTTCCTCCATCTTCAGTTTTAGGAATACCAAGGACGCGGAGGAAGACAAGGATGCAATAGCTTCTCCAGCATTTTATTTTATTTATTTTATTATCTTATTTTACTTATTTTATTTTTACAGATTTTATTTATTTATTTATTCATGAGAGATACACGCAGAAGGAGAATCAGGCTCGATGTGGGACTCGATCCCAGGACCCCGGGATCATGCCCTGAGCCAAAGGCAGACACTCAACCACTGAGCCCCCCAGGCATCCCACCTCTAGTATCTTCTTGAGCCTGGTAAGTGATCTCAATCCACTGCGTCAATCCGGGATGCACTGCGCCATCCTTGCGACTCAGTTCCTGATTCCAGGGCAGTTCCACCCCCATCGTCCCCACCCTGGCCACCTCGGGGCTGTCTCCGTCTTCCCCCCCTTCTCCTTTTATTTTTTTCAGATGGAAAAGAGTGGGGATTGGGGAGACTAGAGTCCTCGCCCACCTTATCAAGTCGTGTGACCTCAGCGTGCCCTCTGGGGCTTTCGTGGCTCTGGTTCCTTACTTGTGAAACCGGCTTGCGGGGGTCCGGGGTCGGGTTGGTGGATGACACATAGGAGGACCGGCGGGGTGCTGGGTGCTTCTCCTGCGCTCACTGTTGACTGGAACTGGACCTTCGGGCTCCACCGAGGGTACTTTCTGTTTCTGTACCTTTGGGGAAGTTGCTGTTTCTTGGTATTCTGGGAGTCAAGAAAATAACAGTCATCGGCATTCACGTCTCTCCAAGCCTCAGGTAGGGCTGTGGCTTTTGACCAACAGTAACGAACGACCTTGTGGCCAGTTTCAAGCGCCTTGTGCAGATATTGTGACACAGAGTCCCATTCAATAGTGGAAGTGGGAATTTCAGCCTTGTCCTTTGCTGATTTATTTTTTTTTTAAGATTTTATTTATTCATTCATGAGGGAGGCAGAGACACAGGCAGAGGGAGAAGCAGGCTCCCTGCGGGGAGCCCGATGCGAGGCTCGATCCCAGGACCCCGGGGTCACGTCCTGAGCCAAAGGCAGCCGCTCAACCGCTGAGCCCCCCAGGCGTCCTGCCCTTTGCTGATTCTGACAGCAAGAGCTATTCTTTCCTTGCGAGGCTGCCTGCACAACCTCCCCTCGTGTTAAGTGTGCAAACGAGGCGCAGGCCAGCGTAGGGGCTCCCGAGATTTCCCGGCAGCGTGGTCTGTGGGGGGAAAGGAAAGGGGCAGAAGAGGGCCCGGGCTCTGGAGCCCACCTGTCCCCGGGCCTCGGCGGTGACGGCCACCCGGGAAGAAGCGGCGGGGAGTCGGGCCGGAGGCCGAGGGTGCGGCGCTGAGAGCCTGCCTCCTTGCCGAAGGGTGGGGGTCCAGGCGGCCGTCTGCGCGCCAGGGGTGCAGGCATTTTAAAGGTTAAGAGCACCCAAAAAAATAGAAGTAGGAGGAGGAAGTGGGGCGCTGGGTCGCAGCGAGAGAAGGAAGCAGCTCGTCGGAGCTTCCTCTTTCTCCTCCTTGCGCGAAGCCCCCACCCCAAGTCTCCCGCCCGCTCCGCCCACCCTCTCGGCGGGGCCGGCGGGGCCGCGGCGCGCTTCCGCCCCCCGGGACCCGCGGCACCTGACTCCCGGGGGGTCGCGGGTGCTCGGGGCCCCTCGGGCCGTGGCCGCCCTGGGTACCCAGCGGGCCTGTCCCTTCCAGGGCACACGCGCGCCACGCGGGGGCCGCCGCTGCGGTGCTGCGCGGGGTCCCGCGGGGCCGGGAGGACGCGTGGGCCGCCGGGCCAGGCCCTACCTAGTCCGCGCGCCCCGGCCGCCAGGGGGCGCTGGAGACCCGCCGGGGCCCCCGGCCCGCCCCGCCCGCCCCGCCCGCCCCGCCCCGCCCCGGCGCGGCCCCGCCCCCGCCCGCCGTCGGAGCGCAGCCCCGGCCGATGCTGGGACTCGCCGCGCCGCTGCTGCCCGGCGCCGTGGTCCCGACCGCACGCGAGCCGCGGGAGTCGCCGCTGGAGGGGGGCTCGGCGCCCGGCGGGGACTGCAGGTGCGTGGCCGGGAGGGCGGCGAGGGCGCGCGGGGCGGGGGCGCAGCTGGGGACCGTCGGGGAGCCGTGCTGCCGCCGCTGTGCCCGGCCCCGGGGGCACGGAGGTCCGCGCGCCCGCGTCCCGATCCTCCCGGAGGCAGAAGGGACCCCGGGGCGCTGCGTGTGGCCGCGACCTCCGGCCTCGCTCGCAGGCCGCCCCGAGGGGGGCTCAGGAGCCCGCAGCCCCTCGGCCTGGGGACGGCGGCGGCGAGCGCGGGCGTCGCGGCCAGGACCCGGCCAGGACCCGGCCAGGACCCGCCGCCCTTCTGGGGCGCTGCGCGTCGGCGCGCGGGCGCAGGAGCCGCGTTTACCGCGGTGTCCCCGCGCGACTCCGCCGGTGCGCGTGTGCAGGTGCGTGTGCAGGTGTGTGTGCAGGTGTGTGTGCAGGTGCGGGCGCGGGCGCCTGCGCGCTGGCCCGTCCCAGGCCCGGGGTAAAGCGGGAGGTTCAGGTCAGTGGGAGGAAGGCGATGGCTCAGGGGGGAAAGGAACGCGAGATGAAAGCGGCAGGATGTGGTATCGAGTGAGTTAACAAGCCTCTGCGCCGAGAGGAGGGGTGGGTTCGGGCTAAAAGTAGGCCAGGGCTGCCCGGAAGGCCCCTTCTGGATTGCCCTTCCCTTCCTCCGTCCCGTGGTCGTGCACCTTCTCATCCACACCCTTCCTCCTGGCCTGGACCACCTGGTAAGGCGCTGGTGCCCAGAGCTCGCCGGAGCACCCATGTCCCAGGCCCCAGCCCCGCTTTCCGGGGGGTGGTCTGCAATCTGTAGTTTTCTAAAATCTGAATAAGCTCCTTCAGTGATGCGCTGGAGCCATGGCTTGGGAGCCCGGTGTGGTGTGGAAAGGAGACCAGAGTTGCCGCTGGGGTCTTGCTGTGTGACCTTCAGCCCCTTCTGGCCCTCCCCCAGCCCATTGCCCTGTCTGGAAGAGGGGCTCTAATTAGTGGCCTCACCGGGGCTGTGGGGAGCTTACCTGAGAAACCCCAGTGGGCTGACCTCCCAGCTGCACATGGGAGCTGCTTCCTGGATGTTTGCAGAGCGAGAGTATGGGGGATCAGGGGTTCCCCTGCTTCCTCTGTGTGCCCACCCTGGTGTAGGCCCAGGAAGACAAGGTTTCCAATGGTCAAATTCTCTTTTCCTGGGTACCATGTCTTTTCAGGACACCTTTCCTTGCTTTTTGAAGCATAAGCAGCCAGGACTGTGGGGACAGGTGGGCTTGGGGGTCTTTGTATGCTAGACCCCATTGGGGTTTTAAGCACCATCCCCCATGTACACACCTCCAGCGTAAGTGGGAGATGATTACCTTCTCTCCCCAAGCTGTGATGGAAGCAGGCCTCCTCGGCCTCCCTTTCTTGGTTCCTATGCTGCTCTGTTTGTTTCTTCCAAGAATAATCAGTGGAAGCTAAGTGGTGGTACTAGGTGAAAAGCACACTTGGAGGGGTAACGATGATGAGGCTCCCCATGCTGATCAGGGGTCCCCTGGCTGAGAAGTGGCAGAGGAGGAGAGCCAGGAGCCCGTAGCCGCCTCTTGGCTTGGGCAGCCTCGAGGCCCCACCTCCAGTGCACCTGAGTACTCCAGCCTTGCTGACTCTGCCTGCATTCCAAGAGGCTCACCCCAGTGGGCTGACCTGGCCAGCCCTGGGGAATACCTGCGTATCAAAAGTCTTTTTTGGCTCAGCTGTGAGTGGGCTGAAGGCCTGGATCACCTTCTTAAGAGAAGAAGCTTCTAGAGGGGCCAGATAGTGACAAGTGGTCACGCAGGAGTGAGGTGGTAAGGTTGACTTATTTTTTAATTTTTTTAAACTTATTTTTATTTATTTATGATAGACATAGAGAGAGAGAGGCAGAGACACAGGCAGAGGAGAGGGAGAAGCAGGCTCCACACCAGGAGCCCGATGCGGGACTCGATCCTGGGACCCCAGGATCGCGCCCTGGGCCAAAGGCAGGCGCAAAACCGCTGAGCCACCCAGGGATCCCGGTAAGGTTGATTTTTGAGCCCCAGGCATTGATGTGGGTGGGAAGGGACAAAAGGAGCGTTACATATGACTTGTGCCCCAAGGGAAGATGAGACATTCCCAGAGCAAATGTATATGGCATATTAGGATATTCCATCAATTTGAAGACGTACATGTTTTCACATTTTAACAGCTCAGAAATCAAGATGCTTCTCACCACCTATGGCATCTTACCAAAAAATAGCAGTATTTCTTTCTTGGTAGCACACAAAATAATGCTATGCCGTACAATGAAGGCCTCTTCGATGCTGCTAAATTCGATGTATGTTTTACAGATGGGGGGGGGGATGCACAGAATTATGTCATCCCATAAGTGAATTTGCACACATTGATTTTTCCAGTAGCTCTCCGTCCTAGATGCCACAACTTTTCACCGTACCCGATTGCAAAGGAACATCTTTGTCAGATGTGCTGCTTGCCTCTATATAAAGATGCTGCATAGTATGTTATTTAATAATTTCTTGGAAACCATCACATGGCTCCACCTGCTGTTTTCTTCGGTACCTTGGGTCTGCTCAGGACAAAGTTTCTGCCCCCTTTCATTTATCTTTCTTTATTCAGGATCTTTTGAAGGGTCAGCTGTAACGTCCTGGTGTTGGGTCCTGTGGGCTTAGCACGTCATGTCCATTTGTTTTCATGGTCACACCCTGGGGTAGCTACAACTGTTCTCTGAATTTTACCTGTCAGGAAACTAAGGACCGAGGCCTCACTGCTAGAAAGTGCCAGAGCTAGGCTGACTCTGGTCCGTTTGTTCCTGACCAGAGATGGCCAAGCCCAAGTGACATCTTGCGTGTGCTTGGGGGCATGAGGTGCGTGCCCTGTAGGGCATGACTTTTGGGGCGTGAATCGTGGCCCACTACGGGGTCTTTTCTGTTTGCTTCAGGCTCGTGGAGGTGGGTTCTGGATAACTGGGGGTTTCAGCAAGGTGCCTTCTGGATAAGGGAGATAAGCTGTAGCAAGGTGCACCGTAGGGCTGAGGAATAGGACCCAGTGGGCGACTGGTGGCACAGAGCAGGAGCTGGGTCCGTCTTGGGTCTGGTGGGTCTACCATCTGGGGTACTAGGCATTGGGCTCTAGAGTGTGGCCTCAGTGGGAGACCCCAGCCTCCAGCCTCATGCCAGCTCCCTGCTCAGCATTTCTCCTGTTGCCATGGTCACATGCAGCAACCAGTCGGAACGAGATTTTCAACTGTAAACAGCGAGCCAGGTCTCCCACCAGCTGCTCTGGGCCACCCTGCTGCTTTATCTCCTGAAGCTCAGGCTAGCCTGAGCTACCTTTGCACCTGCCATTCCTTCTCTGCCATTGCCCTTCCCTTCCTCTACTGCCCTGTGGACCATGACTCCATCCTCCCATTCAAACTTCATCATCTTTGAAGTCTTTTCCAATCTGCTCCAGTCTCTGTGGCTCTGATCACTCCTCCCACCCTCACCGCCTTCCTGGACACCTCGTGTGTCCTCCTGCCGGGGCACTGACCACTCTGGCCTGCAGGGTCTGGCCAGCAGCCTGTTGGCTGGCTCACCTGAGCCACCTGATGCTCTGTGAGGCTGTTAAGCTGTCACATGAACTGCTCCCTCCCCTCCCCCCCCCCCCCCCCCCCCCAGGATGTCAGAGGCAAGAAATCCATGTGCGCTAACCCTGGGAGTTGCCCGCATGCAGGAGGGTGGGGTCAGGAGGGAGGGGTGTGCTTTTCATTTTCATGTCCTCTGGAGTCTTCTTGCTGCTGTTGTTGACCTAGGCAAATGAGGCTGTGTGGTTTCCTTGGTGGGGGCAGGGCTGGGGCATGAGGGCTGAAGGTGGCTCTGGGCTGGTTGGCCTTGTTTCTGCCATCTCCTCCACGTGACCTTGGGTCCGCCCCCTGCGCATCGCTGAGTGTCACTTCTCACCTGCATGCAGGTACATGGCAGGTAGTCTTCCTGCATCCCACTGTCCCTTCGCGGGCTCAGCGCTTCTCCACCGAACACCTCCCGTGTGTCGGCACGAGCGGGGCTCTCGGGTCGTCCTGAGCAACACAGACGCTGTTCCCACCCTCATGAGATTAGTCGGGTGGGCCACACACATGCCATTTCACCCCAACTGGGAGAATTAGCGGGGGCCTCGGATTTTCCATAAAGGGAACGCCCTAGAGTTTGGGAGTGAAGGAAAGTCTTCCCTAGCGAACTTGTATTCATGGCGAGAGACTTGAGAGATCTGGCATAAGAAGAAAAAAAGATATAAAATATAGTAACGTATACCTAAAATATGGGGAGAAGAGGAGAAAAGAATGGGTTCAAACTTAACTGTCAAGTTAATATAGACTACTATTTTCAGAAGATAAGATAACCTCAGAAGAGGTTAAGGAATGCCAATAACAATAATCCCTAAAATCAGTGGGCACCTGCTATGTGGTCTTGGGTGCCACCCATGAGGTATCCCTTTCAGCAACTCCGAGGGCTATCCTGGGCCTTCCTCTCCTGTGAGCACCAGTAAAGCACCTGCTGGCAGGTAGCTCGCCCGATGTGTGGCACAGATGAGGGGCTCAGCCCGCAGCCCCATCTCCGCCTCCCTGACCCCTGCCCTACACTCCGAGTCCAGTTCAGTGACGTGATGGCCATCAGTTGTGTTAGAGGTGCTTCTCTTTTCCCTGTCACTGATCATCAGCAGGGAGCATGTTTCACCGCAGCCGTGGCTCCTGGCGGGTGTCCTGTGCCTTGGTGCTTTCATGTCGGCCACAAGCAGTGAAGGGAGCCCCCACACCCTGAAAACTGCCATGTAGTCCATGTGGCCTTCATTCTGTGCCTCTTCAGAGCGGCTGCTCTTACAGGGTTAAGAACCCCTGGTTTTCTGTCATCCGCTCATGCTCCCCACATCCCTCTCTATCCAGAGTTGTCTTCTCAACCCAGGTGCTCAGCTATGCAGGGCTTGGGGTCCTCGGTGTATGTTCTGGGTTAAATCACATCTACCCCTACAGCACTCACAGGAGATTCTCCACGCTCTCTAGATAATGGGCTTCCTTGGTCATGCAGATGGTAGATTACCTGGCTCCCCTCCCCCGCCAGAAAAGAAAGCACATGTGTGCGCACAGGTTTGCGAGTTCTCTCCCTCTCTCTTTCAGAGTTTTGCATGAAAGGTCAGGGTCTTATCAGGCCTTTGTAGTTCACTGGGGAAGCCAGCTGAATAACCCTCATTCTCAAAAACAGGACTTTCTCACCACCAATTTATTCGGGTAACCCCCGGCACAGCTCCACATGGGAGTCAGCTGTGGCCGGAGGCCAGCTGGGGGTGGTGGTGGGTGACTCGCTGGTGAGCTGTCAAGGTGGCCTGGGTGTGTGTTGGGGGGGGGGCTTGCAGGGGATGAGTTCCCTGACCACTCACTGAGCACACCCTCTCCCCCCACTCTGCTTACACTTTCTGGATTTCTCATCAAGTCTTGAATTCAGGCCATTTTCAAGAAGATGAAAGAGCATTATTTTTGCTTACGGCATCCTTACAAGAAGCCCTCTGCTGTGTCCCAGCATTGCTCTTCCTTTACCTCAGGTGCTCACAGCTCCCAGAGCACCCAGGGACCAGCCCCCGTCTGGGGGTTTGTGCTCTGAAACGTGGGCCCTGGTCAAGTGCCACGTGCAAAGGAGCTTTTCCTCAGTTCTTCATTGCTAAGGATTTTTAGAAGCATGAGTGGAAGTTAAGTCTGTCAGACAGTTCTGGAAGCATCTGCTAGGAGATCCTCAGTAGGACGGTAGGATTCTGTCCTTTTGCCTTGATGTCAGTTTGTGTCACACAATGATGTCATTAATTTCCTTGAATGGAGCCCTCCCCATGCTTCTAGAAGAAACTGGTCAAGGCATTTTGTTCTTTTACTTATTTATTTTTAAGATTTTTATTTATTTATTCATGAGAGACACAGCAGAGGGAGAAGCAGGCTCCATGCAAGGAGCCCGATGTGGGACTCGATCCCAGGATCCTGGGATCATGCCCTGAGCCAAAGGCAGACGCTCAACCGCTGAGCCACCCAGGTTCCCATTTTGTTCTTTTTAATACAGTGCGATGCTTGACTGGCTCGGATCCTCTTTCGGATTTTTTGCATCCTTCCTTGTAAAGTCAGGTCAGCCTGCATTTTCCTGTTTTCTGTCCATTGTCAGGTGTGGAGGAGCTGGCCTCCCAAAGCGATTTTGCAAGGAGTTTCATCTCCTGCACTGCAGGACCGTGGGTCAGAGGAGGGGAGCGATCTGTTCCTAGAAAGTGAGGGCAAAGGCTCCAGTCTTTAGTTCTTCATTGCACATCCTGGCTTCTGGGATGGGAGGGAGGCCCAGGCCGCTTTCCCCTCCTATTCTCCCTTCCCGAAACTTCCAGGCACATGCCTCACCAGCGGGCGTCTGGGTGTCACTTTTGATTCTTGGCCTCCAACAGCCAGCCACAGATTTCCATGCCCTTGGGCTACGGCATGGCCCAGTTCTACTCCAGGTGCCAGGTCTAGCTGGGATGCTGATCAACCACTTCCCACGCAGACACAGGTTGCCAGGACAGTGATGATGTCGTGCAAAATGACAAAAGAAGCAGAGGGTCTTCCCCTAACAAGAGGGGGACAGGGACAAGTCGTATCTATCCCCAGATGTCTGAAAGGGAGTGTCCTTGGGAAAAGGTGAAGGCTGTCTATTCCATGAAGATCATTCTCCAGGAAGAAAAAAAAAAAAAAGAAACATGGCCTAAAGAGGCCACAGCTTGCTGCAGGGAAGATATTGGACAAATTCAGAATAGATCCATAATGGGCAGGGTGGCCTTGTGGTAATGAGTTCCCCACTGGGGGAGGCATTCAAGGGAAATACGTGTCATAGGGAGACACGATTGCCGTGAGAATGGAGGCCAACATTGCTCCATTCCCAGATCTCTAGTTCTCCAAATCATAGTGGCTGAGTCTGGCGGGTTGTATACAAATGGGTTGTTCTGAGAACATAATTTGAATTTAAGAAGTTGGGTGGCCATGAATAAACAAATCCTGAAGCTGGCCAGTTCCCCTTCAAATCCCACAGCCTGTTCCCCCAGAGCAGGGGCGCTTTGGCGTTGGGAACCAAGTGTAGCCATCTGTGGCAGGAAGACCCTGGAGCCATTGCTGGACCCGGGGACCCTGGCCCATGTCCCGTGCTGGCGCCTGGCCTTTTGCTGGGCTCTCTTGTCTTTAGCTGCTTCCAACACCTGGTGAAGGATGCACATCGAGCCCTGCATTCTGATGATCGCCTTACTGAGTGGCTGTCCCAGGCCCACCTGCCCGTCCCCCAGGGGGACCTGGGGATTAATGACCTCTTGTTTTGGGGGCAGTTTTGAGCAGTGTTTCAGAGGCCTTTGTGTTTTGCATTCACTTCTGTACTGACATCTCGGGAGTTTCATTCTGAGAAAACTAAAAGTCAAAGTTTTCCTTGGCTTGGCGCTGCGCTTAAGGGAACCCAGGGGGCTGGGGCGTGACGTCCTCTACAGGGTGGCTCCATCCAAGGTCACCGGTGGCTTGGTGATGGCCAATCCCAGTGGCCGCCTCCTGCCAAGTGTGTCTCCCGGGTCCCGGCACCCTGACTGTGCCTCCAGGCCCCCGCGGGCTCTCTGTGCTATTTCAACTTCAATTCCTGCTTGGAGCCCTGCTCCTTACCCACAAAGCAGGCTTCCTCTGCGGACTTCCCCATTCTTGTCTCTGTGACAACAGCCTCCTGGACTTGAAACCTTGGAGTCACCTCTGGGTCCTCCCTCCGTCTTCCTGTTCGCCACTCTTGGGCCACTTGCATGATGCCTCCTTTCCCAGGGGTCTGGCTTCTCTCACTTCCCCACTACTCCCCCTGCCACGCCATTTAGCTTTGGTCACGGTACACCTGCCCCAGGGGTCTCCGGGCCACAGCTTTCCTTGCTTTACCAGCAGACTCTTCATGATGGTGCTCTGGTAACAGCCTGCCTCCCAGGGGAAGCCCAGAGTCCCTGGCTCCCCTCCCCGTTAAGGTGTCAATGCCAAATCCTGCTCATTGAGTCTTCCATGAAGGCTCAGCCCTTCTCCAGCCAGGCTGCCTGACTCAGTTTCTCCAGGGACCTAAATGTGCTCTGGCCTTGCCCTTTGCTCCTCCCGATGAAGAGACTCCCCAACCGTTGTGTTTAGTACCTTCTCCCCATTGCCTGGCAGGGCCAGGGTTTGGTGATGCTCAGTTAGTGTTGGCCGAATGAATGATTGCCTGTGCCAGCAGCCAGCCACGCAGAGGAGGCCCTCAGATGGCAGGTGATTGACCCCCATGTGAGATCCTACACCTACTCAGGGACTGCACCCTCCAGGCACCTGCAGTAGATTCTGTGGACATCCCAAGGAGCAAAATCCTGTATCTCTGCCTTCCTGTACAGGGCAAGGCAGATGTTCCGTCCCTCCCCTCTCCCCACCGCCATGGCCCTCCAGGCCCCAGGAGCCCCTTGAAAACTCCGCATGCGGAGACCCCACTCCTTGGGAACCCGCCCTCCACCTTCCAGGTGAGTCAGATTTAAAACAGCAGTTCTGTGAGTCTGACAGTTGGGGAAGCCCCGGGGAGCCACCCCCAAACAAGTCACTCCCAGACTGCTGGCCACTTCTGTATAGTGAGTAGGAGCCTGGGGAAGTAAGTGTCTGTTTGCAACATGATGTTTACAAGGCTGAGGGGCTTCCTGTCCTACCTCCCCCGCAGGCTGTGGGGCAATCGGGAGCTGTGTTTTCAGGGGGAGCGGGGCAGAGACATGCTTGGAGGATTTCTGGAGATTCTTCAGACATCCCCAGGGGTGCCTGGCCATGCCAGCCTTGGAAGGGGCCAAGGGAGGTGTAGGACCCAAGTTTTTAAGTTGGGAGAAAGTTAAGGAGTAGCAATAAGCATTAGTTTGCATGTTGCCCTTTAAGGTGTGTAAAGCTTTGTTGACGAGTGTGGCTCTGCTAGTCCAGTGGGAACCCTTTAGAGCAACGGGAGACCCCCTCTGTCACTCCCAAGCAGGGTGATGGGTTGGGGTAAGCAAGGATGAGGTTCTTTTTTTTTCCTTTCTTTTTTTCCCCCCTTTTTGAATGGGAGTAATGGTTTGGAGAAGAAAGAAGGCTTTCTGGGGGGAGGAGAGAGGACTAGGAAAGACTCCCCAGGAGAGAGAACCCTCCCATCCTGATTCATCTGACATGGACTGTGATGCTACTCTCTGTACGCACCTGAGAAACGAGCCAAGGGAACTGAGACTGGCCTCCCTGCCTGCCTCCTCAAACCTTTGTGGCAGCAGCTCTGGGGTCCCCCTAGCAGCCCGGAACCACCGCTCTGACACACACAGAAGAGCACAGGCTTGTGTCCAGGATCCCCTCCTATCTCTGCGACCCGATAGAAGCATCTGGACAAGTCTGGTAAAGTGCCTTAGGCTCCAGGGGCCTGGGGACAGCGTTCCCTCTGCAGTAGCAAGCAGGTGATTTGGAGAAGGGGCTCACCATCGCCACCTGACTTCTCATGCCCCGAGATGGTTTTCTGCAGTGAATTCTGAACCAATTAGGAGAAAGGTGGTAGAGCAGGAGCTCCCCCGCGGCAGGGCAGAGATGCAGAGGACTCCTGTGAATTCATATCGGCCTGTGGGGTCATGGTGTGATAATAGTGGTTTGTGTATAAGGTGCTATAAAGATGCAAAACAAACAAACAAAAAAAAAAAAAACAAAAAAAACAACAACCCAAAAAACAAAAAGTAAAGGCATGGGTTTTTTGAAAAATTGGTCATAACACCCCCTCCTTTAGCTTGGCTGGGGGAGGTGGTTTGAGGGGGCGGTGAGAGGTGGTGTCAGAGAAGGACTAGCCTTGGGTGGCATCCAGAGAACACACTTATGAGCTAGTGGTGCTAGGGAGCTCAGGCCTATGGCATGTGAGCTGTGTGGGTTGGGAGAGGAGGCTGTGCTAGAAGGTACCTGAGTCAGCTGGAAAAACAAGGTGCTGGGGACCTGGGAGAGTTGACAAGTGAGCTGTCACTATTCAACATTGTCCTGAGTGGACGGAGCATGCCCCTTCCTGGACCAAGGCTCTGCTGTGCTGGCTCTCCATCAAGACTCCTGAATGGGGAGTGTTCAAGAGATTGGGTCGGGGCCACAGATCTGTCCCACCTTGGGTCCAGAGCTCGGTCCCTTGGAGTCCACTTCCCCCACTCCGTCTCCACACTTAAGTGCTTTCAAAGATAAGAGATTACTTCTCACACTCCATTAACTCCTGTGACCTTGTGACCTGCCTGGTACATGGAGTGGGCAACAGGATTATCTTTTTTTTTTTTAACATTTTATTTATTTATTCATGAGAGAGACAGAGACACCGGCAGAGGGAGAAGCAGGCTCCCTGCGGGGAGCCCAATATGGGACTTGATCCTGGATCCTGGGATCACACCCCAAACCAAAGGCAGACGCTCAACCGCTCAGCCACCCAGGTGCCCCCCCCCTTTTAAATAAAGACTTGATTCTTTAGAGCAATTTTAGGTTTGCAGTAAAATTGGGAGGAAGATGCCAGGATTTCCGGTACACCCCCCTACCCCCCCATCCCATGCATAGCCTCCTTTGTTCTCAGCATCGCCCACCAGAATGTGCATTTTTTAACCAAGAGTGAACCTCTGTTGACACATCATAGTCACATCATGTATTGACACGTCACCCAATGCAGAGCGTACTTGGTTCACTCCTGGTGTTGTGCGTTCTATGAGTTTGGTAAATCTATAAAGACCTCTATCCATCATTATAATGTTATACAGAGCATTTAGAATGCCCTAGAATCCTTCTGTGTGCTGCCTATTTATTTCTTCCTTTCCCACCACCCCTGGCAATCACTGATCTTTATCATCTTCTTAGCTTTGCCTTGGGCCATAATTGTTCACAAAACAGTCGGATCTTATTTAAGGAGGAAATGTTTATTTGTGGGTCCCATCCACCCAACCAGTCAGAGGGGATCTCTGATTCCCATATCAAAACCATACCCTCTCCACTTGAATTGCTTCAGGACTAGCTGGTCAGCCCCGTTTGCTCCAAAGAAACAAATCTTTAAATAATCGAGTCCCCCGCTGATGCGTCTCCAGTATGGGATACACAGAGGTGGGCTCGCCATAGAGAAGATGCATGGTGCTCTTCTGGGGATATGACTTCACCTTTTATGGTGTGTCTCCTTACAAGAGGATTGGGGGGCACACAATGTGGTCTCTAAGGTCAGATCATAAAACATACTTTACAAAATCCTACCAGCAGTATCTAGATGACACAGTGACAGCCCAAACAAAAATCTAACTTTGCTACTTAGACAACTCCATATTGACTGAAATATTAGTTGTATGTGTTGGTTTTCCTGTTGTATCAGAGAGACACAACATGGCGGTGGCATAAACCAGAGGAGTTTACTTCTCTCTTGTGTAACAGGCTGAGAGTAAGCCATTCAGACTTTACATGACAGCTTCATAGGTTGGGAACCTGTGCTTCTTCTATCTTGTTGATCTGCCTGCTTGAACATGCGGCTTTCATCTAATGGTGCATAATGGCTGCCGTAGCAGTGGCCCTTGTATCTGCATTCCAGCTAGCGAGGGGAGGAAAGTGAAGAAAGAAGCCATGATGCAGACACTGCACTCATCAATATATACCTATATTCCAATTGCCAGAATGTAGCCACATGGTGACGCTCGGCTGCAATAGAGTCTGGGAAACGTAAACTAAAATTTCTAAACGTTAAATTATTATGGAAGAAAGAATGGATGTAGGGGGACAATTAGGAGTCTCATCCACGTTTGGACTCCCATTAGTTTGAGATCTTTCTCTCTTTTTTTTTTTTAAAGATTGTATTTATTTATTCATGAGAGACACAGAGGCAGAGTCACAGGCAGAGGGAGAAGCAGGCTCCCTGCGGGGAGCCCATGTGGGACTCTATCCCAGGACCCCGAGATCATGCCCTGAGCTGAAGGCAGACACTCAACCGCTGAGCCATCCAGGAGTCCCAGTTTGAGGTCTTTCTGTATCCTCACTGTCATATAAAGGTTCTTTACCCTTCCGTTGTGTGGTGAGCATGCGTTCTGAGCTCTACTGAATACTGTTAACAAAAAATGGCATTCTGTATCAAAAGCTGGAATCAACCCAAATGCCCATCTGCAGTGAGGGGTAGGCACAATGTGGCACATATGTGTAATGGAATATTATGTCACCTCAAAAAAGAGTAAAATTCTGAGATGTTACGATATAGATGAACCTTCGAGACTTTATGTGAAGTGAAATGAGCCGGTCACCAAAGGACAAAGATGGCATGGTTCTCATACATGAAGAACCCAGAGTCGCCAAACTCCTAGAAGATGGAAGGAAGACCAGTGACCCCCAGGGGCTGGGGAATAAGAAGAGGGGAGTTGAGGGGTGGGGGTTGGTGTTTCATGGGTATGGAATTTCATTTTGGGAAATGGAGAAGTTCTGGAGATGGATGGAGGTGGCAGCTGTGCAACAGTGTGAAGGTCCACAGTGCCACCGAGCTGTGTGTTTAAAGATGGCATGCTGTCAAGGGCCAAACCAGAGTGCAGATGGAGATCCTCGACGCCCTTTTTGGGTGTGATTGCTGAGCCAGCGGTGAATCCATCCATTTGTTTCTTAAGCTGGAGCTTTTCCACGTTCTTACGGGGGCTCTAGCAGGACCTGCTCAGATCTGGAGATGCTATTGTGCATCTTCTTGCATTACTGTGAAGTGAAGCCATCCCAGGCCCTGGTGGTCCCCGGGTCCTTTCCTGAATGTTCCCAAAGTCCCTTTAATGGTGTGCAGACAGCTCTTCCTGGGGGTGGGGGGTGCTGGCTGGCCCAAGATCCTCCGTTTTGCTATCCTCTAACGTTGGGACAGCCTTTCCTAGTTTCCATCTCTGTCCTTGTCTGCCTGGCCCACACTGCGCATTTCTCTTGTACGTCTGTCATTTGCTTGCATTCTTCAAAGATTGTCGGTAGCAGCTCCCTTTCACAAACTCTGGTTTCCATAGGACTCTGAGGTAGATTTATCCTCATGTGTGATTCTCAGCTCGTTTTAAGCAGCACACTCTCTATTTGACTTCAGAGCCCTCTGTGGCAGCTGGCTCTCCCCAGGCCTCCTTGCAACCCCCTCATTGGCGTGATCTTCTGAATCCCAAGGCTGATGGGTCGCTCACCAGATGAAAAGTTGGCAAAGGCGGTACAAAGCCCTTGAATAAGCCCTTAACACTTAGCCTGCTATCCAAGGCCATGCCCATCTGCCACCCCAGCCCATGGGGCCAAATCTCCCAGTGTGCCCTGTGTCATACTCTAGCCTCCAGTAGAGGCTGACCCCCTGCCCTTCCCTAAAGAAACCATGCTGTCACACGCCTGTCACTTCTGTATGTTTCGTTGCTGCTGTGCCTAAATCCCACCTCTGTCCATCTTCCTACCTCTGTGCCTGAATCCCATAGCAGTTGTTCCTTCCTGAACAGTTATCTTGGAAATTACCATCTAGAGAAGCCTTGCTAATTGGCCTCCTCCCACCTCCCTCTTCTCCCCTTGCACCTGCCCTGTATTAACCTCCGCTGGATGCCTCATTCATTGGGTCCAGTCTTGTGTGAGTGGTGCTGCTCTGAACTTTGTGGTGCACATCCTTTTGAGTGAAAGTCTGTGAGGGGGAGTCACTGGGACATGGGGCACACACTGGTTGCCCTTAAGTGGGCACCACTCACCGGTTTTTCCATTTGGTAAGTGGCTGTCCTGGTTTACACACCCGCCTGCAGCCATGAGGGTTCAAGGTACCTCACATCCTCACAAACAGGGTTTTCTATGTTTTTCATTTTGGCCAGTCTGGTGGGTATGTAGTGGCATTGCATCATGGTTTGAATTTACATTTCCCCTATGACTAATCAAATCGAGCACCTTTTCATGTTTATTGGCCATTGGGAGAGCCTCTTTCATGCAAGATTTTTATTTAAGTCTTTTGCCCGTTTTTCCAGTGATATCTGTTTTCTGTTTGTTGTTGGTGTTGAGGGTGGTCTGGTGAGGGTGGTCCTACTACCATGCATGGGGACTTCATGGGAGTCCATCTTCCCATCCAGGCTCGAGCTCCTTGGGATTTTTGGATCCCCAGGGTCTCTTGGACCCTCTAAAAGAGGACCCTGAATACGTGCTTGCAGTCGCTTAAATAAACCCTCTGATCTGTACTTTGCGGTGGGAAGACTGTTCTCTTGGAGAAAGAGTGATGGAGGAAATAGGTGGGGGAGACATTCTGCTTTCTCTAGAGCATCTGCAACTCCTGGCCCACCTGCCCAGAGTGACTAGCCTCATCCTCAGGCTTGGGTTCTGAAAATAACCCTATAGACCCTTTGTGATGTCCCTCATGATGTTCTTAAGCCTCGCTTTCCTGACATGCTCACCCTTTGCTCTTTCGTGTTCATTCTTTTTCTGAGGACCTCCCTTCTGGCTTTATCTCTGTGTATCCCAGAAATCATGCTGCTTCCCCACCAGCGCGCGCGCGCGCGCACACACACACACACACACACACACACACACTTTCTTCCTTCAGGGAGACTCTGTGACTTGGCTCTGGTGTTTACTGTGCAGGGTTTTCTCCCCCCACTAAGTCATCCTCTCTGATTTCTTGACCTTCCAAGACATCAGATGATCAGAGGTACCACAGTTCATCAGATGGCTTGATTTTAACCTAAAGAGACTTGCCAGCTGCTGTCTCGGTGAAGCCTGCCACCATCCTGAGGTCTTGCTGTGACTCAGTCTGATGATTCATGTGAGAGAAGCAGCGTCCGTATCTCAGTCAGCAAGGCATGTGTGATTCCATGCCCGTCTCTCTTCTTTTGACATCCTTGAAATCTCTTTATTGTTCCCTCTTTAGTTCATTATTTGTTCCTTCCTCCAGCGAATATGTGCCAGGCCCTGGTGGAGCTTACATTCTAATTGGGCTGGAAGAAAATAATGGGCAGCAGGTATGAGAACCAATCAGTAACATGCACAGCCTGTCAGTTGGTGGTAAAGAGGTGGGAAGAATGAAACAGGATGTGCCAGAGGTGGGGTTTGCCAGAAGCCCTCACTGAGAACATAAGGTCAAGACTGGAAAGCAGTGAGGGAGTGAGGCTTGCCGACATCTGGGAGAAGAGCGCTCCAGTCAGCAGGAGGAGCAGGTGCAAAGGTCCTGAGGCAGGAGTTGCCACAGTCATGCCCGTCCTCAGGAGGTGGCACCTTCCATGCTGGTGTCAGCAGAGCTCAGTGTCTGAAGCGAGGGCGGTGTATTAGTCATGTTTGCATCTACCACAGCATCCAGCAAAATATCTTGTGGTCATATTCATTTGATAAGAGAAGTTTTTATTTGAGTAAATGAATATAGGTTGGACATCCTCTAAGGACCCATTCATCTCTGAGTTGCTTGTGATTATCTTAGCTGCCTGGAGGACGGCCTCCATCTCTGAGCGGCTTTCTCTCTAGCTGTTCCATCTGGGCTCTTCTGAACACATGGTCCAGTACCTTCCAGCCGTGTGGGCCAGCTCTCTGTCATGGTGTGGGGCCTCCCCAGGTATGTATGTTCCAGATGCTATTGCCATGTAACAAACCACAGTGGTAGAAGGCCAGCCATGTGAGTCCGCTCATGGATTCAGGGGGCCTGGAATTTAGCCAGGGCTCCACGGGGTTGGCTTGTGTGCAATGCCGGGATCCTCAGCCGGGAAGATGTGGATCCCTGGCGACTGGACCTGTAAACCAGAGAGCCTACAGCGGCCTGGGCTTCCTCCTGGAGTGGCAACCTCCAGCTGGCTAGTCACATTTCTTACTCAGCTGCTCAGAGCTCCCAGAACAAGGCCTCTAGCAAATGAGGCAGGAGCCGCTCCACCTCACAGCCTAGCTTGGGAAGCCACATAGCACCACCTCTGCTGTCATCAACTGGTTGAAGCAGTCACAATCCCTCTCAGCTTCCAGCTCATGATGGGTGAGGAACAGGCTGCAGGGTAGGAGAGGCGTGGGGATGTGGGGATGGTGGGTAGTCAGGCATGGAGCAGGTGTTCTGCAAAGTAGGTACACCCCCAGGGACACAGCGGATGACCTTGCGTCGCTGTCATTCTTTTGCTCCGGGGTGTCCTCAGGTCAGGGAATGCCCTGGTCCTTAGGCCGTGCACACTGGGACATTAGATCGAACCATATGGAACCTGCCCATGTTCACTTGCATTGGATACAGTTCGATCTGCTGTTCCGTCGCGACTTGTCACGTGCTCTGCAACCGGCAGCTTGCTTTCAGATGGTTCAGCAAAAGATGCATGTGTGTGATGTCAACCCGAGGATTGCTCTGCCCACCCATACAGCGGCCAAAGAGGAGTTGAGGCTGAAGGCAGACTGAGGCTGGACGCCTCTTCCTGCCTCTATCCACGATGCCACCCACAGCCTGCCTCTGACCTGTCTCCCCGGGATGCTGATGGGGTTCATGATGGGCCTGCAGGCCGGGTCTGTGGTCTGTGCAGGCCTGTAGGGCTCTCCCCCAGCCTGGAAAAGGCTGACGCGAGGTGGCTCGGTTTCTGTGAGTGCAACCCCCCTCCCCTCGCTGGAATGGCTGGCAGGGAAGAGGGCTGGGGTTGGGGGGAAGGAGTGCAGCGAGGGGCTCCCCAGGGCCAGCTGGGTTTTCCTGGGGAGGGGTGGGCAGGCAGGGGTGGGATGTGCTTCCCAGGGAGGTGAGAGGGGGACCCAACCTCAGCCCAGCTCCAGGGTCTGCACTTCGCTCCACGGGCTTTTGAAAGAGCCTAGGACTCTGTGTGTGTGTGTGTGTGTGTGTGTGTGTGTGGAGGGGGAGCACTTGCAAAGAGCCTAGGACCCTCTGTGTGTGTGTGTGTGTGTGTGTGTGGAGGGGGAGCACTTGCAAAGAGCCTAGGACCCTCTGTGTGTGTGTGTGTGTGTGTGTGTGTGTGTGTGTGTGTGTAGGGGGAGCACTTGCAAGGAGTCACGGGCAGGGGGTGGGGGCGGCTCGCCCTCCTCTAGGGGAAACCTGGCTGGCCCCACGGGGTCTCCCCGAAGCCCCTGCACCACCAGCCTGGAAATTCTCAGGGAAATGGGCAGGCCTGGGGAAGCCCACACAAATGAAATGACCCCCAGGAGGGTCTGTGAGGCCACGGTGCAGTGGGGGGGGGCTGGGGGGGTCCTTCCCGCAGAAAGGTGGCCCCAGTGCCTCCGGCGAGCGCCCCCATGCATCCTGGAGCTGCAGACCTCTCTGTCCGCCACATCCTGTGCCCCAGGGGTGCGTGGTGCTCTCGAAGCACAGGCCAGATGTGCAAATTCTGCGGCTGTGCCCTGGGCCGAGCGCAGCACAGCTTGCTTTTCTTGGAAATCATTGGTGATTTGTTAGAAAAACAGGAAACACTGGGGCTGCTGGTGTGCTTTTTGACTTTTCTGTTTTTGTTTTTGAACTTCTTTCATCTGTCCCAGTCCCGGGACATTTCAAGGGTATTTCTGGTCAACCCTGGTCTTCAAGCCATTCCTCCCCCTGCCGCCCATCCCCCTCTCCCTCTCTCTGTCCCTCTTGCCTTCTGACACCTTCGTTGCCACCCCCAGTCACTGCTGTGGGGAGCAGGCGGGTCTCCGGAACCATGGAAACAGGTGTTGTATCTCGGTGATGCACATCACTTGGTGATGCAGGGGCATGTGCTTCTGCGGAGTCGGGCTTCCCTGCTCCTGTCCTCCACCCGCCCGGCCTGTGGTCCTCCCACCTTTATCACCATGCTTACACAGGAAGCAAAGTGGTCTCAGTGGAGTGCTGGGGCCACTGTCCCTTGCTGACAAAGGAGGGTGACGTAGCTGGGAAGGGAAATGCTTCATCCCTCCTAGGTCAGACCTGGAGCTGGAGGGGCCTTTGGAAGCCACTTTTTCTATGGAGACTCTGATGCTGAGACAGAGGGGACTCTCGGGGCCCCAGATTGGGCACCTTGACTACAGAGGATGAATGTGAAGGGGGTGAAGAGGTCTAGGTCCAAGCTCTGGAGCTGGCCCCAAACCAGTCCCTCCCTGACTGTGTCTCAGAACTGCAGGAGGAGCAGGGGTGGGGGAGCTGCAGTCATTTTGTGCATTGAGCCTGTATGTAGTAAAAGGCCAGAAAGCACCACTATGGTCCTCACCGCTGGGTGACTTTTCCCTGGATCTCATCTTGTGAGGGGTGAACTCTGAACATGCCCAGTGATCAGTTTGGGGGTGTGTTCAAGCATTTTGGTTGTCCACTCCCTACCCCGTAATGGGCCACGCTGGAGAGGCCCATCTCTCATTTTACAGATGAAGAAAGTGAGGTTCACCGAGGTTACATGGCTTAACCCACAGTTCTCTGTCACCCATACAGCCCCCCAGGAGGTGGGTGGGCCAGTGGCTGTCTGCACAGGGAGCTGCTGTGCCCCCTGACCCCTCTTTGCTGGGATCTGCCCTGGGTTTTCATTCAATGCCTCTGTACTACACATTCACATTCAGCTGGGGCCTCCCCCACTCCTGGGAGAACTGCACTTAGTTAGGGGCTGCCCTTCTGAAGTCATAAAAGAAGTCTGATATGAGAGATTAGAAACTCCCCAAGCCTCTTCAGGGTGTTATTTTAAGAGGCATTAAACTGTCTTGAGAGAGCTAGAATGGGTAAGGGTAAGAATAAAATGGGAACCAGCAGGAGAAAGGGAGACGCTATTTAGGGCACTTGTCAGTAGAGAAGTGGATTGGAGGAGTTCTGGAGGGAGGGAAGGAGAGTGAGCAGGGAGGTGACCCTCCTCACAGCAGGACACCTAACTATGGTGACCAGCCAAACAACAGGCCCTTGCCCTCCCTGGCCACATGCCTGTTCCTTTGGGTCACACATTCTCTGGGGAGCAGGGGCACCCACCCAGAGGTCCAAGAACTTGCGCGGGAAAATGTGACCTCTAACTGAAGCTCAGTGTGTTTCTTCTATTAGGAACACAAACAACAAGCCACAGTCATATGAGTAGCACCTGTAACTTGGTCACCAGAAGTCCAGATGTTGTCGTATGGCTTTGCAGTCCATCTTGCAAACACCTCAAATGCCATTTATGCTTTTCACTCCTTTTGAGCGATAACAATGCTTAGACCTGCTGCTGGATTCTGTCCTTTGATGTGTTGTTAGTGAGAAGAACGTAAATGAATGACCATTTCACAAGGTTGATTATTGCAAAAAAAAGATTGCTAACTGTATGTCAGTGCAATGCATTTCCTTTTCAGTCCTACAATTTTGTCTTGTACATTTGAAGCATTATTCTGAAGAGGGGTCTGTAGGCTTCAGATCGCCAGTGGGTCTAGCACATAAAAAGCGTAGGAATTCCTGCTGCTATAGAGTAACTAGGTAAAGAATTCTAGATGTTATTTGAGAGCCAAAGAGTATTTCGTTTTTAGGCAGACCTGATTGGCATCCGTCCTGTAGACCCTGTGAAATGGCTTTATTTCTCACAGCCATGGTCTCTCCTCATGTGTCAGTGGAGGTAAAAGAAGGTCTACCGTGAAAGCTTATTTGTTTGCATGTGCCTGCCTGGTTGGGTGTCTGGCAGGCAGAGGGAACACCATCATGGGAAGGAGCTGGTGGCAGTGACAGTGGAGACTCAAGGCTGGGTTCATTTCTTACTGCCCTTCATGCAGAAGGGAACTTGCTTACCTGGGTAATGTCTCTCATCTTCTGCTTTTGCTCTGGGCTGGAGCAGGTAGCCTCAGGTAGCCAATATGAAATGTTGATCCATAAACTGAAGTATTTAAGAACTAGCCATGATATGGCCATGCCGTGGAACACTATTCAGTCATGAAAAGGGATTAATACTATTACACACTACAACATGAATGAATCTAGAAAACATACTGAGTAAAAAGAAAGCTAGATACCAAAAACGATGTGTTGTGATTCCATTTATTGGAATGTCCAGAGTAAGGAAATTCATAGAAACCAAGAGTAGATTAGTGATTGCCAGATGATAGGGGGAGGGAGATGTCACTGCTGATAGGTATGAGGTTTCTTTCTGGAGTGATGGAAACGTTCTGGATTTAGATCCTGGTGATGGATATCCAGCATAGTGACTATGATAAAAGCACCAAAGTGTGCACCTTAAAATAGTAGATTTTCTGTTATGGAAATTATATCTGAATTTTAAAAAGTTAAAATGTTAAAAGTTACTGTCCCATGGACATTAAAAAGATAATAAAGGAATATTAAGAAAACTCTATATCCACAAATTTGATAACTTAGACAAAATGGGCCAATTCCTGAAAGACACAGACTATCAAAGCTCACACGAAGCTGGATCACTGGAATAGACCTATATCTATTAAAGAAATTTAATCAATAATTAATAACCTTCCAAACCAGAAATCACCAGGCCCAGATGGTTTCACTGGTGAATTTTACCAAACATTTAAAGAACAAATGATACCAATTCTTTACAGTACATTCCAGATTATCTATGTACAAAATATTAATTGACCCAAAACACACCAACCAATCTGGAACTAATAAGTGATTATGGGAAGGTTGCAAGATACAAGACAAGATCAATACAAAGAAGTCTGTTGTTTTCCTATATACCAGTGATAAGCTATTGGAATTTGAAATAAAAAATATAACACCATTAATATTAGCACTAAAAAATGAGATACTTAGGAATAAATCTAGCAAAATATGTATATAATCTGTATTAGGAAAACTGCAAAGCCCTGGTGAATGAAGTCAAAGAAAATCTGAATAAATGGAAAGATATTCCACGTTTATAGATAGGCAGAGTCAATATTGTTAATATGTCAGTTCTTCCCAACTTGAGTTGCAGATTTGATGACACTGCAATCAAAATCCTAACAAATTACTTTGTCTATGTCAACAAATTGATTCTAAAGTTCATATGGAAAGGCAAAAGATCCAGAATAGCCAACACAATATTGAGGAAAAAGAACAAAGCTGGAGAACTGATAACTCATGACTTCAAGACTTTCTGTAAAGCTATAATAATCAAAACAATGTGATATAGGGGAAAGCGGAGACAAATAGATGAATGGAATGGAATAGCCTAGAAATAGACCAACACAAATAAGATCAACTGATCTTGACAAAGAACGAAGGCAATTCAATGAAGAAAGGATAGTCTTTCTAACAAATGGTGCTGAAACAATGGCGTATCTATAGCAACAAGTGAATTGAGACATTAAGTTTAAACCTTTCACAAAATTAATTCAAAATGGATCATACACCTAAAGGTAGAATGCAAAACCATAAAACTCCTAGAAGATAGTAGGAGAAAACCTAGATGACCTTGGGTTTGGCAACGAGTTTTTCATATGATACCAAAAGTATGATCCATGAAAGAAAAATTTGATGAGTTGGACGCTATTGAAATGAAAACTTCTGCTCTGTTAAAGACACTATAAAGAAAATAAAAGGACAAGGCATAATCTGGAAGAAAGTATTTGCAAAACATTTCTCTGATAAAGAACTTGTATACAGAATTTACAAAGAATTCTTAAAATTCAAAAATAAGATGATAAACAACCCAATTTAAAAATAGACAATTGTGTGGTGACCAGGTGAGGCTGGGGGGTGGGGGGATGAGGGTGGGGGGAGGTTCCTAAGGATACCTATTGTGTTTGCTTCTTGATCTGGGTGCTGGTTCTGTGGGTGTGATCACTTTGTGGAAGCTTATCAAACCGTACCCTTGTGATCTGTGTACATTTTATACATAATGTCATACTTGAATAAAAAATTCACTTTAAAAATAAGTGGGCAAAAAAACTGAGCTGCTCACCAGAAAATAAACATATAAAAAGATGCTTAACAGCGTATGTCACTAGGGGAATTGGAAGTTAAAATGAGGTACCACTACCCACCTATTAGAATGGCTAAACTCTAAAACACTGGTAACACCAAATGCTGGTGAGGATGTTGGAGAAACAGGAACTCTGATTCATTTCTGGTAGGAATGCAAAATGGTACAGCCACTTTGGAAGACAGTATGGCGGTTTCTTAGAAAGCTGAGACGTCTTGCCATGTGATCTAGCGGTTGGGCTTCTAGGTATTCACATGAAATGAGATGAAAACTTATTTCCACATGAAAACCTACACCTTTGTTCACAATTGCTGAAAATTGGAAGCAACTAGGGTGTCCTTCAGTAGGTGAGTGGATAAACAAAGGATGGTATATCCGCATAATGAAATCTATAGGATGAAATTTCTATTTAGTAATAGAAAAGCCAAGGAGGGACCTTCAATGCATGTCACTAAGTGAAAGAGGCCAGCCTGAAAAGTCTGCATAATGCATAATGCCAACCATGTGACATTTTGGTAAAGGCAAAACCATGGAGATCAGTGGTTGCCAGGGGTTGGAGAGAGGGGAAGGGATGAATAGGTGGAGCGCAGGGAATTTTTTTAGAACAGTAAAATAGTCGTTTATGATATAGTCACGGTAGATACAGAACATTTTTTATTTGGTCACTGTGTAAAACACCATATACCTGTGTAACACAGAGATGGAACCCTAATGTGTAAACTGTGGGCTTTGATTAACACTGTTGTATCAATATTGGTTCATCAGTTGTAACAAATACACCACTGTGATGGAAGGTATTAATAAAAGGGGAAACTGTGGGCAGGAGGGAGTGGGGGGCGGTCAGAAGGAGTGTGTGGGAACTCTGTACTTTCTGTTCAGTTTTTCTGTAAGCCTATAACTGCTCTACAAATTAGAGTTTATAAAAAGAAAAAAAAAAGCATTTTTTTTGCCTTTCTTTTTTTTTTTTAAATAGGTATTTATTTATTTATTTATTTTATTAAATTTTTTTTTTTTTTATGGTAGTCACAGAGAGAGAGAGAGAGGCAGAGACATAGGCAGAGGGAGAAGCAGGCTCCATGCACCGGGAGCCCGACGTGGGATTCGATCCCGGGTCTCCAAGATCGCGCCCTGGGCTAAAGGCAGGCGCCAAACCGCTGCGCCACCCAGGGATCCCTTTTTTTGCCTTTCTTACATCAATTGAGATCCAGCTCTGAGTTCCACCCATCCTGCTGGGAGCTGTCCAGGAGCTCCGATTTTCATTTTCCTGCCGCAAACTTTCCCCAAGGTGGCTGCCTTATTAGCGTGGAGACAGTGAGGAGCGGGAGCAGTATACAGAAGGAAACGGTAAATTGTCCCGTACACGGTGGCCTTAGGAACAGCTCCTGACCGGAATCTCTTCCGTCGGCCCCCTGGCAGGGAAGCGCAGGGAGGAAGGTCCCTGGGGCCACCTGCCCACGCCCTGGGTAGCCAAAAATGACCTGTTCTCCACCTCCAAGGACTGACTCACTCAGAGGTTACAGTAGATGTGATTTCCCCCGAAGCCTGAGGAAGATCCCCTGTTGCTCGTATGGTCACAACATCTTGGCCACACAGTCGGGTGGGGCTTTTGGTTTGCAGGCGCTCACATAGCCTGTGCCGGGAGAATCCGTGGGGACCCCACGCCAGATGCTGATGTTAGAGCCCTTTGTATGGCGGAGGGGCTGCTCTTGCCAAAGCTGAAAGCCCAGTGGAGGAGGCAGTGACATAGCTATGGGGAGCGGGGGCCGGGGTGGGCACCCAGCCCAGCCTGGCAGTCAGAAAGCCTTCCCTGAAGAAGTGACCTTATACAGAAAGATAGAAGAGTGCACACTGGCCACAGCAGAGGCAGGGGAAGCTGGTGGAAATGTTTCAGGCAGAAAGAGTGCAGGCCGGGAGATGTTCACTATGGAGAGGGAGGGTGAGGGTAGGGAGGAAGGGCCCGGCCCTCTCGGGGTCTTATCACCCAGGTTGGGGGTTGAACCTTGTCCTACGGCAACGAAAAAACGATTAAGGAGCAGGGAGGGGGTGACAATTTGTACAAGATATACATTTTGGTAGACGACTCTGCATAGAACACTATGCCTGTGCTGTGATCCCCTTGTATTTCACAAGGAGGTACATGCTTGTAGGAGAGTTTGCGGGCATATTAATGCATTAAAGAGAACTCCAAAGTGGCAAATGTCTGTGTGTTTGAAAAAGATAAATGAGGACGCCTGGGTGCCTGAGGGGTTGAGCATCTACCTTTGGCTCAGGGCGTGACCCCGGGGTCCTGGGATCAAGTTCCTCATCAGGGTCCCCACAGGGAGCCTGCTTCTCCCTCTGCCTGTGTCTCTGCCCCCTCTCTGTGTGTCTCTCATGAATAAATAAATAAATAAAATCTTAAAAAAAAAAATAAAGCAAAAGATAAATGGTCAGGCTTAGAAAAACTTTAAAGATTTATCCTGTACATACAGGTATTTTTTGCATGAGTCTTTAAAAACATTTTTATTGATAGTCCCAATTACATCAGTACACACATTTTATTATACAGTTTCGTGAGCTGTAGACAATATATGTATACCTGTTCAGCCTGTGTTCTTAGCAAGATATAGAATATTTCCATCATCCCAGAAGGTTCCCACATGCCCATTCCTTCTACCATCCAGAGGCATTTTTATTTATTTCACCATAAATTAGTTTTGCCTGTCCTAGAACTTCTTGTAAATGCACCCATGTAGTATTTTTTGTCTCCAGATTCATGTGCACACTATTTTTTGGTCTTCATCCATACAGTTAACTTGCACTAGCAATTTGCTTATTTGTTGTTGTCGGGGTTTTTTTTGTAATTTAAGATTTTATTTATTAAATATTTATTTATTTATTTATTAAACATATGTGTGGTATATGGCTACCCATTTTCTTTTGACAGATCACGTTGTTTTCTGGTGGAGGCCATGATACATGAAGCTGCCAAGAACATTTTTGTACCAGTCTTTTTTGTCAAATATATGTCCCCATTTATTTTGGGTAAGCAAGTAGAATTATTGCATCAGAATGGTAGGTATTGGTTAACTTTACAAAGCTACCAAACCGGTTGCAAAGTGGCTGCACCATTGGATGAATCCACCAGTGACTTATGGCTGTTCCATATCCCTGCCAATTTGGTATTGTTAATCTTTTTAACTTTTTAACTGGGACAGTATGATTTCATTGTGGTTGTAAATCTCCATTTCCCTGAGAACTAATGATGGCAAGTGTATCTTCATGTGTGTACCAACCATTTGACTATATTTTATGACTGTTCCTATTTGTTCAATTCCAAGATGGAAGTATTCGTCAGACATGAATCTGTGGCCATTCTGTAATTTATCATCTCAAAAATGTTATATAAATTGAATCATACCATAAATAATCTTTTGGGCTGGCTTTTCAATTCAGCAAAACCTGGAGATTCATCCAGTTCATGATATATATCGATAATTATTTTCTTTTTATTGTGGAGTACTATTCCATGGCATAGATGTACCACCATCTTTTTTTTTTTATGTTTTTATTTTTTATTTTTATTTTTTTATTTATGATAGTCACACACACAGAGAGAGAGAGACAGGCAGAGACACAGGCAGAGGGAGAAGCAGGCTCCATGCACCGGGAGCCCGACGTGGGACTCGATCCCGGGTCTCCAGGATCGCGCCCTGGGCCAAAGGCAGGCGCCAAACCGCTGCACCACCCAGGGATCCCACCACCATCTTTTGTTAAACTCTTCACCCACTCAAGGACATCTGGGTTGTTTTCATAACTTCTCATTTCTCTGAGATAAATGCCCAGGGGTATAATTGCTGGGCCATATGGTAGTTCTAACATATGTAATTCATGCCACAGTTTTCCCGCGTTCATATGTTGGATGCTCCTTTTCATTTTGTTTAATGGTATTTTTGAATTTCCCCTGAGACATGCACTCTGACCCGTGAATTACTCAGATGTGTGTTTGGTTTCTAAGTATTTGGAGGTTTGCTTTCTAGTTTGATTCCGTTGTAGTCAGAGAACACACTCTATATGATGTCAGTTCTTTTGCATTTTTGGGGGTTGGTTTATGGCCCAGGATATGGTCTATCTTGGTGTACGTCTCATGGGTCCTTGAAAACAATGTGTGTTTTGCTGTCATTGAGTGGGGTGTTCTCTAAGTATTCATTAGATCCTGTTGGATGGTTGATGGTGTTACTGAGTTCTTATGTGTCCTTGCTGATTTTCTATATAGTGCTCTCTAAATTGTGGAGCTGATGTCACCAGCTGTAATTATGGGTTTATCTGATTCTCCTTTTTGTTGTATCAATTTTTTCTTTTGCGAAAAGTAAAAATTTTACTGTGACTTTTGCAATGTCATTGTTTGGGGAAACATTTAGGATTGCTGTGTCTTGGTGGCCTGACCTTTGTGTCATTCTATAATGTCACTCTGGTACTTTTTACTTGCTCTGAAGTGTACTTTCTCTGATATTAATAAAGATATTCCTGCTTTTTTAAAATTAATGTTTGCGTGATATGTCTTTGCCCACTTACTACTTTCAATTTGCCAATATTGTTATATTTGTGAGTTTATTGTGGACAGCAAGTTGTTGGGTCATGTTTTGTAATCCAATACTGATCTCTATCTCTCAATTGATATATTTAGCCTAGTTAAATTTAATGTAGTCATTGATATGGTAGGTCTTTTTTTTGGTCTGTTTTTGCTTTTGTTTCTGTTTTTGTTTTTTTTGTTTTTTTCCTACCCTGCCTTCCTCTGGATTATTTGAACAACTTTTAGAATTCTTTCTTTCTTTCTTTCTTTCTTTCTTTCTTTCTTTCTTTCTTTCTTTCTTTCTTTCTTTCAGTGGCTGTTCTATGCATTCTTCTTGGGCTATTTATTTATTTATTTATTTTTATTAATTTTTTATTGGAGTTCAATTTGCCAACAATAGCATAACACCCAGTGCTCATCCCATCAAGTGCCCCCCTCAGTGCCCATCACCCAGTCACCCCCACCCACCCATCCACCTCCCTTTCCACCACCCCTTGTTCGTTTCCCAGAGTTAGGAGGCTCTCATGTTCTGTCTCCCTCTCTGATATTTCCCACTCATTTTCTCTCCTTTCCCCTTTATTCCCTTTCACTATTTTTTATATTCCCTAAATGAATGAGACCATATAATGTTTGTTCTTCTCTGATTGACTTATTTCATTCAGCATAATACCCTCCAGTTCCATCCACGTTGAAGAAAATGGTGGGTATTTGTAAGTTCTAATGCCTTGGGCTTTTTAGTGGCTGTTCCACATGTTACTTCTTATAGAGATATCACAGTTGAATGACGTTATCATTTTACAGTTCTAATCGAGTGTAGAAGCTTTACTTTCCTTTAGGCCCCTTTACCTTTTCTCACTTATAATAGTCTTAAGTATTTACGCTGCATCCTCTTCGAACCACATCAGATGATATCATTTTTGATTCAACCATCAAATATAGTTTAGAAAACACAAGAGGAGAAAGAAAGCCTGTGGTGTTTATCAAGATATTTGCTTGCTATTTTCTTTCTTCATTCCTGATGTTTCAAGATACTTTATGTTTTGTTTTGAATCATTGTCTTTCTATTTAGAGAATTTCCATTAGTCATTCTTTTGGAGTAAGTATGCTGGTGACAAATTCCTTTAGCTTTCCTTCATCTAAGAATGTCTTAATTTCTTTTTCACTCCTGAAAGGTATTTTCTCTGGATGTAGGATTCTGGGTTGGCCGTTCATTAAGCACTTGAAAAATGTTGTTCCATTCCTTTTGACCTTCATGACTTCCGATGAGAAATCCACTGTCATTTGAATTGTTTTCCCTCTAAGGGAAGGTGTTATTCCTCTCTTGCTGCTTTCAAGCTTTTTTTTCTCTGTCTTATGTTTTCAGAAGTTTACTGTGATGTCTAGGGTTCACATAGATTCTTGAATCTGTAGTTTTACGTATTTTACCAAGCTTGCAAGTTTTCAGCCACTATTTCTTTGAGTATTTTTGCAGCTCTGCCCTCTGCCACTCAGACTCAGATGACATGCATGTTGGACCTTTTGTTAGAGCCCCACAGGCCCTGAGGCTCTGTTCATTTTTCTCTAGTTGCTTTTCTCTCTGTTGTTCAGGTTGGGTGACATTATTGTTCTGGATTCAAGTTTATTGATTTTTCCCTTAGTCCCCTCCATCGAGTTTTTCTCGATGCAGAGCCCAAGGTTTTATTTCAAGTCGTTGTATCTTTCAGTTCTAGAATTTCCATGGCTGTGCATTCATATCTTCTCTTTCTTTTCTGAGACTTCCTTAGTTTTTATTTGTTTATAATTGTCCACTGAAGCATTTTTAGTGAAGCTGCTTTATTTATTTTTTAATAAATTAATTTTTATTGGTGTTCAATTTACCAACATACAGAAAAACACCCAGTACTCATCCCGTCAAGTGTCCCCCTCAGTGCCTGTCACCCATTCCCCCCACCCCCCGCCCTCCTCCCCTTCCACCACCCCTAGTTCGTTTCCCAGAGTTAGGAGTCTTTATGTTCTGTCTCCCTTCCTGATATTTCCCACACATTTCTTCTCCCTTCCCTTATATTCCCTTTCACTATTATTTATATTCCCCAAATGAATGAGAACATACACTGTCCTTTTCCGATTGACTTACTGCACTCAGCATAATACCCTCCAGTTCCATCCACGTCGAAGCAAATGGTGGGTATTTGTTGTTTCTAATGGCTGAGTAATATTCCATTGTATACATAAACCACATCTTCTTTATCCATTCATCTTTTGATGGACACCGAGGCTCCTTCCACAGTTTGGCTATTGTGGACATTGCTGCTAGAAACATCGGGGTGCAGGTGTCCCGGTGTTTCATTGCATCTGAGTCTTTGGGGTAAATCCCCAACAGTGCAATTGCTGGGTCATAGGGCAGGTCTATTTTTAACTCTTTGAGGAACCTCCACACAGTTTTCCAGAGTGGCTGCACCAGTTCACATTCCCACCAACAGTGTAAGAGGGTTCCCTTTTCTCCGCATCCTCTCCAACATTTGTGGTTTCCTGCCTTGTTAATTTTCTCCATTCTCCCTGGTGTGAGGTGGTATCTCATTGTGGTTTTGATTTGTATTTCCCTGATGGCAAGTGATGCAGAGCATTTTCTCATGTGCATGTTGGCCATGTCCATGTCTTCCTCTGTGAGATTTCTCTTCATGTCTTTTGCCCATTTCATGATTGGATTGTTTGTTTCTTTGGTATTGAGTTTAATAAGTTCTTTATAGATTTTGGAAACTAGCCCTTTATCTGATATGTCGTTTGCAAATATCTTCTCCCATTCTGTAGGTTGTCTTTTAGTTTTGTTGACTGTATCCAGTGAAGCTGCTTTAAAAGCTGTGTCAGATAATTTTAACATCTATGGTTTTGGTGTTGGCACCTATTGGCTGTTTTTCACTCAATTTATATAATTCCCTTTCTTTCATTTCTTGTCCTTGGTGTGATGGGTTATTTTCCATTGAAATTTAAACCATCTGTTTCAGCTGGCTTCCTCTAACACTTCCCTGAAAGGGGTGGGGGGTGGGCATTGCCTGTTTAAACCCCTGTTTAAACCCCTGTTTCAGCTGGCTTCCTCTAACACTTCCCTGAAAGGGGTGGGGGGTGGGCATTGCCTCATTACTACCATGAGGGTAGAAGTCCAGGTTTCATTCTCAGCTTCCATTGACAAAAAGGAGGTGCTCCTTATTACTGCTGGGTGGAGTGGGAATTTCGGCTTCCAATTAAGCTTCTACTACCTGATACCTCCCTACCTGGGTGGCTCATTACTGCTCCATTGACACCATGGAGTAGAGGAAGTACCTCATCACCGCTGGGCATCAGCAAAAGTCCTGGCTTTCACTAGGCTTCCTTTGACATTACCCTGATCAGAGAGTGGGGGCAAGGGGCTCTGACTACCTGGTGAGGCTGGAAGTCCAGGATCCCTGGTGGTCTTCCCTGACAGTGTGGGGTGGTAGGGGGCTCATTACTGGCAGAGAAGATGAAAGGCCTGGCTTTCTCAGACACCACCCATGATTGGGGGAGAGGTTGGGCACCTCATTACAACCTGGCCAGAGTGACGGTTGGGCCCCCCCATTTGGCCTTTATTAGTGGAGATGGTGCCAGAGTTCTTTCTATGGTGTTTGGTTGGAGTAGAGTGGTTCTTATTCTAAAAGTTTGCCTTACTTGGCTGCCTCTTTCCTGATCCTTTGGCTGAAAAGACCAGGCTTTTCTTCCTCCCTCCCTCCTTTTCTTTCTTTCTTTCTTTCTTTCTTTCTTTCTTTCTTTCTTTCTCTTTTTCTTTCTCTTTCTCTTTCTCTATACCTTTATTTATTTACTTTTCAGTAAGTTTAAATCTTTGAGGGGTACAGCATCACATGGATTCTGTGGCCAATGGCTTTCACAGGAAGGTTGCTTTGGAATTTGGCATGAACCATGCTGCTGTTTCCATGAGCACGAGTACTTATCCCCAGATTACTCTGGTTTTGTTTAGTTTGCCACCAGGAGTTACTGTGTTGTTCTTTGGTTTGTACACATAGGCACATTGCTTGCCTAGATAGAATTCAGTTTCATCTCAAGCATAAACCCCTTTGGTCTTAAGTAGAGTTGTGTGCTCCCTCTGGTTCCAGAGACCCAGTTAATAGCTGGCAAAAATGGCCTTGGACCAAAGCCTTCCAGACATAGTTGTCGCTTTAGGAGTCCTGTTCTCAGCAGGCCGCACTTATTTGCACCCAAAGTTCAGCAAGACCAGGCTTTTCTTGGGGCTTTTTCTGTCTGTACCCATTGGTATTTCTAGGTTGTTGGCTCCTTGGGTCCAAGTCTGGGATATATGAGGCAAAAAAGGAAATATTCCACTATGCCCACCATCGCATCCCTTCTTGTACTCAAGGTCCTTAGCCAGTCTGCCTTCTCTCTACTTTGCATGTTACCTTTATATATAATGTCCAGGGTTTATATAGGGACAAGTATATCTATTCCACTTTGCCAGACAATTGTCTAGTTTTTATGTATTTAACACCTAATATTTGTGTGATAAAAAATAATGTATAAAATATGTTATTATAAAAATGTTTTTAGAAAAAAAGTAAAAATGGTATCTAATCTTGTCTCTCAGAAATAACCACTGTTAAGACTTCGGCAGGTATCCTTAGATAAGTTTTTTAGATGTAAACATTTTTTATTTTTAAGTAATCTCTATGCCCAACGTGGGGCTTGAACTCATGACCCCGAGATCAAGAGTCGCATACTCTACTGACTGAGCCAGCCAGGCACCCCTTTTTAGACGTAGATATAGGACTTTATTTTATTTTTAAAGATTTTATTTATTCATGAGAGAGTCAGAGGCAGAGACATAGGCAGAGAGAGAAGCAGGCTCCCTGCCACTTGTTAACACTGGGTGCTTGAAATGTGATATAATGTAGACAAAGTTGGACTCTTGAATTCTCCTCCCAAATTCTCCTCTCCCCAAACTTCCCCATGTCAGTGAATGTGATCCACTGATCTCCATGAACAAAGGAGACAGAGGCAATCAAGCATCCAGAAAGGGGGCACATCCACATGAAGGCCAAACTTTAATCAGCCATGATGCAAGCCCCACCCACCTTCCATAGAGATCTCAGCCAGAACTGAAGCCTGGACTTCCCAGATCCGCTTACCTCTGATTTAGACATGATGCCGAATACTGGTTTTCATGTTAAATACTGGTTTTCGGTGCAGACTGTGAGTTCTTCTGTGTCTCTCTCAGTGTGTTTGGTAAGCCTGGGGAGGAATGCATCAGCTCCTCCTGCCCTAATGTCACAGAATAGCCCCTCAGAGTTCTAGGGAGTTCTAGACGGGGCTAACTGGGACTCTCGAAATCAGTTGTCTGTTTCATAAAAAGTTGTAAAAACCACACCTGGCTGAGTATCAGGACGAGTTTCTGATTTCAGTTCCGTCCACAAACCTTGATGATTTCTTTTCTTGTTAGAGAAGTTTCTCTTGCACCAATAAGCCTTATTAATGAATGGGATGGAAAAGGGAGGAGGTGAGAGCTTTTTCTGAAATAATTGGCAAGAGTTTAAAGAGAAGGAGGCTGACAGAGATAGATGTGCCAGTGCTGGAGAGCAATCACCTGCCGATGGATTGATGGAGAGAAAATGGGCGTGCTGAGTGGCTTTCACTCTGGGAGGGAGGCAGAGAGGACAGAAGGAAGGGATAAGGAATGAGCCAATCTGTGCCTAATCTCTCCCGATGGTAAAGCATCTGGAAATCACAGTGCTCCGTACAATCTTCCCTAAACTGTGAAATATTCACTCTGTCTTACAAACTGGGCACGATTCTGCCAGGAGCGAGCCACCTGTAATGAAGCCGTCTTTTGCCATGTCCAGGAAAACCAGAAAGCTGCCTGTGTACATGCGTAATCGGCCTTTCTTGAGGTTTTTTTTTTTTTTTTTTTTTGGCATTTATGTTTATCTGTTGTTTTGTTATGGTGCAGGCATTTGCTGGCAAACAGGACAGGCAGGATTAAAATAGTTTCTGGTGCCAGGCGCCCAGGGTCTAGCCTGGGAGTTTACAACTTGGTAAATTCCTATCGTCTAAAAAAAAAAATTTCCTGTCGTCTTTCTCTTATTCCCCATCTTGGCAGTCATTTCGGTTTGCCTGTCTCGTGGTCCCCTTTATTGCAGAGATGCTAAGTTGCTAGGGCATGCCAAGGAAGACCGTAAATCATCTGCCAACTGAGAGAGCACTCTAGGCCTCACTCTTCTCATCTGTAAAATGGGGACAAGAACGTGTCTACCTCCTACAAATTCAGTGAATTAATTCATAGAAAGAGCCTAGAACAGTGCCCTGGCACAGAGTAAGCCCTCAATTAGCACTAGCTGCTGTTACTATAATTACCATATGCAAAGGCAGCATCGTGCATCCTGTTTTCGTCTCTGCATTCTTCCAAATGATTACCTGGGTTCAAACAACTCGGACCATCCTGCCTATGCCCTTGCTCATGGTGCAACCTCGGGAAAGTCATGTAGCCACTAGGACGTTCCTCATCCTTCTCCGTTCAGAGTTTTACAAGGTTGCTCGAGTAAGCGAAGGCTTTATCTGTGTTTCCATGGTGGTTCTCCCTTTGCATGCACGTCTGCTTCACCCTGCCCCCTTCCTACTCCGTGCACCCCCTCTAACCATCACTACTGTTTATTACCTTTCCTCACTGTCACTCCTCGGTGGCCCTGGCAGCCTTCTAATGTCCCCTAGCCACTGCCACTGTCGTAGATGCATCTGTTTGCTAGATGTCCCTCCAGAAATCTTATATCTCGAAGAGTAAGCTAGGACGCAGGACATGAGATATCCTCCCCCATAGAGAATGAATTCTCACCGCCAGTGAGAACCCGGGCAGCTTGTGTGTGAGATGTCTTCCCCAGAAGCTTCACGTAATAACACAGAGGCGCAGCCACATGCTCAACACGCGGAGTGTCTGGAAAGCAGTAGGGATGACTTCCTGTGAACGTGCACAGGGAAGATCTGGGGGACTTTGAGAGGCGGCCCGATTCCAGATTGCTTCCAGCTTAGGTCATAGATGCTGTGAGTGCAGGGACTGGGCCAGAAGAATGGGTGACTGTCCCTGATCTGCAAGAAATGTGGATAAACTATAATTATGTCATCAGGGACAATGGTCATTAAACTAGGCTCTCAGTGAAAGTGCCCAGCATAATATCTGACAGAGACCAGCTACTCCCCTGTAGGCGGCCTGTCTGCCTGCCCGCCCTCCTTCCCTCCATCCGGTTGTCTAGGCTCAGACTTAGAACTGGGGCAACTGGGTGGCTCAGGGGTTGAGCACCTGCCTTCGGCTCAGGTTGTGATCCTGGGGTCCTGGGATCGAGTCCCGTACCAGGCTCCCTGCAGGGAGCCTGCTTCTCCCTCTGCCTGTGTCTCTGCCTCTCTCTCGGTGTCTCCCATGAATAAATTTTTAAAAATTACGGAGAATTGACATTCCTATGTGCTACTGCAGAGATGTCAATCAGTTATTTCTTTATTCCTTTTTCAAAGTTGTGGTGGAGTACACATGACATAAAATCTGCCATCCTAGTGGTGCATAAGTGGTGCACTTCAGTAGTGTGAAGCACAGTCACAGTGTTGCACAAAACTAGAACTCCACACCCAATGTCCATCCCCCAGCCCCACAACCACCATCCAGCTCCTTGTCCCTGTGAATTTCCCTCCTCTGGGTACCTCGAGTACGTGCAGGATCTTTCTTTTTGCCGCTGCCTTATTTCACGCAGCACAGTGATCACAAGGTTTATCCGTGTCAGAGCATGTGACAGGATTTCCTTAATTTTTAAGGCCAATAAAGACCCTATCTGTGTACATACTGCCTCATGTGTATCCCTTCGCCTGCCCATGGACATGGGTTTCCTCCTGCCTTTTGGCCGTTGTGAAGATGATGCCATGAATGTGGACGTACAAGACCTATTCAAGTCCCTGCTTTCAGTTCTTCTGGATATATAGACTCAGAAGTGGAATTGCTGGATCATTTGGTAATTCTATTTTTAATTTTTGGGGAAATCACCAGCACCATTTCATATCCCCAGCAACAGGGCACAAGGGTTCCCATTTCTCTCATCCTTACTAACACTTCTTTTTTGTTTTGTTTTGTTTATGACAGCCGCCTTAATGGGTGTGAAGTGGTATCTCATTGTGTTTTTTTATTTAAAGATGTTTTTATTTATTTGAGAGAGGAAGAGGGAGAGCATACACAAATGGGGGGTGGGGAGGCGCAGAGGGAGAGGGAGAAGCAGACACCCCCCTAGCAGCCCCCCTGCACACTGAGCAGGGAGCCTGACAGACATGGGGCTCAATCCCAGGACCCTGAGATCGTGACCTGAGCCAAAGGCAGATGCTTAACTGGCTGAGCCACCCAGGCGCCCCTCTCATTGTGGTTTTGATTTGCATTTCCCTGTTGATTAGTGATGTTGAGCATCTTCTCACGTGCTCTTGGCCATCTATAGGTCTTCTTTGGAGCAATGTTTATTCAAATCCTTTGTCCATTTTTCAAACTGTTTGCTGTTCTTGAGTCATAGGAGTTCATTATATATTCTGGATATTGACTCCTTATCAGGTATATGATTGGCAAATATTTTCTACCACTCTCTAGGTTACCTTTTTACTCTATTGACTGTGATGTGCAGAATTTTAGATTTTGACGTAAGTCCACCTTATCTGTTTTTATTGTGTTGCCTATGCTTCTGGTGTCATAGCCAAGAAGTCACTGACAAATCTGGTGTGAGGAAGTCTTTCTCTTATGTTTTCTTCTGAGAATTTTATCATTGAAGCTCTTTACATTGAGGTTCTGATCCATTTTGAATCAATTCTTTGATATTGAATATTCCTATCTCATAAGAGGATATGTATTTCCATTTATTTGCCTTCGTTTGTGTCCCTCAAAAGTTTTATTTCATTAAAATGTTGCATGTAGTTTTTAAAGATTTTATTTATTTGTTCATGAGAGACACACAGAGAGAGGCAGAGACACAGGCAGAGGGAGAAGCAGACTCCTTGAGGGGAGCCTGATGTGGGACTCGGTCCCAGAACCCCAGGATCACGCCCTGAGCCCAAGGCAGACACTCAACCACTGAGCCACCCAGGTGTCCCAAAATCTGGCATATTTTTAAAGCTTATTTTTCTCTTACTATTTTTTCTTGCTATTATGGGAGAGGTCTTTTTTTCCAATGCAATTTCTGTTTTTTATTCATATAAACTGAACAATATTAATTTCTATCTTGTACCAAATTTCTGTCTTTGTACCACACCACCGTACCTTCGTGGTACTCATTTTTTTTTTGTTGATTATTTTGGGTTGCTATAAATATTTTGAAGGTGAAAAAATATGAATTATGCGAACTCTTTAATTGGCAAAGGTAGAATTCATCGAGAGCCTCAATGAATGAAATGAGATGACATATAAAGTCACATAGAGAGACATAAACTATCTTACACGCTCATCCTGAAGTTACTTGAAATGCTCCAGCTGAGCAAGAAATGAATCAAAATAAAGAACTCATAACTACGGGTGACATAGTATAAAAATAAGGAAACAAACAAAAAAATAAACAGCAAGCAACGAAGTAAATCAAACTTAAAGCTGCTGCCCCCCCAACACTGCCATTTTCATAGTTATTTACATTTCCTGTGAACATCAACAAGAATTATTTAAAGAATTGTGATATAGTATAAAAATATCTAATACAAACCCAATCTAGATCTGTATTTTAAAAGAAAATGTAATTTTACAACATTTAGATGAAGAGTGGGACTTAAAATTATAGGCTCAGAAAGAATTTTTTTTAATTATGTAGAAATCCTAGACTTAGATCCTTGCTAAAAAAATTTTAAGTCTTGGGACTCCTGGGTGGCTCAGCAGTTGAGCATCTGCCTTCAGCTCAGGACGTGACCCCGGGGTCTTGGGATTGAATCCTGCATCGGGCTCCCCGCAGGGAGGCTGCTTCTCCCTCTGCCTGTGTCTCTGCCTCTCTCTCTGGGTTTCTTGTGAATAAATAAATACAATCTTTAAAACAAAATTTAAATTTGCATTAAAATGAATGATAGTGTCAGAAAGCCTAAATTCACAATGTTGACACATGAAGGAGTTGAAAAACTGATAACTCCAGAAGAAAAGTAGAAAAAAAATCCAGAAATAAGCTTCAGGGGAGGAGCCGATGTCTCACTGATGGGCAGCAGGGATTGGTGTCCACCTAGGCAAGAGGGTGCCGTGACTCCCCTGGGTTCTAGGTTCAGATCTAGCAATAAACTTACCACTTTCCAATGTGAGCAAGGCTTCACCGCCCAGAGCCTCCATGGAATGGGAAGTTTGCACTAGCTGGTCTCCAGAATGCTTTCCTTCTCATCTAGTCTAGTATGTGTGTGTCTTTGAGAAAAATAGAAAACATTACTTTTCAAGCCTGACTGTGTCAGAATCACCCAGGGAGGGTTTTATTTCTTGGCCCAGGCTCAAAGCTCTCTGGACTTTGGCCATGGAATTGTTTGTGTGAGGAAAGCACGCTGATAGCTAATAGATAGCATTTACTGAATGCTTATTATGTGCCAAGCACTTTTAAGAAACATTTTCCATTAATTTATATTCTGGTGTCTCTTCAGCTCGTGTAAGGTTTTCTCCTTTTGCTAAGCATTTTCCATGAACTCATTGTATTCAGCCTTGAGCTCTAGTAGACCTCCAGAACACACCTGCTGTGCCCTGTCCTTTTAGGTGATAGACACAAATGCAAACCAGGCACCTACTTTTTATGGTCACATTTTCCCATAGGTGTCATCAACATATTCCAAAATACCCTCACTACTGGCTTCTAGATTGCCATCAAAATGAAAACACAGTTTAGCTATTTTCACATAGAGCTCTCAGAGACCCTCCAAGAGCCCCAGAGATTCTCCACCCCAGTTGAGAACCATTGGATTGGGGGGGAGGCAGCTAACCCTGCATGGTCCCACCCACCAGTAACTAGGAACTCTGACCATCCATGACATGGGGACTTGAAACATGGTCATGAAGGACAGCAAAGCATTGAACAACCAACTGGAAGGCTATTCAAAGGCTATGCAGGGCTCTCCAAAGGGTCTTAGAACCATGTAGACCATACACCCGGCTTCCCCTAATGTTAGCAACTCACGTGACTTGGTGCAGTTACCAAAACCAGGATGTGATCGTTGGTACAATACTCCTCACTACACTGTGCACCTTCCTTGGATTTTAGCCATCTCTCCCTGACCCCCACAACCCCCAATGTCTTCTTTTAGTTCCAGAATCCCATCCAGGATCCCACATTGTATCTAGTTTTTATGTCTCCTCAGTTTCTCCTATCTGTGGCAGTTCCTCAGTCTTTCTTTATCTTTTATGACCTTGACGTTCATTCTGGTGAGAACTGGCCAGTTATGTTACAGAATGTTTTCTCATGGTTCGATTGTGGTTGTACTCTCTTGGTAAGAATCCTGCAGAAGTGCATCATAGCAGGGGATACATGATCCTGACATCTTATTATTGGTAATATTGGCTCTGATTATGAGGTTAGGGTGGTGCTGGGTTTCTCCACTCTGCAGTTATTATTTTTCCCTTGTAATCAATTAATCTCTTGGAAGAAACACTCAATGACTGCAAATATCCTGTCTCCTCTCAGATTCTCATCCACAGATTTTAACATCCATCCTGAGGACAGCTATTGCTGTGGTATTTTGGCCTCATGGTGATTTTGTATTTCTCTCATTCTATCCACCTTCATTAACTGCTATTCTTTCATAAAGAAGATCTGTTCCTTCTCTTCCATTTGTTTTTTCCTTCCATTTATAACATTAGTATAAACTCATGGGTATTTATTTCATCCTACAAATTATAATCCAACACTTTCATGATTTATTTTGTTATTAAAATTGTCCTGGCTTTGGCCATTGGGAGCTCCTTCAAGCTGGCTCCCATATCCTTCTGACACCCTTGTCCCTTTTCAAGGAATGACTTATTTTCTGGCACTATAAGATGTTCCAGGCTCATCTTATATATTTCCAGCCCCGGTCCTGGAATCAACCATTTCTGTGAGGAGCCCTGGTTCCTATGAGTGGAGAATGGTCCTTAGAAATGAAGACCTGGCACTAGGTGTGCTCATTGCTACTGGGATGTCATTTCCTGGCTCTCCGGGCCTAGCGAGAAAAAATATATATGCATTTTAATGCAAGCATACACACAACTTTTTTAGTTTTGTGTGTATCTCTATGTAAATACATTAAAAACCACGAGTTCATGCTGATTTCTCCAATGCCAGTCCAACAAGGCGGTTCATTCTAGATTTCCCACATTCCTTATTTATAATGTCTTTCTCCAACAGTGAGAAGCTGGCTCTCATTACCTGTGATATATTTACTTATTTGCTTAGTTGTAGCAAGCACACAAGTCTCTGGATCCCTATGACATACAGATTTAATAATTAGAAAATAGTGTTTGCATATAGTTCTTTTTGTCTTTAGCCTTACGTTATCCAGTCAAAATACTATTTTCCAAAGTTCCTCTGCTTAATTCTTTCACTTCCCATCCCTTTAAATATGGTTATGTGACTCATTGGGTGAATTTGTTTGTATTTTTGTCACACACACAACACACCCCCTGCACCTTAAATCCTAGTTGATTTAAGTTATGGTGTGACTTGAGTTACATACTTGGGGTATGTAAAATCTTGCTATGGTTCTGAGTGTCAAAGGGATACATAAAATTAGCTCCAAAGGAGCGTTGCCCGTCCTCATCACCCCCATCTCATTCCCCTCTCCTTCTCACCCCTTTTTTACCTCAGTATCTTTGGTTTCAGGTGTATCTTTCCTGCTTTGATGGTGAGAAATTTTAAAATTAGGTCATAGTAGAGGTTCTGCCTTGGAAGAGTCTCATGGAGGAGAGTGGGCCAGGGACGGGAAGTCAAACCACAGGGGACGGTAGGAAGGGGCAGAGGGAGGAGTGACGCAGGGCCAAAGCTGGTGGTGATGAGGGTCAGCCTCTCTTTTTCCACCTGTGGAGCTGAGGCTTCAAAGCATGGGCCTAGAATATTCCAGAACATCAGGGAAGCTGTGCAGGAGCCTGCCAGAGTCTGGAGGTACATGCTTCTCCTCCTGTGACATGTAGGCCGTAGGCCCACTACCTCTGCCATTCCACAAGGTTTGAGAAATCCCCGAGTAAAGAAGCCTCCAGTCCCTGTCCCCCTGGGGGGGCTGCCCCAAGGAAGCTGGATCCAGGCTGACCTTTGACTAGTTCTGTACCTTTGGGAAGATGACCTTGTTTTGCATCATGGGCTCAGGTCAGCATGTGAAGAGGAGGTCTCCTTTTGTGCCCTCTGGGGTCACCGCCCCCCTCAACTGCAGTTCTCCCTGCTGTGCTCAGGGTCCCCAATAAGGACTCACCCTTACTGGCTCAGGAAGAGGAACTTGGAGGTGGCGGCAAAGCCCAGCTGTCCAATATTTCAACACGACCCCACCATGGGGGAGGGGCATTCCCATTCCGGGCAGCAGCTGGAATTTCACAACAGATGCTCCTCTCAGCAAGGTAGCCCCGGGCAGCCAGGCCTCGCCTGCCAAGTCTTTCTGAAATCATCCTTGGGGAGGGAGGGAGTGCCACCTTCTTCCCCCTTCATCTCCACCCCAAAGCCACTGGGGGTTCTGCTGACAAGTCACAAGAAACGGCTGACGACTGACTCATCCCACAGAAATGCCAGAGGTCCAGGTGGTGAACCACGGTGTGCAGGGCTAACCCTAGGGCAGGTTAGCTGAGGATCTGGACTGGGCTCCCACCTCCCTTTGGTTCCCAAGGCCCAGTGCCTTGGGCAGGTCCTGCTTGGGGCCAACTCAGATGGTGTCAGGATGCCAGGGGGGCTGGAACAGCAGGAGCCTTGCCCAGTGCCCAGTGCCTCTGGCCCATCCATGGAGAAGGCCCTGATGGTCTTCAATGAATAGCCAGGGACACTGAGGCCAAGAGATGGGAGGCTCAGAGGCCTGGAGGAGGAGAGGAGTATGGGCCAGCAGGTGTGGGAGGGGTGCTGCGAAGCCTGCTCATAGCTGCCCCGTGTGTTGACCTCCTAAGAACAGGGGGTACAACAGAAGCAGTGTTGGCTGAAATGTTCATTTGCATCTTGTGTTTACAGTGGGACGCAATAGGGCGGATGACTTATTCCTGCCCTGTGACACAACCCAATTGTCCCTTGCAGCAGGGGCTGGGTGGAGGAGACTTTCAACCCAGTTGGTGTGGCTCAGCCCTTGCCCAGGCTAGAGACGGCCCAGTTCAGCCACTAGAGTGCCTCTGTGGGTCCTGATCCCCTCTCTGGAGGGCAGGCAGCTGGTGTAGACAGGCATGGTGGGCTCAAGGTCGTAGCAACTGAGAAGGTAGGTCTCTTGAAGCAAGATCATGTTACAGTTTATTGAGTCTGTGGTCTTAGGGGTGAAAACACCAACTGGTGGTGTTGTCCTGGTAACTGGCATCTGACTGTGTCTGGTTAAGACCAGACTCCCTGGGTTTGGTCCTGGCTTTGCCACTTCTTTGCTGTGTGACCTCAGGTGGAGGGGAACTCCTCTCTGCCACAGATTACCCTGTCCCCCTCCATCCAGTTTCTCCCAGAGGTGACCCATCCTTCAGCCTCTTACTGCTGATGATCCCTCACCCCGCTAGAATGACCCCTCCAGGGTCAAGTGTCAACCAAACAGCTGTAGTCCGGCTTATGTGGCTAATTCCCACTCCTCCCTTTCTGCACAAGGAGTTCATATGTCCTCCTCCGGCACTGGGCCTGCATGCCGTTGCCCACTCTGCTCTTGCTCTCAATCCTACCATGGCTCCCGGTTAGCACGGGAGCAAGTGTGCTGGCTGTGGAGAGTATTGTGACCCAAAATGGCAGCATCCCCCAGCTGGCAGGCATTGGGTCTGAATAGGGGACTCTCTTAAAGCACCCCCCCCCCTTGGCTTTGGGAGAGAAGGGAGAGCCCTCTGGAATGCTTGACAAGCTCTCATGTCTTCCCCAGTCTTCTCGTCTCGGTGGGGGTGGGTGGGCAGCTGGCTGAGTGGGGATGGACACCTGCCAGCGAGGCCCCCACCCCTGCCAGCCCACCGTGACTCTTAGAACATTAGCAGGTGGATCCTTGAGCACCTTCTGTCCTCAGAGTTGGGCCTTGGCTGCAATTTGGGAACACAGATGTTGTCCTGCTTGATACCGTTGTCTGGTTACAGCTGTGTGGGCTCTCCCAGCGGGATGCCCACCCCTGGGCTGCCCCTTACCGTCTCGGGGTCTCAGCTGCCCCTTCTGGGAAATGAAGCACTTGAAGGGGTGGGGGGCTAACCTCTGAGCTCCCTCCAGGAACCCACGCTGGGGCTAACACGGAGAAATCAGCCTGCGGGGCAGAGGGGGCCCTTTGATGCCATCTGGACCAACCGTCCATGCCCCAAATTCATCTTTTTGAAGGAGCCTGATCTCCTGGCTCTTCCAGCAGGTGGTTATAGCTCCGAGTCTAGAAAGGCTAAGCTGGGGAGGGTCTCATTTGGGGGCTGCCGCCGAAGGCAGGCGGCCAAGGCCTTATCACGAGGGTCCATTCCCAGGATGCGTGTCCATGCTGCACACTGGCACATCCAGGCAAGGCATGGGCCCAGAAGCCTCTGATGGCGGGGGACATCACTGAAGCGGGGTGATGCCAGACAGCTTACAAAGGGCTTGCAGTTCCTCCCAGGCTGGGGAAGTAGGAGGATTTGCCTACGTGGGGTCTCCGGGAGCCCAGGCTTACAGTCATGCCGCTGGGGCGACGCTAGGATGTCCCAGTTTTGCATGTCATTTGCATGGCTCAGCCCAGGGCTCCATGCTTCTGCTTCTGGTTTCCGGGACTGTCCCCGGTTCCACGGAGCTGGACTGTTGCTTCCTTGGCATCCCTCCAGGACCTGGCACGACGGGGCCAGTGGCAGGGCCTGCCCGGGGCAGGGGCGGACGCGGGAGCGGGCGAGTGTCCCCGGGGCCTGGAGCGGGCTGGCTTTCGCGCCTTGGGAGCACATGGGGCACACAGCCACTCTGGCATTCTCCCCAACAGCCCTCTGGGGTCAGTACTGTGTTATCCCCATTTCCCAGAGGAGTAGACTGAGGCTCGGAAAAGAACACTTGCTGGAAGTCACACTGCTCACCACGATCGGAGTCATGCTCCGAGTCCGAGTCTGTCGCCGGCAGAAGCCAGGTTTGTCCACGGTGCTGAACCATGTACCCCGGGAGCCCCCACATGGAGCTAAGAAGCTGGGCTGGCCTGGTGGCAGCTCTCAGAGCGCGGCACCTCTCCTGGCTCCCCAGCTGGTGCCACAGCTTTTCCTAACGCCCCTTCCCCGCGGCCCTCCGGGTCCCTCCTTGGTAGGACAAGGGGGGAGCGGACCACACGAGGTCTTTGATGCCTAGGGACACTGCCAGCCCTCGAGGAAAAGGAAGACGGGTGGCAAGAGTGGAGGGGAGGGCAGAGAAGGAGCAAGTGCCCGAGGCCTGGGCATCCAAGCCGAGGGCGAGGTGGGATGGGCATGGGGGCTGTGTGAAGGCCTGGAGCACCCGGCCGACCTGGTGCAGCCTTCTCCCTGCCCATCCCTGGGCCTGGGGCTTCAGAAAAATCCTCCCTCTCCTGGTGATGCTGAGTTTTCCCACAGAGCCCTGCTGCCTGCTGCCGTCTGCCTACTGCCGGGCCCTCGCAGGGACCCCGTCACCTGGCAGCCTCCGCGACTACAGGGCTGACTGCGCCGGGGCCGTGTGCTCCACGAGGCCAGCTGCTCCCCGAGCCCAGGGCTGTCCAGGCTGACCGGCGTCTGTCCCCTCCACTCCCCGCCTGCAGGCGATGACTCAGGATGCAGCCAGGGGCCACGACGTGCACGGAGGACCGCATCCAGCATGCCCTGGAGCGCTGCCTACATGGGCTCAGCCTCAGCCGCTGCTCTACCTCCTGGTCCGGTAGGTCTGGGGGAGCGGGGAGCAGGGCTGGGGCACAGGGCACCCAACAACGCCCAGGGGCTGGCAGCTTTGGGTTCCATCCCCTGAGTACGTGACTGTGCAAGACCCCACCTGGGCAGGCCTCCCGCGGGCACAGCACCTGCTGGCGGGTGGGCGGGCCCTCAACGTGGAGTCCTTTGTCTCTTGTCCCCTGACTTCTTCCTCCTCCTCATGGCTGAGTCTCTTTCTCTTTGCCAGAAGCACAACTCCTCAGAGAAGGTATCGATCCTGCTTAGAAACCCCACAATGGCTGATTCCAGAAGAACAGCTAGGAACCCATAGATAGCTCTCCCCAGAATTCTGTTTACCTGGTTTTTAGTTCCTTCCAGAGCTGCATCCCCTATTTTCCCCTGTAGGACAGCGGGGAATCTCAACCGAGCTTCAGGGAGCAGGAGGCTTCCGTGTGATGTGTTCCCTGGGACTGAGAAACAGGCTCATCTGCAGGGCTGGAGCGATTGTCTCTCTGAAGACTGGTGCCTACTTGTAATAATTTCTCAGGCTTATAAGACGTTTCACATCCCATATCTCACTCGCCTCCCTAAGTAGTCCAGGAGATAGCTAGCCATGGCTCCTTGAACATACGTGGTGCCTTCCTACCACAGGACCTTTGCACTTGCTGCCTGCAATTCTTCCCTCAGAAGGGGCACATAGCTGGCTCCTTCTCATGCAAGTCTCAGCCCATGTGTCCCCTCCTCCAAGAGGCTTTCCTTGCTTTTTGGGATTAAACAGATCTGGATTAAAACCATCTCTCACTGGCTGCTGCCACCTCATGCAAGTCATTTAACCTCTCAGGACCCTACCTGCCTTGTAAAGTCAAGAGTAGAGTAGCAACAGAGTAGTGACAGCAGGAGGCACTGGTTGGGAGACTCAGGGGAGTGTGTGTGAGCACCTAGCACCTTACTGACACACAGTGGGTGGTCAGTCAATGGTAGTTTGCTTCCTGCCTGGGTTTTGACGGAGCCTAAGCATGTAGAATTGAGGGCGGCCATTGGTATGTAAGAGAAGACAAAAATATCTGACTTTGGCCAGTTTTACAAAAACCTGTGTCCACACGAAACTCCTGGCCAGTTCACTTCCACCCCAAATGCTCTCACGTGCACTACTCACATGTGTGTGTGCACACGCACGCACACACAGGCCTCCATGACCACCCCGCTAGTTTCTAAGGGCTTCCCCTTACTGGCTGCAGGGAAATAGAGACCAACAAAGTGAGAAAGTCTGGGAAAGTTCTAGAAGGGCAAAGTACCCACTCTGGCTTCCAGAAGACAGACGGATGTGGCTTCCCCCTGCCTGGGCTCCCCGGCCAGGCAGTCCTGGAAAGTCCCACAGGCAGGCAGACACCTGGGCTTGCTTCCTGGGGCAGAGCTTGCTGTGGCTCCTATGCTTGTTCTCCAGCACTCTCTGCCCCTGCCCTCCTTCAGGCACCGTGCAGGTTCCGGCACCCCCCGTAGGAAGCCAGGGCAAGAGGTGGTTGTGGAAGACCCGTGGCCTCGAATGGGGATCGGGCCCGTCTCTATATCTCTTGAGCCCACTCTCTGCAGGAATCAGAAACTTGTCTTGATGAGGCATGACAGTGTTGACGGCTGATCTAGAGGGTTCTCAGACTCCTACCTTGGAAAAGAGAGCCCCTGTGTAGCCCCGGGGACTCCCACCCCCCGCCCCAGACCTACACTGAACGCTCACCTGTCCTCTGCCTTTCCAGCTGGCCTGTGTCTCAACTGCTGGAGCCTGCAGGAGCTGGTCAGCAGGGACCCGGGCCATTTCCTCATCCTCCTGGAGCAGATCCTGCAGAAAACCCGAGAGGTGAGGGCCGGCCAGGGCTTGAGGAGTCAAGGGGAAAGGTCCCCGTGGAGCATCAGTTCTGGGGTGCCCGCTCCAGCGTGGAGCTTAGTAAAGGCACTGGGACCCCCCACCCTGAGTTTTCTGTACTAGTGGTGCTTGTGGATTGAAGGTTTCTATGGAGGGCTTGCGGTCCTTTCAATAACAAGACGAGGATTCGTGAGATTCCTGAGCTAGGGTTCTGAGTTTAAGCTGCCTTTTAAAAAATTTTTTAAAAATTTTTTAGAGAGAGTGCAAACAAACACAAGCAGGGGGAGGGATGGGGAGAGAGAGAGAGAGAGAGAGAGAGAATCTTAAGCAGGTTCCACACCCAGCACAGAGCCCGATGCCAGGCTCGATCTCATGACCCTGAGATCATGACCTGAGCCAAAATCAAGAGTCAGATGCTCAACAAACTGAGCCACCCCGATGCCCCATTTAAGCCATTTCTTGAGACAGACATAGCTTGTAAGTCTAGGTATTGATTAGAGAGGAGGGAGGAAGCTCTCTCCCATATTCCTTTTCTTAAAAAGACCCATAAAAATTGACACAGAAGAGAAAATGGATTAGAAAGGTAAACTGAGACCCTGCTAATGGCAGGTCCATAAGAAATAGACTTTTATGACCTTCTAAGAAGAAGGGTGTGTCTAAGGCTCAGCTGGGCTGGGATTCCAGAACACCTGTGAGTCCCTAAAGAGGATGCTGGGTCTTTTGTAAAGAATTCTCTTCTTAAGTGGTTTTTATTTTTTTCCTTTTTAAAAAATACATGATGAGTTGGAAAACATGTGACTTTCTCAGCTGTCCCTGGAAAGTCTTGGTTTATCAAGATGCTCACCACCGTTTACTGGGTACTGTTATAACCCGATCACAAGCAGACCAACTCAGAAGAGCTAAACTGCCTCTGGAGTGTTTAACTCATAAATGCAAATATCAACTACCGTGTAACAATAGGGGAGGGTTTGTAGAAGAGACCTGAGCAGCAGGTGTATCAGACACATGATCTGTTCAGGGTAAAGAGAAGGAGAATTCTCCATTTGAGCCTGCAGAGCACAGCACAGATGGTGGGGATTTCTCTGTCTCTTCAGCCCCCATGAATTCCAGGATGGGCTGAGACGTGTAGCATTTTGGCCAAAGAATTCTGAAAAAAACGTGTGTATCTAGTGTGGTGGGTGTGTCAAAGAGATGATGCATCAGGGAACAAATAGAATTTGTAAGCCAATATGGAAAAAATGTTGCCTCGGTTATAATAAAACAAATGCAAATCAAAACCATAATGAGACAGTTTTTGCCTAGCAAATTTGCAAAAATAAATAAATAAATAAATAAATAACAAGAAATGCAGGGAAGGGTAGAGTGAAACCAGTGCTTTCACATTTGTGGCATTTTGAAATTGGCACAGTCCTTCTGGAAAGCAACTTGGCAGTTTGCTTTAAAGATTAGAAATGTGTTTATACTCATTGAACTATTGATCCCACTTCTTGAACTCTAAACAAGAGAAAGAATCCCAGTTCTAGAAAAAAGCAACACGTACAAAGTGATGTGCATTGCAAAAGCATCTAAAACAGCAAGAAGATAATCTCAAATGTCCAAAATGAAGCTAATAAATTATGGCAACCTATCAGAAGAAATATTATGCAGGTAATAAAAAGATGGGTATTATCCAAAGGTATGAACAAATTTAAATATACAAAAAAATTGCATCAGTAAGATTTATTACATGGTTTAGTGAAAATTGACTAAACATTTGGAAAAATTCAGAGTAAGTTTCCTAGTGCATACTATATAGCAGATAGAATTCTAAGTGTAGGGCAGCCCTGGTGGCGCAGCGGTTTGGCACTGCCTGCAGCCTGGGGTGTGGTCCTTGAGACCTGGGATCGAGTCCCACGTCGGGCTCCCTGCGTGGAGCCTGCTTCTCCCTCTCCCTCTGCCTGTGTCTCTGCCTCTCTCTGTGTGTGTCTATGAGTAAATAAATAAATAAATAAAATCTTAAAAAAAAGAATTCTAAGTGTATTAAAGATCTACATTTAAGAAAACGAAGCTTCAGAGAAAAGAAGAAAAGAGATGTAGGAATATTTACAGGATGCTCGCTTGCCAAAGCAAAAATCCATGAAGGAAAAAAACGAACACTTCTAATATTGGGATATCAAGGGAAAAATCTATAAAATTAAAAAACACATAACAGGGGTGCCTGGGTGGCTCAATCAGTTAAGCATCTGCCTTCGGTCAGGTCATGATCCCGGGGTCCTGGGATCAAGCCTTGCATCGGGGTCCCTGCTCAGCAAGGAGCCTGCTTCTTCCTCTCCCCACTGCTCGCATGTTCTCTCTCTCTCTCTTTCAAATAAATAAACAAAATCTTTAAAAAAAAAAGGGGGGGGGCGGTTCCTGGGTGGCGCAGCGGTTTAGTGCCTGCCTTTGGCCCAGGGCGCGATCCTGGAGACCCGGGATCGAATCCCACATTGGGCTCCCAGTGCATGGAGCCTGCTTCTCCCTCTGCCTATGTCTCTGCCTCTCTCTCTCTCTCTCTCTCTCTCTCTCTCTCTCTGTGTGACTATCATAAATAAATTTAAAAATTTTTTTAAAAAGTCATTTTCAAAAAAAAAAAAGACAAATTTGAAAAAATATTTACAACACAAATAAAAAGGAAATGCATAGCCAGGAACAGGGGAAACGTGTGTTTTTAGAGGTGATATAGCAAACAGAAATTCATTTATAGTATTATAGGTAAAAAAAAAAAAAACCAAAACAGTAGGAGTAAAAATACACATACTACAATCAAGTTTCCCGGAGGAAAATACATAAAGAAAAATGGTGTTAGGAGAAGCATTGCGATATTAGCTGCGGTTGCATTTAGAGGGGGGATATTGGGATGCTTTTTTTTTTTAAACTTGCATTTCCCAAATTTTTGCCTTGTGGTTATATTGCCTTTCATGTAAGAAAGAAAGAAAAGAAAGTACAGAGCAAGAGAGCACTGCTCTATTCTGCACCTGTGCTGAGCCTCACACTCTTCTCTCCTGTCCCATCCACAGGTCCAAGAGAAGGGCACTTATGACCTTCTGGCCCCCCTGGCCCTGCTCTTCTACTCCACTGTCCTCTGCGTAAGTTCCAGGGTGGGCCAGCTGGGGGAATTGGGAAGGGACAGGGAGGGGTGGCCTCACACCTCCAGAGACAACACGGAGGGAACCTGTCAAGCCGGGACCCTGAAAGAGGTATCAGCCCTCTGATGGCTTCAGAGCAGCCACTCTGAGAGCCCTCTAGAACCCCATGCAGATCCCATAATGCCTGGTGTATCCAGGCTCCAGTGGAAGGTCTGCTGTCCACAGCCCATGCACGAGCCATGACACAGCTCCTGCTGGGAGATTTGAGGTCCACCTCATTCTATACCCTAATAGTTCACCCAGTGTGAGCAGCACTAGACCAGCGGCATCAAAGGACCATGGGAGCCAATCCACTTCGAAGCACAGATCTTTGCCTCAAGCGAGGATAGTAAATACAGGTTGTATAGGGATTGAAGACCACTCCCCCAAATGAGTGGCAGCAATGGCACCATGTAGTATGACCTCCAGGGTGGCAGCTTTTCAGAGAGGTGCTTTCATGTATTGGGTATTGTGTGTGGTGAAATCATGGCCCTGCAGTAGAGGTGCCCCTGGGTGCCATCTTGCCCTTCTATAACTCACTCCCTAGGGATAACTTCTGGTTCTTTCTGGTCTCATTCTGAGACATACTGCTGCCGGGAGGAGTGTACCTTGTGTGGAATATTCCAGAAAGGAGCAGGGTCTGTTCTGGAATACCAGTGAGCTCTCTCTCACCTATGAGGTCTCATACCCAGACCTCTCTGCTTGCTGCTCCCTTTCCATCCAGACGCCACACTTCCCACCAGATTCAGATCTCCTTCTGAAAGCAGCCAGAACCTACCACCGATTCCTGACCTGGCCTGTTCCCTACTGCAGCATCTGCCAGGAGCTGCTCACCTTCATTGATGCTGAACTCAAGGCCCCAGGTAAGTGTCGGGGTGGCAGGTGCATGGGCTCTTCTTTGTGCACAAGGCATCAAATGGCTGAGAGGCGTGAACATAAGACACAACTCAAGGAGGAATTCCTAGGGGAAGCTGAGCAGGGTTCAAGGCAAGGAGACCCCACTACATGGTCTGTGCCTGTACTCTGGTTTGCCAAAAGGTCTCTGAGACTGCCCAGGTCAGAGAGAGAAGCCCCCACAATAGTGACAAAAGGCCTTTCTGGGTTCTTTTTGCCTTAGCATCAAATAGGAAAATGCATGTGTGGATAGCTTCAGTCCTGGCCAGAGAAGTAGCTGGCACTAGGAATGGACAGGTTGATGGGTGCCATAGTCGATGGGTGCCATGGTAGATGTGGACAAGCACCTGGTGCTAAGTTTTCACATGTGAGGGGTCTGCAAAGTAGGAATTCTTGAAAAACTGCTGGTGTTCTAATAGACATGAAAATGAAGTCCTAGGAAACTGTTTTAGGGCAAGAGAAAAATCTAAGAAGGTAAGATTTACTGTGTGCAAGGTGGTCTGCTAGACTAATTCAGCAGCGTCAGTAGCTCAAAGGAATAATGTCAGGTAAACATCCTGATAGATGCCCCTGAAACATTTGATAGAATTCAACATTAATTCCTAATATTACAATATTTGGAAACTATTATTAACACATGGAAGTGTTCTTAAGGAAGTAACAGCCCACAGTGAAATGCTAGAAGTGTTTCCATTTACATCAATAACCTTCCTCTTTGTGCTTATAGGTATTTGCCTATGCAAAAAGGCAAAAATAAAGAATTTTTCTTCTTCCAGAGAAGATAACATTTTAATTATGCAGAAATCAAACAATTGCTTATCTGTCAAGACTAAGAGAATCACCCAAAGAACTGTCAGAACTGACAAACAGGTAGCTAATGGCATTAACCAGTAAGAGAATACAGTGAGGGAGAAAGAAACCCAATTTATAATAGCAACTAAAAATATAAAAGAAGAAAAAGAGATGTGAATTACCTACATACAGAAATAACTGAAGGATAAGTTACTTAAGAGACATGTTGTCAGATTGAATCAATATTGTAGTAACAGCAGGTGTTATAGAAATAAATGCAATTGTGATAAAAAATACCAACAATATCTTTTAAAATTTATCAAAATAGATAAAGTCTATCTGAAAGAATAAATGCTCTCCAGTAGCATTTTCTTCTGTATTTATCATGTATTTATTGATGTATTCTTATAGCAGAAGAAGGGGTATTTCCCTTAGTAGGTCTTTGAAAGTTAACTATATAGTTAACTATAAAGTATAACTATAAGGCTATAGGTATTAAAATAGTGCACTGTTGGTATAAGAATAGATAAATTAATGGAAAAACATAGAATGGCTAGAAATGGGCTAAATATATAAAGATCTGTTATATGATGAAGTGGCATCCTGAAACCAGTGATGAGTAAAATTTATCATTTGATAAATGGTATCAGGACGATTGACAGACCATTCAAACTGAGTTATAGTTTTGTCTTAAAAAAATTAAGAACCCTATCTCAAACAAATTTCAGATAGGTTGAAGTGTGGGAAATAAGACTATGAATGTAATAGAAGAAAAGTAGGTTACATGAACCACCTAGAGTGGAGAAGAGATATCAAACAGCCAGCTACTCCACCCCCAGGCAAAAATTATAAAAGAAAAGGCTGACAGATTTGAGAGCATCAAATTTAAAGCTTTTATATAGCTATCCAATCATTAAAGATGTAGATACAGAGTTATGGAGGGCAAAAGACGTCCAGTAGTAACTTGCTGAGTCAAAAAGCAGGGCCCCCAAATACTATGTATATTTTAATCCCATTTTTGTTTTTTTCTCTTTTAAGTGTATACATGCACCAAACCCTGCCTCGTGCCCACAGCATTTAATTCTCATCATACACATTGAATCCACCCAGGACAGGAGAACCAGATCTCATTGCTCAAAAATTCCTGGGCCTGAGAGCTCAGGACTGAAGCTCTGTGTGTAAATACCTTTGCAGGGTTTCTGAATTTCTTCCTAATTATCTGATTTGTCTGCTTGGCCAATCAGCTGAGCTGTCCCCCACCAACCAGCATATTTGTCTCCTCCCAGCCAATCAGCTGAGCTGTCTCCCAGTCTATCAGCATATTTGTCTCCTCCCAGCCAATCAATTGATTTGTCTTCTCCCGACCAATCAGCTGACCTACCTGGCTGCCCAGCCAATCAGCTGTCTGTGGTTACAGAGGCACAGAGCAGGTATAGGGCAGGGTTGGCCGCACCCCGAAGCCCGCCTGTTCCTGTTGAGACTTGAGTGGAAAAATCTAGAAATCCAGAAGATGAAGTGCTGGACAGGTAGAGGTGCTCGGGCACATGACGGATAGACAGTTTGCCAATCTAACTTGCAAGGCACCCTAAGTGACCCAGCCAGTTCAGGGTTCATCTCTTCCATCCCCCTTCCTTCCAGCTGCTCCCCCAAAACCCCACAGTTCTGTGTTGATTGCTTCTGGGCTTCTTGCTGGTGACCAGAACTCCTTGAACCAGAAGGCTACACTTTTCTTCCCTTCTATAATGAAGACAGGATTCAAAATGCAAATATGTTGGCAGGGCCTTCAGTGGATAATCCAAGATCTAAGTGACTTTTTTTTTTTTTTTACTTTGAAAGGGGTGCAAGAGATGTAGGGCTGGGTGAGCCTGTCCCCTGCTCGCAGGGAGACCGCTTCCCACCGCCCGGTAGAACCAGCCGGCTCTTCGCTGAATGCACATGATGCCTCAAGATATTTTGCAGGGGGCAGCTGAGCAGGGCCTCTGTCCTGGGCAGCCCAGCGAGCAGATGTGGCGTGGACGGTGAGAGCCAGGCAGAGCAGCAGTGGGAACTGGAGAGGGAATGAGGGTTCTTGGATGCAGAGCAGAGGACCCTGGGAAGCCCAGTCCCTCAAAATGCTGAGCACCTTCCCCTTGACATTGCCCAGGGACTGTGTGACAGCTCAGATGTCCTGGTGACGGAGAAGGCAAACACCCATCTGGGGAGGGTGGTGTCGGCCAGGCTGCCTTGCCAGGGGCTCCTCCTCTTCCAGAGAAAGCAGAACCAAAATAGGAAAGCCTGAACTCTTTCTCAGGCCAGAGAGTCATTTTCAAACGGTTAAAAAAAAAAAAGAACAAAAACCCTAATATGGGATCCCTGGGTGGCTCAGCAGTTTAGCTCCTGTCTTCGGCCCAGGGCATGATCCTGGAGTCTCAGGATCGAGTCCCACGTCCGGCTCCCTGCATGGAGCCTGCTTCTCCCTCTGCCTGTGTCTCTGCCTCTCTCTCCCTCTGTGTGTGTCTCATGAATAAATAAATATAATCTTAAAAAAAAAAAAAAGAAAGCAAATTCCAGAATAAATCCATTTAAAATATCTATATTAAACATTTTTTAAAAAAACTAATATGTACAAACATGTGAGCCTTTGTCAGAGACACTGAGCCCATCAGGGACCCAGCAAGGTGGCAGAGCTGGTTTAAAGGCAGGTGTGAAAGCCCAATAGAAGTTTCTCAGGTAAGCCAGAGTAAAATTGCAAAATAAGATAGGAAATTAGTTAATATCAGAGAGGGGGATAACCCCATAACCTATGGGGCACACTTTTCTACCCCAAAAAATCCCTCCAGTCATCTCACATCCATGGGTTCACTCGCAGTTCATAGAGTCTGAGCACTCATCAATGACGACTAGTAAATGAAGCTAAATCACCCCCTTCTGGGATCCTGAAATGGACTTGCTAGATAGTGCCTCAGTGTGCTTTTATTACGGCCCGTGGGAATATTTTTGCCTCATTGCTGAGTGCCCCCACCCCCGTCCCCAGTTCTTCCTGCTGAGGGAGGCAGGGGTGGGGCAGAGGCTTGGATGGAGGCCATGGAATGAGCTCTTGGAGGAGAAACTGAGGCTGAATCACTTAGTGGTTACTGGTACTTGGTCTGAGGCTGTGGTGGCCTCAAATCCCAGAGCTGTGGGGCCTTTGGCAAAGAAGCTTTTCTTTTTTTTCCTCATCTGTAAAACGGGAGTATGATGATGCCTCCCTCTCGGGGCCATGTGAAGGTTAAGGCCAGCTGCCGAGGATTTCACATTGCTGGGGGCAGTGGTTGGGATTGGGCAGCAGTAGCCCAAGAGACAGGTCCTGACAAGGTCATGGGGAGAGGATGACAAGGGACCTGGGGAGCTGGGCCTTCCACCCATGGAGCCCTGGGGAGCCGGTTGTCATGGCGATGAGCGAAACAGTTTACCCCCCTTTGATGTGGCCGGGTGGCAGAGGAAGTGGGCAGGTTATCAAGCCTTTGCCCGCCCCCCTTCTTCCTGACTCCACCCCAACACGGTGGTCCACCCCCTCTGGTCCGGGGGTGGCAGGAAACGTCACGTCAGTCTACTGGCTCTTGCCCACCACAGCCCTCTTGGGTTCAACCCACATGTTTGTTGAGTATTGACTCCAAGCCCCCGCATGGCTGTGTAGACCACAACACTTGGCTGCAAAGAATGTGCCCGTAATCCTGAGGGGTGACAGTGGGTGTCACCCGGGAGTCACTGTGCTGATGCTGAAGCACACACTGGCTGCCTCTCCTCAGACCTCAGACCCCTGGAGCAGAGGGAACAGCAATAGTCTTCCCATTCCACGGCCGGGAAAACTGAGACCCAGACAGGTGTCATGTGTCTTGCCCATGGGCGTAAGTGGGTGGGAACACAGGCCGTTGTGTGACCTGTGCCTTGTCACTTCCTAGCCAGCGACCTTGGACAGGTTACATAAGCTCTCCGAGCCTCCCTGTCACAAGCAGGACTGTCACTGTTGGGGATGCCGAGGCTGATGCTTGCATCTACCGTGTGCTCACCGTGCCTTGACTCATCCGTCCTCAGGACACCCCTCACTCCGGGTGCTTAGCAATATTCCTTCCCATCCTCCAGAGGATGAACCTGTGAGCTTGTCCAGGCTCACAGAGCTGCCAAGAGCTCTCCCTCTTGAGCCGACGTTTGTGTGAGCCCCCACGAGCCATATTCTTTGACTCCAGAAACGTATTGTCACATTTGTACTGAGCTATTCCCCCAAGAGATAATAGGCTGGCAGTTGTGCGTGTCGGGAAAACCTGGGGCTGTCCTCACTGGCATTTTGTAAGCACCCTCTGCCCTGGGCAGTCTGTCACTCTTCCTTTCACTTGGTGCCTTTAGCCCTTGGACCTGTCAAAGCAGATGCAAGCCCGGCTTTGGTTACATTTGCCCATCAGCTGGTGGCAGGTGAATTCTGGATATTCTCTAGTGGCCCTCAGTTCCTTTTAGGACATTACTGACCATAGACATTTGCATTTCATACTTTTGTTTTTTTTGGCCTCTGATGGAATCAAAGGTGCAGATCCCTCGAAGAAAAGTCAAACATCACTGACTAGCAAGTAGGAGCTTTTACTCAATGCTCTCACACCAAGTGCATAGATCCACCCCCTCGCCCCTGCAGCCCAAACAAAAACCAGTTCTCTACCTTTCCAGGCACTGACTGAGGTCCCAAGACCTGGTTCAGTCCAGACAGCAACTACCCAGAGTTCATGCAGACCCCATGGAGTAAGAGCTCAGTTACATAGACTACCTCCTATTTAAGATGCCATTGGCAAGTCCCACTGGGAGAAGAACCCAAAGTGAGGGACACAGGTGGCAAGGGAAACCATTGTAATTGAAATCCATTCCCTGCCTTTTGCAGTCTTCATTATAATTGACCAAAAGTGGTCTGTCTTTAAAAAAAATACAGAGAACGTTTTAAAAATTTGCGTATTTGATGGCACAATGTCAAAGAAAGAGATTTTTATGACTGAGAAACAGTGATGAGGAGCAACACAACGTCACTTCTCTGGTATCCTTGTCGAAGATTCTTGCCTCACTCCATTCCTGGCACAATGTGGAACACCCCAAATCAAGGGACATTGTGCCATAACCCATCAGGACTCTGGTGTCAGGATCACAGGAGACCAGGGCAGACTGAGGAAGCGTTACAGGCAGAGGAGGCGAAGGAGAAATAAGTCCATGCAGTGTGGGACCCTGGGTGGGATCCTGGAACTAAAAGATGACATTACGACCACAGGTGTGTTTCTCGTATCATAGTGCCGCAGGGGGAGATGTAGTCGGGAAAGGAGCGGGGAGCCGCTGTTCCAGAAATCAGGGGCTGATTCAGGAGCATGCTGGCAGCACATAACAGAAACCCCAGCATAAACTGGTGGAAACCCATAGGGGTTTTTTTTCTTACATTAAAAAAAAAATTCCATTGGAAGGCAGTCCAAGGTTGGCATGAACATTCCAGACCAGCCTTCTCCCTTCTTTCTGCTTCACTGTCCTTAGCAGGAAACATCGTCCTCGATGCCACTTTGTGGTCTAATGGCTGCAGGAGCTCTGGCCGTCATGGTGCCACTCCTGTTAACAGACAGGAGGAAAGTGGGTTGCAGAAAGGAGTCCTCCAGAAGCCCCACCCAACCCCTGCAAGGGAGGCCGAGAAATATGACCTATCATCCTGTGCGAGGGGTCCCTTTGGTGAAGAAGGGGGATGGGCGCTGGGTGGATGCTCACAGGTCTCTGCCCGCTAGGAATAGTGGCCTGGTCCTGTTGGGGCGACAGTGGCCAGGGCTGTGAAGGAGCTGGGGTGGCAGGTGTCACTTCACTCCCCCCGCCCTGGTGGCTCTGCAAAGCTGGGGGTCATCTTGCAGGTGTTTCCACAGGGTCACTGTACTTTACCCAGTAGCATGTGTCCCTGTTTGCCACCAGCCTGATTATTCACAGAACTGAATGCCCTCTGTGCAATGGTTTCCTCCGGCCTCCTGTCCAGGCCCAGGCCATGGCCACATCCCTTCCCACCCTCCCCATCTCCCTGCCCCCCCCCCCCCCCCGACATCCACCCCAGCCTTCTGTTTCATCCTTCCTCCCTCCACACACTCACGCTGAAGGCTGTGCCTACGTCACGTGGCCCACATCCCCAGTCCCTCCCGAACCCAGGACCCCAGAGACGGGGGCAGGGACATACCGCCCAGCAACCCCCTGCATGTGAAATCCAGGGGTGTGTGTCCAGGTGTGATGGAGATGAGGCTCTCCATCTGTCCACCGGGAGCCCACGTGAATCACAGACCCTGAAAAAGCAACACGGCCTCATCTCACATTGGGATTTCCACACACTTAAGGCTGGGCTTCTTGGCACAGGCGCTAACCGCCAAACATTGTCCACGCAGAGTGACCGCATCTGGTCATACCTTTAAACAAGGGCAGAAGATGACCTGGGTGAACAAGGCTGGTGTTGCTCAGGGGCCTGCGGGTCCAGGCAGGGCCTCTGGACTTCCGTACCTAGTAAAAGGAATGTATGCAGAAGAGTCTAGAGGGGCCTGTACTTGTCTTTGTGTTCTGAGGTCAGGGGGCCTGGGGGTGCAGGGTGGGGGTGGGGTGACCCTGTCTGCAGTATAGCATTTCACCAGGAGGAGGGGGGTCTCGCAGGAGGGGGCAAGGAGGGGAGCTTCCTTCTGTCATGAATGTCAGCGGCCACCAGATGGTGTCCCAGGTCCCCGTAGCCTTTCACAGTTTCAGGGACTTTCCTACCGGAACAGACATTAGTATTAACTTGTAAGCGTGGGACATTACATAAGAGAAACATCACACAAAAGGCCCCCAAATCAAAGCAATTAGACCCTAAATTAGAACAGTATAAGCTGTTTTATTTATTTGTTGCCATTGACCAGACATAAGTCAAGGCCTTTCCTTTTACAGCCCTCTCTGACCTGGGTCGTGGCCTTCCTGCTCCCAGCCCACGCCCTCTCCTGGGTGGCTTTGCCCCCTGTCGGGAGCCCCTTGAGGCTGCCCGCCCCCGCCGCCCAAGGCCCAGCCCCCGCTGCTAGTCTTCTGTTGTTTAGTCACACCACGGTGGGCGCACAGCTGAATCCGTACTGTTGAGGCTGTGTTCCAGTCGCAGACCTGAGCCACGCTGCAGGAGAAAAGCAGAGACTTTGGGCTGGTTTGGTTTCTTGGAGGCTGGAGAGAAAGGCTGGGGCAGGGTTGGGCAAGGATGCCCCATGGGCAGAGGCAGGGCTCAGTCTGGAGAGGCACAGCACCAGGGAGGCCCGGCTGCCCCCAAGAGTCTGTGGGAGGCCGGGCAGAGGCACGGAGGGCCCATGGAGACTGAGCTGGGGGACCCCCCCCCCGCCCGCACACCCTTGGTTGGGGGGGTGGTCTGTGCCTCTTGAGGTGGCCAGGGAACCACAGGGTGGCAGCAGGCTGGCCATGGTCTGGGAGGAGCCTCTGGCACCCGAGCCTCCTCCCAGCGCCTGAGCCTCATCCTGGGGCTACAGCTAGGCCCCAGGCCATCTGCTGAAGGCACAGATTAAACCTACCAACTCTCCTTTCTTTTGACAACAGGAATCTCCTACCAGCGACTGGTGAGGGCGGAGCAGGGCCTGCCCATCAGAAGTCACCGCAGCTCTACCGTGTGAGTACTCTCGAGGGGGGGTTCCCCACGCCCACACCGTCCTCCCCAGCTGTGCATCTGGCTTCCCCTCCACTGCACACACACATTTACACACTCATACACACACACACACCCCTTGCCCCAGCCACCCACAAATAGTCTTCGAGAGGACCAAGAGCCCCTTGGATTAGCTGACAGTGCTTTTTTTTTTTTTTTTTTTCTGACAATGCTTTTGTACATAGTGCTGTTTCTCTGGGTTGAGGGGCTTTCCTCCTATTTTTAAATGGCTCTGAGACTTAAAAACAGAGCAGATGTTAAAAAGCACCCACATGGATCATGCCAGGTGCTGGGCACATGTCACCTCGCTTCACCCCCACTTTTCATGTGGGGGAGACTGAAGGTCAGAGAGGCCAAATAACTTCCTGAAGGTCACACAGCTAATAAGTGTCTGAGCCAGGATTTAAAGCCCAGTTTTACTCAAAGGCTCACAAGGTTTCTATGATGTCTTTTTGCCTCTTCCAAACTTTTTTTGATGGGGGCCTACAGTAAAAAAAAAATAATAATAATAAAGAGAAAGAAAAAGAAAAGCATTTTATTTTATTTTATTTTTAAGTAATCTCAAACTCATGACCATGAAATCCAGAGTGGCGTGCTCCACACATGACTAAGCCAGCCAGGTGCTCCTAAACAAAGCATTTTTTATGAAAGTCTGCTGTACACACACACATACACACACAGAACTGAAATGAGTTTTCTTCTTTTAAAGATTTTATTTATTTAATCATGAGAGATACAGACTGAGAGGCAGAGACACAGGCAGAGGGAGGAGCAGGCTCCCTGCGAGGAGCCCGATGTGGGACTTGATCCCAGGATCATGACCTAAGCCAAAGGCAGACGCTCAACCATTGAGCCTTCCAAGTGCCCCTGAAATGAGTTTTAGAAATTGAAACTCACCCCTATGCCCATAGGATGGGCTCCATCCATCCTAGCCTATTTCATTTAAAAGGCAGTGCTGGTTGTGATCACCCAAATCAACTGTGTTACCTACTTCTGGGTCCCAGCCTGCCAAGTGTGTGGGGCCACCTCACCTGGACACTAGGGGTCCAGAGACCCTGGTTTCCAACAGTTCAGAAGCTACAGCTGCCCCCTTCCCCACCCCCTCCCACCCCATCCTCAGCCCCCCAACGGGGTTCACTGCAAAATTCCTTCAATGTCATATCCAACAAAGAAGCCTGCGGCAGACTTTGAGAGAGGCAGAAAGGGTACAAAAATGCTTGAGGTTAGTGAGTGAGGACGACTCTTTGAGAGGGGTGGGGGGCTAAGGCAGGTAGACAGCAACTAATCACCACTCACCCACCAATAATCAGTTCCTGTGCATGTACCAAGCTCTGGGCATTGCTGTAAGCATCATGGTAGCTAGCATTCAAGCTCCACGGGAGCCCCACGAGAAAGGTATTTGTCAGATCTGAGGTACAGAGGGTGAGCAGAGGGGCAGGAGTAGAGGGGTGAGCAGAGGGGGCAGGAACAGAGGGGGGAGCAGAGGGGGCAGGAACAGAGGAGAGGGTCCCACTCAGGTCGTCTGGAGGTGGGAACACAGGTGCAGAGAAAGTGTGCAAGGTGAGGCCGCACATCTGCTGGTCGAATCCCGCTGCACAGCGGAGCCCCTCACGTGTCAGTGGAGGTTGTGAGCAAGCGCCCAGGCAGGGAGAGCAACTGGGGCAGGGAACCCCGTGCAGGCCCCCCCGTTTCTCTGACACATGGAGAGATTAGCATTCATTGCCCTCCTAGAGTGTGGGGACTCAGGCCCGGGCCCTTTCGTCCACTCCCTGCACCCCGACCTGGTGACCTGGGGTAGCCTTCTGCAGGGGCTGACGGGAAGGCCACCTGAAGGGTGCTTCTCTGCCGGACCTGGGACAGGGCAGGAGCTGTTCAAGCAGCTCACCCGAGGCCTCTACCGCTGGGATGTTGTGATGTCTCAAACACACTTCGAGAAAACATAGCAACTGAGGGCTGCTGTGGGCGAAGTGAGAACAGTCGTGTGTGGTTAACTGTTAACTGAGCCATCAACACCTTGCAGGGTGTGAGGGGGGGTCATGATTCTCTTAACATCTGGGTCCATCTGAAATTTTCCATGATAAACAGAACGTAAAGGGTGGCAGGGAGAAGATAGGGCCGGGCACCCGCTCTACACTTGGCCCTGCGCGACCCAGGGTGATGGCTTTCGAGGGTCAGAAAAGGCGTGTCCTGGGAGCCTGGGGCTCACAGGCAGCCCTGACCTGCCCCCCCACCAAACCTCTGGGCCAGGCTGCAAGCGAAACAAGCCGCCCCTGCGAAACAAGCACCTGACTCCCAGCCACCTCCCCCAGGACGCATCCCTCATGGCTCATCTCTTGTCCATTCCCACATCCTGTAGGAAATATGCTGATGGGAAACTGAAGGTGCAATTTATTTTGTGACAGTGAAGTTCCAGTTTCAAAAAGTCTTTGAAAATGCTGGCTGGAAAATACTCATGAGGAGACCATAGGCTTTGCACTTGGGACTGGGGTCCCTGCAACCCCCATGCCCCCTGCGCCCCCTGCGGCCCCTGCACCAGATGTTAGGGGTATGGCTGCACTGTCTGCACCCCCATAGCTTGTCCTCTGTGTCCCCAGCACCGTGCTGTTGCTGAATCCAGTGGAGGTCCAAGCCGAGTTCCTCGCGGTGGCCAACAAGCTGAGCACGCCTGGGCACTCGCCCCATAGCGCCTACACCACCCTGCTCTTGCACGCCTTCCAGGCCACCTTTGGGGCCCACTGTGACCTGCCAGGGCTGCACTGCAGGCTGCAGGTATGTGCTTGGGCCCCTGGGGCTCACCATCACCCCCTTCAGACAGAGTTGAGTCCCTCTCTGGCTGCATCTTGGTGCTGCAGTGGCGCGTGCAGGGTCGCCTAGGAATGAGCTCTAGAGGGAAGCTGGAAGACCTGACTTGTAGCCTCGGCTATGTGACTGGTCAGCTGTGTGGCCCTGGGCAGTGTCTTCCCCTCTCTGGGCTGTAGTGGGGAGCTCTGAAGCACCCCCACCCCCCTTCACCACAGCAGTGCTCTGGCTCTGGGCCTTTCTCTTGTGACCGTTTCCTGAGAAGAGGGGCCCCAGGAGGAGGCCTGGCTCCCTGGCCCATTCTGGGTGGATGTGGGTGACTAGGCAGGGGAGGAGATTGGCCACTGCGGCCATCGGGGGGACCCTAGGAGCCCGAGGGTTCGGGAGCAAGCCTGTCTCCTCCTGGGTTTTCAGTCCAAGAGCCTGGCCGAGCTTGAGGACATCTTCACAGAGACTGCAGAAGCTCAGGAGCTGGCCTCGGGCATTGGGGACGCAGCCGAGGCCCGGCAGTGGCTCAGGACCAAGCTGCAGGCAGTAGGAGAGAAAGCTGGCTTCCCCGGTGTCTTAGGTAAGGCTCTTGGGAGAGCGGGGTGCATCCTCACTGGGGCCTGTTCCAGCCCCCAGGTGAGCAGTCCAAGGCAGAACAGCAGTTCTGCCCCATGCAGCCCTTGGGGGACCCAGGCTCCCTTCATCCCCATGCCCCAACCAGCCCCGAGGGCTGGTTTCAGCCAGCCTACACTGTCAGGGTTGGCTCTCCATCAGGTGGCCACCCCTGTGGGAACAGGGAAAGACAGTGCTAGCTGGGGGCCAGCCGGCTTCCCCCCTCAGCCTCAGCTGGCCCACGGTGTGCCTGGCACTCGTCTCTTCTATGAGACCCTTCCAGCCCTCATCTCCTGTCCCTGTGTTCGTACAGACACTGCCAAACCTGGCCAGCTCCGCACCATCCCCATCCCTGTTGCCAGGTGCCACACCTACAGCTGGAACCAGGACAGCTTTGGTAAGCAGCTGGCTGGGGCCCTAGTAGCACCCACCCCGCACCCCCCCCCCCCCCCCCCCCCCCCGGCAGCTCCCTGTCCTGGGTCTGTGCAGCCCCCCCCCCCCCCCCCCCAGGCAGCTCTAAGCAGAGCAGGGGGCAGTGCTCAAGCCCTGGGCTGGACTTCACCCTCCTTCCACCCTCTCCTCCTCCTCTGGGCTGGTCTGTCTGAGCCTGTGGCCTGTCCTGAGGGTGTGCAAGAGGGGTTTCAAGGACCCAGACACCCAGGGGCACCTGGTGTCTGAAAGAAAGAAAGAATTCTTTCTTTTTTTTTTTTCTTTTGAATTCAATCACTCAGTGATTGAGTGTCTGCCTTCGGCCCAGGGCGTGATCCTGGGATCAAGTCCCATATCCAGTTTCCCGCAGGGAGCCTGCTTCTCCCTCTGCCTATGTCTCTGCCTCTCTCCCTGTGTCTCTCATGAATAAATAAAATCTTAAAAAAAAAAAAAATCCAGATTATGTCTCCCGTTGCTTCCCTGTAGACATCCTGCAGGAAATCCTGCTCAAGGAACAGGAGCTGCTCCAGCCAGGGATCCTGGGGCACGATGAGCAGGAGGAGGAGGAGGAGGAGGAAGAGGAGGAGGAGGACTTGGAAACGGATGGGCACTGTGCCCAGAGGGATTCGGTGCTCTCCACCGGCTCGGCGGTCTTCCATGACTCAACCCTGTCCCTCAGCTCACCCCAGGCTTCAGGCCCCGCCCTCTCCCGCCAGCTGCTGACCTCGTTCGTCTCGGGCCTGTCGGATGGCGTGGACAGCGGCTACATGGAGGACAGCGAGGAGAGCTCCTCCGAGTGGCCCGCGAGCCCTGGCAGCCAGGAGCGCTGGGGCCACCGCAGGCCGGGGCAGAAGTTCAACAGGATCTATAAACTCTTCAAGAGCACCAGCCAGCTGGTGCTGCGGAGGGACTCCCGGGGCCCCGAGGGGGGCGCGGACACAGCCCTGCCCCTGCGGCGGGCGGGGAGCCTCTGCAGCCCCCTGGACGGCCTGGGAATGCCCCCCGCGCGGGCCCAGCGCTCCCGCTCGCTGCCCCAGCCCAAGCTCAGCACCCAGCTGCCCAGCTGGCTCCTGGCCCCCGCCTCGCGCCACCAGCGCCGCCGCCCCTTCCTGAGCGGGGACGAGGACCCCAAGGCGTCCACGCTGCGCGTTGTGGTCTTCGGCTCTGATCGCATCTCGGGGAAGGTGGCTCGGGCATACAGCAAGCTGCGGTAAGAGCCGGACTGGGGGGCAGGGAGGGGTGACGCCCAGCCTTGGGTGGCAGGTTGTGGGCTGATGGGGACCACAGCACTCTCTTGTCCTCGCCCTCTTCTTACCAGGCGGCTGGAGAACAATCGCCCACTCCTCACACGGTTCTTCAAGCTTCAATTTTTCTACGTACCCATGAAGCGAAGCCATGGGACTGGCTCCAGCACCTGCCCTGCTCCTGCAAGCCAGGCGCCCCCGCTCCCCACGGACTCCCCAAAGCACCCTAGCCCTGCGGTATGTCCCCAGCCCTGGACCAAATGTAGTGGGAGTGGGTTCAGACACCCCAAGGGGGCCAGTGAGAAGTTGCCAAGAGCAGTCTGTGTCTGTGGGGTGCCTTCCCCTGCTTGAGCCCCGCTCCCAGGAGAGCCCCTGCCCTGTACTTGGGGGTGGCAGTGTGCCATGTGATACCACCTAGAAGTTGGCAGGCATCTCTCAGGGTGGGGAGGAGATGCATGGGGTTGGGGCTGCAGATGCTGTCGGGGGCCCCGGGGACTAGAATGACTCTTGTCCCTTGGCCCAGGAGCTGGAGAGCACCAATGATATCTCCCACTACCTCGGCATGCTCGACCCCTGGTATGAGCGCAACGTACTAGGCCTCATGCACCTGCCCCCTGAAGTCCTGTGCCAAGTAAGCGGCCCCTGCAGGGCAGGGAGGTGGGGGGCACAGGCTGCAGTCACAGAGCATTCTCTGAAGACCCTGGTTTTGGGGAATCCAGCTTGAGGCCTCCATGAAGGAGCAGGGAGGGCGGGTGAGAAGCAAGACTGAGTCCAAATTGAGGGCAGTGATTAGGACGGTCCTGAGTGTTCAGTCCCCTCCCTGTCCTCACTTCCTGGCTTTGTCCAGCTCGTCCAGGGCCCTCCCCAGTGGGCCGGGTGTCAGGTGAGGGCGCTGCAGAGATTGGGCTACAGGGCCTCCTCTGACCATTCTGTGTCCTGCTTTCACCCCTTCCCTGGCTGTGTCTGCCTCCGTCTCCCTCTTCTCTGGGTGGGTGTGCGTGTGCACACCTGTCTCTTCACATCGTTTCCCTTGCTCGCTCGGTGGCCACCTGTCCCTCTGACTCAGCTCTGCCTCCCGCCCTTAGCAGTCTCTGAAGGCCGAGTCCCGGCCCCTGGAGGGCTCCTCTGCCCAGCTGCCCATCCTGGCGGACATGCTGCTCTACTACTGCCGCTTCGCTGCCCGGCCGGTGCTGCTGCAGGTCTATCAGACGGAGGTGAGGACCCCCACCGCACCCCAGCCCACCCCCCTGCTTTGGGCAGCACCTCCAGCAGCGCTCCCCAGACCCCCGCAGCCAGCAGCCTCATGCTACAGAAGCCCCCACTGATGCCAGCTCTTGCCCTCTGCAGCTGACTTTCATCACCGGGGAGAAGATGACAGAGATCTTCATCCACTCCCTGGAGCTGGGTCACTCTGCTGCCACACGTGCCATCAAGGCTTCGGGTGCGCGCTGCCTGAGCCCAGGGGAGATGGGGCCTTGGGGGGGGAGGCTCTAGGGTCCGGGAGGGGGGGCCGGCAATGACAGGGAGTGAAGGTCTGTCTGTGTGGTACAGGTCCTGGCAGCAAGCGTCTGGGCATCGATGGGGACCGCGAGGCTGTCCCTCTAACACTACAGATTATTTACAGCAAGGTGAGGCTGGCGCTGGGATGCGTGTCTGTCCGGGGCCTGCTCCTGACCCTTCCTCACCCAGAGTCGGCCCCCCATGTATGGCAGCAGGCCCCCTGGACAGAGGGGAGAGAGTGGACATCCTTCTTCCCCCTCAACCTCCAAAGCATCCCTTCAACCCCAGTGTTCTCTCCCCCTCACCTGGGTGTGCTCAGCAGCTCCCACATGGAGTAAGGGCCTGGCTGCAGGGCTGAGGGTGAGTGGGACAAGGGCGAGGTTCCCAGAGGCAGAGTGAGGGGGAGCCCAGGGTCCGCTGGGCTGCTGTGCCTGGCTGGGTGCCTGGGACGTGGGACCCGTGTCAGAAGTGGGCAGAAGAGGGTTTATGAGGCGAGGGTGGGAGGGGTGCCCACAATCACAGCAGAGGGCTCAGTGCCCCTGTGGCCTGCTAACCGTGGGCCAGGCCAGGGACCTAACATGCTCCCTGGAGTCATCAAGGTCCCTATGGGGGTCTGGAGGTTGGAGGGCTCTTGGAGCAGAAGCTAGCAGATGCTGCTGAACGGGTGAGAGCTTCCCTGGGGAGTGCTGCCTGCTGCAGCTCCCTGTTACCCGCCCGCCTGCCCTCGGGTCTGGGGCCCCCCTCCCTGGCTGAGAGGGTCTGGCTCAGCTGCATTTTCAGGGAGCCATCAGTGGACGAAGCCGCTGGAGTAACATGGAGAAGGTGTGCACATCCATCACCCTGAACAAAGCCTGCCGGAAGCAGGAGGAGCTAGGTGAGGGGTGGGGGGGGGGGCAGGGGCAGGGCGTGGGTGGGCGATAGGGGAGTGGGGCGCAGGTAGGGTGAGCGGGGAGGGGCGAGGGCGCAGGTGAGTGATGGGCAGGCAGCTGGGGGGGGTGCAGGTGGGCATTGGGGTAGGGCGCAGGGGGGCAGCACAGAAGGGTGGGGGAGCAGGGGCGGTGGGGTGTAGGTGGGGGAGCAGGGGCACAAGGGCACAGGGGGCGATCGGGGGTGGTGGGGTGCAGGGGGGGGTGCCCACGGGGAGGGGCCCTGCCCCCAAGCTGAGCCCCCCCCTGCACCTCAGACTCCAGCACCGAGGCTCTGACGCTAAATCTGACCGAAGTGGTGAAAAGACAGAACCCTAAGTCCAAGAAGGGCTTCAACCAGGTAAGGACGCCCCTCTTCCTGCAGCCAGGGCTTTGGGAGACCCTGGCACGTGTGCGTGTACAGGGTGGGGAGGGGAGGCAGCAGAGGTGCGGTGTGGGGGTGCACACCTGCGGGTGCGGTGGCCTCCAGGGAGGAAGGCAGGCCCGGGGGCGGGGGGGGGTTGTATCTGTGTACAAAGGCGCTGGAGGGAACCCTGGGTGTCAGGGACCCGGAGCCTCACCACGGGGCCTTCTCCTGGGGGCACTTGTGTCTTCCAGACTCAGGGAGGGTGGAGGCCAGGGGGTGCGGGGGAGGCGGGTATCGGGGCTGACCACAGGGCCTTGCTTCCAGATTAGCACGTCCCAGATCAAAGTGGACAAGGTGCAGATCATCGGCTCCAACGGCTGCCCCTTTGCCGTGTGCCTGGACCAGGATGAGAGGAAGATCCTGCAGAGTGTGGTCCGGTAGGAAGGGGGGCCCAGGGAGGGGGCCCGCTTCTGCGCCACCCCCTAGAACCCTGGATGGAGCTGCAGGATTGGGGGGACCTGCCCTCACTCCTGCCTGCCCCACAGGTGTGAGGTCTCACCCTGCTACAAGCCAGAGAAGAGCAGCCTCCACCCCCAACCCCAGAGGTCCCCAGACCTGCCCGCCCAGGAGGCGCCCGACCTCTGCTCCCTCCTCTGCCTGCCCATCATGACCTTCAGCGGAGCTCTGCCCTAAGGGGGCCCTCACCAGCAGCCAGGGCAGGAAGCCCTGCGCAGGCAGCCTCCTCGGAGCCCCAACCCACGTGGTGGCCACTAGGGTCCCGCTCCCTGTGGAGAACTGGACGGCCCTCTGTTGGATCAGGTCCTGCTGTGGGCCCTGCAGCGGACAGCGGCCTGGAGGTTTCTGGGCCCTTGGGGCTGTTTAGGAAAGACGCAGGCATTAGGGAGACAGCGGCTGACACCACACGGCCCCTCAGATTACTCACAGTAGACAAGAGAGGGATGGATGAGCTGACTTCCCAAGGCCTTGACCACTGGCGTGGTCTAGGATCCTTTCTAGAAAGATCTGAGGCTCTGGTGCTCTGGTGGTTTAGGCTCCTCTTCCAACCCTTGGCCAGGACACCCCTTACTTTGTCGAAGTCTTCAGGTACCCTTTGTATCTGGGGTTCGGGTGGTAGAATCAAAAATGGGAATTTCTTCCCAGACCTTCAGTACCTTCCGTCTCTCTCTCTCTCTCTTTCTCTCTCTCTCTCTTTTTCTCACAAGTTCTCTGGATCCTTTGAAAAATAGCACTAATATTTTACCTGTCTACGGTCAGGACCCAGAACACATTCTCTCCGGAGACCTTTTCTGGATCTGACAGCTTTGGGAGACAGGACAGGCATAGATTCAACAGCAGCTCGGTTACCTTCTAGCTAAACAGCCAGAAGGAAGTGATTTGGCTTCTCTGAGCCTCTACTTCCTCAGTGCTAAGACCTTGAGGGGTTGAAATTGTCTCCAAAGCACCTGGCCCAGTGGCTGGCTGGTAGCTGGAGCTCGCTCGGTACAGATCAGTGGCCTTGCCCTTCTGCGCCGACTCCCCCTGCCTGGCGCTGGGACACTCTCACCGTCTCTCCGATGCTCTTTATTCATCCTTGAGGCAGGACCAAGACTAAGAGGGGCAAGGAGTGGTCAGTTTTACTCTTTGAAGGAGGAATGGCCTTGGTGAGGGTAAGAGGGGGGTTGGCACAGGTGCCCCCAGCCCTCACCGACTTCTCAATCCAGGTTGGGCCCCATCACACCTGACGTTGGTGCACATTGCATATGGAATCTCCCAGCCCACAAGTCCATTGGCATCATTCTGGTGCCTGGGTGAGATCCCAGAGGGGTGGGTTGAGAACCTGGCCTCCAGGGGCTTCATGCCTGGCTGGGAGACATGGGTGACAGGATGTGAGAGCCAAAAATGTAAAGCTGCCAGGTTGGAGTGGTTGGGGAGCTGGAAGCAAATGAGGGATAGGGTAATATCGGGGAGGGCAGGGCTGAGGACCAGGATGTGGGCAGTCGTTACAGGTGGAGAAAGAAGCCATGGAAAAAGATGACTATAACTGGCCCAGAGCCCCTCCTTCCACTCCTCCTGCTTCACTTGGCTCCAAAGGTTCTGTGCTTGCAGGAGCCCCTGAAACCCTAGCCCAGAGTACTCACTACTGGAGAGGAGCAAACGGAGCCAGCTCCTACCCTGTGTCGCTGTTCCTCCCCGGTCCTTGCCATCTGCACTTGCTCCAGACTCCAGAGAGGAGTGGTCTGCCAGATACATTCCATGGTTTTCTTGTTGCGTGAGAAGGTCGTGCTACTACATGATAAACAAGATATCCAAGAATAAACAAAAAAAAATTTAATATTATTTTGAAATAAAACTTTATTAGTCTTGTATCTCTTGACCTACGGTTATTTTGCTACCTGACAATTAACTGCTAGTTAATTCCAGCTGCTTAAGTTCCCATAAACCGCTTCCCACGCAGCAGCAAACAGGTTCTTGGGGGACTATTCTGTTTATCTCTTTGTGATTTTCCCCTCTATAGAAAATTTATTTGTGCTAGAATGTTCTCTGATGCTGTTCCACACAAGTCTCATGTTGCTGAGAGGAAGGGAAGCGAGCTCATTGCTGGCACTCTGGATGTGGGGATGTTCTTAGACTTCGCTCACAGGGAGAAGAGCAGGTGAAGGTAGAAAGGATGTTGGAACACACCTGTGACTTGGGAGGAGCAGGTCAGCATTGGGCTGCCAGCCTAACTCCCAGGGATAGAGGGGGGGGGGGGACCATGAGATGCTCTAGCTTATCACCAGCTAGTGACTAAAACATGCCTAACACCCGGGGGATGGAAACTGTGGTCCCTTACTCTTGCTCATGCACCTACAGGACATCCCGGGATCACTCTATCCAGGTGGGGCTCAGAGCAGCTTGGCTCCAAGCTGCAGGTTGGGCTCAGGTCTACCCTGGGGGTCTCACAGGCACTTTGGGTCAGCATGCTAGCACAAGAGGGGTAAGCAGAGATGTGGGATGCCTCCCAGGGCCAGGGCCTGGGCCTGGAACTGGCACGGTGTCTCCTCTGCCTAAAATCCATTGGCCCAAATGGATGCAGCATATCAATCCATAGATTCAATAAACTTAGTAAATCTCACACAGGATAAAAACAAAATCACAAAAGAAAAAAAAAAATCACATGAGAAGAGGATTTCACTTCTGCTCTTCTTCCCCAAATCCCATAGCCCCAGTCTGATCATGAGGAAGATACCAGACAAACCCAGACTGTGGGACATTCTACAGGATAACCTGACTAGCACTCCGCCAGAAAAATCAGTGTCATGAAAAAAAAGGAAGGACTGAGAAACTCTCATTGTAAGACTCCTGGGGGAGAAAAAGGTAATGAGAAAATCCTAAAGACAGCCAAAAGAAACATATACTTTATCTTCCAAGGATCAACAATTAAATTGAGAGCTCCCTTCTCAACAGAAACATTGGAAGCCAGAAAACAAATGACATCTTTAACGTGCTGGAAAAAATTCAATCTAGAATTGTCCAATGATTTTTTTTAATATGCTGTTCACAAGAGACACACCTTTGCTATAAGAACACAAAGTCTGAAAACAAAAGGATCAAAAGAGTAACACCCTGACCCAAAGAGTAACAAACCTGACCCAAAAAGCTGGTGTTATTACACTAATATCAGATAAAGATTTTAGGGCAACAAGCATTTTTTTAAAAGGACATTTTATAGTGAAAGCGAATGAAGGGGAAGGGAGAAAAAATGAGTGGGAAATATCAGAAAGGGAGACAGAACATGAGAGACTCCTAACTCTGGGAAACGAACTAGGGGTGGTGGAAGGGGAGGTGGGCGGGGGGTGGGGGTGCCCGGGTGACGGGCACTGAGGGGGGCACTTGATGGGATGAGCACTGGGTGTTATTCTATATGTTGGCAAATTGAACACCAATAAAAAATAAATTTATTAAAAAAATAAAAGGACATTTTATAAAGATCAAAGAGTCAATCCAACATAAACCTATCACAATCATAAACCTGTATGCATGCAATAACATAACTTTAAACTATAGAGCAAAAATTGATAGATTTAATGTCTCCATAACCATAATGAAGGACTTTATTACACCTGTCTCAGTATCTGAGAGACAAATAGACAAAAAAAATAATAGAGATATAGAGGATCTTGACAACAGTTAATGCATTTGATCTCATTGAAATAGAACACTGCCCAGCCGCAGGATTCACATTGTCTCAAGTACAACTGGAATATCAAATTTCAAATGATTGACATCGAAGGGAGTATATTCATCTCAAAAATATAGAAGAAAGGTCTAAATCCTAAAGAAGGGAAGAAAAAAGTGTAAGCAGAAATCTATGAACTAGAAAACCGATGTACTAGTGGATAAGGCCCTAATGAACAGATTATTAATATCATGCTTGAAAAAAAAGACATCTCTATAGATCCTACATACACTAAAAATACAATGAAAGGATAATTGTAAATTCACCGATAAATTTGGCAATTTGGATAAGTTGGAGAAGCTTCTGAGAAACACAATTTGTGAAGGAAATGGATTTCCTGGATAGGCAAATATATATTCAAACTGGAGACTATTCTTTTCTTAACTAGACAGACAGTGGTTCTTTTTGCTGCCTCCATAATTATGCATATTTTAGGATATTATAGAGTTGGAACCATACAGTAACTAGCCTTTTCGGATTGGCTCATCCACTTAGCAATATGTATTTATGTTTCGTTTTCAGGGCTCCACAGCTCATTTCCTTTTGTTGCTAAATAATATTCTAATTTATTGGTGTGCCCTGATTGCTTCTTTGCTCACCGACTGAGGACATCTTCGTTGACACCAGTTTCTGGAAATTACGAATAAAGCTGGTCTAAACATTCATGTGCTGGTTTTTGTGTGGACATATGTTTTCAGCTTGTTTGAGTAAATACTAAGGAGCACAATTGTCCCATAATATGGTATGAGTATATTTAGTTAAAAAAAAAAAAAGCCAAGCTCTTCCGAAGTGGTTGTGTACTTTTTCATTCTCATCAAATGAATGAGAATCCTTGTGGCTTCACATCCTCATCAGCTTTTGGTGGTGTCATGGTTTGGGATTTTATCCATTCTAATGAGTGTGTAGTGATGATGTCTTATTGCTGTTTTAATTTGCAATTTCCTCATGACTGTGGTGTTTAGCATCTCTTCATGGGTTTGTCATGTGATTATCTTCTTTGATGAGGTATCTCTTCAGATCTTTTGCCCACTCTTTTTTTTAATTTGGATTGTTTGTCTTCTTATTATTGAGTTTTAAGAGTTCTTTGTATGTTCTGGATGCCAGTCTTCTGTCAGATACGTGTCTGACAAATATTTTCTCCCAATCTGTGGCTTGTCTTTTCATCCTCTTAACGGTGATGCCTTTCTCAGACCAAATGGTCTCACTTTTAATGATGCCCAATTTATCAATTAGTTCTCTTCTAACAGCTTGGTGTTTCCTCTGGGGTCCTGAACTCCCTGGTTGGTCATCATCCTCAGACCTTTCCCTGAGCTGCCTGACATCCAAGGCCTGACTCCAGGGGACCAGCTCTCCCACAACCCCTGGGGCAGGGAACACCTACATCCCCTTCAGTCTGCTCAAAGCCGAGATGTTTCCAGCCCCTCCACAGAGATGTGTGTGGACCCACCTGCCTGGTGGCTGCCCAAGGCTTCAGATTCCCCTCCCCCTCTGTCTCCTACCCCCTGCCTCCTCCAGCACTGGGATTCAACACTATGGCTCTAGGGATTATGGGTGGGGCCTTCTCCCTCCTTTACCATCTCTGAATCCCTCTATTTCCCCAACCCTACCAGTACAACCAGGGTAAAAGAAGCCGGCCATCCTGGAAGACGCTGTCCTCCTCATCCCTCTGGGGGAACAGGCAGGCAGGTGGCAGACTGCCCTTACCTGTGCCACTTTATTTCTCTCTGTTCCTTGTAGCAGGTGCACCTGTGTCCCGGCTCAGACCACAGTCCCCGTGTCTTGGTCTGCTCAGGCTGCCATAACAAATGCCATAGAGTGGACAGCTTAAACCACAGACATTTATTCCTCACGATCTGGAGGCTGGCACACCCAGGATCACGGTGCCGGCAGATTCTGTGTCTGGTGACATCCCACTTCCTGGTTTGCAGATGGCCACCTTCTCACTGGGGCTTCACATGGTGCGTCTCTTCCTCTTCTTAGGACACTGGGGGCTCCACCCTCATGACGTCATCTAAGCCGTGTCACCTTCCCGAAGTGCCAACCTCTGAATTACCATCACCTTGGGGGGGGGGGTCAACATATGAATTTGGGCTGGACTCAGACACTCGGTCCATAACACCCCAGCAACTCTGAGTGTGTCGTCCCGGGAAAAGCGGCATGGCCACCCCAGGTGCATGTGCCTCTCCACACCGGGTGAGTGAGAAGAAACAGAGCCCAGTCAGGAGATCTCAGAAATCTAGGGCTGGAAGGCTGAGGCTCCTAGTCGTCGCAGCCTGACCAGGAAATCTCCTCTGAACGTCAAACTAGGACAAAACGAGAGCTTAGCCAACACCTGATAGCACCGACTGTACACCTGCCAAGTGCTGCCCATGTGCTCTATATACTTGCTGTCATCAGGCTTATGCCTCCCAACAGAAACAGGCCGAGAAGCTAAGGAACTTGCCCAAGGTCACAGAGACAGCAGAAAGGAGAAGCCGGTCCCAGAGTCCCTGCTCTTAACCACTGAGCTCTGCTGCTCCCTTGAGCCACTCACATCAGAGTTGTAGAAATTGAAGCTCAGCAAAGCAGAGTTTGCACAGCTCTCCGGGAGGGTAGGCTTCATGGCCATGGAATCCTGGAGGAGCTCTGCCAGCTTTAAAATGGAAGCTGAGGTCTTGGCACATCCCCCAGGGATGGGGGTGGAGGAGCAGACAGGGAAGCTGAGGTCTGGATGGGTTGGCAGGGCTCCAGGCAAGCCTGTGCCTTCCACCGCAGCCAGGAAGGAGGCGCTCTATGAATGGCCAGCCCAAGGAGCTGGCCTGAGGGGGTCCCTGGAGACCTCTGAAGAGGGGAAAGTGGCAGGGGAGGGAGGGAACGGAGCAGTGGCTTCCCACTCCTAGAACAGAGGCCTCTATGCAAAACCAGGCTCAGGTCTTGAGGCCAAAACCAGAACCAGGTGCTCCAAGCCCTGAGTGACAGAGGAGGAAACCAAGACCCAGACAAGAGGAGGGACCTGTGCAAAGGCCCTAGTCAACCCCAGCCTTCTTGACCTCCCAGCCTTCTCACCTGGCCAGCCAGTCCCTATTCCTAGTGGGAATGTATTTGTGAGAACACACAGTGACTGTGATAGATCTCTTCTAGACAAGAGGCTCCAGGCCCCTCCATGTTCCAGGGGGAGCACACAGACCCACTCCCCAGCTTGCCTCCTCCAGCCCCCTCCCCTGGCCTGAGAACAGGGGGGGCTTTGGAGACCAGGCCCTGCCCCCAGGGCTCTCTCTGCCCTCCCCCACCACCCGCAGAGGAGCCTGGGAGGGGCAACAGGTGTACCTGCAAAGAGAATCCTGGGGAGAGAAATTTTCTTCCCAGACTTGAAGGCCAGCTTGTAACGAGAGGGAGTGGGCTGGTTTTCTCCGCACCTTGATCCACGTCAGCATGGCGCCGAGGCGAGAAAATCAAGACTTTCCATTTAAGAAATTGATCCTTACGTCCTGATTGAGCATGATCTCCAAGTAAACAAAGCAAGGGGAAGGTCAGTTGGTATAATCACCCCAGACCAGCAACAGCGATGGTTATCACTGGGTGGAGAGGAAAAAGATACTGGGAAGGAGGGGTGGGGGATGGGAGCTCTTTTCCGTTCTGTATGCTCCTGTAATGTGAGACTGGCTTTTTGTAATGAAAACGTGTTTATGGGCAGCCGGGGTGGCTCAGCGGTTTAGCGCCGCCTTCAGCTGGGGGCCTGATCCTGGAGGCCTGGGATCGAGTCTCACGTTGGGCTCCCTGCATGGAGCCTGCTTCTCCCTCTGCCTGTGTCTCTGCCTCTCTCTCTCTCTGTCTCTCATGAATAAATAAATAAAATCTTTAAAAAAAAAATGTATTTGTGAATTTCTTCGGTCATTTTTTTAACACTAAAATTAAAAAAAAAACCATGATATTAAAACCAAAACTCCCTCTTTTCCTCAAAAATAAGAGGACTCGCAGAAAGAATGAGTGGGTGGGCGTAGAAGACAAATCTGCTTCCTAAAACTATCCCCCCACCAGTCCGAGCTCTGCATGCACGCACACCCTGTAGGACAGCATGGCCAGAGATTAAGGATGGAAATTTCCTGACCCGTGTATTCTTCCTCACTGTCCACACCCACAGCAGACACTACTACTAGCTGCTAACAAGTTCCCAGGCGATACCGATGCTGGTGATTCAGGGCCCCCACCTGGTGGATCTCTATGCTAGAGCATGATGTTACCCAGGGAACAAGGGCCGTGGCTCTGAGGGCTGGATGGAATTCACTAGAAGCAGAGGCGTGTGTCAGGTGGGTACCTGAGTCTTCCTGGAGTGGGGATGGGAGTCGAGGAGTATGGGCCAGGCTTCTGGCTGACTGGGTCCTCGGGTCCTCCCTGGGAAGCCAAGAGGAGCCCCTAGACCAGGTGTTCTCTGGTTCGGGTGCCACCCCACCACTCAAGTGAGCCACCTCCACAAGTATCCTGGCCCATGAGTTGGTCGTTCACATGCAACAAGATGTGTTTCTGTAACACCTCTCTTCTGGTCTGTTTACCTCTTGCAGCTTTCTCACCAACCAGAGAGCCATCTGGTTTTGGGTGTTGTTGGTGAGCTTCGGGTGTACAACTGGACTCAGGGTTCAGAATGGAAATGAAGTGCTCTGAATGCACTTCTAAGAGGACTTGGCTTTGTTTTTTTGAAGAAGTCTGGGTAGGAGGCACCAGGAGGGTGTGATTCAGAGTTACTGGGGGAGAGAAGAGAAAGAAGACCCCCCCCACCCATCCTGCCCCAGCGCATCAGTCCTACAGCATGGCATGGATGAAGAACATCTGGACAACAGAAATGTCCACGGAGGATTTTTATTTTTAGTTTAAATTCAATTTAATGAACATAAAGTGTATTAATTAGTTTCAGAGGTTGAGTTTAGTGATTCATCAGTTGCACAAGATGCCCAGTGCTCCTCACATCATGTGCCCTCCTTCAATGCCCATCCCCCAGTTACCCCATCCCCCACCCCTCTCCCCTCCAGCAACCTTTTGTTTCCTGGAGTTTTATAGTCTCTTATGGTTTGTCTCCCTCTCTACTGTCATCTTATTTTATTTTTCTTTCTCTTCGCCCTTGTCCCTCTGTTTTGTTTCTTAACTTCCACATAAGAGAGTGAAATCCAATGATATTTGTCTTTCCCACGGAGGATTTTTGGATCATTTGCTAAGAGATGTGTACACACCTTTGCTGTCTTCCCTCTGTAATCTCCAGTGAGATCTACAATTGCTTATCAGGATTTTCTGTGGGTGAATTCCTGAAAAAAAACAAGAGCTGATGAATTTTGCATTTGCTGCTGGAGCTTCCCAAGACAACTCCCACAGAAGGTAGATGGAGCTAGAGCAAGGACACAAGGTGACCCTGGGTGTCTTGTATCCAAAGCGTACAGTCTTGTCTGACTCCAATACCCTGGTCCTCCAGGGAGCACCGGTCGACCTGCCACCACAGGATCAAGAGGATTTAATGTAATATATTTAATAAAAGTTAAAAATTTAATTTATTTAAAGTTCTTGGCTGCTTAGTAACGGACTGAAAATAATACGAAGTATCTCTCTGAATAACAGAAGGGACTGGAGGGGCTCTTCCTACAATGCAGATGAGAAATCTAGCCACGGCGCAACTGAAAAACAGATTCAACCCTAAGGAGAGCATCTGGAGAGGCAAGGCATCACTGGGATCAATCAAATGGGCAGTGCCACCCACCCTGGGTGAGGCAAGATGGTACAGGGACAGATAGGGGCACTCCGTCCTTCCTCTCCACCTCCTCTTCACTCCTTCTTGTTCCTGGCTGCCTATCACACAGCTGCGGCTTGCAGGGGACAGTTCTGGGGCTGTCCACGGTCACCAGGCAGCTCATGGCTACCACACCCAGTGCAGCAGTCAAGACAGTAGCTGTTGAAAGAGGAGAGTGCAGCCACAGGAGGCCACAGGAGACCACAGGAGGCCCATGTCAGCTTGTGATTTCCGATTCAGTTGGGCCAAAGCTGATAAGGAGAGGGAGCTGCCCACTATGGCCACACTGCCTGGCTGCTGCTGAGCGCTGAACCTGCAGGGGCAGAGTCCCTGGTCCTTAGCCTGTCCTGGACTTGCTCATTTCCCTCAGCCAGCCAGCCATTTGGCAAGTCAACCAGCCAGCCATCCACCCATCCACCCATCTACCCATTAACTCAACCATCCACCCAGCCAGCCAGCCAGCCACACACCTACCCACCCACCCAACTATCCACCCACCCACCCAGCCATCCACCCACCCAGCCACTCAGCCATCCATCCATCCATCCATTTGTTATACTTAATGAGCCAAACATTCTCTTATCCTGTGATGGATAGACCTAGCCTCTGCCTCCCCAGGACTTACTGGGGGAAGGTGGACGGATGAGGCAGACACATGATCTAAGAACCCAAATACAAAGATACGAGGTAGAATATGATTCCGGTCACATGAAGCAGTGTGGAGAAGAAGTACACGTGGCAGGGAGACTGAGCCATGGAGCAAATGATCTAAATTTCTGGACTCTTCACCTTCTCCTCCTCCTCCTCTCCCTCCTCCTCCTCCCCTTCCTCCCCCCCCCCCCCCTTCTCTTCCTTCTTCTTCTTCTTTTAAGTATCCTCTTCTGCAACATGAGAACGATGGAGCAGAACCCACCCAAGTCCCAGCAGAAAAAAGATCAGTCATTTCTTTGGTTGCAAAGGAGAAACCCAAGTGGCAGAAATCCAACTCAAACAGTCTTATTGAAAAAAGGTGGGAGAGAGAATTCATTGAATCATGTAGTCAAACAATTAGGAGTAGATCCAGGCATCAGGGTTTCAGGCATGGCTGCATCCAGCTGCTCAAATGGTGCTGTCAATGATTTGTCTCTCTCCAGAGCCATTTACCACTAGGCCAAATCAGTTGAGAACACAGTGTCTGTGAGCTTTTCAAAGGTCTAGACGTGTGTTGAAGATTTCCAAAAATATTGCGTGGCTTCAAAGCATGAGAAAAAGAAAAAAATGTGAGGAGCTAGCCAACAGGTCCATACCTTGGGGGTGATCTGCTCCCTGGCACTGCTCTTTCCTAATTGCTGAGGTCAGCAAATGCTTTTGTCGTGTTCCTCATCTGTGTCCTCTCTGCAGTCTTCGACACCACTGACCCCCATGTCCTTGACACTTTCTCCTCCTCCAGTTTTCACGGCACTCTGCTTTCTTTCTGCCTCTCTGACTTGTGTTTTCTCTCTTCTCTGCTAGAACCCCGGGGAGGACTGAAGGGGACCCCATTGCACATGCGTGGGCCTAGAGCTCAGGGGCCGCCTGGACCACTACAGAGCTACAGGTGTCCAGGACCCCTGGGAAGGGTCCACTGATGGGATGAAGCCTGGTCTTGGGGATCAGGAACCATCAGGTGGAGACGGTCCTTGCAAGTCACACTGAGGAGTCTGGCTGTTACCCTGATGGTAGCAGGGAGCCACTGAAGGCTGTACTGGGGCACAATGTGATCAGATTTGTGTTTCAGCACCAGAGAGGGGCCTTTGGTTGGGAGGTGGAGGCAAGATCAGGCTTCTATGGTCATTCAGGAGGAGGACAATGGTGGCCCAATGAGGGGGTGACAGCCATGGGGTTAGAGAAAGGAGATGATTTATGACCTAGGACTTGGTTCCGTTTAGATGGAACAGGTGAGGGAGAGAGATGTGTTAAGATGGCACCCAAGTGTCTGCTTCTGAGATGAGGAGCAGAGAGGTGGATTCAGGGGGGGGGGGCAGTGGGAAGAGAGCTTGGTCTGCACACGTTGAGCTGGAAATGTCAGATGACCCCTGGCTGTCCAGTGTCCAGGCATGGAGAGTGGTTGTTATGTCTGGAGTTCAGGAGAAAGGTCGAGGCCCCATCAGCACCAGGGAGGGACTCTATGGAGGTGCCTCCTCAAAATAAAGAACCTCCAGTGCCAGTGGGTGACTGCAGAGCTTCTGCAGAAAGCAGCCTCACTACAGGATGTGTTCTGGGAGGAGCTTTGAAGGCCACGGGGAAGGGGAAGGAAGGGGAGGGGAAAGAGTCGGGCCTGTGCGACACTGGGCCTTTCTCTGCAAATCTGTAGGCTCCAGTGGAGACTAAAGACGCTCACTGGGGCTCCTCCAAGACATCAGGTTCTCCTGTGGGCAGCCTCCCTGGGCAGGGCCGTGGGGAGCCAACCGGCAGACTTAGGGGACCCAGTTCACCCCAAATCAAGGTAGGTGCTGGCTGGGGTAAGGCGTCCAGGGAGGAAGCCAGGAGAGGCAGACCCAAGCAGAGCAGATAGGGGCACCAGGAGGAGGGATGCTGGCAGGGAGCCCTCGAGGGGCCGGAGCGCCCCTGACTCTTAGGTATACAAGGCCCAGGCTTTCTGAGAAGGGGTACTGAGATGACGTGGTTCCTGGAACCCCTGTGCCAAGTTAAGATCATTTAACTCATTTTCACAAGAAGAAGGGACCCAGGACCTGTGAAAGGATGGACCCCTTCTTTCTTCCCCAAATCCTCTAAGTACCAATAATGATATAACCGATTACATCCACCGGGCGCGACAGAGGACACTCCGTTGTCTAGTGGGTGCTCCCGATCAATCTGAGGGGGGCTGGATACACGTTTTCATGCCCATTTTTGAGCCGAGAGATGCGGCGAGTTGCCAAGGCTCGCAGGGCAGGGGAGCAAGGCGCTGGACACAGTCAGTCTTCTGGTCCCCTCCGCACCCCTTCTGGGACATTGTCTGTCCATCCCTCTCCCGGGGACAGTTAGGGGATGATCATGCTGGTCTGGCCGCTTCTCTCCACACACACCTCACCTCCCCCCGCCCCCCTGCACACACACACACAATTGAGCATCGTCTACCCGTGCAGCTGGTGCCAGAGGCCGAGCAAGGCCTGGTGTCCGTGGCGGAGAAGCCGGCCAGCTGGGGTGGCGCTGAGACGCAGCGTGAGTGACCAACAGAAAGTGAAGGGCGTGAGTGCTCTCGGGGAAGGGGGGCGGGTACGCAGGTGCCCCTGGGCCTGGGATCCAGGTGGTGGGTGGGGAGGCTTTGCAGGAGGTGGCACTTGAACCTTGAGGGGCAGGGAGGGTCTGTGTGCAGAGGGAACCCAGCAGGCGTCCCAGTGGGGAGCAAGGTGTGCAAACCCACAGGACTGGGTGAAAAGGAGGGGATCATGGGAAAAGCCAGCTGGCCACTCCGTGTGGCTGGGGAAGCATGGAGCTCAGGGAGGGCTTGCTGGCACAAGCCTGCTCCGCACCTTCCCTTCCTCATGAGCATCGTCTCATTTTGCCCTGGCAGGAATCCTCTGGGGTAGGTGCTATCATGAGCTCTCCTTTAAAGTAGAGAAACTGAGGCACAAAGGTTCTAAGCAACCAGCTCAAGATGTCCGCATTAGGACCCAGGCTGTCCAGCACCAAATGCCACCAGCCCAGCCACAGAGCACCCCACCCCGGGGTCGGGGTGAGGGGGTGTCCTGCTCCTCGGTTAATATGGTGGCTGTGAGTCTGGTCCCCCGGGGCTTCCTGGTCTGCATGCACACCCCGTGAGATTCCTCCCAGACTCCCTGCCCACTGCCCCACCACCACCCCCTCCCGCCCAGAACAATGGTCTCCTTTCCCCCCCAACCCCAGACTGGCTCCCTCACATACAGGTGTTTCCTCCCAGCCAGGAGCAGACACTGGAGGGGAAGCTGGGCACAGAGTCCCCCGTGCCCTGGGGCCTCAGGAATCTGGAAAGCCCAGGTGGGCCTCATGGGCTGAGGGCTGAGGCCTGAGAGCTCTGTATTTCTACCGTGAGGCCCCTGATCACACGCTCTGAGCCAAAGAACTGCGTGTGTTGTTGGGCAAGTATAACTTTCTCTCCATGGAGCGAAAGGTCAGAGTACTGGAATTAGCATCTGCCCGCCCCCAAACGCAGGGCATTTTGAGGCAGGAGTGGTGGCCGGAGAAGGAAGTGGGCCGGTGGCGGGGAGGTCCCCTTTTCTACACCAGAGTCGGGGGTGGAGGACAGGTGGGCAGCAGAGCTACCACCCTGGGAAACTGTCTTCATTCCGGGGCCGTAGGCCTGGGGGGATGGCAGCAGGGAGGGTGCATGGGGGGTTCTGTGCAAGCAGCCAGGCCTAGGAGCCGCCAGTGGGGTGGGGGGGGTCAGGGTGCCAGCGTGGACAGGGGATCATCAGAAGCTGGAGTCTTCATTGCTGGAACACTGGCCCTGAGCCAGGCCACCCCAGATCCTCCTCTGCACCCCACTACCTTGAGTCCTTCCTGTAGCTAGAAGTCTCCAGCACCTTGTTCTGCACCAGGCATGGGTGGCAGCAGCTGGGAACAGGCTCCCGTTGGCTTCCTCCGGCTGCGTTCCCTCCCTACAGCCGCCTCTGTGGGTCTGTGGTTGGTCCTGAGGGGTGCGTCACCCCAAAACAGTGACCCACTGGTGTTTCTGCACCTGCCCTGAGGACAGTTTATTGCTGGTGTTCTTTATTTAAGGAATAGTACCTTCCAAATCCCAACCCGCTCACTCATTCTTTGTCTCTGACATTGCCCCTACGTGGGGAATTGTGAGGCGTCCACGACTTCACCCTCCTTGTAGCTATCCGGTTAGCCGGCAGGAAACATAAAGACTAGCGTCCAGGACAAAGGACGTGATCGCTCATGGCACAACAAGTGCATAAGCATCGGGTTGGCTGGTTGCTCTTGTCACCCAAGCCCCCTGTGGGCAGCAGGGAGGTGGAGCCAAGTGGATGCTGTGCACCACAGCCAAGGAGCCCTGAGCTCAGGGAACCCCAGCTTCCACAGTGGCTACAAGCAAACCTGCCACCTGCATCCTGGAAGGATGTCCTGCCATACTGGAGGCAGATGAATCTGTCCCGTGTGTGGAGGGAGAGAGACACTGGCGCCTCTCGCCCCAGGCTGTGCATGGCACCCACCTTCTCCGATGACCCCACATTCCCCCATTCTGGCCCTATATTTCCAGCACCGACTGTCAGCTCGGAGATGACTTAATTTTTGAGTTTATCATCCATTCCCTGCACGCTCACTACGTACCCATTAGAGCGAGGCCTCTATGAGAGCAGGTGTTTTTGTCTGTTTTACACTATTGCCATATCCTGGGGCCCAGAATGGGGTCTGACATATAGAAGGGGCCGAATGAATGCATGAATGAATGAGTGAGAGAATGAGTCCATCCTTTTATTGGGTCTCCCACTGGGGACCTGTATCTGTAGGATGGTGGCTGGTGCACAGCAAAGCTCAGTAACTGGAGAGCAGAGGAGACACTGAACGAACACCAGGGGTGGGGGGTGGCAGGGCAGGGCACGGGGAGAGGTGGCCCCGGGGGAACCAGGGTGGGGGCTCCTCCCAGGTTGTGGGGATTTGCCCCAGGTTGTGTTCCCTGCTGCCCACGCCAGCTGCTGGGAATCTTCCCGAGTGCTGGCAGAGGTGGGTGTATTCTTTCCTGTGCCGTCGCGAGACCCGGGGGAGCTGGGACAGGACGGGGACACGTGAGCTGAGCTCTGACACAGAGCTCGATGTCCCCCTCACCAGCCCCTGTGTCTGGTTCCCCCTCCCACACGATGGTCTCCGTCCCCAGCATTCCAAGCATCAGCATAAGCTTCCTTTACCAGTCCAACCAGCTGCATCCCACAGACTTGTTTCTGTTCCCCAGCCTGAGAGCAGTTGAGGACAGTGACCTGTCCCTGTCCTGTCCACCTACGAATGCCTGGGAACTTCTAATGGTATAAGCAGCGTCAGGTTGTGGGGACCCAGTGGTGAATAGAGTCCCGCCCTCATGGAACATTCTAGCAGAGGCAACCTGTCCATTAACAAACGGGACTCCACATTTGGTGCTCAGAGAAGTGGAGAGGCACCCTGTGGGTGTTCATTGGCTGACTCACGTGAGCACCGTTGGCGACTCCAGCGCCCAGCTCACAAAAGCCATTCTGTCTGTCTGTCTCTCTCCTTTTTTTTAAGATTTATTTATTTACTTGAGAGAGGGAGTGGGGGAGGGGCAGAGTCCCAAGTAGACTCCTCCCGGAGCACAGACCCCAACGTGGGGCTGGATCCCACAACTCATGAGATCATGATCCAAGCCAAAACCAAGCTCGACACCTAACTGATGGAGCCACCCAGGCACCCCCCAAAAGAGGAGTTGTTATTAATTAATCAATATTAATTAATCATTATTAATTATTTATTTATTATCAATAAAGAATTATTAACTCCTCTGGGAGCATGAAGACAGGAGCCAAGCATCCCTATGGATTGCTCCCTGTCTGCCTCCAGGGGCCCAGCAGGGGCAGGAACAATGCCCCAGACAAGCTCACAGGCACGGGGGAGCAGTGGCCCTTGTGCAGGGGTAGCGCAGCGCCATTGCAGTGCAGAACTGTCCGCCCACTCTTGCCACATCTTCCAGTTACTCTTCTTACGTGAAATCTGGATTTTTATGCGAAACATGACTTTTTAAGAGTTGGCCACAGATTCAGATTTCCTAAAGCCATGGCTTCTTCTGGGGGAGGGGAGCTGATGGCCCAGACGAGGGGCGAGGATGCTCATTTTCCACTGTAGAGCCGTTTGTACCTTTTAGATTTACCATTGATATGGTTTTTCATCAAAAGGGGGATTTTATCCATATATTGAGCAGAGCGTGTCACACCAGGGCTCCGGTGTGAATCTGTGAAACGGGCTCATTGTCAGGCGCGTTGTGGGTATGAGTCCGTGAGAAGGCCAGCGTGCTGATCGTGGGCCTGAAGCGTGGCAGCCAGGGCCACACTGCCGTCCTTATGACGTCACTGACTGGTGGGGCCCCAGGCTGAAGGGCAAGGACTGTGTCTGATTCCCACGTCCTTGCACAATTTCTGCTCCCCAGACTCTACTGTGTTCCACAGATGCTCTTTTTTTTTTTTTTTTTTTTAAGATTTTATTTATTTATTCATGAGAGACACATAGAGAGAGGCAGAGACGCCGGCAGAGGGAGAAGCAGGCTCCCTGGGACTCGATCCCAGGACCCCTGGATCACAACCTGAGCCAAAGGCAGATGCTCAAGCGGCTGAGCCACCCTCTTTGATTGGCCCAGTGATGTTGGTTACTGTAAACACTGCCAGGAACTAGAAAGAGAGCCACAGGGCCTCTGAGCAGCCCAAAATTGAGGTTCCATGTCGGTGGATAGAAGCTTCCTGCTCTTTTCCTAGATCTGTTTCTCAGGCTTTGTTTGTTTCTGTATTTTACCTACAAGACAATCCCATGTGCTTACCTGGCTTCCCAGCCTTCTGGAAGAGCAGAGATGGCTGAGATAGGGCTGCTGCCAACACAGGGGAGACTTTGCTGGAATCAGAAAGAAGCATCCCCTCTGAGCAGACATGTTACAGCAAGTGCCTCTCTGGATGGACGACTCACAAAGCCTCACCCTCCCCAGCGGGGTAGATTACCAAAAGTCTGGCGAAATGGTCAGCCCGATGGTAGCCCCACTTTCACCCACTATGTGCACAGTGCACCCTCACTGCTGAGATGGGACAAGTACCCGAGGAGCTAGAAAGCACGAGCCATGCTGGGGTAGGATACAGGCTGCTGTCTCCTGCAGACAGCCCCCTGAAATCTTTGGATTGAGGAGGAGCTAGCTGTGGGGAAAGGTGATCCAGGCAGAGGTATGCAAAGGCCCTGAGGCAGGTCTGGGTCCGGGCAAAGTGGGAGCAACACAACAGGAGTCATGAGGTTGGAGCCTGAGAGAGAAGGGGGAGGAGGTGAAGCTGAGGTGTCCTGGGGCAGATGAGGCCAGATTTCAGCAGGGTGAGGAGTGGGGAGTTATTCCAAGAGAAGCCATCTGGAGGGAGGCTGCTGTCAGCCGCGGACAGCCCCTGAAATCTTCAGCAGGCGTGCATCAATGTGCCATGACACCAACCCCCCCTTGAGATTCATCGAGAAAACCTTCAGAGACATGTTTGGGGGCTAAAACAGGCCAGCTTCGTTTCCTACGAAATACATGTCATCCTGAAGTGGAGTCAGGTGATGATGCATTTTGAGAATGACCCAGGTTTTCGGGTTTTTCGGCTCACTTCCATTTCCTGTCTGGGTGCAAGCTTTGTCCCCTGAGGGCTCCCCACCACCTTATGGTCAACAGCCCCTTAAGGCAGGAAATAGATCACAGAGGCCCCCCCACCTGCAGGGGAGCAAGGGGGTGGTACAAAGCATCTCCCACCCCTGTGCAAACCCATATGAGCACTGAATAAATGTTTGGTGAACGAACGCGTGAACCAACGAATGAATAGAAAAATGGATAAAGAGGCTTTTCCTACACTGACAGTTTATACTTCTTACCATTTTTACAGTTAATGAAGAAAACAGGGGTGCCTGGGTGGCTCAGGTGTTAAGCACCTGTCTTGGGTTTGGGGCGTGATCCCGGGGTCCTGGGATGGAGTTCTACATTGGGATCCCCGCAGGGAGCCTGCTTCTCCCTCTGCCTGTGTCTCTGCGTCTCTCATGAATAAATAAATACTATCTTAAAAAAAGAGAGAGAAAAAAAAAGAAAACCAGCTCTAGAATAGCCTCAGCTTTGCCCAGTGAGTCCTGCGACATGCACACTCCTCTTTTAATCTGTATCTTTGCATTTTCATTCCCTTTGAGGCTGCTCAATATTCCTTCTCCACGGATTCCACCCAGACAGAAGTTTTACCTGTGGGTTCTTTTCATTTCAACTGGGGCAGAGGGCGCCCTGCAGGGTTTGGAGAGAAGAAGGGGTTGCAGAGGAGGGTGACGGAAGTGGCTGTGACCTCACAACCCCCAAGTGAGATTGAGCTCTAGCCCTGTGGTGTCATCATTCATGAGCCATGTGATTTGGGGGGCAAGGTGCTTCCCTCTTGTTCCATCAAAATGTTTACTCATCGTCTACGTGGTGCTGGAACTCCCCGGGGTGCTTGGACGCACTGCAGTGAGTAGATGCAGGAGGGGCTCGGTGTTTGTGGAGCTCACACACTGAGTCGCCCAGTAAGTTAATCATGACACAGGGAGACGTCTGACCCTGATAAATGCTCTGAATAAAATGAAAGAATGTGCTAGAGTTATCCCCTGGCATAGGGAGTGGGCTTATTTTAGATTAAGTTTGACCAGGAAAGGGCTCTCTAAGGAGGTGATGTTTAAAATGAGACTTGAGTCTTGAGAAGGAGCCAGCTGTGGGGAAGGGCGGTCCAGGGAGAAGCGTGCAAAGGCCCTGAGGCAGGTCTGGGTTCTGGCAAGTGCGAGCAACACAACGCAAGCCATGAGTGAGAGCCTGGTGAGCCAGAGGGAGAAGTGGAGGAGATGGTGCACTGGGGCTGAGGCCGGAGTTAGGCCGGGTAAGGAGCGGGGAGTTATTCAAAGATCTCAGAGAAGCCATTGGAAGTCTTTAATCAAGGACTAGATTGTAGGGAAAGGGTGGATGCAGGATGCACATATTGGGGGAATGGCCACGACCCGAGCCAGAGGTGATGGCAGCTGGGTCCCGCGGGTTGGGCAGAGATGATCATGATCACTCCTAAGCGCAGCTAACACAGGGGGGCCTGGGAATCCAACATCCTGAGCAACAGGTGGGAAGCTTCCCTCGGCCTCCCTGAACCACTGGGTCTGGAGTCAGGGTCGGCTTGGACCACCCAGTGTTGCCATTTTCTGGCTCCGCCCCCCAAGACTAGGAACATCGAGGGTCGGCCACACACTCCCATCTGTTGGTTGAATCTTCGTGTTTGCTCTTTCACAGTTCCTTCAGCTTTCCATGTCTTGTCTCACCCACAAAAACACGCCGCTGAGCCTTTTCAGAAAAAATGAGCATCACGAATGCTCAACACATTCCTCTCCCCGGTAGAGTTTTGGGTCCCCCATCTCTACACCCAGCCCCTTCTCAAAATGTTGTCAGGTAACAGTTTGACATTGCAACTGGCATTCCTGGATGCTCATCCTACAGAGGAGGAGACTGGCCTCAAGAGCCGGAGGGATGAGCCACACAGGCGCCCAGGAAGGGAGAGAAGGGCAATTATTTACATAGTTTTACCATTTGGGGTTTTTTTTCTAGGTTACCCTTCTTTTAAGTTAACACACACAATGTGTGGGCAATGTGTTGGCAGTCTTCCTAAGTTGGGTGGTGGGCTCACAGGTGTCCGTTTTATGGCTGGGTTTCACAATGTACAAATATGTGCCATCAGTTCTATAATAAAAATAAGGTCAGATATAATCTTAGGCAATTGGAAGATGCAGAAATGCATCACAGAGAAAATTACCTGTGATCCCACTACCCGTGGGTGAGTGATAACACACACACACACACACACACACACACACACACACACACAGGTATCAAAAGACACAGGTGCACGTAAACTGGGAAAATCTGAATAAGGAGTTTTAACGTCAAATGTCCTGGTTATGATACCATCCTGTGGTTTCACAAGATGCCATCGCCGAGCAGACCATGTGAGGTGTGCTTGAGATCTCTTCTTACAACTGCCAGTGAATCTGCAATGATCTCAAAATTGAAAGTTTAACTTTTTTTAAAAAAAAAAGATTTTATTTATTTATTCATGAGAGAGAGACACAGGCAGAGGGAGAAGCAGGCGCCCTGCAGGGAGCCCGACTCGGGGCTCCATCCCAGGACTCCAGGATCACGCCCTGAGCCAAAGGCAGATGCTCAACCACTGAGCCACCCAGGTGTCCCTAAAAGTTTAATTTTCAAAAAGATGACAGCACTTTTTTCCCCAAACATAACTGCAATACTATTATCTCCCTCCCCCCAAACTTCTGTAGTGTTTAAATTCCCACTTGCCTCAAACGTAGTATTTTTTGTAATGGTTTGAATTGGGATCTAAACAAGAATGATAAAGTCTCTTAAATCCCTGTGAATTCCTAGCCATCGCCCCCCACCAACCATTCATTTTCATGTCTGTTCTCACTACCACCCTCTTTTCCTTGCAATTTATCTGTTAAAAGAGAACAGGATGTTTGTCCTGTAGAGGATCTCAGAGTCTGGGTTTTGCATCCTGGTGGTACATGTCCATATATTCTGTATTTTCCATAAATTGGTCATCCGATGTAGAGGATTTTGTGCTTTTAGAAACTTAAAACGTGCATTAAGTGTTAAAAATTAAAATGGCCAAGAAGGGTGTAAATTGAAATGTCAGTGGTCTTCCTACCCTATTTCCTCAGGTGTGTTCTCACTTACATGTGTAAATGATCTGCCACCAAATGAGCAGTGCTTTGGGGGGGGGGGGGGAGGGTGTTGTTGTTTTGGTTTGGTTTTGTTTTGGTTAATTATAGAATTTGGTAAAAAAAAAAAACCTATTTAGGCATATAAGCACGTGATGCCACTTACAAATTAGGGTGTGGGCTTTTTTTTTTTTAAGAATGTAGAAAGAAAATTACTTAAGAAAATTTACTTGCAGGGCAGCCCTGGTGGTGCAGCGGTTTAGCGCCGCCTGCAGCCCGGGGGGGTGATCCTGGAGACCCGGGATCGAGTCCCACATCAGGCTTGTTGTATGGAGCCTGCTTCTCCTTCTGCCTGTGTCCCTATGAATAAATAAATAAAATCTTTTAAAAAGAAAAGAAAATTTACTTACAGTGAAATTGAGTGTTTTTGCTAGACCCTTCTGTGAGTTTTAACACACATACAGATTTGAGTGAACATCACCGCAATCAGGATACAGAGCAGTTCCATAACTCAAAACATTCCCTCTTGCCCCTCTGGAGTCAACCCTTCTCCCTACCCCGGATCCCTTATAACCACAGTGACTTATTTTCTGACCCTATAGTTTTTCCTTTTCTAGAATGTCCTATTCATAGAAACATACAGCATGTAAGCTTTTGATTCTGGCTCCTTTTACTCAGCATGAGATTCACACGTGTCACCGTATGTAACAATAGTTCATCTCTTTGTATGGGCAAGTATCCCACTATGTGAATATATCAGTTTGCTTGTCCATTCAGCCTTGAAGGCATTAGGTCATTTCCAATTTGGGGCCATTATGAACAGAGCTGTTCACACCCATGAACGGGTTTTTGTGTGAAGTTGTCATTCTTCTGCAGGAAATAGGTAGGACTGGGATTGCAGGATCACATAGTAAGTGATGTTTACCTTTATGAAAAACTGTCAGACTGTTTTCCAGAATGGTGGTGCTATTTTGCATTCCCATCAGTAATGTGTGAGCCTTCCTGTTCTTCTACATCCTCTCCAGCATTTTGTATTGTCGTTGCTCAATTATAGTCATTCCAATAGTGTACGGTGGTATCTCCCAGTTGTAATCTGCATTTCCCTGATGACTAATAACATGCATTTTTTTTCCTTGTACTTACTTGCCATCCACATATCTTTTTGGAACAACTATCTGTTTAAACAAATATTTTTTTCCTGCTTAGGGATATTATTTGTTTTCTCACTAGTGAGTTCTGAGATTTCTTTATATATCCTGGATACGAGTTCTTTGTCAGATATGTGATTTGAAAATGTTTTCTCCAAGTCTGTACTTTGTCTTTTTCATATCTTAAAGGTACTTTTTGCAAAGCCAGAGTTTTTTATTTTGGCAACGTCCAATTTATCAATTTTTTTCCTTTATGGATCATGCTTTTGGTATCATATGTAAGAATTTTCTCCAACCCCAGGTCACATAGACTTTTCCCTATGTTTTCTTTGAAACCTTTATAGTTTTAACTTTTTACACTCCATTCTGTGATACATTTCAATTCACTTTGATTTGAGGTGTGGGACTTAAGTTGAGGTACTTTACGGGTTTTTTTGCATATTGATGATCAGTTGCTCCAGACCATTTGTTGAAAAGACTTATCCTTCCCTATTGACTTGCCTTTGCAACTTTGTAAAAAAATCAATTGGCTGTTTCCATGTAGGTCTATCTCTGGATGCTCTATTCTGTTCCTTTGATCTGTGCCTAGTCCTTCACTAATAACTTTATAGTTGTTTTTAAAATAGGGAGATGGATCCTCAAATGTTGGGTTTTTTTTCCAAAATTGTTGGGCTATTTCAGTTCTTCAGAAATTTTTGAATCTGCTTATCTTCTATCTACAAAAAGATATCTGCTGATATTTTTATTGGAATTACATTAAATCTATAAATCAATTGGGGAGAATTGACATCTCAATGATATTGGATCTGCCAGATCATAAATAGTGTGTGCCTTCATTTACTTTTGTGTTCTTTGATTTCTTTCATCAGCATTTTGTGGTTTTCATTGTACAGATCCCACATGTTTGGTAGGTAGCTTTATTTCCCTTTTTTAGGTATTTCTTTTTTTCCTTTTGGAACTGTTTTAAATGGCATTGTGTTTTAAATTTTGGTTTCCAGATGTTCATTTTGAGCATAAATATGCCTGATGTTGTATGCTGACATATCCTGTGATTCTGGCAAACTCATTTATTAGCTCTAGGAGATTTGCGTGTGTGTGTGTTTAGATTCTTAGAGATTTCCTGTGTATACCTATACCTGTTACATATGTTACCTGCTTCCTATGTATACCTGTGAATAGGGTCATATTATTTGCAAATAATTTTATTTCTTCCTTTCCAGTCTGTATACCCCTTTACCTTTTTTTTTCTTCTTTGTCTTTATCTTATTACATTGACTTCCAATTTTTGTTGATTTGTTGAATAGAAGTGGTGACAGTGATTGTCCTTGTCTTCCTAATCTTTGAGGGGAAATATCCAGTTTTTTTCTATTATGTAAGTTGGAAGGTTTTTTGGTAGAGACCCTTTATCAGATTAATGAAGTTCCCTTATATTCCTAGTTTATTTTAAGTTTTTATCATAAATGTTAAAATTTTTCTAGTGTTTTTACTGCATCAATTAATAGGAGTATATGGTTTTTCTTTTTTAATCTTTAATAAATTAGATTACACTGACTGACTTTCAAATATTGAACCAGTCTTGCATCCCTGGGATAAGCCCCATTAGGTTGTTATGCATTGTTCTTTTTATATATTACTGGTCTTTGTTTGGTAATATTTTACTTAGAATTTTTTTCATATATGTTTGTAAAGAGATATTGGTCTATCTTCCTTGTACTATCTTTATCTGGTCTTGATAGCAGGAGAGTTGCTACACTCCAAAAATGAGTTGGGAAGTGTTCCCACTTATTTTATTTTGGGGACCTATGGATTATTTAGAAATCTGCTGTTTAATATCCCAATATTTGGAGATAGATCCTTTGAGTATGAGATAGTGTCCCTCTTCATCTCTCACTATAGTCTTCGGGGTAAATTTTAATTTATCTGATATGAGGATGGCTACCCCTGCTTTCTTTTGAGGACCATTTGAATGGTAAATGGTTCTCCAACCTTTTATTTTCAGGCTGTAGGTGTCCTTCTGTCTAAAATGAGTCTCTTGTAGACAGCAAATAGATGGGTCCTGCTTTTTTATCCAGTCTGAAACCCTGTGCCTTTTGATGGGGTCATTAAGCCCGTTCATGTTCAGAGTTACTACTGACAGATATGAGTTTAGTGTCATCATGATATCTCTTCAGTCCTTGTTTTTGTGGATTGTTCCACTGAACTTCTTCTTAAAGGGGAATTTTAAGAGTCCCCCTTAAAATTTCTTGCAGAGCTGGTTTGGAGGTCACATATTCTTTCAGTTCCTGCCTGTCTTGGAAGCTCTTTATCTCTCCTTCCATTTTGAATGAGAGCGTTGCTGGATAAAGTATTCTTGGTTGCAGGTTCTTCTCATTTAGGACCCTGAATATATCCTGCCAGCCCTTTCTGGCCTGCCAGGTCTCTGTGGAGAGGTCTGCTGTTACCCTAATATTCCTCCCCATAAAAGTCAGGGACTTTTTTTCTCTTGCTGCTTTAAGGATCTTCTCCTTATCTTTGGAATTTGCAAGCTTCACTATTAAATGTCGAGGTGTTGAACGGTTTTTATTGATTTTAGGGGGGGATCTCTCTATTTCCTGGATCTGAATGCCTGTTTCCCTTCCCAGATTCGGAAAGTTTTCAGCTAGGATTTGTTCAAATACATATTCTGGCCCTCTGGCCCTTTCGGCGCCCTCGGGAACCCCAATTAAACGTAGGTTTTTCTTCCTCAGGCTGTCGTTTATTTCCCTTAATCTGTCTTCATGGTCTCTTAATTGTCTGTCTCTTTTTTCCTCAGTTTCCCTCTTTGCCATCAACTTGTCTTCTATGTCACTCACTCGTTCTTCCACCTCGTTAAGCCTCGTCATTAGGACTTCTAGCTTGGATTGTATCTCATTTAATTGATTTTTAATTTCTGCCTGATTGGATCTAAATTCTGCAGTCATGAAGTCTCTTGAGTCCTTTATGCTTTTTTCTAGAGCCACCAGTAGCTGTATAATAGTGCTTCTGAACTGGCTTTCTGACATTGAATTGTAATCCAGATTTTGTAACTCTGTGGGAGAGAGGACTGTTTCTGATTCTTTCTTTTGAGGTGAGGTTTTCCTTCTAGTCATTTTGCTCAGTGCAGAGTGGCCAAAAACAAGTTGTATTGGGAAAAGAAGAAAAAGAGAGAGAGAGAAGGAAAGAAAAAAGAAAAATAAAAAAGAGAAAGAAGAAAAAAAGGGAAAAAAGAGAAGAAAAAGAGAAAGAAAAAGAAAGAAAGGTGAAAAAAAAGGGGGGTGGGGGAAGCAATCAGAAATCAAAAAGAGAAAAAAACACAAAACAAAACAAAACAAAACCAAAAAACACAGGGGAGTATCTTCTGATTCTGTACACTTTAAGTCCCTTGACTTCCCCTGGAACTGGTCCGTCCAGCTGGTCTTCTGGGGGAGGGGCCTGCTGTGCTGGTTTTCAGGTGTTAGCACTTGGGGGAGCTGCCCTGCCCCTGCCTGGTGCAGGGCTCAGTGGGGGTTGTTTACCCCGTGAGGCCCCGGGAGGAAGCCACAGTGGCGGGCGGCAGCTCTGGGAACCTGGAGTCAGCTCCCGCAGTCACTCCGGGGCTCTCGGTCTGCAGGGCCTGGAGGCTCCGGGGCGGGGTCGCTGATCTGCTCAGGTCAGGGCAGGAGCGTCCTTGCTGTCCTGGGCCCTCTGGCCTCTGCCTGTCCCAGGGGGAGGCCGGATCCTGGGCTGTGTCCCGGCGCCCTGTGCTCCGGGGCCTGCGCTGTTGGATTCGCGCTCCCGCCCCGCAGCCCCCTCCGCGGAGCCGCCGCCCGAGCCCCTCTGAGCTGCTCCGGGTCCCGCCGTGCGCGCTGCAGCCCTTAGGGATCTCGGCGCACTCTCCCGGGGCGCAGGTGCCTGTTAGTGTCCCAGGTAGCCCGAGGGTATCCCCGCCCTCCTGGGTCCTGCTCTAACTCCCTGCGGGCCCCTTTCCGCCCGGGAAGGTTGGTGCAGCTCCTGCTCCTCCGGGACGGGGCTCTCCTGTCCTGGGGACACTCGCCCCGGCCTCAGCCCGGCTCCTCGCGGGGCCCCTCCCCCTTGGAGGCCTTTTGTTTCTTTATTTCTTTTTCCCCGTCTTCCTACCTTGATAGAAGCGCGAACTCTTCTCACTGTAGTCTTCCAGCTGGTCTCTCTTTAAATCTCAGGCCGAATTCGTAGATTTTCAGGATGATTTGAAGGTTTTCTAGGTAATTTGTTGAGGACAGGTGACTTGGGGACCCTACTCTTCCGCCATCTGGCCCCTCCTCCTATTTGGAGATTTTCTAATTATCTTTATGTTACTGATTTCAAGTTTAATTTCATTATGATTAGCAACCTACTTTGTATAATTAATTATTTTAAACTTATTAAGGTTTGTTTTATGACCAAAGGTATTGTCTATCTTGGTTAATGTTTCATATGCACTCTAAAGGAATTCATAGTCTGCTATTGTTGTGTAGTGTTCTATAAATGCCAGTTAAATTCAGTTGGTTTTATTATTATTCAGTTTATCTCTATCATTCCTGATTTTCCATCTGCTGGTTCTATCAATCACTGAAAAGATTCTTAAAATCTCCAACCATAAATGTGGACTAAACTACTTATCATTTAGTTTTATCAGTTTATCCTTTGTGTATTTTGAAGCCTTGTTTTTAGGTGCATACATGTTTAGGATTGTTGTAGCTTCTTCATGAATTGACCCTTTTATCAGTATGTAATGTAATTGGAAGCTTATTCTGGTAATTTTCCTTGCTCTGAACTCTACTTTGTCTCATATTAGTACAGCGACTTCAATGTTCTTTTGATTAATAGTCAGGAGTATTTTTTATTGTTCTTTTGCTTACCTGTGGCATTATATTTGAAGTAAATTTATTGTAAACAGCATAGAGTTGGTTCTATTTTTTTTAATGCTGATAATCTATGTCTTTTAATTGATGCGTTTAGACCATTTACATTTCATATAGCTATTGATATTTTTTTTTATTCAGGACTACCACTTTATTACTCATCTTCTGTTTGTTATTTCTGGGTATTCCTCTGATAGAAGGAAGAAAGCATTAAGGATTCTTCCCATGCCCTTGGAACTGTAGTTCCCCTAGTCAGAGGGAAAACTTTCTCTTTTTTCAGAATTGTAGGCACCTGCAAGGCCACCACTGTTGCTGCTATTGCTATTACAAGATTGCCTGGGGGATATAGAGGGAGAAAATGCAAAAGAAAAAGTAAATCGCCCCATCTCTCCAATCCTTTGGGGACCTCACCTTTTTTTATTCTCCACAGACCAGAAAGAGAAGGCTTTTCTTCTAGTTCTTTCTGTCTGCCCTATGTGTGCACTTGTGAGTTTCAGGCTATCTTTGTGTCCAGGCCAGGGTATAATGGGAAGAGAGTAAGTGCAGAAAATTCATTGCCAGATTGTTCACATACTGGCTTTCTTTCCCATTCTGTCTGCTACCATTTGTTTTTCCAAATCCTCAGCTGTTCCATGTATACCATCCAGAGTTTTTAGATGTATCAAGTGAGAGAGTTAGAGTGTACTTATTCCATGTTAACCAGAGCCAGGATCTCCAATGTCACATTTTGGTGTTTAGTTTTTCCTGACTTTTTGCAATGCATCTGAACGAATTTAGAAATCTACTTTTTAAAATTGATGTGGGGCAGCCCAGGTGGCTCAGCAGTTTAGTGCTGCCTTCAGCCCAGGTTGTGATCCTGGAGGCCCGGGATCGAGTCCCATGTCGGGCTCCGAAGGATCTAGCCTGCTTCTCCCTCTGCCTGTGTCTCTGCCTCTCTCTCGCGCGCGCTCTGTGTCTCATGAACAAATGGATAAAATATTTTTTAAAAAATTAATGTGTTGGGATCCCTGGGTGGTGCAGCGGTTTGGCGCCTGCCTTTGGCCCAGGGCGTGATCCTGGAGACCCGGGATCGAATCCCACATCGGGCTCCCGGTGCATGGAGCCTGCTTCTCCCTCTGCCTGTGTCTCTGCCTCTCTCTCTCCCTCTCTCTCTCTCTCTGTGTGACTATCATAAATAAATAAAAATTTAAAAAAATTAATGTGTTAAAAATGTGTTAACTTTTTGTTACCTAGTGTTTAAAATGAGTACTTCTGAAAATCTTTTCAATTCAGTAAATGTGGATATACATCATTTTTATGTCCGCTTAGTATTTCATTGCACAGGTAACTTTACTTTGCTTAATTTACACTCTGTAGTTGGACCTTTAAGTTTCTTCTGTTTTTCTCCCTTTATAAACAATGTTTCCATAAACATTGTTGTAGACACTACTTATGCACTTGTCCAATTATTTCCTTGGGATAAATTCCTAATAGTGGAGTTGTTTGTACAAAAAGTATACACATTTTGAATTTTGATGCTTATTGCCCAACTACCTCCAGAAAATCTGCATCAATTATTACTCTCACCAACTTAGTATGACAGAGCAAATCTTTCCATATCCTCGGCAGCAGTGGTTCTTTTTATCTTTTCTAATCATTACCAATGATACATCACATTCTAATATTCCCTTTCTGTGATTATCGATCCCATCTAGAATTATTCAGAATACATTATAATTTTCATTCATTGAATTCAATCAGTGATGTTTATTTTATATCTTCAATATTTAATTTTCATTGTGGTAAAATATACATATCATAAAATTTTCCATTTTAGCCGTTTTGAAGTGTACAGATTCAATGTCATTAACGACATTCATAATGTAAACTGTCCGTTTACAGAATTTTTTCATCATCTCTGTACCCACTGAATAGTAATTCCCCATTCCTCCTTCCCACAGCCCCTGATAATTCCTGTTACACTTTATCTCTGTGAATCTATTGTAAGTGCCTCATGTAAATAGAATCATATAATATTTGTCCTTTAGGTTTGACTTATTTCACTTAGCATGATGTTTTCAAGGCCCATTTATGTCATAGCACATGTCTAAATTTCATTCAATTTTAAAGTTGAATAATTTTCCATTGTATGGATATGCCACATTTTGTTTACCCATTCATCTGTTGATGGACATCTGGAGTGTTCCCAATTTTTGGCTATTTTGAATATGCTGCCATGAACATTGATGTGCGAGTATCTGTTTGTGTCCCTATTTTCAATTATTTTGGGTATTTACCTAGATGCAGAATTTCTGTGTCCTATGGTAAATCTATGTTTAACTTTTTGAGGAATCACTGTACTGTTTTCCACTGTAGCTGCACCATTTTGAAATCCAACCAGCAACACACCAGGGCTCTAATTTCTCTACATCCTAGCCAACACTTGTTATTTTCTGTTGTTTTCTTTTTTAAGTAGCTATTTCAGTGGGTGGGTATGGAGTGCTTCATCTATTTTTTAAACGATCCTTATTAGATTTTGTTATCAAGGATAAGCTGTTTTTTTTTTTTTTCAAAGAACCTTGCCTTCTTTCTCTATGCTTTTGAAGAGTTGAAATAGCTTAACATTTTTCCTTGATAGTTTGAGAGAATTTATCAAAGGAACCATCTGAGACACAATATCACCTTTCTTAAAAAATATTTATTTATTTACTTATTTCTTTTTATTCATGAGAGAGGCAGAGACATAGGAGAAGCAGGCTCCCTGCAGGGAGCCCGATGTGGGACTTGATCCCAGGACCCCAGGATCACGATTTGAGCCGAAGGCAGACACTCAACCATTGAACCACCTAGATGTCCCAAGATTGATTGATTGATTTATTATTTTAGAGAGAGAGTGTATATGTGTGAGAGAGTAAGGGAGGGGTAGAGGGAGAGAGAGAAGAAGAGGATTTAAGCAGACTCCATACTGAGCGCAGAGCTTGATGCAGGGCTTGATCTCACCACCCTGAGATCATGACCTGAGCCAAAATCAAGAGTGGGACACCTAACCAACTGAGCCACCCAGATGTCCCAACATATATCATTTTTTAAGAGCTAATTCTTTGACAACTTTATTTCTTCACTGATCACTAACACAAGCAGTTTTCCTAACTCTTCTGGAGCATTTTGTGTCATTTTTTATTTCCCTAGAAAACCATGTGTGATAGACAGGGTTCATATTTTTCACATATTTGTAGCAATACATATATACAAAATATGCCAACATATGCATATATATGGATGTATGTATGCTATCTTATCTAATCATTGCCAATGGTATATCACATTTTAATATTTGTTTCTAGAATTTTCAATAGGCTACCATTATTCAAAGTACAATATATTTTATTCCATTGAGCATATATGACATTTACCTTTCCTGAGGCTTTCTTATTGTTCTTTCTCTCTTTCTCTCTCTCTCTCTCTCTCTCTAAATTAGCTCTCTTAGGTATATCTTTATTCATTTGTTCTTGGATTTGTTCAGAGTTCCTCTTCAGGGGGTCCCTCCCACTGAGGTCATGGCAAGGTAACCAGGGATTATGACTGAGGGCATGGTTTTGAGAGCCAGCTGGTCTGAGTTCAGTGCTCATTCATTGATCTTAAATAATTGTTTAACCGCTCTGTCCTTCAATTTCCCCATCCATAGAATGGGGGAGGATATAGTACCTACCTCATTAGGTTAATATGAATATTAAAGAGCTGATAGTTTTTAAGTGTTTAGAAGAGTGCCCGGCACATAGCCAGCACTACAGAAGAATTTCTTAAATAAATCTAGACTTTCCTCCAATGTTCTAGAAGCCTAGGTCCCCTAGGAGCCTCTCCATTCCCCCAAATATACTTTCTGTATCTTCCCACTACTTACGCTAACTGCCTCTTATTTTGCAGAACCACCTCTGTGCAGACAACCACTTTACTTTCCATTCTGCTGCCTGAGACAACCACATCCTCCTCACACATAACCCCAGGCTCCCATGGAGAGCTCAGGTCAGTACAATCGGGGCCAGAGGGGTCTAGTGCACCTGGCTGGATCACGGGGAAAGCCTCCCTTGCAGATGAGAATGCCTCCAGCAGGACCACTTTCACCTTCACCCAGATCCCCCCACTCAGCTGCCCCAATATGAGAACATTTTGAGAAGTGGACATTCACACTCTTATATGAGCCCCAGCTGCTTGCAGGTCACTGAACTAGACGTCTGGGATAATGACAATAATACTCAAGATCTATCACCGAATGCTTGCATTTATTTAACAAAAACCTCTGTAGTGCTTACAATCCATCAAGTAGTGATAAAAGCACTTGAGTAAATATTAATTCATTTAGTCTTCATAAAGACCCCGTGAGATAGATGTTACCATTGCTCCCATTTCGCAGAAGGAGAAAGTGAGACCCAGAGGGGACAGGTATTGCTCTCAAGGCCACATAGATACTGTTTGGTCAAACTAGGATTTGACCCCAGCCATCTAGCTCCAGCACCATGCCCTTAGTGATTTCACTGTGGACTGCTCTGTGCAGACATCAGAAGGATTCGTGGGGTACAGCATCAATGTAATTGTCCTTGTTTTACTGAAAGGGGAATGGAGGCTCAAAGAGGTTAGTTAGGTAATTCACTCAAAGCTACACAGCTAGGATGAGAACCAAGATCTAGCTCGTTCCAAAACCCAGACTCTTCATGCTTTATCAATCTGGGACAGCAAGGAGAGATGGCCCTTCCCTCAAGATGTGTATCACCTAATGGTCACCCACAAAGTTCCAGAGCATTCCTCATGAAGCTTAGACCCTGTGCCCTATCCTGAGGGGAGAGCACACCCAAGGCAGATGCAGCTACCAGGTTGTTACCATCCCTAAGACACGCATCCTTTCTACACATATCCATTGTCATAAAGCCTCACCCAGCCAGAAGCAGCTCCATCTGAACGAGGCAAGCCCGTGAATCCTGGTGTGATATTCCAGGTTGTCTTTAACCATCTGTGGTTTGCACTGGGAGGAGGGGGGTGGAACCAGCATGGTGAAATTCCACATATTTCAAAACCAATTTATTTTGCACTGACTTTAATTATAACAATAGGTGTACACCATGCTGTGTTTTAGGAAGAGAGGTATGCCAATAAAGTTTCTTTGGGTACAAGCAGTAGAAACCCATATGGCAAGTTTAATCTTCAAAAGTAAAGAGTGGCCAAGCATTGAAGGAACAGCTGAAGCCTCAGGCACCAGCAAAGGCAGAGAATGGAGTGGACTTGCCACCAGGACAGGAAGAGGTAGACGGTGACCTTGGAGAGCGCACCACGCATTCTTCCCTGCTGACCATCATCTGCACAGGGGTTCACCTGGAGGGAGAGTCTACTGGCCAGTTTGGTCCTGTGCCCACTCCGAGACCCAGACAAAGCAGGGAGGATCTCTGGGCAGGAGAAACCACAGACATCCACCACCAGAGACGTGAAGGATGAACTCCCCACCCTGCCTGCCCAGCCACTCAAATCAAATGGGCAGAAGGAAACATCCCAAAAGTCGATCCCTGAGAGCTCTGAAGGGAACTTTTCCCATCATGATCAGAACTGCAGTTTTACGGGCTGTCTCCCCAAATTACAAACGTTTATTAGCCTTTCCCACCTTCCTATAGCCCTAAGGGGTTCTGTCATTATAGTGTTAAGAAGAGGGGCACCTGAAAAGTAAGGTATTTATCTTGAGGGTTGCAAAAAAGTAATGTTGCAAAAGCACCAAAGCTATTGTTACTTTGCCATCCCTGCCAACAGGGGCCATGATTACAAACATTGTTAGAACAATCTGAGCCTTTGTTCCATGAGGGTAGGAAGGTCCGGCGTGGGATGGAAGAAAAGTGAGCCACATTACTGCAGCTGATGGCGTGTCTGGGTGCTGAGCCTAGATTTCAGTGAGCGGCTGAGGTGCTGAGACAGCTGTCTGCGCACCAGGGGACCCCCGGATGAGTCCTCAGGTCTGGTTGGAAGGGCAGTCCATGAGGTCCAGGTGATTGATGTGTGGGGACTCATGGGATCTGGGAGGATGGACCCTAGCTCAGGGGCCAAGGTCAGAGAAAGGCCACAGCATGAAGAAATGGAACCTGGGGTTAGTGATTTTATAGTGATTTTAAAAGAGAACAGACCAGAAAGAGTTTATTGGTAAGTTTCCATTTCCTTCCAAGGGAGGGGATGCTGATTCGGATGGCTGACACCCAGAAAATAGAAAAGGGTGATTCTTTTCAATACTCTAGATTGAGGGGAACATCCCTTGGGAATTACAAAGTCAACCTCTTTGGCAATAATTCTGTGTGTACCAAGGGACCTGAGTGTCCCTATAACCCTTGCATCTGGATGGACACGTCCACCACCACCCCCAATTCCACTCCTGAGCAGAAGAAGGCTGAGGAAGAACTAACTTTGATGATTCTTCCGAGACTTCCCCATTCTGATGGGTGTGTTAGTAGGGGTATCCTATCGTTTACACATGCATAGAATGAGATTTATTATAAGGAATTGGCTCACATTATTTTGAAGGCTGACAAGTCCCCAGATCTGCCATTGGCAAGCAGTAGATCCAGGAGAGCTGATGGTGTAGTTCCAGTCCAAAGGCAGGAAGAAAACCAATATCCCACATAAAATGAACTATGACAAGTAGGTATGGGGTGACCCAGACTGGTCTGCTTGGAAAAATCTTAGATTTTTTTTTTAAGATTTATTCATTCATTCATTCATGAGGGACACACAGAGAGAGGCAGAGACACAGGCAGAAGGAGAAGCAGGCTCCTTGCAGGGAGCCCGATGTGGGACTTGATCCCAGGACCCCAGGGTCATACTCTGAGTAGAAGGCAGATGCTCAACCACTGAGCCACTCAGGCATCCCATCTTAGAAGATTTATTCATGTCAAGGCTGGACCCCAGGAGAGCTACAGCACTGGTGTCTACTGAGTCCCAGGGTCACATTTCTGAACAAATGCCACCCCTATTGCAAAATATGCTAAGAAACAGCCACAACAAAAATCAGCTTTCTCCAATTATACTCTTTGTATCTCTTCCCATCATGGTGACAGCCAGGGAGAAGCCATTCTGACCCTGTGACCTTCATCCTACACGCAGGGATGATTGTCCTCTGTGGACTCTGAGCGTCTGAGCCCTTGACTCTTTCTATGACTAATAGGTCAATTGTCCGGAACTCGAAGCATATCACCCAAGACAGTAATTCTCATTAGACAGGGCAGTCCATGAGGTCCAGGTGGGAGGACTTAACTATCCATTAGACTATTCTGGGAGGGCTCCTAAAAAAACAAAAAAACAAAAAACAGTATTAGTCCCTACCCTACCCTCAGATATCTGATTTAAAGTGGTTTGGGGTGGGCTATACATTGGTGCTTTTTACAGATTTCTGGGTGGTTCTTCTATGCAGCCAAGATTGAGGAGAGAAAAGGCAGTCATCCTATGAGGGGCTTGGGAGAGATCTGATTCTGTCTGGGATCATGGGGCCAACACGGAGCTGAAATTGCCAAATATCACTACAGCCCCAAATGGTCTGAAATCAAAGAGTGGATCTTGAGCTGCCTTGAGAGCGGGGACTCTTTTTTCCCAGGCAACTATTCAACGCATTGGCTTTTGGCATTCAAAGCCCAGACACACAGAGACAGACGTATGTTCTTCTCCCTTTCTGGGTAAGCAGGTGAATTGGGCACCTACAAGCATGTAGTTTTAGAAGAGGAGCATCTGGCAAAGAGAAAACTCTGCTCCAATAGCTCTTGGCCATACACAAATCAACTCTCCCCTCTGAGCCTCATTTTCCCAGCTGTAAAATGGGACGAGTGCCTCCGTGGTGTTTGGAGAGGCAAGATGGGGCCGAGGTTAAGAGCTCTCAACCTGGAAACTACCAAACAAAACAAAACAAAACAAAACAAAACAAGAGAGAACAGTACTGGCCCTGCCAGACTCCCAGGGCTCTGCTCAGAGTCCGAGATAATACACCAGAGAACTCTCTGCACGTCCACGAGTCTGTCTAGAGAAGGTTAGCTGCTCTAACAAATGATCCCAATGTCAGTCGATCGGCACAACGAATGCTTATTTCTGCACCCACATTGCCATCCAAGTCGGGCTCCAGTCTTTCAGGGCTCAAGGCCCCTTCCTTCTTGGGGCACTGTCATCTTCAACATGGCTTCCAATGTCACCACAGAACGGGAAGAGACAGGTGGAGGATAGTGCAGGGGACTTTATGACCTACGTTGTGTCCACCACGTTTCATGGGACAGGACTCAGCGCCCGGCTCCCATCAACTGCAGGAGAATCTGGGAAATGGAGTCTTCCTGTCCACCTGGGACAAACCTGAAATTGGTTTGATGAACACAAACATTGTCTTGCCACACCTCTGTAAGACTCTCCGCATGTATGCCTTTTGAGCACTATTTATTTTTATTTTTTAAAGATTTTATTTATTTATTCATGAGAGACCCAGAGAGAGAGGCAGAGACACAGGCAGAGGGAGAAGCAGGCTCCGGACCCTGGGATCGCAACCTGAGCTCAAGGCAGATGCTTAACTGCTGAGCCACACAGGCATCCCTCAAGCACTATTTAAATGTCAGATATTAATAGTAATGTGATGCCTAATAGTGATACCCCACCTCCTGGATGGAGGGGGGGGGGTAATCATTATGAATGTCATTTATTTATTGGCTGTTCTAGGAATAATGTTAGACATGCATGTCGTATATGAACAACCCTTAGACACCTGAGGCACAAGAAATATCTCTTTTTCTTTTGCTTAATCGCATCAAACCCAGCTTTCAGCGCTCAGTTTTCAAGACTAGTGCAAATTCCAATGTCATTCACTCGGGGTGCTGTTCCCCTCTTTGCCATCTTCTAAGCCCAAGGGTTACAAAGTCCTCACGATGGGAAGAAGCCATCGTGGTCTACAGTCCGCTGGAGCTGTAGCCCCTGCCCCAATTGCACCCCACCCCGGACAGGTTAGCCAGGCATGCACGGTCTATAGGGAGAGAGGGGGTTCTTTGGAGATGTTCTTGAGCGAGTGCTGGCAAAGGTGACCCAGGAGACTGCAGCAGAAGCCCCGAAGCGCAGAGTGTAGCACTCACCTGCTGCCCCTGGTAAGCTGGATCCCAGCCAGCCCTGGTCTTTCTTCTTCCCTAGGTCCCCAGTCCTGGGGGACCCAGCCTCCCACCCTTGGGTTCCCATGTCCTCTGTCCCCATCCCTTTGAGACAATCAGCTTGGCTGTCTCGGTCCCATGGCCAGGGGTCTCCGCCTCCAGGGACCAGATACAGGGTGTCAATGAGTGAAACAAGGACAGTGGACACTATAAAGAGCCAGAGTAGCTGCACCGCCGTCTCAAGGGTGCAGCGGCATCCCAGCCCTGTCCATCTCCACATGTGACGAGAATGCACGCCTGGTGTCAACACTTTCAAAAGATGCCAAAAACCCAAACTTTTATGTAAAATCTCCTGATTTGTAAATGTAAGCAGCTGATTCCTTCCTTTTTTTTTTTCTTTCCAAGACCCTCTATGAGCCCAAACAAAACACGTCTGCAAGCCAGATGTGGACCAAAGCCTGAGTGTTGGTTCCGGCTGCCCAGACTTTCGAAAACAGACTTTATTTGGAGTTGTCTCCTGGGGCTACTGGCAACTTCTCTATTTTTCTCTGAAACATAAAAGCTAAACTCCCTGTGCAAGGCAGGGGAACCCAGGGCTCAGAAGACCTCAAAGGCTTGGCTGCCCTTCTAGTGGGGGGTGGGACAGGGAGGAGATCGCGGTTGTCACTGTTTTAAGTCTGTGCTGATGTCCATGGTGAGGTGGGGAAGGAGGGAGGAAGAAAATAGACATAACACAATGTTTTAATAACTTGGCCCACATTAACTCGTTCAATCTTCACACAAGGCAGAGATAGTAGACGGAAAGACGGCTTGTGACCAGCCTTCGTGCCAGGCTGAGTGATGTCCTTGCACCAGTGGGGGGGTTGCACCGACTCCGACCGAAACAGCTTCCCACTCTCAGCCTCAGGGAGACTCAGGAACAGGCCTCAATGCGGTCCCGGGGGGGGTACCCAGGGAGAGGCAGGAGAAAGGTGGGGGGCTCAGAGAAGCCAGGGGGCCCTGGCCGACTTAGCAGAGCTCACACCAGAGCCCCCCCTGGGGGCGTGGTCCCTGAGCACCAGCACCTTGGCAAAACACATTCTGACTCCCAAACGGCCACCTGCTGCTTTTCTAAAAAACAAAACAAAACAAAACAAAAACATACAACTTCAATCCTGCCTACTTCCAAAGGAATACGAGGCAATTACCACACATGCTAAGTAGAAGATAGAGCAAGAACACCAAAGAGGAGGAAAGAGGAGACGTCCCTGGGTCCAGAGAGGAGCTGATTTTCGAGGCTGGGCCTCACTTTGACTGCAAGTTTCCTGACAGCCAAGCAAAAGAGGAACCCCTGAGACATGTGGTTTTTATTGTCTGACAACCAAAGAAAGCACCCTTGCCCATAAAGGCGAACACTTGGTTAGAGCTAGCTGTAAAGAGGAATTTAGGGCATGGGAAGTGTCTCTCATACTTCCTGTGTGAGTCTGGAGCTTCCAAGGAGCAGACATCATGACAGGGTGGCCACGCAGGAATTGAGGTGGGGACACGGCCGAGGGGCAGGATACGGAGAGGATGCTGACGGCCATCCAGCTCCGAGGGAAGGAGAAGGAGGAGAAGAGCTGGTGGAAATGAGTTCCGCTGATAATGTGGCCAAATGGGGCTCAGCAGGGAGGTTGGGGACCCCCCCCCAGCAGAAGTCAGGCAGCTTGAGGAGGAAGTGCCACGGTGGCCGGCAGCATGACCCAGCGCCAGGCAGGTGCACAGCCCAGAGCTGCCCCCCCCAACCACCCTCCACCCCCGCCCCTTGGCCAGCTAACCTCCCTGTAGTGGGAGATGGCCCAGGAGCCCCCTCGCCACCGACCCTTGTACAGCCCTCACGCTTTGCCAGGTCAAGATCCCACCGTTGAGGAAAGCATGATCCCATGACACTCATTCAAATGTCGAAGACGACTTTATCCAAGACAATCACCACAGGGGGCAGAGCTTGGGCTCAACCCCGAATGACACAGAGACATCTGGGGAGTCATGAGCCCATGAGCCGCGTGGGGGCCGAGTGGGTGGAGAATCAGTAGGAGGAAACACGGAGCTGCTGGATTCCTGCTAACAGTGTTCTGCTAAAACGGGGCTGGGCAGGCGGACGGCAAATCCCGGGCTGAGGTGGGGGCCCTGGTAGGGAAGTTGACCCAGAGGAGCCGGAGTTAAGTTTGAGGAGGGGGCCAGCCTATCCCCTCTTGTCCCAGTAGTTATCTGACATGAAATTGACTTGACATTTAGGAACATATGATACATATATTTTTTTTTGAACACACATTAAAATGAGTATATGATGATTCAGGTCTCAAGACCATCTGAGTGCCCCCTAAAACCGCCCTGTGTCCCGCCAGGAGCACCCCCATGGTGCTTTGGGGGACGCTGGTCTTTGCAGGGGATGCAGAGCTGCCACTTGAAAGGCTTTGCTGCACGCCGTGTGCTGGTGGCCCCACTCTAAGCTGGTCACTTGGGGGCACCTCTTGGGTCACTTTGGGGCTTACAGAATGGGGCTAAAGAGGGAGAGCAGAGGTGGGGGCGAGTGTGGGGCCAGGGGTGCTGAGCTTCAAAGCTCCTGGCTGGCTTCAATGCTTGCCCCACCCCTGCTGCCCAGATGTGGAGCTGGACCTCCAGCGGAGCGTGCAGGCCGTGCTCCGGGAGCTCAGCGCCCAGGCTCCCGCCCTGCAGAGCAACCAAGGTAAGAGCCAGCCAGCAGCCCCGGCCACCCCCCCGCCTCCTCTTTCTCACCCACCTCCCCGATTCCCCTGGTGAACAGAATTCCTCTTGATCCTCTGGGCCTGCATGACTTCCAGAAACGTGGCCTGATGTGCTGAAATGTGAACACTACCAGCCCATAAGCCACAGGCGCGCACACCCCTGTCCCCACGGGTGCCCCACATCCCCACCCTTCCACCCTGAGACTGCTGTCCTCAACGGGGAGCAGAGCAGAATTTCTCCACCTGCGAGGAGCCCACCCCTGTTTTCCCAAAGCCAGGCGCCCGGTGGCAGGGTAGGGTCAGATCTGTGGCTGCTCAGAGTCACAGTCTGGGGCTCCTGGGCTCAGGGTTCTGCTCAGCAGGGGAGGGTCCCCTCTAAGAGCCCCCTGTCCTGCCCGCGTGTGCTGGGCTCCCCTTCGTCCCGACCAGGCATGTGGAGATGGTCCCTGCACAAGAAGGTCGAGCGAGATCCGGCCAAGAGTCCGGCGCTGGTCCGCATCCTACTCAGAGAACTGGAGAAGGTGGGTTCTCGGGCTCTGGGGAGGCAGAAGGGCTTAGGGGGGAGGTGAGGCCAAGCCAGCTGGGGCCTCAGTCTCCTCAGTGCTGTGCCCCCCAGACACTGGTCATTCGCTGGTTGCCTGCATGATTTCCAGGAGCTAAGTGTCCGTCCCGCACTCCTGTAAGGACATTTCTTTCCTTTCCACTGACCCCTGTGGTTTCGCTTGACCTAGCATATTGCAAAGAGAAACTGGAGACCGTGACCGTAGATGGAAATCCCCACTTGCAGAAACTGAAAACGCGGATAAACACGAGTGCATACCTATTGAAAATGTTTTCTTCGTTGTTCTTGTGCCCCCCACGCCACCCGATGCTCTGCGTGCAACCGATTGGGAAACACGGCACTCTGGGAGCCTCCACGTTGGGGCTTGGCACCAGTTCCTGCCCCGAGTGGATGCCCCCGCCCCCTGGGTCCCCAAGCCCAGTAAATGCCCCTCTGTGTCCTGTTTTCCAGGCAGAAAGCGAAGACCTCCGGCACGTCATCATCCCCTTGCTGCACACTCTAATGTACGTGCTCACTAAGGTGAGCTGGGCCGAGCGTCTGGAGGCTTGCGGTACCCCAGATACCATTGCCTCCCTCAGGGGACACCCAGTCTCTGCCTGGGCGAGCCTAGAACTCTTGGGATCGCCTGCCCCAAACTGGCTTCTCTGCACCAGCTGTGACGCCCTCTCCCTAGCCCACGGAGGGCTGTTCCCCAGGAGGAAGTAGGGAGGTGGGAAAGGCAGCATGCAGAATGCACCAGAGCCCCGGGGGGAGGCCGGAATGAGGTCCTGGGGATTGCTCCTCTGCGCGCTGGGGGTGGCACTGACCCCTGCACAGGGAAGTGCCAGGCCTCAGAGACCGTGTCTTGGGGACAGTAACCAGGAGCTGTCAACAGTGGCATAGGTGGGAGTGGGCAGCGAGGGAGACGAAGGGGCAGGAAGAGGAGCCCAGGAGCTGCTGGGATCCAGGGGCAGGAGGACGAGGGGGAGCCCCCCTCCCCAGGCGCTGCACCCAAGCATCATGCCTACGGGATACCCCAGTTTTGAGCCTGGGCCACTGCAGGAATGTGCTCCCCCGACCAGCAGAAGGCTGGGGACGGGGTGGTTGAACTTGAGTGGGGATGTCTAAGAGGAGGCATCTCACAGGCGCTGGGAGCAGAGGCTGGGGTGCTCGCCTGGGAGGGTCTGGCTGTCAGGCCCACCCTCCTTGCCTCCGTCCCACTCTCCAGCTCCACCCAGAGCCCTTTGGTGACCCAGGGCTCTGAGCACCCGACTCCTCCCTCCCACCCAGGCCACTGGCATCACGGAGGAGCTGTACCGGAGAACCTACACCTTTTGCACGAGGCTGCTAACCCTGCCCGCCCCCTACTGCACGGTTGCCTTGGACTGCGCCATAAGGCTGAAAACAGAGACAGCTGTCCCAGGTAAGAGCTGCCCCAGGAAAAAGATGTTCCAGGTAAGAGCTGCCCCAGGTAAGAGCTGTCCCGTAAGATCTGTCTCTAGTGAAAACCTATCTCAGGTAAAAGCTGTCCTAGGTAAGAGCCGCCTCAGGTAAAAATTATCTTAGGTGAGAGCTATCTCAGGTAAGAGCTGTTCCAGGTAAGAGCTGTCCCAGGTAAAAGCTGCCCCAGGTAAATCTATCTCAGATGAGAGGCATCCCAGGTAAGAGCTGTCCCAGGTAAGAGCTGCCCCAGGTAAAAGCTATCTCAGGTGAGAGCTGCCCCAGGTAAAAGCTATCAGGTAAGATCTGTCCCAGGTAAAGACTACCTCAGGTAAAAGCTGTTCCAGATAAAAGCTATCCAAGTTAAGAGCTGTCCCAGATAAGAGCTGCAGTGCCACTTCCGTCATGGTCTTGCTTTTTCTTCAAGCTTCCTGGAGCTAGAAGGTTCTAGCACTTTCTGTGAAGGTGACGAACGGGGTTCAGAGACTGGGGGCTGGCCGGCTGATGGGGTCTGCTTTGCAGGGACACTGTACCAGAGGCTGGTCATTGCCGAACAGAACCTGACGAGTGAGCTGTACCCCTACCAGGAGAGGTGAGTGGCCCCAGAGGCTGTCGCCTTCTGTCCCCTCCGGGTGTAGGGACTCCGTGACCACTCCCTGAGCGGGACCAGGCTGGATGGAGAGAAGCCCCAGCAGAGCTTCCATCAGAGACATTTGTCTAGCAGTAGAGCGTATCTTCGAGGGCGGGCAGGGCCGGCCTTCTCCAGCCTGGGTCTTTCTTCTTGGGAGGACCCCAGAGCCATCCTGCTCACACGCAGAAGGTGACACAGGAACTGAGCCACCTGCAGTTCTGTCCTCCACCTCCGTGCCGTGTGCAGCCAGGCAGCCGCGGGCACCACAAGCACCCCGTGAAATCTGGGGCTTTCCTCTGTATGTTCCCGGCCCCTTCGCATAAGCTTGAGGAATTGCCCACCTTTTGCGTTGGAAGGAAGGGCTGAGGGAGTTGGGCCGTCCTGCCTCTGGCCCTGCAGGCGCCTGTGCTGACCTAGCACCTGAAGGCACAAGCTCGAGGCAGTGTTCGTGGAGGGGGCGGTGCGGGGAGGCAGAAGGACCCAGGGGAGCAGGTGCAGGAGGCTGGTTTTTTTGGTGATGGGGCGATGAGAGGAGACGGGGCTCACTTAGGGTCCAGAGCTCGTTTGGGCTGGAGGGATTTAGGGTCCCTCCTGGAGGATGAACTCATCCCTGGACCAGATGCTGAGGCGCAGGGAGCAAGATTGGGGTTGGGACTTCCCTGGATGTGAGACCGGCACCCCCTGTCACCCTCCCCACCCAACAGGGACACACTGCCCCTGACCGCTCCTATTTGCCACAGTCCCCACCACTCCCTATTGTGTCCCTTCCATAGACTTTTGGATTCAAGGCTCCTGTTTTCTAAGGAACAAAACACTTAGGGGCTGCCAGGTGCTGAGGGTGCCCCATCTGGGGGGCTCTTCTCCTGCTGGTCATCCTCACCAGCTTCCACCCTCCCCGCTCACCTCTGCCCACAGAGTGTTCCTCTTCGTGGATCCTGAGCTGGTCTCTCCCTCTGTGTGCAGCGCTCTGCTGCTGGAGATCGAGGCGGCGCAGGTGCAGCAGACCCCAGAGGCCTGCATGCGCCACGTGGTCTCCCACGCCCTGCAGGCAGCCCTGGGGGACGCATGCCATGCCAGTGCCCTGCAGAGGAAGCTGAAGGTAATCACCACCCTGTCCTCAGGGGGCCCTGCACCCCCACGCCAGTGTTCCTTCCCTCCCCCTGTTCGCATACCACCTTTCCCCATGATCGAAAATGAGTGCACACTCACAGCGGAAAATCTGGAAAAAAAAAAAAAAAACACCATCTTCGCACGGATGGGTGTGCTGTCATTTATTTAACTCCTGCCCCTGTTCCTGCGGTGGGCATTTCGTTCATTTCCAACACTCACCCACCCACTCCTAATTTTTTCCCTCCGGCTCCGCCTTGCACCCCTGTACACGGCCGAGGCTCCAGTAGATTGAAGATGCTCCAGCCAAGGGTTGTTGTACCAGGTGCTGGGCTTCTGGTGGGGGGGCATGCCGCCTGGGGCCTGTGTCTCCCCACCCCCCACCCCCGCCCCGTGGGGGAGGCGATCTTTCCCGAGGGGAAGGCTCCAGTCCTCTGGAGACACTAGGTGGGATGGTGGCTAAGGCTCTGAGCTCAGGTGCCGCTGCTACAGAAGTGGGGGTGCCCTGGGGGGAAGGGTCAGCCACCCCCCCCAGGAAGGGGGGTGTCAGTCCTCCATGCAGCCCTGTTTCAGACCTTGCTTTGCCCATGCATCTGATGTGGCCCTGTTCCTCTTGTCGCTCTCCATCTGGAACCTTCCATCCATACTCTGAGCCCAGCACCTTGGATCCTTCCTTTGACGGTGCTTTGTATACGCTGGGTCCCTCCTTAAGCCACGAGGACTGTTTTCCGTCATTCCTCTGCTCTCCGAGAGCCCTTCCCGCCTTCAGGATCCCCTTCCTTTGTGGTTGCCCACAGCATGGGACCATGCCATGGAGGAATGCGCCCCCAGTCATACCCAAGCGCCATGTTGGTTTCTGCCCACACACCTCTGGCCCCAATGGGAAGGTTTCAGCCCTTGCTCCCCTCGATTGGCCATGGGTCTCAGTGGAGGCCATGGGGAGGGGATGAGCTTTCCCAACCAGCTGACCCAACAGCTGGGTGACTGGCGATTGTTTTTGGCTCACCAAACAGGCCATGGTGAAGGTGTCCTTTTGATACAACTGAGTCAAACATGTAAGAAGGCTGGTTTTGATGTGGGGGTGTTTTACTTTTTTTTCTTGATGTGGGCAGCAGCTGATCCCAAGCGTCATGCCAGCCCCAAGTTTGAAACATCTAGGGTGCAGAGCTTGGCTTAGAAATGGGGCTGAGCTGGGTTTGAGGGTGTCAGGAGTGGGGAGGATCGAGAGGTGCCAGGTCAGGAGCGGAGTGGTGTTCAGGGTTGGAATCCACAGGTCTGTTACGTACGCGATTTTGCAATACAGAAAAAAATTCTGAAAGTAAAAGCTATGGGTTTAAAAAAAAAAAAAAGCTATGGGTTTTTAGGCATAGTCAAAATGTTTTGCCTTCCCAGCACCCCCCCCCCAACCCTTTATCCAGAGTCTGCTGCTCTAAGTGTCTAGTTTTGTGTGTAGCAAATTGGGGGGAGGCGATGGAGAGGAACAAGGAGAGACTATAGGGAATGCGTCGGGGGGATATTCAGTTAGAGACCTGTGGATGCTTGGCGTTAGGATGTCCTCGGCGCCCAGGCACTGCTCCTCCGCAGCTGGTGCTAGGGCTGCCTGGATCTCTCCAGCACCTGTCCACCTCCTCCCACCCGCCGCCCTAGAGCTCCAGCACCCTTATCTGGAGTTCTGCCCCTAGAGGCAGCTTTACTGATGCTGTTTCCAGCCATATCTGCAGGCCTGGGGACCTGCGGAGCCTGGGTGAGGCAGCGCGGCCAGTCACAGGCTGGTGGCCTATCTGTCCCCCAGCTAACGTCCCGTCTGCTGAGGCCTGCTCTGAGGCCCAGGTGGGGAGCAGGACCAGCTAGCTAGTGAGGTCTCCAGGCTGGGAGATTGGCTTGGGACAGCCCAGCTCCCTGACCCCTCTGCGCTGTGTTCTGGGTGCTAGAGATGCGGTGTCTCCAGGCAGGGTTAGCCCGGGTGGGGGGTATAGGGGAGCAGGAGTTCAAGAACCAGGGGAGGCATTGTTGTAAAGGCCCAGGAAGCCGGGGAATCTCTGGAGGGATGTGGGGATGAGGCGAGGCAGGGGTTCTGGAGACACAGCTCTGAGAGCCTGGATCTCACTGGGTGGGCAGTGGGACTGCAGACCAGCCCCAGCTCTCAGGGTCACCTTTTCCCATGTTCTTCAGTCTCCTGAGCGCCAGACAGAGTTCGCCCGCAGCTGGTTCTGCAGGAAACGCTGGAGTTGAGCCAGTCTTTCAGGGTCATCTCAAGTGAGGGTGACAGGCTGGGCCTTTTTTTTTTTTTTAAGATTTTATTTTGTTTATTCATGAGAGATGCAGAGAGAGGCAGAGACACAGGCAGAGGGAGAAGCAGGCTCCCTGTGGGGAGCCTGATGCGGGACTCGATCCCAGGACCCCTGGATCATGCCCTGAGCCAAAGGCAGACGCTCAACTGCTGAACCACCCAGGTGCCCCCCCCCCCAAAAAAAATCTTTAAAAATAAAGATTTTTAGGCCAGGACTTTATACTTCCATATCTTCTAGTTATGGGAAGTGGGGTGTCCACAGGGATGGGGCAGGACCGTGGAGGTGGCTTTCTTTGGCTGAGACCAATTTTGAGATTTTTTTTTTTTAATTCATTCATGGGAGACACAGGGAGAGAGAGAGAGAGGCAGAGACACAGGCAGAGGGAGAAGCAAGCTCCATGCAGGGAGCCTGACGTGGGACTCGATGCCGGGTCTCCAGGATCAGTCCCTGGGCTGAAGCTGGCGCTAAACCACTGAGCCACCCAGGCTGCCCTGAGTCCAATTTTGGAGAGGGGACTCAGGGAACCTCTGGCAGCTGCCAACACTCCCAGCAGCGGGGCTCAGGAGTGCCTCAGGCCCGAAGACAGGCGTGGTCACCATGGCATTTATCACACCACCTCACCCAGGGTCAAAGCCAAAGTCATTACAATGACCTATAAGACCCTCAAGATCTGTCCCACCACCTCATTTCCCCTTTGATTCCATCTGTTTTCATCATCTATACTCTCCCATTCCTGTGCTCTGCTCCAGCTACACAGGTCTCCTCAAACACACCAGATGTGCTTACACCCCAGGGCCTTTGCACTTGCGGTTCCCTATGCTTGGGATGTCCTCTCAGATAACACAGCTCGTTCTTTCACTTCCGTTAGGACTTTACTCAAGAGTCACCTGTTGGGGAGACTTCTCTGATCACGCTATCTAAAATTTCAGCCCCTCTCTCCAATTTCACATCCTTCTTCTCTGCACATTTTCCCCTTTAGCTGTTATTTATCACACTATGAAGTTATCTTTATTATCACAGAGAGAGAAAGAAAGAGGTAATACACTAATACAAACTCCCTGAGGACAGGCATTTTTATCTGAATCCCAGCATCTAGAACAATGCCTGGCTCACAACAGGTGCTCAGTAAATATTTAATTGATATATTTATAAATTAAGCAACAAGATGACATGGATCCTATGGCCCCTTCCAACTCTGACTCTGTATCCCTCTAATTGCATTATTTGTTCATTCTGCAAATATTTATTGGAGCCCTAACTACTCAGAATGATCTCTCTCTCACTCAGGAAGTTAGGAACCTGCTTGGCAGACCCCTAGCATAGAACAGAGGTGAGAACAGGCCCTGCTGTGCCTGCCCATGTTCTTGTTAGAGCCCCTCATCGTTGTCTTTTTTTTTTTTTTTAAGTTTTATTTGAGAGAGAGAGAGTGGAGGAGCATAAGGAGAAATAGGAGGACTCTATGCTGAATATGGAGCCTACCATGGCCCAATCCCACAACCCCCCAGACCACATCCCAAGCCCAAATCGAGAGCCAGAGGCTCAACCGACTGAGCACCCCCAGCCGTCCTGGAGACCTGCATCTTCTAAACTATGAGATGGGATTTGGTGGTGGTGGTGGGTGGGGGTGAGGGAAGACGGCCAGGGAACATATTCCAGGGCACTGGTTCTTAGAGTGTCAGCACTCTACCACAGGAGGCAGCCAGGCCAGGGCATGGAATGCACAGACTTACAAAACCCCTTTCTATTAATTTCCATTAAGGAGAAAGGCTCAGCTTGGTGCTTTACCTCCAACTTCCTTTAAAAAAAATATTTTATTTATTCGTGAGAGATACAGACAGAGACACAGGCAGAGGGAGAAGCAGACTCCATGCAGGGTGCCCGATGGGGGACTCAATCCCAGGACCCCCGGATCATGACGTGAGCCGAAGGCAGATGCTTAACCACCCAGGTGCCCCCCACCAACTTTTTTAACACTGACTTCCTTAAAAGAAGGAAGCAGGCGGACCTGTATGGCTTGGTTAAGCCATACAGGCTTAACCCTGGGTTGAGGCTCAGGTTGTGATCTCAGGGTCGTGAAATTGAGCCCCACAATGCAAGTCTGCTTGAGACTTACACTGCCCCACACCCTGGCACGCATGCACCCGCTCTCTCTAAAGCGAATAAATAAATCTTAAGAGAGAGAGAGAAGACTTCAAGTTCTAAAGCCTTGGTAGACCACAGTACCTGACTAAAACTTAAGAATAGTATTTTGTAATCGTTATAGTCACCTTTGTAACTGTCTGTGTAGCATGCATGACACTAGCCTTTTTATATAAAGTAGCAACATAAATTGTCCCTCTGAAATAGTTTAGAACCAAAAAAAAAAAAAAAAAAAGTGCAGATTGAAAGGAAAACGGCAAGTGAATATTCTATAGGTGGTATGTCAAGGTAGCATAGGAATGATAGAAGTTTAGGAAATCCTCAGCAACTCTTTCTCGAGCATCAAGTATGTGCCCAGAGGTGTTCTGGGTGCAGCTGAAAGCAGACGAAGCCCTGCCTTCCTGGAGTTTGCATCCGGGGGCCGGAAGGGGGTGTCCAAGGATGGCGATCCCTGCCCCCTCTGGGGGTTCCGACATTGCAGGTGGCCATGGTGTGAGGGACAGAGGGGACCCGCGGGTGCAGGCAGCATGGGGGAATGTCGGGGCTGGGCTGGGTGGGTAGGTGCTGGGCCCGGGACCCAGGCTCTGGCGCCGCTCCCCGGCAGGCCAGCCCTCGCGGTGCCCTGGAGCGCTATTTCCACGCTGTGGTGGCAGCGGTGGAGCAAATGGCCAGCGACCCCAGCCCGAGCCGCGAGGGACACCAGGAGAGGCTGGAGGAGATCTACTGCTCGCTGCTGGGGCCAGCGGCCGCCGCCAGGGGACGCTACTGCGGTAAGCGGGCGGGGGCCTGCAGGGGGCGCCAGAGAGCAGCGCTGCACCGGCCGCTGAGGCGGCGGGGGCGGGGGCTCGAGCGCCTCAACCCCGGGAACTTGGAAGGTCCTGGGCTCAGAAGGTGGGTGGTTTGGTCACTAGGACAGCTAACACCTGCTAACGCTGCTGACGTCCTCCACCCCAGCTGCTGTTCTGGGCATTTGATAGATATAGAGATAGAGATATATCAAGGATTATATATAGGAATTATATATAATTCATATATATATATATATATATATATATATATATATATATATATATATATAAAGATTTTAGTTATTTATTCATGAGAGACACAGAGAGAGAGACACAGGCAGAGGGAGAAGCAGGCTCCCTACGGGGAACCCAACGCAGGACCCGATCCCAGGACCCTGGGGTCACGCCCTGAGCCAAGGGCAGATGCTCAACCGCTGAGCCCCCTAGGTGCCCCTGATGTATATTTAAATATGACCTCAATCATCAAAGTGAACTTCTGAGATAGAAATTATCTCCTGTTTTACAGACAAGAAGCCTGAGTTAGAAAGATGCTGAAAAGTCGGGCCCAACCTCACCCAGCTCCTAGGAGACAGAGGGGGGAATGAGTGCCAGGCTGCGCCGTAGAAACACAGTGGCAGGAAAGGCGCCCTGGCTGCGCTTCGGGCTCGGGGTTAGCAGGAAGGGGTGAGCCCTAGAGGAAATGTCCCGAAAGACCCTGAGCCGGTTTCAGGACATGAAGGGTCCTCACGGCAGAGCTAGGAAGTTTGCAGAAAATGGGGAAGCTGAACAGCGTCGGGCTCAGAGGGGACAGGTGTGCTGTTGGCTCTGATGAGCTGATGGGGCGGAGAGGAAGCTGGGGCTGGACCATAGGGGAGAGAGGGTCTCGGCACCCCCTCTGGGCCCTACAGGAGCTGGAGCAGTGAGGCCAGAGGAGAATCCCACAGCTCTCTGCTTCCTTCAGGTGACCCCCTGCAGGACCCACAGCCAAGCATCCCTCTGCCCAGCCCCCACATCACCTTCCACCTGTGGACCGATGAGGAGCAGCTCTGTAAGTGCCATGCCTCACCCCTGCCCGTGGGGAGCTGGCTGGGAATAGAGGTGTGTGTGTGTCTGTATGTCTGTGCGTGTGTGTGTGCGTTCATCTGAATGCCCCTGACTCCCTGAGCTGTTTTGCACATCTGGAAGGATCCGTTGTCTCTCTGTCAGAATAGCTCAGTGCATTAGCGACCAACTAATGCAGGCTGTGTCCAGGACGTGCCACATGCTCATGTTGATGCCAACAGACAATCAATGTCCCCGAGAAGGAGGCCATCACCAAAAAAGTTACAGTTCCAGCAACTGGAGGGGGTCTTCCAGGGAGACCTGCCTGCCTGGCACTTCCATCCACACCACTGTCCCATCCGGCTGTCCCCAACTCTTCTCAAGGCAGATGCGGGGGCGGGGGAGACAAGGGTGCAGATTATGGTGCCAAGTGCTGGGCTAGTGAACTGGGTCCACGTCCTGAAACTTCCTTTCAGGTCCTGGGCCATCCTAGACTGACTCAGTTTTCTCATAGGGCATCAAACAAAAGTAGATTAGAAAAGTCTGGAAGTCTTTCCTGGCACATGTAGGGTCTGCTCTCTGTGTCCCAGGGGAAGCCACAGACAGTGGGAGGAAGGGAGGAAGCTAATGAGGACTCCAGGGTTGGAGAAGCAAGAGGTACTGAGTGAAGCTGACTTTTCTGCTACAGGACTTCTCAGAGCCTTTGATATGCTCATTAGGGGAGCCCAACAAGAGGTGGCAGGAATATTCAGGGTTCTCCATCTTTGTAGTCCCCAGAATCTTTGTTCCTTGGTGGGGCATATTGTGGGGCTTCTAGTCGGCTGAACGGGGTTTGGGTGACGGGAACACACAGGCCCAGCCAGCTTCACGTAACCTCTATGCCCTGCCGGTCTCCTCGTTCTCTGCGTCCCAGGGAAGGAACTGGTCCTCTTCCTGCGCCCGAGATCCCAAGTGCGCCTGAGCGCCGACCTGGAGGCCTTGGACCTGCAGGGCCTGTGGCCAGACCGGGAGCTGGCCCGGGCGTCCATGCTGTCCACCGACAGTGGCATCGAGCGGGACCTCCCTTCGGGGGCCGACGAGCCCCCGGGACCGGGCAGCCCCGAGACGGAGCGCGCCGGGCTGCAGCGCAAGGGGGGCATCAGGAAGCGGGTGTGGCCCCCGGACGTGGCGATGCCTGCGTGCTGGGCCGGGCCGCAGGGGCTGCACCGCAGGACGGGGGTGCCCGGCGGGGTCGGGGAGCTGGTGCCCGGCGTCTCCCGGCTTCACACGGCCAGGGTGCTGGTGCTGGGGGACGACAGGATGCTGGGGCGCCTGGCGCAGGCCTACCACAGCCTCAGGTAGGGCCCGGGGGTGGCGGCGGGGGTGGGGGCGGGGCCGCGGGGCAGAGGGTGGGCAGCTTGGGGGGTGCCGGCCGGGGCACAGGTGAGCCCCACGCATCACCGGCTGGGGTAGACGCAGTGCACCCCCGCCGCGGACCCCCGTGCCCGCCGGCTCCGCGCACTCCTGTCCCGTGAGCCCCGCAACCCTCGCCACCGCCCCCCCAGGACAGGCGCTGCTGCACCGGTTCTGTAGATGAGCAGACAGGCTCGGAGGGGTTGATTACCCGCCGTGTCGCGGCCAGAGGTGATCGATAATCAGAGCCAGGATGAGGAACCGCGCGAGGCCGCAACACCTACCCGCCCCCCACGCTCTGCCCCCCCCCCCTTTGCCAGGAAACGAGAGACTCAGAAGTTCTGCCTCACCCCCAGACTCAGCCTGCAGCTGTACTACATCCCCGTACTGGCGCCTGAGGTGGCTGGGCAGGGGCGCGCGGAGGGGGGAAGGGGGCTGCCCGCAGCAGGGGCGCGGGGAGGGGCTGCGCTGGGCCCCCACTGCCCCCCCATCCCGGGCTCCCAGGGATAGGATCGTCCCTCCTTAGGATACGGGGCTGGGGGATGCCTTCTAGAAAACCCCCGGAACCCTCCAGAACCCCCAGACGGGGGCCCTGGAGGCCCAACATCCCCCCATGGGGCCAGCCTGCCCGTTGCTGGATTTTCTTTTGCCTTTCTAAGGGACGTCATTGCAAGCTTCTTCTCAAACAGAGGCTCGCGCACACACGCACACATGCAGAGCACACTTCCTGGGGTCCCCTAAAAAGAAACCTCAGGCAGTGGGAGCCCGTTGATGGATGAGGGCAGGGCGGACATGCTCAGCCTTGCAGCTCTGCATTTCTGTTGTCCCGTGTCTGCTTGCTTTTTGGGCAGCGTTAAATGCAAAGCAGTCCTTGTGGCTCAACTTGCAAGGCTGATGATGGTCACTCTTCAGTGTGCCGGGCAAGTGGCCCTCAGCCAAAGGTATCCCAGCTTCCCCGAAGGTGTAAACCTAATTCTCTCCACGTGGCAGAGGAACTGAGGTCTCAAGGGGTTCAGTGATCTGGCTGTTTGCCCCGGGGACCCTCTGGCCAGGAAGAAGTTGCTAGAGACCAAGCCTGATGGGTCTTCCCCATCCCCTCATCCCCAGAAGCCAGCGTCGTGCAGACATTCGGAGCTCAGGGAGCTGGCCACGTTCCTGGGCCGCGCAGACCCGTGGTACGAGAGCACTGTCAACACGCTGTGCCCGGCCATCCACAAGCTGGCAGAGATGGTAGGGGGAGAGGCTGCGGGGTGAGGAGGGAGGCAGGTGGGAGGGGGCCGTTTTCAGCTCCCACCCTTGACTCTCGATCTCAGGAGTCTGCCCCAGGGGTCCCCGCAGGGTGGGATGGGGCTGGAAGGGAACACAGGAGAGGAGCCCTAAACAGTTAGGGCGGAAATGCCCTCGGAGCTCCTAGCAAGCACCTGCTGTGGGTGGGACACTGGGGAAAAGATGAACTGAGTGAAGCCTTCTTCCATCAGCCTGGAGGCCAATTTTGGGCCAATTTTGTGTCAATTTTGTTTCTTCTTTTCTGAGCTTCCCGGGATGGTTTCTCTGTATGACTGAGTGTGCCCACATGCCAGACGCTGTTGTGAGCACTGGCGCTCTGCAGCCCTACCAAGCCGACACTCCTGTTGGCAGGTGCTACTGTGGCCACGTCCCCGTTGTGACAGGTCGAGCCCCTGGGACACAAAGAAATTAGGTGACTTTGTCCTAATTTGGCAAAAGGAGAGGTGGAGTCCCACTTGGAACCAGACAGCTTGAGGCCAGAGCAGGTCCTCTTGACCACAAACCATGCCCTCACCTCCAACCCTCCTGGGCGGTAGGGACGATGCTCCCATCCTTTACTGACTTGAAAAAGCCTTCATCTAGTAAGAGAATCTTTTTATTATTATTATTATTTCGAGTAAATTCTACTCCCAACATGGGGCTCAAACTCCCCACCCTGAGATTGAGTCAGCCAGGCAGGCACCCCTGATATTAAGAGACTCTTCACCATTTTGGGTGTTGGAGACATTTTTTTTCACCACTTTGTTATTCATTTGTCAATTTCGTCAGTAGTGGTTTTTGTTTTTGTTTTTTGTTTTTTTTGATTTACGGAAGTTTGATAATTTTATGTAGTTATACACGGAACTTTTATCCTTTGTGATACCTTCCTGCTCAGGAAGGTCTTCTCAATGCTAATTAAATTGTATCCTAGATTGAAAAAATATATGCTGATCACCTCCTGTACCTTCTTCTAATGTCTCCGTTTTTACATTTAAATAACCTGCCTGTGAGATCAATTTCAGGGTTTAGTGGGAAGCATGCAAATTTCTTTTTTTTCCCCAAATGTTTAGCCAGTTGTCATAAAGCTATTTATTGCCTAAGCCATCTTGCCCCGTCAGTCTGAAATGCCACTTTTATCGTCTACTAAATTTTTACAGATGCCTGAGTTTATTTCAGGATGCTTATGCTTTCTTGTTGATCCATTCATTTCCGGCCCCATTAGCACTTTTGCATTTTAATATTAGCACTTTTGTATTTTAATAGTTGGCAGGGTAAGCGTACATCCCGTTACTTGGCTTCTTGAAAATGTTTCAGACTATGTTTGTGTTTGTTTCCAGATAAATATTAGAAATTTTGTCAAGTTTTTTTTTTTCTAATTTAAGCTCTCTCCTAGGGATTTTGATTGAAATTTGGAGGAGAGTCAGTCTTTTTTTTTTTTTTTAAGATTTTATTTATTTTATTCATGAGAGAGAGAGAGAGAGAGAGAGAGAGAGAGGCAGAGACACAGGCAGAGGGAGAAGCAGGCTCCATGCAGGGAGCCCAATGTGTGACTCAATCCCAGGACCCCGGGGTCATGACCTAAACTGAAGCCAGACATTCAACCACCGAGCCACCCAGATGTCCTGAGAGCCAGCCTCTTTTAGTGTGTTAAGCTGCCCTCTCTGGGAGCACAGTGTTTATTTTCATGTAGGGAAGTCTTCTTATGTATCTCTCAGGATAGCTGTGCACTGCCATCATGGTGCTTTTACCCATTTCTGGCTAAATTTCCTCCTTATGTTTCATAGTTTTTTTCTTCCTATTGTGAATGGTGTCTCTCTCCCCTTATATCTGGGCAGCAGGTCCTCCTCTATAAAAGGAACCTCTTGGGGTACCTGGGTGGCTCAGTTGATTGAGCATCTCCCTTTGGCTCAGATTATGAGTCCTGAGATCGAATTCTGTATCAGACTCCCTGCTCAGCAGGGTATCCGCTTCTCCCTCTCCCTCTGCCTGCCACTCTGCCTACTTGTGCTTGCTCACTTGCACTCTCTTTCTCTCAAATAAATAAAAATCTTTTTTTAAAAAAAGGGGGGGGGGATCCTCTTGATTTTAGGTACCTTATTTCTAACTTGACACTCTACTGTGATCTTCATGTTGTTTTATCACCTGATGGATTGGGGTGCTTTTTTGAACCTTCTAATAGACGTGGGGGGAGGCCTGTTTTCCAAATGATTGCTTACCCAGAAAATGTCTTTGTGTGTAGACACAGAAGACTGTTTAGCTGGGTATTAAAATACCTTTTCTCAAAACATGGAGGCTATTAGAGGAAGAATGTCTGGTGCAGGTCTCAGTTGTGCTCTTTTGTCCCTACTTTTCTCCTTGGTCTCCCTCCCCTTATCATTAACAATTTATACAGCCCCTACACTAACTCTGAAAGTGGTTTCCACATGAAGAGACTGGAAACACTGTGAGCAAGGACAGTATTGTTGGAGTTCCTTCCTTCCTCAGGGTCCCCTTTCTGAAGGGAACTATATGTCAGTAGACCAGACAGGAGGGTCAGAGGAGATGTTATAGGATCAGGTAGAAGTTGGATGAGATAAACACCAGTGCTTCCCAACTCTGGTAAATATGTAAAATTTCTAGTTCTTTTTTTTTTTTTTTTTTTCTTTTTAAGATTTTATTTGGGACACCTGGTGGCTCAGTGATTAAGAGTCTGCCTTTGGCTCAGGGCATGATACTGGAGTCCAGGGATTGAGTCCCACATCGGGCTTCCTGCATGGAACCTGCATCTCCTTCTGTCTATGTCTCTGCCTCTCTCTGTGTGTGTCTCATGAATAAATAAATAAAATCTTTTTTTAAAAAATAAAATAAAAATAAATTTTAAAAAAAGATCTTCAAGAGGGAGAAGCAGGCTCCCTATGAGGAGCCCAATGGGGGACTTGACTCCAGGACCCTGGGATCATGCCCTGAGCCAAAGGCAGATGCTCAACCACTGAGCCACCCAGGTGCCCCACATTCTATTTAAAAGGAAAAAAAAACCTGGTTTTGCTTTATAATCATATATGGTTCTGCTTTATAATCATAGGAGGAAAGCCTGTAAGACATGGCACTAGTGCTTTCCTAATAACTCTTAAATGTTAATCTGTTGATGTATCCAAATACCCCCACAAGAACCGAAAGAGGCAACAAACCACCTCACTTCTCATGTCCAAGGTCACCTGGCCAGTGAGTGGCTGGAACCCAGCCCAGACTCTGTGATCATGGGCTATATATATCTCAAGCACCTTGTCTACCCCAAGTACCCTACTCATTGTGTGCTACCTAGAGCCACTCCATGTGTCTTTCTGCAAGTGGAATGAATTGGAGGCCCTGGGGAACAGGGACTGGGTATCTGGATCAGGAGGGGAAATCAGGTAGAAGGAAAGGCCTGGAGTGTGTTGAGGGACCAGCTGGGTTAGTGCCTCATAGAGGGTACATGGAAGTATTGTGGTTGGTGTTACCATAAAATTAGCACCTCCCGCAGTAGCATAGAGGCTGGTGGCTGAAGACACTCTCTGCCCTCTCACAGCCCCCTTCCCTGGACACATCCCGGACGGTGGACCCCTTCATCCTGGATGTCATCACCTACTATGTTCGCATGGGCACCCAACCCATCTATTTCCAGATCTACACAGTCAAGGTAAGTGTCCCCCAAACCGGGACTCCATGGGTAGTGTACCAGCCTGATGGACCCCAAGACCCCACCCCCTAAACACCCTGGCTCAGGGGAAATGCAGCTTACCAGGGTACAAATGGCCGATTCGCCAGACTTGGCTGTTAACTCCATCTTCCCAGTCTCTGGATGAATCAGAGAATTATCAGTTTCAATGTCCTCCAGTGCAAGCAGAAGCAGATCTTCTTCCCGTGGAGGGATGCATTAGGCCTTGACCCCGTGGGGGGCTGGGGACAGGCAGCTGTGAATGTTATCACCGGGAATCGCTTTCCCTCGGAAATCCTAAATGCTCCCTTTCTAGTCTCTGATCACAAACTCTCATCCCTGCAAGACCTTTCCCCTTCTCCCCCAGGACCTACCTCCTTAGGGAGATGGGCAGATTCTCAGGTCCACCTGCCCCTGTCTGTACTCCATCCCAACCCTGGCCTCCTGGTCCCTCCATCTCCCTTCCCAGCAAAACCCAAGCCCAAGGGGCGCTGCAGTGTGCCTCACCTCTCGCTCAGCTCGGGCTCCTGAGCACCACCTAGGAAAACAATCTGGACACAGACGTCTCCGTGGTGTTTGGCCTCAGCTGGGCCCATGTACGCCGCCTTCCCGGCAGACTCCCTCTTCCCCTGCAGCCATGGCTGTAACCTCCTTCCCTGCTTTTCTCACGCCCTTCACTTTCAGTGAGTGACTTTGCCACCTGTTCCTCTGGGGAGAACGGAAACCATGAGATGTCCCCAAACCCACTGTCCACACCTATCAGTGCATGCACAGCATCACTAGCAGATGCAGGGCGCCTCCAGCTCGGGCAAAACCTCATCATCGTGCCCTTCCCCTCAGCCAGCTCCTCTCCTTGGCCCTCCCCGTTGTTCTGTCCCTGTCACCAAAAATGCACAGAACAACCTCTGGAGCCTGCGAGGTTTCCGTTCATTTTCCTGCTAAGCACGTTGCCTAAGTGACAGGGCCTGGAAGGGAGAGCCTGAGCATGAGGTGTTTCTCAGACTTTGTCTCCATCTTTTTTTTTTCTTTAAAACTATTTATTCATGAGAGACACAGGGAGAGAGGCAGAGACACAGGCGAGAAGAGAGGGAGAAGCAGGCTCCCTATGGGGAGCCCAATATGGGACTCGATCCCAGGACAGGTCACGCCCTGAGCCGAAGGCAGATGCTCAACCCCTGAGCCACCCAGGTGTCCCCTCTGCTATTCTTAATTCAGAGTGATCCTTGTGCATCTGCTGGGAGGTTGGGAGTGAGTGGGAGGGAGGGGGATGTGGCCTGCACAGTGTTCCTGTTTTTCCGATGTCTGTGACTGGGGCATGGTCTGCTGTCCTGGGTAGCCAATTTTCTTCTGTGATCCCTGTTCTCAAAGACCTGTGGCCCCTTCTCCCCATGGTGCCCACGTCTGTCCACACCTGTGCTGTGCTGCAGGGCTGTGCTGCAGGGCTCCCCTCAGAGGCCTGCCCTGTGCCCCCCCCCCCAGATTTCTGGGCAAACCCTCCCCCAGAGCAGCCCAGCTCCCCTGGCCCTCCCTCCCAGCTGGCCTGGCTGTGCAAGTCAGGACAGTGCTCCCCACTCTGACCTTGCCCAGCTCACCCTCACCCTCTGTGAATGGTATGTTCCCCTTTTGCCTTCCCCATCAAACCATAGTGGTTACAGGCAGTTTGGGCTTCAAAACCAGCTTCTTCCCCGATTTATAAACCTGTCACATTGCTGGGGACACTGCTCCTGGACAGTAGGTCCAGGAATCACTGGATGCGGCTTGGGATGTAATGCTAGCGGGATGGGGGCACCCCGGGTCCTGCTTCTGGACACTATTCAACCATTGACTCCCTGGGGCTCTGGGGGATGAGGGCGAGCGGCCCGAGGCAGAGCTGGCCTCCACCATGACCTCCTCCCCTCCAGATCTTCAGGGACCTGAGCCAAGACCCTGCAGAGGATATCTTCCTCACTGAGCTGAACGTGAAGATCCAGGACTCCAAACTCCCCAAAGGTGAGCATCTGTTTCTCCTTTCCCAGAGCTTGCTGACTCATCTTTCCTGCCAGGCCCTGTTTTCCAGGGTCCTAACGGGGGACCTTGCCTCCTCCAAGTCTGCCAAGACTGGAATCCTTGAGATGCCTCCTTTCCATCCAGAGGGAGATGTTGTCAAAAATTCTGCAGCCTAGGGGAGGGACTGGAATCCTTGAGATGCCTCCTTTCCATCCAGAGGGAGATGTTGTCAAAAATTCTGCAGCCTAGGGGAGGCTGGGTGGCTCAGCGGTTCAGCATCTGCCTTCAGCTCAGGGCATGATCCTGGGGTCCTGGGATTAAGTCCCGTATCGGGCTCCCTGCAGGGAGCCTGCTTCTCCCTCTGCCTGTGTCTCTGCCTCTCTCTCTCGCTTTCTCTCTCTCATGAATAAAAATCTTAAAAAAAAAATTCTGCAACTTAGTTTGGCCTTGGTGAGGTGGGGAGCAGGGTGTCACCCACCCTCAGCCTCTCCTCCCCTTGTCCCTCAGATGGCTTTTCACCCAGGAGGAGGGGTGTGGCTGAGGGCCCGGGGGCCGAGCTCTCCATCTGCTACCAGAAGGTGAGTGGCCATGGGTGTGCTCAGAGGAGGTTGGGAGGTCCGGCGGGGTGGAAGCCAGTGTCAGGGACGTGCAGGCAGGGAACACACAGAACCAGAAGAACTGTCAAGCTCTCTCCTTGAAGCTGCCTCCACGCCTCTCCCAGCCTTTGGAGGGTTTGCAGGGATGGGTGGATGACAGTTGGCCTTGCGTGCAGCCACAGAGGCCATCTGATTTAAGGAACAAAGGGGCTGTCCTATCACTGAAAAATACCCTCCTCCCTAGATGACCGTATCATCAGAAACATGTTCCCTTGGGTCTGGGAGGCTGAATGTACCCCCTGGGGTCAAAAGTGCTATAAGCCTCTCTCTGCCAGCCCTTTCTTGGACACTAGTGACACAGACAAGAATCTCAGTCAGGGCAGGGGCAGGAAGCAGGACTGTTGACATGAGGAGGGACAGGGCTATTCTGGGGACCCCCACCTGTTCCCACATCCCCATCCCCAGGCCCTGCTCAGCCACCGGGCTCAAGAGGTCACCAGTTCCGTGCGGGCCACTGGGCTGGTCCTGAAAGCCCTTCCAGCCAGTGACACTGAAGGTGAGGAGTGGAGAAAGCAGAGAGAGAGAGAGAAAGAGAGAAGGCACAAGAAGGAGGGAAGAGTGAGGAAGAGGACAGAGGGTCGAGTGACCACAAATGGGGTGAGCCCAGGGAATCGGGCCTCTTGCCCATCCCTGAGGTCAGAAGAACGTGGCTGAGCACCTGCTGGTGCTGGGCATGGGGTACCTGAGTGAAGCAGGGTCCCTACCCTCAGGCTGCCCACCAGTGGGAAACATGCTGGGGCATGGCCTCTGGGCGTGCCCTGTAGCCTGAGGAGACACGGACTGGAAGGTAGAGGGACCCTGTGGTGGTTGGGGGTGCAGGAGGGGGATGCCCTGCTTCCTCTGTTGGGCCTGCAGGGTGACTTGTGTTTGGTCTGGAAATGAGATGTTGTATTTTGGTTGATGCTCCAAAGGAGCAGATACTCCCCAGATCACAAAGGAACACCACCGGTCTAAGTTATCTGCTTCTGGCCAATTACCTCATTACAGCCATACAGTGGATGATAAGATCCTTTGATTCATTCCCTAAAGCTAAAGTGGGGGTGGGGCGCCTGTGGGGCTCAGGGGTTGAGTGCGTGATCTCAAGGTCCTGGGATCAAGACCCACATCGGGCTCCCCTCAGGGAGCCTGCTTCTCCCTCTGCCTGTGTCTCTGCCTCTCTCTCTGTGTCTCTCATGAATAAATCAATAAAATCTTTTTAAAAAAATCTAAAGCAGGGCTGATAAGACATTCCCGTTGATATGCATATCGCCAATTCTAAATATGAGCTTTTGGGTTAGCCCCCGGGTCTTCTGGAACGATGGAAAGTTCAGTAAGCTGGGTTACATCACTTGAACACCTTGACCAGAGGCCAGGCAACGTTCTACATCAAACACATCAACTCTGATTCCTAAAAGATCGGCATTGTTAGCGTCAGCAGCTTTGTACTGGAGAGGTGAACCGAAGCCAGAGAAGTGACCACCCAAGGTCACATCTATGAGGAAGAGGCAGAGCAGGGATGCACACCCAGGAAGCCCAGTCCTGGCTTCTAGGCGAGTTGAATTTGGAAGTGATGGGGACCTCCTCCGCTGGTGCATCTTTGACGCCGTTGAGGGAGACGTGTGACACTGGCGATTGTTCTTACCCAAGAGGTGGTCAGAATGGGTCAAGAGCATTGATTCAAGGTCCCCAGATGGGCCGGCTTGGAGGGCCAGCTTTGCCATTTACCATCTGTGTGACCTTGGGCAAGTCACTTGCGACCTCTTTACCTGTTCTTTCACTTCTAAAGTGAAGATAAGGTCCTCACTTATGTATGTAAACTAGCACATTAGCTCTGATTATTAGATTTCTTTAAAAAAGAAAAAGATTTTATTTATTTATTCATGAGAGAGGGAGAGGCAGAGGGAGAAGCAGGCTCCCTGCGGGGAGCCCGATGCGGGACTCGATCCCAGGACCCCAGGATCATGCCCTGAACGAAGGCAGATGCTCCACCGCTGAGCTACCCGGGCACCCCTAATTGTTAGATTTCTATTTCTTTTACCAGACTCCCCCGGCCCCCACTAAACTAGCATTCCTCTCCTTACCAGCATGCCCAGGGGCTTCGGGGAGGTTCCATAGAACCTTCTTGCACTGAGGAGGGCTGCAGGAGCAGGTGCAGAAAGGCACTGGGCTTGGCAGTGGCTGCCAAGCCTGAGGATGCAGAAACGTCATGGGTTCCACAGGGAAAGAGGAGGGATGTTCGGGACCTGCACCCAGATGCCATCAGAAAGGGGGGGTTGGGCAGGGTGCAGGAGGGGCCAGGACAGCTTCGGAGAGGCCCCTCACAGCCACCCCCCACCCGCCTCATTCCTCCCAGTTTCAGGGCCCACCCACACCCCACCATCTGCTGCTCCCATCACAGACCACACGTGCCTGAATGTCAGCGTGACGGAGGTCGTCAAGTCCTCCAACTTGGCGGGAAGATCCTTCTCTGTAAGTACTGGGATAGCATGGGATGGTCTGAGAGGGCAGGGGGCCGGGGGCCCAAGGTGGGGGTGTTCAGAGAAGGGGACGTGACTTCTGAGCCTTTGCTGTTGCAGTGGGTCCTCCTACCAAAAGCATCTGCTCTCCCCGGGTCTGTGAGGTGCATCCCTCACACACACTGAGAGCCAAGGCCCTGCCCTCCACCTGCTGGCCACCAAAGCACCCACGACATGCCCAAAAACAGAAACTGCGTATGCATTCTGGCTTCCCCCACACAACCCAGCGGCCAGACTCCCACACAACAAACCTTTGATCACATGGAACCAGCTCTTTTAACCTCACGGCCCTACCACTGCCCTTTGCCGATATCAATACTCATTGATTTCAATTCCCTTATTGTAGACCCAGAGCCCACCCATAGGCTCCCTATCTGATGGCCTCTCTGGACCTCATTTCCCTACTCAGCTGGATGTGGACCCCAGGATTACACTTGAACCCTGCTCCAGATGCCCTACACCCCTACACCCCTACACCCACCAGGCAGACACTTGCTTTGGATCAAGCTGCCTACTCAGCCTGTGTCCTCAGGTGGCTGAGTGCTTCTGGAATAAATCCTAGTCCCCGGGTGCCAACACCTGACCTCCCACCTCAACAGGACCCTTGGCATCACTCGACCCTCTTCCTTTGCACCTCTTCTGGGCTCTGCTTCATCTATTTTAGTGTCTTTTCTCCAGCGTGGACCTTCTCTACTGCTCTTCCCTCGTAGCCTGGAAACGTGCTTGGGTCTTTTCCATCTGAGAAGGAAAATCTCTACTCTGACCTGCCATCTCTTTAGCCACCACTGTACTCCTTCCCTTGCCAATCAAGTGTCTTGAGAGATACCCCCAGACGAGTTTCCAGTCCCTTACCAAACACTGTCCTGCCCACTGCCCTCTGCGTATGGCCCACCCCACTGTGACAGTCACCTCCATGTCACTAAGACCACTCACCTTCCACTCCTTAATGTTTCTTAATCTTCCCCTTTATTTTTTTAAATTTATTTATTCATGAGAGACACAGAGAGGCAGAGACACAGCAGAGGGAGAAGCGGGTTCCCTGCGGGGAGCCCGATGGGGGACTTGATCCCAGGACCCCAGGATCACGCCCTGAGCTGAAGGCAGATGCTCAACCACTGAGCCACCCAGGTGTCCCTGTCTTCCCTATTAAAAATATTTTAACCTATAAACAAAACTTGAGTGATTTGGGGAAAATGCAAAAAAAAAAAAAAAAACCCACAAAGAAGTAAAACCACTTCTAGTCCCATTTCGTAGAGAAGATGACTATCATCCTATCAAGGTGCAAACATCCAGCGTCTTTTCTGTGTGTCTGTCCATAATTGATAGGTACACATGCACACGGGTGCTTAGTGCCTTGTACATCTCCTCGACTGTGAGCAACTTCCTGTTGGGGTTTTATCTATGAGAAATCTGGGTCGAAACTTGACTTTCTAGAGAAATTCTGTATTTGCCTTTGCCACGGTCCCCCGGGACATTGCAAACCCAGGACTGTATTTCAAGTTAACTTCTAGGCTCAGAAATTCCCAGACCATGCAGAGGGTGAACACATACACCCCGGATCCACCCACAGGCAGACTTGTGGCTCAGAATTCCCAGGGGAGACTCATCTTCCTCACCCAAAAGCACAAAAGACTTCTAATTGAGTCTTTTGCTGTAAGTGTAGCCCTCAAGAGTCTTTGAAGGGGACCTCAGTTTCCAATCCCTTGGGCCTGTCCCATGGTCCCAATGGCCATTGAAACCCAAGCTCCTTGATTCCTGACATCACCCAAGGACCCCAGGATGACCAAAGCACCTGACCCACACGACTTCAACTTTAGAATTTATATGGTCTTGTGTTTACTGCCCCATACATGCTCAATTTTTATTTATTTATTTATTTTTATTTTTTATAAATTTATTTTTTATTGGTGTTCAATTTGCCAACATATAGAATAACACCCAGTGCTCATCCCATCAAGTGCTCCCCTCAGTGCCCATCACCCAGTCACCCCCACCCCCCACCCACCTCCCTTTCTACAACCCCTAGTTCGTTTCCCAGAGTTAGGAGTCTCTCATGTTCTGCCTCCCTTTCTGATATTTCCCACTCATTTTTTTCTCCTTTTTAAATATCCTGTGACAACGAAAGAGGACATGTATGGTTTCTGTCTACAGAATACAAAATGAGGTCCTTGATTATTAGGTCAAATACATCGTATTGCTTTAATCAGCAATGTGAAAATTTTTGTCCCCTTCATCTATCCGAAATAAGAAAGGTTTGCCAACATTCCTGGGATGGCTTTTGATTTTGTCAATTCGATTTCAGTTCATTTAAATCTGAATGTTCGAGTTTCTGATGCTGCTGCTGTGAAATATGATGCCTGCGTTTGCCCAGTCTTGGTATAAGACTGTTCCTTTTTCTCCCTTTCTAGGAGTTTCTGGTGCTTCCTTTCATAGAAGGTTCTGGACTATCACAAACATATGCCTTGATGGAATCTTTTTCATTCATTTTTGTGGATCTTTAAAGGAGACTCGTATTTTTTGGTTCTAATATATTTTCTAATAGAGTTTTAAAAATTATTCCCTTCCTCTGTTTGCTATTTCTTTCAGGAGCGACAGTCAGTCAGATGTTAGGCCTCCTATGGGGATACACTGATTTTCTCATCTTTTCTGTCTCGTGATCCTTCTCTTTCTTTTCTTCAAGTTTTAAGAGTTTTCTTCAAATTCATTTTCAAGAATTCTTTCTTTTCTGATTTTTTTTTAAGATTTTACTTTTAAGTAATCTCTACACCCAATGTGGGGTTCAAACACATCTCCAAGACCAAGAGTCACATGCTCTACCGATTGAGCCACCCAGGTGGCGCCCCCCTGGTTATTCACTTTTAATAGCATTCTATTCTTGTGTCACTGATGTAATATCTTCTCTCTCTGAAGAGGTTAATTATGGTTTATTCAAAATTTTCTTCCACCCCCACTGCCTTGTATCTGTTTCCTGCAAAGTCCTGTTTTCTGTTTGTTTGGGTCTCTCGCCTTTCTTACCTTTATAATTTTTTTTAAGATTTTATTCATTTATTCATGAGAGACACACACCGAGAGAGAGGCAGAGACAGAGGCAGAGGGAGAGGGAGGAGCAGGCTCCATGCAGGGAGCCCGATGAGGGACCCGATCCGGGGACTCCAGGATCACGCCCCGGGCCAAAGGCAGGCACCAAACTACTGAGCCACCCAGAGATCCCCTATAATTGTTATTTTAAAGTTAGAGGCTATCTTCAAATATCTGGCAATACTTGGCTGATGTATAAATTGGAGAATGGGAGAGACACCTGGGTGGCTCAGTGGTTTAGCGCCTGCCTTCAGCCCAGGGCATGATCCTGGAGTCCAGGAATGGAGTCCCATATTGGGCTCCCCGCAGGGAGCCTATGTCTCTGTCTCTCTCTCTCTGTGTCTCTCATGAATAAATAAATAAGTAATCTTAAAAAAATAAAAATAAATTGGAGAATGGGGCACTAAAAAGCTGAATCAATGATGGGCTACTCAATGGGCAGTCAGGAGGCCACAGACCTTCCCATGGGGAAACCCAAATGTCCATATGCTCAAGTCTCATTGGTAGGACAGTCTTGTTTTCCCAAGAGAAGGTCCTTTAGGCTCCTGCCTTGGGGACTTCGGGGCATAGGCCTGCTGGTGCCTATACTATGGAGCTGGGCATTCACCATTCAGTGAGTTCATGTAACCCACCTGCATGGACAGCTTTCACTCCGTCCTCCAATTGTGCTGCCCCCAAGTCCAGTATCTCTCTGGTCCAGCTTCTCTGATGCCTGGGGCAGGGGTAGTGCTCATTGCTTAGCTGCTCGGGCTGGAAGTGGGAACCTAAAGCCATCTAACCATTCCTTGTAAAACTTCTAGTCAATTCCCTTTATTCAGGCTCCATTTTATCCCCACTACCTGAGGAACGTGTGGACTCCAGGTCAGAATCCTTTCCAGAGCTTTAATCCTTATGTTTGACCTTCCTCGTTCTGTCCTCACATATTGTCCTTTAGGGCTTTGGGTGTCTTCTAGTTTCATGAAAGATGCACCTCCTTGTTTTTAGGCAAATTATAAGAGGAAAGGAACGATAAAATATATGCTCTGCCATTTTGAAATAAAAAATCCTCATCCCTTTATTTTTAAAACACTTTTATTTATGCCTCTTGTTAAAAGTTGGATTTTGGTATAGTTGGATTTTGTTCTCAGTCTGAAAGTCTGTGTTTTTTAACGAAGGAGAATTTAATCCACAGACACTACCTTGACGTGCTACTCGATCTTACTCTGCCGTCTTATGTTGTGTTTTCTGATTTTTGTAATGTTTTGCTGTTTTGGCGGGGGGGGGGGGGGGGTGCTTACATTTTGTTTGCTTATTTTTCCCCTGACAATTTGCAAGCTGTATATGCTACTTTTTGTATAGTAGTTACCTTTATTTTATTTTTTTTAAGATTTTATTTATTTATTCATAAGAGAGAGAGAGAGAGGCAAAGACACAGGCAGAGGGAGAAGCAGGTTCCATGCAAGGAGCCTGATGTGGGATTCGATCCTGGGTCTCCAGGATCACACCCTGGGCTGAAGGCAGAGCTAAACTGCTGAGCCACCCGGGCTGCCCTAGTAGTTACCTTTAAATTGAAGATAGATAGATAGATATTTGAAGATATATATATATATATATATAATCTATATCTGAAGTCCCACTTAAGTGTTGATATGCTAATACAGCTGGCTTGCAACACTGTAACGGACAATTTCCTTCTTTTTCTATTCCTTAGATCAGTTTTTTTTTAGATTTATTTATTTATATTATATATAGAGAGAGGGTGTGTGCAAGCAGGGGGAGGGGCAGAAGGAAAGAAAAAAAAAATCTTAAGCAGGCTCCACACTCAGTATGGAGCCCAATGCAGGGCCTGAGATCATGACCTGAGCCAAAACCTAGAGTCTGATGCTCAGCCAACTGAGCCACCCAGGCGCCCCATCCTTTGACCAGTTTTTAATGAGTTCCACCACTAGGACTGATGCTTTGTTCTTCAAGTCTTTAAATTCTTTAAATCTGTGATTTCAGAGATACCACTTTCTCAAAGTTCTGCATATCTGAATTGTGACTTTTTGGCCTCTTTCCTTGGACTCTTTTCCCTAAACCAGTTCCTTAAATGGCTGCTGTTCTCAACTTCCATCCATGGCCCACTTTTCCCAGTCCCCGGACTACCTAACCCGTATATGTGGTTTGAGTCCAACATGTTAAGAATACCCAAATCCACATCTCCTGCTCTGATAGTCACCCCCTGAATTTGACTCTGCATTCAACTCTGCATGGACCGGATGTCCCATAACACCCCAAATTCAAGAGATTCAAAACCAAAGCCAGTACTTTCAAATTGTTAAGAGCTCTCCAGAACCAGGCTGAGATTGCCGGGGTTCAAAGCTTGGCTCTGCCATTTACGAGCTCTGTGACTTCTGGCAAGTTAATCAAGCTGTCTGTGCCTCGGTCTCATCATCTGTAAATGGGGGATGATAGTAATAGTAGTGACCTTACCCCATTGTTGTGGGGATGACATGATTGTCCCATGCAAAGCTCTCAGAAGAGCGTGTGGCCAAGTAAGAGCTGTCTATGTGCTAACAATTTTTATTTCATCCCCTTCCTGCTGTGGCTAACCTCTCACTTAATGGGACCGTCATTAACCAGTCACCTCTGCCAGAATTTGGGGAGTCCCCTCAGATGCCTCCTCTTCCTCACTTCCCTGTGTCCCTCAACACTTCTCAAACCTCTCCCTTCCCCCCATCTCCTCCCTTCTGAGCCACCTAGGTTGACAAACCACCCCAATCTGCCCAGGACTAAGGACTGCTTCCCTGGGGGCATGGGACATCCCAGGCAAATCAGGACAGGTTGGTCACCCTTGGTCCAGACCTTCACCATCCCCTTTGCCTGGACAAGCACAGTAGCCTCCTAGCTGGTCCTCCTTGATGCCACTGCAATGCTCCTCAGGCCCACCCTCCACATCTCTGTCCAAGTGATCTTTGTAAAATAAAACTCGGACATGTCTGTCTGTGCTTCAGACGCCTCCATCATTTCCCATAACCATGGTAGAAGGGTGGAGAAACTCTTCAGCGTTGCATAGTGCTGCTCCTCTTCTGCTTTATCTGCAACTCTGGCCACCAGAGCATATGGGAGTGTTCCAGCGGACACACCTCTGTGCCTTTGCTCAAGCGCTGTGCGTGGCCTAAAACCCATTCTTACCTTTCTCTTCCCCATCTTTTCATAGGGCATATTTGTACTTCAAATTGAAATTCAGGTGTCCTCTCCCCCGGGAGGCCCTCCCTGATGCTCTTCCCTGTTCTCCATACCCTTCTCTACCCACTCCATTCCACTCCTGGGTCAGCTAGGTGACCCCTTCAGTGCTGCCAGACAGCCCTGGGTCAGCCAGGTGACTCCCTCAGTGCTGCCAGACAGCCCTGGGGTCAGCTAGGTGACTCCTTCGGTGCTGCCAGACAGCCCTGGGGTAAGCTAGGTGACCCCCTCGGTGCTCCCAGACAGCCCGGGGAGCATGTGTAACACCAAGGATGGCATCATCTCTGTTCAGTGAGGAACCACAAGTGCCCTGGCCTCAGCCCTCGTCCTGGTCCTCCCCATTCTCCCTCAGTACTCAGAGCACTCAGCGCGCTGTCTCACCCACAGTTGATGCTCCCAGATGCTTTCTGAGTCCTCCAGACTGAGCCCACCCACCCCCCCAGGACCTCAGCCCTAACCCGAGTGCATCTTTTTCTGGGACAGCCCATCCTCTGTAGGAGAGCTGTGATGGGCTGAGGGGTCTTCTGCACTGGGCCAAAATCTGCCTTCCTAGTGGGCAGCTCTGTGCAAGCGCCTCAAGTTCCGAGGTGGCCCCCCTCACCCTCCTGCGTCTCTTCTTTCCAAGTCAGTTCCCTATAACCGTTTCCGTTTCCAATGACCTCTTTAAACAACCTGCTTCTGGGCTTTTGGGAAATCTAAACTTATCACCCCATCGAGTTCCCTTTTACCCCTGCCCTGTGGAGGCGCAATTCCACAAGCTGTTCTTTGCCCTGGGCACCCAGGCTGGTCAGTGGGTGCTCTGCACAAATGGATGGGTGATAAACACAGGGTGGCAGGGGAGGTTCGTGGTGAGCTAGAGGGAAGGAATTCTGCGCTTGGAGAACAGCAGGGCAAGGGTGCAGTGTCTGGCTTTGTGAGTCTAAGGGGGCAGCAACGCTACTGGCCAGACTGGAAGACTGAGGTAGGAAAGTGGTGGCAAATGAGGCAGGAATGGTAGCGCTGGGGCTTTGGGGCAGGGGAGGCAGTGAGCTGTGAGGAGCAGCACTTTGCTCAGCCCCTGAGGAGCTGAGACTGACACCCTTTGCAAATTCGGCATCTAGCCCTCCCAGTTGACCCCAGGGCTGCAGCTATAGAGTGAAATCCAAGAGTCCTGAGGTCCTATGAGGCCAAAGCCAGGTAGGTCTGCATGTGTCCAGGCATGCAGACCACAAAAGGGAAACCAAGACATCTAGGAGGTGAAAGGAGACCCCGTAGACTGGCTACCAGGAGGGCAGGATCGTGGAAGCCCGGATCCTGCTGAGAGTCACCTAGAGCTGCCTGATGTGGAGAAAGAGCACTGTATTGGGAGTCGGGGGGCTGGGTCCCATTCCCTGAAAGCTCTAGAAGGTCACATAGTCAATCCCTCCAGACTTCATCTTTTCCTCTGTGGGAAACTTGAGTTTCCTTTGCCAGCTGGGGTCAGTTCAGGTGGGGTTCCCTCAGCTATCATAATGCCTCTGGCTTTCCCCACTCCCTGGCCCACACAGGACTTCAGCCTCCCTGCGGTCTCTCCAGGTACTTCTGGAAGGTCACAAACCTCTCTCTCTCTGTGTTACCCTCTGTCCTGGCAAGGCTTCTGCCTTTGCTCACAACCCACCTGTTCCGACTTCTATGAGTCTATAGATAGAGTGATGGCAAGGGGGGCCTTGGGCTGGGAGACAGAGCAGTAGAAGAACCCACAGTGGGGTCCCCATCCCCTCTGACAACCAAAACTGCTACTACTCATGCTTGGCTCCTTCTCCCAAAACTATAATTACAAAGAAGAACAATAACAACCGGCTGACAGTAACACAGGCTTACCGTGTCCCCAGCACTTGGTATATACTCTCCCTTTTAATCCTCACAAAACAATCCTACAGGGTAATCACTGTCACTACCAGAGGAGAAATGAAAGCACAGAGAGATTAAGAAATACGTCCCAGGTCACACACCCCGGCCGAGCTGAGACTGGAACCCAGGAAATCTGGCTGTAAAGTCTCTCTCTCTCTCTTAAATAAGTAAATCTTTTTTTTTTTTTTTTTTTTTTTTTTAATACCCTTACCTGGGCTCAACTCCAGACCACTTAAAGCAAAATCTCTAAATTTTACATTTTGGAAAGGTGATTCTTATGAGCAGCCAGGGTTTGAGAATTCTTGAACGAGATGAACCCTACAGGCTCAGAAGGATGTGGGAGGTGAACCACCCAAAGCCACCGTCTGCTTGCAGGGTGGGCTGGCTATCGAGAAAGGCCCTCTGAAGGCCCCACCTGTGTCTGGCCCCTAAGTGATTCCATGACACAGACACAGGCCCAGGCTCATCATGAGGGCAGATGGCTGCTTCCCAGGGAAATAATTTTGCAAGTAATCCAATTCTGAGAATAGTAGTCAGAACTCATAAAACCCCTGAAATACCACCCCCCTCCAAATTGCACATATAATATATGCGCCTGGTATACAGGGTTGCTGAAGCATCTTGATAACCTGGCAAGCACCAGCCAGGGCAGTGGTTTGAAATTTAAGACAACAGATTGGGAGAATTGCCTAGAGGAGGGCCCCAAGGGCTCCTGGTAGTTCTCGCTGCTCCGAGTCACTTGCAGGAAGAGAGCTGCAAGGGACCCCATGTGCTGAACTGAAGAAATACACCACAGAGGGCAGGAGGTGTTGGCAAGGCCCTGTGTCATGAAGGTGACACTCACACAGGCTGTCTCTTTGTTGCAGACGGTGACCAATACCTTCCGGACAGCCACCATCCAGATCCAGAGCCAGGACCAGAGACTCCTGACGCTGCTGCTGGACAAGGATGGTCGGCGCATGTTCAGGGATGTGGTCAGGTGAGGCCAGGCCTCGCCACCCCTCTGGGCCCCATGGAGCCAGCCCTAACCATCTCCTGCCTCTAGCCTGGGACACCTGTCAAAGGCAGACCCTGGGGCCAGGCAGGTGTGGTCCACCTGGTGGCATGGACTTAGGCCACTGCCCTGTGACTTCCTGGGAACCCAGGGAGAAGAGCAAAGGAATGGGGCAGCTGATGCTATCAATGTTTCTGGAGATTTCCTCTACATACACAGCCTGTGGCCGCAGCCACAGATCCAACCCCTCTGTGCTGGCACTGACCCCCTCGACACAGGCTGACCTTCTGTGGCAGCTGTGCCCCCGTTAATGTGACCCTTAGTGGTCTCTCCAGGGGCAGGTGGTGTATCTGGGTCAGGAAGTGACCCATGCAGGCCCACCTCCTGTCCCAGGGTTCTCCCGCCCCCCACTTGGGTACTCCTTCCTTGTCCTGACCCCCCTCTCTGTGAGACCTCCTCCTGCATACCCCATAATGGAGAGGCTGTCTTCACAATGCCAGAGATCTGTCTCCTGAGCTGGCCTCTCTCCACCACAGGTTCGAGGTTGCTCCCTGCCCAGAGCCATGTTCTGGGGCGCGTAAGACCAAGGCGCCATGGCTGGGTTCACACCAGCTGGAGGTGGAAGGCACCAAAGCCAAGCCCAAGCCCCTTCTAATGCCCATCAACACATTCTCCGGCATCGTCCAATGAGCCCGAAGGGGAAGAGGCGCTGAGTCCGAGAGCCCCAGACCAAGAGGAAGTATACACTACCCCACCGACCTCCAAACACTCATGCCAGCAGCTTGAACAAGGCCTGGCTGCCCTGGGTGGCTTCTGGCTGTGAGTAGGAGCCAGCGAGTGACCTGAGCAGAGGGAGCGTGGCCGTGGCAGGTGATGAAGCAGGGCCCACGCCCAGGCCTGAGGACGGTCCCTGCAAAGCTGCGCACATGCACGACCCAGCTCCGTGCACAACTGTCCACACCTTCATTTATTTCTAGTTCATGCCTCTCCCACTCAAGCTCCCCATTCAGCCCTTAAAACCCAAGTGTGAGCTGCTATTTTGGCCCCAGGCACCGTGGCCTGGGGGAAGCTGGGGAACAGAGCAAGGGCAACTGCACCTGTTCTCTCCTGAATCTGTTCCTTTCTCTCCCTCCAGCCACCGCCCACACCCTGCCTTCCCCGGGCAGGTGTCTCTCCTGGATGAGAGGAAAATGTCAGATCTAATAAAGGCACACTAAAGCACTTTCGCTTTTATCTAATACCTAGCGACATTTGGGTTTTAATAGAGATCTGGAGCCATACTTGATCTAACCTAGTGAATCCTCTTTGGCCAGTTGAGAGTTCCCTGGAGTATTTATTGGCCTGTTCTGTCTGCTGGCCCACCCCATATCCCCATTCAGGTTGACTTAGGGACCTCTGACCAGCTCTGTCCCAAAACAGAGAGAGATGGGGATGCAAAGTAGTTTCAGAGGAGCCAGATATTAAAGACATGAACATGCTTGGCTTTTGAGTTCCAAAACTTACATCCAGATGTAAAGTAGGGATGATCAGTGTGACACAGAACCATTTCCCTCACCCCTAGGACTAGGTGTGTGGGGTGGCCGGGAAAGCAGTAGAGGGAAGGGTCCCTGGGGATAGTGGGAGGAGGTGTGTGGAAAAATCCCTTGCAGGTTCTGGGATCCAAGAGTAGAGAGGTTGGCACTTTACTTTTGGCCTCATTGCCTGGGGGGTGGCGGCAAGTCTGTAAGACCCCCTATAAGAGGGGGTTCCTGGGGGTCTGGGCAGATGAGTTGAAGAGACACCTATATGGCAGTGTGCCTGCCCCTCAGTGGATATCAGCCCTGGACAGAGTGAAGATGGAGGAGAGGATGGATGTGAGATCCTCCACTGAAGTCACCCCACCACCACCACCACCACAGAACCCAGGGAGAGAGAGGGATTAGTGACAGTCCCTGGGAGACTGAAGTGATTTTAAACCGGAAATGAGGATCCCTGGGTGGCGCAGCGGTTTGGCGCCTGCCTTTGGCCCAGGGCACGATCCTGGAGACCCGGGATCGAATCCCACTTCAGGCTCCCGGTGCATGGAGCCTGCTTCTCCCTCCGCCTGTGTCTCTGCCTCTCTCTCTCTCTCTGTGTGACTATCATAAATAAATAAAAAATTTTAAAAAAATAAAAAATAAAAAAATAAACCGGAAATGACTAATGTCCTTGAATTTGAGTGAGTTTACTGGGAGGTGGCTAGATATTATTTTTTTCTGCTATTGACATGATATAAACTGATTCCTATCAATTTTGACATTCATGGTTACTAGGTTCTTTAAGCAAACATTGGCAGAGTTTACCAGTTGTTGGAATTAGGTGAGAACTCTGGGCTCCTCCTGCAATAATCTCTACCAGCTCACAATAAAAGCAAGTTGTAAACCAAATTTTGCTACACATTCAGACTGGCGTTGGCAAACTGCCATCCCCCTCAACCCCAACCCCAGCTGCACGAGGTGCTCTGAGCCCCCCTTGCATAAAAATGTCACTGAATCAGTGGCTGGACACTGGACCATTTGGGAGTAAAGTCAAACCCATTTCAAAGGGCTGGATCACTGGGATCTCTAGGTTTTCTTTCTTTCTTTCTTTCTTTCTTTCTTTCTTTCTTTCTTCCTTCCTTCCTTCCTTCCTTCCTTTCTTTCTTTCTTTCTTTCTTTCTCTTTCTTTCTTTCTTTCTTCTTTCTTCCTTTTTTGATTGTATTTATTCATGAGAGACAGAGAGAGGCAGAGACACAGGCAGAGGGAGAAGCAGGCTCCCTCCAGGGAGCCCGATGCAGAACTTGATCCCAGGACCCCGGGATCACGACCTGAGCCGAAGGCAGACGCTCAACTGCTGAGCCACCCAGGCGTCCCTCTAGGTTCTTATAAGTGCTCACCCACGTGGGAAAAGCCTCCAACAAAACTGTAACCCATCCATGTGACACGAACACCACTAATTTCACCAGTGAAATTTCTCCAGTAGCTATCAGGCTCATTCATGAAACCAGTTCTGTTGATCTAAGATTGTTGATGTGCTGGTATTAAGCTGCCTCTGGAGTTCAGCTTTTGGAGTAAATGCCCCTAACTGCCTCTCCAGTGTGTGCTCCCTGATTGGACAACTGAGCCCCCTCAGGTGTCGATTAAAACTGTCTGATACATACATCCTATCACAGGGGCTGGAGCTCCCGCCTGGGTGGGGTGCAGGGGGCCACTCCAAGACAGCCCTGGCTCTCAGCCCTCTGGGTGGGGATCGTCTCCGCTGAGGAACACTGTGTCCCCGCGGGGAGCCTGCTTCTCCCTCTGCCTGTGTCTCTGCCTCTGTCTCTGTGTCTCTCATGAATAAACTTTAAAAGGTATATTCTAAAAATTAAAAATAAAGAAAGAAAACCGTGTCACCAATAATGCCTCTTGCGGGGGGTGGGGGGCAGCTGGCATCCAATGACACAGCTCTATGCCCTGGGGACAGAGAGCTGCCTTCCTGGAATTCTGCTTCGGATGGAGACAGACGAGAAAGGGGATGAACACGCGAAACAACCCCCTTGTGTGCTGGGTGGTGATGCTACGGGGAAAATGAGGTGGGGGAAGGGGTGGGGTTTGTCAGTGGGGGTGGACAGGGATGGTCCCTGAAGGTAACGGGGCGGTCCTTGACGGAGGAGGGGGCCCCTCTCACGAATCCCATTCCCGCTCCCCCCACGGCCCCCCAGTTTTCCTTGCCCGAGGCAGCCCAGGGACCTAACTCAGGTGTGCGGGCGCCCCGGGCCCTAGCCTGGAGCGCACCCCCAGGCACAGGCCCCACCCGGGCGCACGCGCGCTCACGCCCGGGGACCGCAGGTGCAGCCTCAGGTGCGCCGGCCCCGCCCCCACCCCACGCCCGCAGGTGCGGCTCCCGGGGGCGGGGCCACTTCCGGGCCGGCAGCCGGACGCGGCGGGGGTGGGGCGGGGGTGGGGCGGGGGCGGCCGTTGGCCCGGAGACCGCGGTGCCGCCCGAGGCCGGAGGCGACGCCCCGCGCCCGACGCCCCGCGCCCCGCGCCCCGCGCCCCGCGCCCCTCTCCGGGCCGTGGCCCCGCGGCCGCCCCGCGCCTGCTCGGCCCCCGCCCGCCCGGGACTGCCGGAGCCGGGCCGCCATGAGCGCCAACCCGCAGTGGGACGTCAGCAGGGCGCTGGGGGTGGCCAGGCTGTTCCACCTGGTGTGCGGGGTCCGGGACGCCTGCGTGACCCCGTTCCTGACCCTCTACCTGAGGCAGCTGGGCCTGGCCGCGCCCTGGGTGGGCGTCCTGATGGGGGCCAAGCACCTGGTCGCCGCCCTCTGGGCCCCCTTCTGGGCCTTCCTGGCCAAAAGCTACCGCAAAAGGAGGGCGCTCCTGACGGGCTCGCTGCTCGGCTCGGCGGGGGCCAGCCTGTTGATGGCGCTGGTGCCGCCGCGGGCCGAGGCTCCCGCAGACCCTCCCTGCAGCGCCAGCCGCGGCGCCCGCGCCACCGCCCTGCCCCCCGCGGCCGCCCCGATCCCCCGGGCGGAGGGCGCCCCTGGCCTCAGGCGCGCACCTGCTGGCGGTGTCCACGCCCCGGCCGGACGTCCACCCGGCTCCGCCGAGGGCTCCGTGGAAGGAGCCGGGACCACAGCCCGAGTTCTCCCTCCCGTGGCTTCAGGGGTGAGGGACACCGCCACGGCAGGTGCTTCTAAGGTGGGCAGGACCGCACCCCCTCTGCTTGCTGGGGGCACAGCCCCGGGAAGTCCAGCCAACTCGTCAGCAGCCAAGGGGGACGCGGGGGCGCTGGGCCTCTCCTTGGAAGGGCTGCGGGGGACCTTCCTCCTCTCCCTGGGGTCCGTGGTGTTCTGGGAGCTGCTGACGGCCCCCCTGGAGCAGGTGGCCGACGACAGCCTCTACGAGTACCTGGATTTCGTGGATGCCACCGACCGCTACGGAAGCCTGTGGATCTGGAGGCTGCTGGGCCTGTCGGCAGGTGTGTGCGGCATCGCAGCCGCCGCGGGACAGCTGGAATGCTTCGTGGCGACAAGTGGCCCACGGGGCGTGTTGCACTTCTACGGCTACTCGGTGGTCAGCACCCTGGCTTTACTGGTGAGCATTGCCTTTCCTGTCCCCATCTGCCGGCGACCGGAGCCCAGCTACAAAACCGTCAAGGCGCTGTCGCTGGTAGGAGGCGACCCCCGCCTCATTCTCCTCACCTTCACCGTGTTTCTCGTAGGAGCCGCCACCAGCGCGGTGCAGAACTTTCTGTTTTGGCACATGAAAGACCATGGGAGCAGCGAACTGGTCATGGGCTTCTCGGTGGCCCTGGGCTTGCTGGGGGAAATTCTATTGCATCCGTTCAAAACGACGTTGCTTAGGAAACTGTCGAGGATGGGCACCGTGGGGCTGGGCCTGGGCTGCCTAGCGGCCCAGCTGCTCTACTACTCGTTCCTCTGGAGCTGGTGGGCCGCCCTCCCGGCCCAGATCTTGAGCGCCGTCAGCAACGGGGCTCTGTGGTGGGCAGTCAAGGCCTCAGTGGAGGACCTGGCCACTCCCAGGACAGAGAGACCTCTGGGTGCCATGTTCCGAGGCCACATTTTCGGGGGCGGGTCCAGCCTGGGCAGCTTCGTGGGGGGCTTTGTGGTGATGTACTTCAGCCTGGCTGTGCTGTATCGGGCCTGCTGCGTGCTCCTGCTGCTCTGGCTGGCCTTGCTCCTATCCATCCAGTCCAGACTACCCCAAGAGCAGAAAATAAACTACTCGAAACTGCTGGTCATGGAGGCCAGTGACACGAGCGACTCTGAGCAGGGGACAGAACGGGACTGGCTTGTGAAGGCCATGAGGGAGGAGTACTCAGAATAGATGGGCAGACAGAAGATCAAGATGTGCTGATCTGGGAAGGCATGGGGATGGGGCTAGTGCTGGGCAAAAACTCACCTGCTCAGGATGAATCCCGAGTCCTGCCTGGGGCTGCAGGGCAGCCTGGAGAGAGAGGAAACAAGTCTACGCAGAAGCCCTACGGGATCATCTCATTGCATGATTTTCTTTACTTTTACGGTAAAAGGAGATTTAACTTTTTGCTGTAATCTTTTTTTAAATAATGGAGGAAAAATATATTTGCTAAAAAAAAAAAATTGCCCTTTGTATTCACCCTATTTTGGTGTGTAAGGTTTCCAAGAGGTTACTGGTACTGATTCTGGTGCTGTTGGTTTCAGCCACGGCTGGAGTGCTCAAATTACACCGGCAGTGCCAGGAAGACAGGTGGCAGAGGGGGCAGCTGGCTTTGTTTGGTGAGTCATGTGTGTTCCTATGGGTCCTAAAAGCATGAGCCTGATCTTATAGAAGCCATGCTGTGGGCAGGTGAGAATGGCAATGAAAACCAACACTCTTTTCTCTCTCCTGCCACTGACACACAGGTGCCCACACACACACCCTGGAGCCTGGGTTTCCAATCAGAGCAAAGATGGGCCCTGCACTATGTGTTGGGGGGGAAGGGACATAGGGTAATAGGTTTTCATTCTGACTCTCAAGTGTATGTGTCACCAGGGAGGGGTACGATCCCTAGAATTGTCTTCCATACGTACAGCAGAGCAAGGGCAGGTTCATGTCTTTGGATGCATACCTTGCATGCTCCACCTGGCACGATTTCACGGAGATGGCTTGCATCTGCTTGATTGGGGTGCAGCAGCCTCTGTAGGGTTGGGATGCCACAGGCGGTCCACATTTGTGCCTGTGCTTAGCCACTCAGCACGGTGACTTCTCAAACCCTCCCATCCTCCCAGGAAAAGGTCCTTTATTCCAGAAGCCAGATGCCAGAGACAAAGTCTTCTACCTTATAATCAGGTAAGTATAGGATATTGGATTTAGAAGGGTCTCATTTTACAATTGCAAAAATGTCTCCTAGCTGGGTCAGACATGGTTCTAGAAATGGATTCTTTTTCAATGTCTTCTAAGAGTTAGGGTATAAATGATCAACAAAAAATTACCTCTGCCTTAAATAATTAGGGATTCGTTTTTCTCACATAAGAAGTCTAGGGTTAGGTGGTCCAGAGATGGTACAGTGGCTCCATAATACTGCCAGGGACCTAAATCTTTTCATCCCTCTGTTCCATCACCTTCAGCTTGTAGATCCCATGTCTGTACACTCATGATAACAAGATGACTGCTGCACCTCCAGGCATCTCACCCATGTTCCAGGCAGGAAGAAGAGGGAGAAACAGGAATGAATGCCTTCCCAGAAACCCTCAGCAGATTTCTGAGTGAACCACAATATGTGGCCACCCAGAACTGCAAAGGAGTCTGGGAGGTAGGAATATTTTCCACCAGGCACGCTTACATCCCAAGCAAAATCAGGGTTGTGTGAGGAAGAGGAGGGGGCTAAGTGTTGGATGGTCAGCAAGCAAGGTCTAGCACAGTATCAAAAGTGGAATCACACCCAGGCCTATCTCATTGCAAGGTCTGTGTTCCTCCTTGCACGGTAAGCCAGCTTCCCCACATAAATGGCTTTAGCAATTCCCCACCCCTGCCAACAACCCCATGGCTACGTCAAATTCAGTATCTGCAGGTTACAAATGAGAAGACAGAGTCTCAGAAAAGTCACACATTCGGGCACCAGCAGAAACACCACCAGAGCCCTAATCTCCTTAGCCCAAATTTTGATCATTTTCTGCTGTGCCATAGTCCCCAAAGCCCGGCTGTGCATCCAGGTCATCTGAGCGTATCCAAGATGATTCAATGTCTCTAGGTGGCAGAGGGGGCAGCTGGCTTTGTTTGGTGAGGTGCCTAGGGTTCTAGGTCCATCAGAACCTCCTGGCTGAGGCCCAGAAATCTGGGCTTTTTTAACTATTTTATTTTTGCAAGAGAAAGAGAACGAGCATGAGCCAGGGGGAGGGGCAGAGGCAGAAGCAGGCTGCCCCCTGAGCAGGGAGCCCGACCCAGGGCTTGATCTCAGGACCCTGAGATCATGACCTGAGCCAAAGGCAGATGCTTAGCAAATTGAGCCACCCAGGTGCCCCAGAAATCTGTATTTTTAATGCAATCTTCACCTCCAATTTACAGATGACACAGTGACAGCTCTGCAACTTGCTGGAGGTCAACAGCAAGGAAGTGGCAGAGCTGGGACTCAGATGCAGCCTGGTGGCACCAGAGCCTGAGACTTTAACCACCATGTTCAATGGCTAAGTAACAGGAGAAAAGGAGGGAAATTCAGTATTAAGATTGAAGGCAGCTATCACCAGAGATTTCCTGGGATGTAGGCAAAACTTACTACACAGAACATGCAATAATATTAAAATAAAAACACAGGTGTGTCCCCTCCTCATGTAAACAAAAGGAAAATGGACAGGATTTGGGTGTAAGAAAGGATTTAAGTAAGTGTGGTTTGACCTGAAGAAGGAAGGAGGAGGAGGAGGCCAAGTGATGTGAGAATTGAAGGATCTGAAAGATTTTAAGGGGGAGGATACTGAGAAATTCACGTTGGGGCCCCTTTGTTAATAGGTGACAACCCCCCATGTGTGAAGAATTATGCTCCCGGTTGTGGGGAACCCAAGAATAAATCAAACGCATAATCCCTCCCCTCAAGAAGCTGATGGTCTCAGGGGGGGAGGTTTACAGGACATCGTGGAGAAAGCCACGCCAAGAGCATCGTAGGTGTTTAAAAAAAAAAAAAAAAAAGACAGATCATTCCTGACTCAATAATTCGAGGAAGATTTCATGGGGATGACATTTAGGCCAAGTTAATGGGTAGAGAGAGGGTGGTGCCTCGGGGAAAGGCAAGAAATACAGTTTGGCTGGAGCAAAAAGCATGTAGCGCAGTGCAGACAAGGCTGGGGAAAGAGCCTAGGGCCACGTCATGGAAGCCCTTGATTCTGTACACTTTGGGTGAACCGTGGAAGGTTCTAGACAGGGATCTGACAGGTGAGGACTACACTGAGATTTTTTTTTTATCAGCTTTATTGAAGTATTATTTACATATAACAAAACACACATATTCAAAGAGTACAACTTGATACCCGTTGACATCTATACACATACACGCCTATGAAGCCATATCACCACAGTCAGGGTAGTGAGTCTAGCCATCACCCCTGAAATTTCCTCCTGGCCCCTTTGTAATCCTTCCTCCTCCCTGGTCCTAAACAGTCACGGGTCTGTTCCCTGTCACTCTGCAGTGGTCACACTTACACTTACAGTTTTGTTACAGCCAAAGAGTACACCTCAGAACCAGAGAAAAAGGGGCACCTGGCTGGCTCGGTTAGTCATAAGTGTGAGCCCCATGTTGGGCATAGAGATTATACTTAATTAAAAAAAAAAAAACATAAAAGAATCAACCAAAAGAAAACACGTGTGGGGCAAGTTTAGGAGGATCAAACTTGACCCTTTGTGAAGGGTCAGGTCACCCACCCCCCCAGCCCTGAGGAGTCGAAGCACAGCTAGCTCTTAGAACATTGATGTCCAACAGTGCACGGAGTGCTGCCAATCGGGGGCGGGGGAGGGGGGCACCAAGCTTCAGTGTCCTTGGCTTTTCCTGGGGCTTCTTTACGGACCCCATGATTCTTTGAATCTCAGACTTCATTCCATCTTCCGTCCCCCTCTCCTCCCCGGATGTCAGGCTGATTTCACAAGGCTCAAAGCCCCAGACTTCTAACCACACAGTTGGTCTTTCTGCCGGCCCACCCCCCTCACCCCCCCACCCCCGCTTTGCCCTCCCACCATACTGCCTCTGCCTCACCTCCTTAGCATAACCACCGGTGCACTCTGAGAGGCCCACCATGAATAACAAAACACACTTATTATTTTTTAAAAGATTTTATTTATTTTTTCATGAAAGACACACAGGGAGAGAGGCAGAGACACAGGCAGAGGTCCCTGCAGGGAGCCCGATGCAGGACAGGATTCCAGGACCCCGGGATCATGACCTGAGCAGAAGGCAGATGCTCAACCACGGAGCCACCCAGGTGCCCCAGTCCTAACACATCCTGGTTCCATCTAAGAGGAAAGCAAACTGAGTAAGCCATTAACCTTTATACTCAGGCTTATTTAGACTATTATTTTCCAAGTGAGTTGTACAGAACACTTAATCCTAGTGTGGTAGGGACGCCTGGGTGGCTCAGGGGCTGAGCGTCTGCCTTCCGCTCTGGTCATGATCCCGGGGTCCTGGGATCAAGTCCCACATTAGGCTCCCTGCAGGGACTCTGTCTCTGTCTCTGTCTCTGTCTCTCTCTCTGTGTCTCTCATGAATAAATAAAATCTTTAAAAAATAATAATAAAGATTTTATTTATTTATAATCAATAAGGCAGAGACACAGGCAGAGGAAGAAGCAGGCTCCCTGAGGGGAGCCCGATGTGGGACTTGATCCCAGGACCCCAGGACCACACCCTGAGCCCAAGGCAGATGCTCAACCACTGAGCCACCCAGGCGTCCCAGCAGGTGAATTTTTTATGAGGGAAACAAGGTTGGAGACACAGACTGGATCCAGATTCTGGATGCCCTAACTGCCAACCTATGGGAAGGGGAGCTCTCAGAGGTTGAACCGTACCTCCCCTCTCTGGGCCTAACACCTGTGTACGGTAATGCTTATAATTCTCACAGCACGGATGCTCATTTTACAGCAGGGGAAACTGAGTCTCGAGAGATTGCTTGACCTAGTTGCCCAGCATCACAACTCTTAGGTGGTAGAGTGTGGCTTGAGCATGGATCTGACCCCTGCAAATCCCATGGTCCTTCCTCTGAACATCACACAGCTTCTGGGAAGGTTTTACCAGCCACTAGAGACAAATGTAAGTTTTTAACCCTCTCTTGCCGTTTGCCTTGTGAGCAATGGGTCTGAGTTGGGGGAGCTTTCCGGGGACAGGCAGTCTGTTTCGGGCAGACCACTGCAACCATCTAGGCAGGAAGTGTGTTAGCCAGGGTTTCTAATACCATCTTGACTAGTAATGCTAAAGCAACCATTTTCATTTCACTCCATACCTTGAAAAGAACACATCTAAAGTTTTAAATATGATGTCTGCTGAAAGTTTTATTAAGTTTAAAAAAAAAAAAACTTCCCTTCTTCATTTTCATGCCATTTACATCACAAGCTTTATCAAGAATTTCCTGCATCTTTTGAGAAGGTCACGTGATTTTTCTTCTCTAGTCCATTTGGGTGGTAAGTTTCACACTAACTGTTAATTCTTAGCTGACCCTTATTGGATCCTGATAAATTATTTTTAAAAAAAATGCATTGATGGACTCGGCTGAAGAGAAGATTTCTACATAAATGTTCACTTTGCTTTTTCTTTCCTTTCACTTTCCTTCACTAGTTTTGCCTTTATGGTTATACCAGCCTCGCCTTTATATTTTCTATTTTCTATGCAACTCATGTAAGAGTCCGCTGGTCAACGAATGGTAGAACTGTTTGTAGCCAGCTGTCAGTAGAATAAGTTTTCCTCTATGCAAGCTCTTCTACAGTTAGCTCTCTGTCCATATGACATTTTACATTTTTGTATATTTTTTTTACCCGTTTTCAAATGCATTGGTATATTGTCGAGACATAAACTTGTGCTTGCCTACTCAACATGCATTCTTCTCTCTCTTCTACCCAAATTGTGTTCCTGGCAGCAAGTGTGTTCAAGTGAAATGCTTACCTTCCCAGATTCCCTTGCAGGTGGAAATCTGCACAGAATGTCTGGAGAAGTCTTTGCTTTCCCCGGGCATAGGCTTCACCTCCTCTAGGGGCTCGGCCTACGCCTCTTCTTTTCTGAGAGGAGAAACAGCTCTCTGGCAACTCTAAGTTGACAAGCATGAACAAAAAATATGCCACACTTAGCTGAACATGGTCCTTTTTGCTTAGCTACTCTTATCAGAGATTTATGTTTAGAGTTGTCAAAAGACGTGTTTTGGGTTTTGTTAATTTTGTCCGTTGTTTTTGTTTTCTTCATTTCTGCGTTAGCTTTGTTGTTTGGTTGCTTCCTTTCTTCTTGTTTTTGTGAGTTTACTCTGTTACCTTTTCCCCCTTGGGTTACACACTCACCTCTTTTGTTCCAAGCATTTCTTGCTTTCTAATAAACGTCAAAAATATTCATTACCCTTATGTTTTGCATTAGTACAAACTTTGACATTGCAATTCAGTTCCAAGTATTTCATGATTTTTCTTGTCATTTCTTCTTTAGCCCAAAGATATCATTTTTTTCTAGGAATATGGGATTCTTAAATGTTCTGTTTTTACTAGATTGTATCTTTATTTCATTATAGTTGGAAAATGTAACTAATATCATCTTTTGGGAGATTTCCTTTATTTGTTAGGTATAAAAAGGTATGTGTATCAAATGTGCACATGTTTTAGCTCAAGATTATTGATTGTATTAGTCAGTTATTCTATCCTGGTTATTTTGGGTCTGCTTGTGGTATCATACTCTGGGAGTTGTGCTAAGACCTCCAAATATAATTATTGTTATAACCATTTCCCCATGTTAGCGATTTTTTTTTAAATGTATTTTGAGGCTACATTGCTGGGTGCATATTTGCTTATGATTGGTATTTATTTTTGATTTATTATTCCTTCTTAGTATAGAACCTCTCCATGTGTCCCTTATTTTTACCCTAAATTCGTTTTTTCTTCTGATGTTAAAATTGCTACCCTGGAGTTATTTCTTTCCCTAATGTGCCAGGCTTTTTTGACATTTGGTTTTCCAATTTTGCTTATATGGTCCTTGCTAACAATATATTATTGTGTCTTGGTTTTATATCTAATCAGAAAGCCTCCATATTTTGATCTGTGAGTCTGATACATCCTCACTTTTATTTATTAACTTTACTTTAGGACACATTTCTGCTGAATCATTTTGTGTTTTCTATTTATTGTACTTTCTTTCTACTCCTTTCCACCTTTGGAATAGTGGAAAGTTTCCTTTCCCTGGATTTTTCTGCTTTCTGTTGCCAAGATCAAATTATTCTGTAGAAAATAATACGTTCTATTTATGCCCTTCACATGGTTAACCCTAATGTATCATGATCCTTATATTTACTCTTTCCCCTGTCAATTTCTTAACCTTGACAGCTCTAGATGTTTCTTTAAGCAAGACACATTCCATTACCCTCCAGTCTTTTCTCCTCCCACCAGTTCCCTATTCCCCTCCCGCCAACCATGCTTCCAGTCTAGTGTGTTATACTTCTAAGTTATCTGTAATATATACATGTTTTTCAGGAGAGACACATTGCTAATTTAAGTAACATTACATTTTTCTAAGTTATATTCTCTTTTTTACTTTGTATAACTTATTGCTTCATCCTGGATTCATTTCCCATCTTGCTGAAGTGCTTCTCCTTTAAAAATGCTTTCAAGGGAGATTGGCTTCTGGAATGGTAAAGTGAGGACCTTGGTGAACCACTCTCCTATAAAAACAACAAAAATACTGGCAAAACAACTAAAGCCAACCATTTCAGAATTTTGGAAAGGTGCCAAAGCCACCAAATGAACTGGGAATCATCAATCCAAGAGAAATTACTGAACTTCAATAAGACAGTGGTGCTTGTCACATTTTAACTTGGGGTTATTCTTATCCTCTCTCTCTACGCAGCTTGGTGGCCCAGTAGCCATGAAACATCAACAGTCTCAAAGCTAAAGGAGAGGACTAACTTCTTTTGGAGCTCTGTTAAGAGCCCCATCCCTAGAGCACAGTCATTATTTTGTCCACTTTTGCAGCTACCTGGAAAACCTTCATTGCCAAAGTGCTGTGGTTACAGCTTGGCTCAGGGGGGGAATAAAAACTATATTTAGGGCACTACCAAAAACAATAGCAATCTGCTGGCAACACATCAGCTACCAAAGCGTGTGATTTTGGTTAGAGGAAACAAGGATCTGGCCAACACCAACAAAAGTTTAAGAGTAAACTCTGGATAACTAGAAAATCATAGAGAACTTTGAAAAGCTCCAATGCATTCCTGGGGATCTAGAAGGCTGCACAGTGTGTATACTTGGGAAAGACCTCAGAAAGAAGGAGGCCCCAGTCGCTTACCTCTGGCTGACCTTCAGGCCCTGTGTAGTCAGGATGAGCGAGCTAAAGCTGTTTGGTAAACTGAAGTTTGATGTGTGCCTTCAGAGATAGCTCCCCTTGTCAAAGAGTAGGAGACACATAGAGAAGGCATTTAGGGAAGTCTTTGGACCAATCCCTGGTTCACCACCAAATTATACTGAATGAAGAGTGAACCCTAGAAAACCAGACTTAAAACTAAGAACTGTAAGAAAAAAATAATAAAGGCTAGCAGAGAAGTCAAGAGCTGCACACTACAAGGAACATAGAATTAACAGAAATCATTTAGGAAATTCACTAAGCAAATAAGCAGCCACAGGAAAAACAATAATAGGGCAACCCGGCTGGCTCAGCAGTTTAGCACCACCTTCAGCTGAAGACCCAGGATCGAGTCCCATGTCAGACACCCTGTATGGAGCCTGCTTCTCCCTCTGCCTGTGTGTGTGTCTCTCTCTCTTTCTCTCTGTCTCTCATAAATAAATAAAATCTTTAAAAAATAATAATAAAAAACAGCGACAACAACAAACCTGGGAGAGGGAATCTGATTTTAGGTTGTTACCATATATTATTTTAAATGTCTAACTTTACACAAAAATTTACAAGCTCTGCAAAGAAACAGAAAATAATGCCATATACACAGTAAAATATACAGCCAACTAAAAATATCACTGAGGGAGCACAGATGTTTAACTTAGTAGACAAAGACTTGAAATCAGCTATTATAAATATGTTTAAAGAACTAAAGGGGGGATCCCTGGGTGGCACAGTGGTTTGGCGCTTGCCTTTGGCCCAGGGCGTGATCCTGGAGACCCAGGATCGAATCCCACATCAGGCTCCCAGTGCATGGAGCCTGCTTCTCCCTCTGCCTATGTCTCTGCCTCTCTCTCTCTCTCTCTCTCTCTCTCTCTCTCTGTGACTATCATAAATAAATAAAAGTTTAAAAAAATTAAAAAAAAAAGAACTAAAGGATGCCATGTCTTAAGAATTAAAGGAGGAGCACCTCGGTGGCTCAGTCAGTTAAGCGTCTGCCTTTGGCTCAGGTCATGATCCTGGGGTCCTAGAATCAAGCCCTACATTGGACTCTGTGCTCAGTGGGGAGTCTCCTTGTCCCTCTGCATCTGCCCCTCCCTCCCACTCATTCTGCCTTGCTCAAATAAATAAATCTTTAAAAAAAATTAAAGGAAAGTATGAAACAGTGTCTTACCAAATAGCAAAATCAACAACAAAATTACCCCCAAAAAAATTGAAAAGGAATTCTGGAGCTGAAAAGTACAATTATTGAAATGAAAAATTCACTAAAGGGACTAACTAGTAAATTTGAGCTGTCCAAAGAAAGAATCAGCAAATTTGAAGATAGGTTAATAGAGATTATCCAGTCTAAACAAAAGACTAAAAAAATAAAGAAAGAAAAACAGGGCCTCAGAGACCTGTAAGGTACCATCAAGGATAGCAATATACACCTAATTTGAGCCCCAGAAAAAGAGAAAAATAAAGAGAATAAAGAATACTTGAAAAAATAATGACTAAAGACTTCCTGAATTGATGAAAACACCTAATGTACACATCCAAGAAGCTTGAAAAACTCCAAGTAAAATAATTCAAATAGATCCACACCTAAACACATCATAGTTCAACTAGTGAAAGTCAAGGGCAAAAAAATCTTGAAAATAGCATAAAGAAAACTATTTCTCATACAAGTGAGCTTCAATAAGATTAACAGCTGACTTTTTATCAGAAATCATGGAGGTAGAAGACAGTGGAATGATATCTTCAAAGGGTTGAAAGAAAAAGGCCATCAATTCTATATGCAGCCAAATTCTCCTTCAAAAGTGAAGGAGAAATTAAGATATTCCCAGACAAACAATACAGATAACTTGTCACTAGAAGATCTGTTCAGAAATGCTAAAGGGAATCCTTAAGGCTGATACGAAGGGACACCAGACAGTATCTTGAGTACACATGAAGAAATAAAGAGCAGCAGGGGAGGTAACTATATACATAAATATAGAAGACAATATAAGTGTATTTTTGTTTTAATTCTTTTCTTCTCCTATGTCATTTAAAAACAACTGCATAAAGTACCAATTATAAAACTTCATTGATTGGCTTATAATACCTAAAGATGTAATTCACACAATAATAATAGTATAAAGAAGGAGTTAAGGAATGAAGGTATACTGGAGCAAAAGTTTTGTAAACTATTGAAATTAAGTTATTATCCATCCAAACTAGATTGTTTTAAATTAAAATGCTTATATAGTCCCCAGGGAAGCCACTGAATAAATAATTTGTTAAATGGTTTCAAAGAAGGTATTGTTGTGGTAAACTTTTTGAGGATATATATGCCTGACAATATTTTTAATTCATGGCCACATTTTTTTAAGTTTATGTATTTATTTATTTGGGAGAGACCAAGAGAAAGAGAGATCACAGAAGAGGGAGAGAGAGAACCAGACTCCCTGCTGAGCAGAGAGCTTGATGTGGTCCCAGGACCTCAAGATCGTGACCTGAGCCAAAGGCAGACACATAACTGACTGAGTCACCCAGGTGTCCTTCGTGGTCACATTTAATAACAGTTAAAATGCACAGAATAATTCTAGGGTTTGAAAAGTTCTAAGTCCTCTGAAATACTCCATTGTTATCTTGCATCCAGTTTGACATTGAGAAGTCTGATGTCAACATATTTATTGTTTCTTGTAGGTGATTCTCTTTCTCTCAGGAAGCTTTTAGAATCTTCTCTTTCAACAATAAAATAACATAATATATGGGAATAAATTTAACCAAAATAAAGGTACAAGACCTGTATAAAGAAAACTTTAAAACTCTGTTGAAGAACAAAAGAAAAAAGACTGGAACCCGTGAAAAAGCATATCATGTGTTTTGACAGGTAGACTCAACATCACAAAGATGTCACTTCTCTCTACCCAGTGGCAATAAGGAATAAGCAATCTTCCCACAGTAATGTGAAGGAGAGAAATGAAACAATATGACCTCACTCTAGATATCTGGCCCTCTTCTGCTCTAGGCTGCCAAGGGGGAGAGAGAGAGGGAGAGAGGGAGAGAGAGAGAGGGAGGGAGGGAGGAAGGGAGAGAGAGAAGCATTCAACCACCAACTACCTTCTCCCTCACTAAGATTTTCCTCTCAGGTTTTTGGTTTTTTTGTTGTTTGGCTTGAACAACAATTTAGGGGCACTTGGATGGCTCAGCAGTTGAGTGTCTCCGTTTGGCTCAGGGCATGATCCCGGGGCCCTGGGATTGAGTCCCGCATCAGGGTCCCCTCAGGGAGCCTGCTTCTCCCTCTACCTGTGTCTCTGCCCCTCTCTCTGTGTCTCTCATGAATAAATAAATAAAATCTTTTTTTTTTTTTACCCAGAAATTTAACTTCTCTCTACCCAGTGGCAATAAGGAATAAGCAATCTTCCCACAGTAATGTGAAGGAGAGAAATGAAACAATATGACCTCACTCTAGATATCTGGCCCTCTTCTGCTCTAGGCTGCCAAGGGGGAGAGAGAGAGGGAGAGAGGGAGAGAGAGAGAGGGAGGGAGGGAGGAAGGGAGAGAGAGAAGCATTCAACCACCAACTACCTTCTCCCTCACTAAGATTTTCCTCTCAGGTTTTTGGTTTTTTTGTTGTTTGGCTTGAACAACAATTTAGGGGCACTTGGATGGCTCAGCAGTTGAGTGTCTCCGTTTGGCTCAGGGCATGATCCCGGGGCCCTGGGATTGAGTCCCGCATCAGGGTCCCCTCAGGGAGCCTGCTTCTCCCTCTACCTGTGTCTCTGCCCCTCTCTCTGTGTCTCTCATGAATAAATAAATAAAATCTTTTTTTTTTTTTACCCAGAAATTTAATTTCTCACAATTCTTTAGGCTAGAAGTCTGACATCAAGGTGTTGTCAGGGCTAGTTTCTTCTGAGACCTCTCCTTGGTTTGCAGATGGCCTTCTTCTCCCTTAGTCTTCATGTACTCTTCCCTCCGTGAACATCTGTGTCCTAATCTCCTCTCTTAAACAGACACCAGTCTTCCTAAATTAGGATTCACTTTAATGACCCAATTTTACTTTAATCTTCTTTTTATTTTTTATTTAATTTTTTTTAATTGAGTAATGTTAACACATATGGTTACTTGAGTTTTGGGCATACCACATAGTGATTTGACAAGTTTATATGTTGTTGTGTTCACCAAAAAGGTAGTTACCATCTGCCACCATACCATGCTATTACAACACTGCTGATTAGATTGCCTGTGTTGTATCTTTTATCCCTATGACCCAACCTTTCCATAACTGAAAGCCTATGTCTCCAACTCACCCATTTTGCCCATCTTCCTGTCTCCTTCCCTGCTGGCCACTGTCCATTTGTTCTTTGTACTTATAGGTATGATTCTGTTTTGTATTGATTTGTTTATTCGTTTGCTTTTTAAAAATTCCACCTATGAGTGAATCATCAAGTATTTGTCTTTATAGCCTGGCTTATTTCACTTAGCATAATATCCTCTAGGTCATCTACCTTGTCACAAATGGCATGATCTCATCCTTTTGTAGAGCTGCATAATATTCCATTGTAAATACACACCACACCTCCTTTATCCACCCATCCAATCAGTGAACACTTAGGTTGCTTCCATGTCTTGGTTCTTGTAAATAATGCTGCAATAACTGCAGGGGTATGTATCTCTTTTTGAATGAGTGTTTTCATTTTCTTTGGGTAAATATCCAGTAGTGGAATTATTAGATTGTATGATATTTCTATTTTTAATTTTTTGAGGGAACTCCATACTGTTTTCCACAGTGTCTGTACCAATTTACATGTCCACCAACAGTGTACACAGGTTGCATTTTCTCCACATCATTGCCAAGACTTGTTATTTCTTGTCTTTTTTATTTTAGCCATTTTGATAGGTGTGAGGTAATATCTCATTGTGGTTTTTATTTTCATTTCCCTAATAATTAGTGATGTTGAGCATCTTTTCATGGATATGCTGGCCATTTGTATGTCTTCTTTGGAAAAAAAATGTCTATTCGGGTCATCTACCCATTTTTTAATCAGACTGGGGTTTTTTTGGTATTGAGTTGTATAAGTTCTTTATATATTTTGGATATTAACCCCTTATTAGATATATCATTTGCAACTGTCTCCCCCCATTCAGTAGCTTGCCTTTTTCTTTAATTGATGGTTTCCTTTGCTGAGCAAAAGCTTTTTATTTTGATGTGGTCCCAATAGTTAATTTTTTATTTTGTTTCCCTTGCCTTGGGAAATATATCTGGAAAATTAGTCCAATGGCCAATGTCAGAGAAGCTTACTGCCTGTATTCTTTTCTAGGATTTTTATGATTTCAGGTCTCACATTTAGGTCTTTAATCCATTTTGAGTTTATTTTTGTGTATGATGTTAAAAAGTGATCAGTTTTATGCTTTTACATGTAGCTCTCCAGTTTTCCAAGCACCATTTATTGAAAAGACTGTCTTTTCCCCTTTATATATTCTTGCCTCCTTTGTCATGGATTAATTGACCATGTAAGTGTGGGTTTAGTTCTGGGTTTTCTATTCTGTTCCATTGATCTATGTCACTATTTTTGTGCCAGCACCATACTGTTTTGATCACTACAGCTTTGAAGTATATCTTGAAAGATTCTGATACCCATGGTTTGCTTGTCTTTCTCAGGATTGCTTTGGCTATTCAGGGTCTTTTGTGGTTCTATACAAATTTTAGTATTACTTGTTCTAGTTTTGTGAAAAATGCTGTTGGTATTGCATTGAGTCTGTAGATTGTTTTGGGTAGTATGGATATTTTAACAGTATTAATTATTCTAATCTGTGAGCATGGAATATATTCATTTGTTTGTGTCATCTTCAATTTCTTTCATCAGTTTTTGAGAGTACAAGTCTTTCACTTCCTTGGTTAAGTTTATTCCTAGGTATTTTATTCTTTTTGGTGCAATTGTAAATATTTTCCTCTTAGCTTTTGTGTTCATTTCAGAGGTCCATCAACCTCCCTCCCACCTCCCACAGCATTTCTAGGGATAGGGGCAAAGAAATTCTCCTGGTTTTCAATTTTATGGGAAACCTGAAGTTAGCCTCATTTGGAATCCTGGTTTTGCTATGGCTCAGGATGAACTTAAATCTCCAAGTGTCCTTTTTTTCCCTTCTACCTGATGAGAAGTTTGGAATAGATGATCTCAAGTGGTGGTTCTAGCTCTAAAATTCTATGATTCTGTACAGTAAATGAAGAGGTGGCAGGTAAGAGAGATTGATATTTTAAGACTACACAGTTTCCAAGGAGATAAAGAGGCGTATGGGAGAACACCCAAAGAGAGAGTTATTAGCAAAAATAGATGTCAAGTTTGGAGAGTGGATGTCAATCAAGTTTCAGAGAACAAGGGGAAGAGGGAGGACGCTGGCAGAGGTTCACAAGGGAAGGGAAAACCTGTGATTGAAAGGAGGTTAAGAGGAGAACCAGCAAGTACTGAGAATAACAAACACGACTAATCATCACAGGAGCAGATGCAAAAGTATTTCCTTTTAAATTTATTATCAAATATTTCTGACATAACAAAAGTATGCAGAATAATAAAATGGACACTGTGTCCCCAGTGTCTAGTCTAAAATATGACTCATTACCAATTTATAGTAACCCTCCATCAGCACCAAGAAGTAGTAACTATCATCCTGAATTTGTCGACTATCATTCCCCATCGTTCTTCACATTTTTATTACATATGTGTGTATTCAGAGGCAATACTTTATCTTTTAAAAATCAGGTTGGATGTTTGAAGATGGAGAAGTATAGACTATGCAAATACTTATCTGAGGTAAAGCAAAGCGTCCTTGATGAAGTCCTTGTCCCTGGCAAGGAGAATAATAAAATGGATGGAATAACTTGGATCAGAGCATAAGAAGCTTCTTCCTGGGGAACCTGTATGGCTCAGTGGTTGAGCATCTGCCTTCAGCTCAGGTCATGACCCTGGAGTCCTGGGATCGAGCCCCACATCAAGCTCCCCACAGGGAGCCTGCTTCTCCCTCTGCCAGTGTCTCTGCCACTCTCTGTATTTCTCATGAATAATTTTTTTTAAAAAAGAAGCTTCTTCCTACTCATGTAGGTCTCTCCTAGGTGACAAGGTCACTGGTGAAGCTCCCATAGTTGGACCAAGAGCATTGGCCAGCTTCCTGACCCAGGGAGAGGGCCACACTCCTAGAACACCAAGGTCAGAAGGAAAAAGATGATTGTAGCCACTGCTGAGCAGAGCTGTTAGTTTGGACCAGTGGGAATTCTGTTCTCAGAAACACAAGCATTGGGAAATTGGGCATCAGAACACAGCAGGGAGTCATTTACTATTTCAAGGACAAGCCATGGAGAAGGCTGAGGTTTGGGGCCAGGTTCCAAGATCAGAGTTGGCCCATGACTAGCCAGTAAGAGGCAGAAGCCTCTTCCTTTTGCTGCAAGATGCCCTTGAAACAGCCTCTGTTGGAGCCTGTCATCCTCAGGCTCTGCAAACTGGCAAAATAGGGTAACAGAACCTTTCCTGGGTTCAATGAGATGGCTGCCTTGCACAATTCTGTTAGTGAAAACCCACCTGGGCCATGTTTAGACACCCAACCTGGCAAGGAACATAACTAAGGCCCAAACTCCAAGATAGCAAACAAATTAAAATGCACTGCTGTCAACACTAAACACAGTTTGGAGGGGGGAAAGTGAGAGGATTTTTATAATCTCACTTTTGAAATTGTCAATGAGTAGAACTCATTTAGTTTGCAATTTGCTTTGATTTTTTTTCCCAAAAATCTGTTCATAATTGGAAATTCTTGAGAAGTGAGAAAATCAGATCCACAGATTACTTTCAAATGTGTGAAATGCTAAAGTTGAAAAACTCATAAAGTTGGAATATTACGTTTGTATGCTTTTAATTAAACATTTATCCTTTATTTTGTGGCTTCCTTTTCATATTTTAGAGCCAATAATCATTTCCAGGCTTCAAACATGGTTGCAGGCTCTTGAAAAGCTCATAGACCTTGAGCTCTGTATCTACAGGTCCTGGAGGATAAACAACCCAGTAGAGGAATTTTTACAGGAGGTGCCTTAGTCTGTGGACACGGACTGGTTCCTTTGTACCACCTCCTTATCCCTCCCCACGCATGGCCACTTGAGGTGGTGGTAAGGGGAATGCCCTGAAGACAACAACCCCAGATGTGGTCACCAGAGTCTGTTTATTCTCAGCTCCCTCCCTCAACCACTGTAACAGTGGGGACTTTCCTTTGTTCGCTGCTGTATCCTCCCCACCTAGAAGAATGTCAGGGACAGTATAGGCACTCAACACGAGTCCCCGTTGAGCACACCATCAGCTCTGGGAAACAGGATTGGATGGTGGATAAATTGGGCTCCAGCTGTATCAGTATGATTTGAATGATGTCTAATGAGAATGTATTCACTTATTGTTCTTCTAATTAAAAGAGAATATAATTTTACAATGAGATATCACCTCACACCCAATCAGGATGGCTACGATTGAAAAAAAACAAATAAGATGAGGATGTGCAAAAATTGGAACCCCTGTGCATTACTGGTGGAAATGTAAAATGGTGCAGCCACTATGGAAATAGTATGGCAGTTCCTCAAAATATTGAAAACAGAATTACCATATGACCCAGAAATTTCCATGGAAATTCCAATTTCCATGAAAAAGAACTGAGAGCAGGTTCTTTTTCTCTTTTTTTAAGATTTTATTTATTTACTCATGAGAGACACACAGAGAGAGGCAGAGACATAGGCAGAGGGAGAAAGCAGACTCCCTGCGGGGAGCCCCATGTGGGACTCAATCCCAGAACCCCAAGATCATGCCTTGAGCCAAAGGCAGACGCTCAACTGCTGAGCCACCTAGGCATCCTGAAAGCAGGTTCTTGAAGAGGTATTTGCATAACCATGGTCATAGCAGCATTATTCACAATTGGCAAATATGGGTGCAACTCAAGTGTCTATCAACAGACAAATGGGGATGCCTGGGTGGCTCAGCGGTTGAGCATCTGCATTCAGCTCAGGGCATGATCCTGGCAAGTCTCACATCAGGCTCCTATGTGGAGCCTGCTTCTCTCTCTGCCTGTGTCTCTGCCTCTCTGTGTGTGTCTCTCATGAATAAATTTAAAAAAATTTTTTTAAACAAATGGATAAACAAAGTGTAGTACATACATACAATGGATTATTATTCAGCCCTGAAAAGGAAAGAAATCCTGTCACATGCTCCAACATAAATGAATCTTGAGGCTATTAGGCTGAGGAAAGTAAGCCAGTCACAAAAGGACAATGCTGCATTATTCCACTTATATGAGGTACCTAGAGTCATCAAATTCATAGAAACAGAAAGTAGACTGTGGTTGCCAGTGGCTGGCAAGGAGGAGGAAATGGGGATATGTTGATTAATAGGTATAGAGTTTCAGTTTTGTGAGATGATAATGTTCCGGAGATTGGTTGCACAATATAAATATAGTTAACAATCCTGAACAGTACACTTAAAAATGGTTAGGATGGTCAATTTCACATGATGTGTGCCTTACCACAATTTTTAAAAACACAATATTTTAAAATTACAATTCTAAAAATAAATGGGTTGGCATACACTTATAATTTTGAGTGTGGAAGACTTTATTTTTTATTTTTTTAAGATTCTATTTATTTGAGAGAGCATGAGAGAGAGAGTGAGCACACGCACAGCTGAGCAGGGAGTGCCATGTGGGGCTCAATCCCAGGACCCTAGGATCATGACCTGAGCCAAAAGAACCAGCTGAGCCACCCAGGCACCCGAGTGTGGGAGATTTTTTTTTAAACAAACACCAAAGCCACCCCCCTAAAATTAAAAAAAATCAACATATTTGGCTAAATATTTTAAATTTCTATGATAAAAAAAATCAGCAAATTAAAAGGAAAACAAAGAAAATATTTGCAGATGTGTGTTGGGCAGCACTGGTCCTAAGGGAAAGCTATTGTATGGGAGGAGGGAAGTATATTGTGTGTAGTCAGGGGAAATCAAAAATTGAAAAATTAGGATCAGTAGAGAAGACCATCAAAAACGTAGGATTACAATCCAGAATCAATATATCCTATATATTGACATATATTGACATAATCAATATATCTTACATATCAATTATATCCTAAAAATCAGTAAAATACAAAACAATTTCTTAATGCACATCGATATGAACAAGAAACATACAGAAGAAGAAATAGCTATACGTATGAAGAGATGAATAGCCTCATGAATAATTAGGGAAATTAAAACAACAATGAAATATCATTTTCTCCTGACTGGCAAAAAATTTTTAAAGATTGATAATATACAGGAAAATGAAGACTCCATATGCTTTTGGTCAGAATTTAAACTGTCTCCAAAGGCTCACCTGTGGCTTATGCAACTCATTGCATCAAGGCTATATTTTTGCAGCTCTCTCACCAGGGACAGAAAACAGAGCAGTGTCATTTTCATTAGATATCTTGCTATATAATCTACAATTTATATTTAAGACCAATAACCATTTGTAGTTTAAATTTGCAGACTCTTGGACAACCACCAGGTCAATGAAGAAATCAAAAGGAAAGTTAGAAATTATCTCAAGACAAAAATGAGGACAAACTTATGAGATGGACTAACGCAGTACTAAGAGGGAAGTTTAATAGCAATAAATGCCTACAATAAAGGAAAAGAGGGGATCGCTGGGTGGCTCAGCGATTTAGCACCTGCCTTCAGCCCAGGGTGTGATCCTGGAGTCCTGGGATTGAGTCCCACATCAGGCTCCCTACATGGAGCCTGCTTCTCCCTCTGCCCATGTCTCTGCCCCACCGTCCCACCCCCCTGTCTCTCATGAATAAATAAATAAAATCTTTCTTTTAAAAAAATGAAAAAGAAATATATAAAAAAAGAATACTAACTTTACACCTCAAAGGACCAGAAAAAGAAGAACATCACACGAACCCCAAAGTTAGCAGAGGAAAGAAAATAATAAAGATCAGAGCAGAAATAAATATAACAGAGAATAGAAAAAAAATCAATAAAACTAAGAGTTAGTTTAAAAAAATGAAATCAACAAACCCTTAGCTAGACTGAGGGGAAAAATAGAGAAAACCCAAATGAATACAGAAATGAAAGAGGAGACATCACAACAGATGTCTCAGAAATTAAAAGGAATATGGGCTATTATGAGCAATTAGGTGCATACAAATTGGATAACCCAGAAATGGATAAATCCCTGTAAACACAGAACCGATCAACAAGAAATAGGCTTAACAGATAAATAACAAAAAACAAATAAGGTGATTAAACTAGTAATTGAAAACCTCCAAAGAAAAGCCAGGACCCTGATGACCTCATGATCAAATTTTACCAAACATTCAAAGAATTAATACCAAAACCCCTTAAACTCTTCCAAAAAATAGAAGAGGAGAGACACTTTCAAACTCACTTTATGAGGCAAGCGTCTCACACACACACATACCAAACTCAAGGGAAAGACACTCTGAGAGAACTATAGGCCAGTATCTGATGAACATAGATGCAAAAATCATCAATAAAATACTAGAAACCGAATTCAACAACTCATCAAAAACAGAATACAGCAAGACCACATGGTGTTGATCCCTGGGATGCAAGGTTGGTTTAACATGTAAAAAGTGTGAGACACCATATTAACAGAATGAATGATAAAGGACACATGATTGTCTCAATAGATGTAGAAAAAGCATTTGAAAAAAAAAAAAAGCATTTGAGGGGCGCCTGGGTGGCTCAGGAGCCACCTGGTTAGGAGTCCTACTCTTGATTTTGGCTCAGGTTATGATCGGGGGTGGTGATATCAAGCCTTGAGTTGGGCTCTGCACTCAGTAGGGAGTCTGCTTGAAGATTCTCTTTCCCTCTCCCTCTGACCCTCCCTCTGACCCTCCCTCAAACCATCCCACCACAAGCACGTGCTCTCTTCTCTCTCAATAAATAAATAAGTCGAAAGAAAGAAAGAAAAAGAAGAAAGAAAGAAAGAAAGAAAGAAAGAAAGAAAGAAAGAAAGAAAGAGAAGAAAGAAGAAAGAAAAAGGAGAGGCACCTGGGTAGTTCAGTCAGTTAAAAGTTTGCCTTCAGCTCAGATCATGATCCTGGGGTCCTGGGATCCAGCTGCATCTGGCTTCCTGCTCAGCAGGGAGCCTGCTTCTCCCTCTCCCCCTACCCCCACTCCCCTGCCCATGCTCTATCTCTCAAATGAATACATTTTTAAAATCTTTAAAAAATAAAAATAAATGTTTTTAAAAAAGAAAAAGCATTTAACAAAATTAGATCTTGTTAAGCCATTGAAACACTCAGGACCCAAACCAGTGCCCGACCGCGTGCCCAGCACTGTGCTGTTCTGTATGGCAGGATACCACTTTTTAAGATATTAACCTAGATCTTTTATTTTCCTGCTATGTCCCTCCTGACCTTTTGAAGCAGATATTGTCTCAGAGGGAGGCTAGAACGGAGAGAACAGAAATGCCTGCTGTTTCCCAACAGACCTAAGTCCCACAGGAGATTGTACTAGATGTGTCCGAGGCAAATATGGAGACCAACAAGGACTGGGGTGGGGGCAGAGGGCAGGGGAAGCGGGGCTCACCCGGGGAAGGAAGAGGAGGGAGTTCTTTTTTTTTTTTTTTTTTTTTTTTTAGAGGAGGGAGTTCTAAGAATCGCAGACAGCCCTGCATCTTCCCCATGCCCACCCACCCCCCAACCCTGGGGAGGGCAGGGAGACCCCAGAGAGGGCTGGTGGTGGGTGATGGAGAGGAAGGTTCTCATGAGAGGTACGGAGGAAGCAACAGCAAGAGGGATGCACGCGGAGGAGGTGAGGGTGCCCTTAGCTGCTACCTGTGTGCGGTGCGCGGATGTGGCCCCGGGGCCACCTGATTCTATAGATGCACCCGAGGGTGCGTGCGCCCATGCAGCAGGGCGAGAAGCAGGCAGCCCCCTCCTCAAGGGGAAGAAGAGGGGAGAGCCCAAACTGGCTGCGCGAGGCTCCGGGGACAAACAAGGAGAGAAGCATCCCCGTTTGCGGAGCACCTTGCTGGCGCCCTTGTCACCCTGCTGCATCTATTTCCTTGGGGGCGCCCCTGGTGAGATCCATTGCTTGGTGGGGGGAGAGGGTGCTGAGGGTGTGAGGGGGCTGCCCTGCCCTCCCCTGGCCCCGGGGGCACCGGCGGGCTCCAGAGCGGGGCTGGGGAGAAGGGACTGGGGGTGGAGGGGGATGCGGGGCAGCGCCCCCAACCGCGCCTCCCCCTCGGGGCCCGTCGGGGGCCAGCAGGGGGCGCCAGAGGACCGGCGATGCCCCGGGTGGGCTTCCCTGCTCCCCGCTCCCGGAGCCGCCCGGGCCGAGAGGGAACCCCGCCCCGGACCCGGAGCGGCCGCGCCGGCGGGGGACGGAGGGGACGGCGAGCAGCCGGGAGCCGGTGTCCCGCGGCAGCGACGGGAGGGAGGCCGCCGGCGTCACCCTCCCCTCACCCCATCCGCGACTCCTGGGCGCCCACCTCCCATGGGGCCTCGAGTCTGGACACCCCCACCCCCATGAACTTATGCACAGGCCGCTGATGGGATCCAAGGAGGCAGCCCTCATGAGGGACACGTGTCAATATGGGCCGGACACGCCCCAGGGTGTGGCTTTTCTTCCTATTTTGGTGGCACTGGCCCTGGGTTGGCCCCCTCCACGTCCCTGGGGGCGGCGGCCTCTCCGGAACCAGCCTCTCAGCCTATCTCCACGCGCCTCCCTCGCCCCCCATCTGGTTCTCAAGCTCGGCCCCCTCCCACCCTGCCTCCTTGTCTTGTGGGCCATCTGTCCCATCCCCGCCCCTGGCTCACCCTCACACACACCCCTGATCCGCCCAGGACAGCCTTCCACCAAAGCCCCCCTTCTTGGGCCATGGGCACCCACACCCTGACCTCCCAGGCCTGGATGCCAGCATCTCATCAGGCCCAGCTTCTCCCGGGGGTTCCTGGGGTGAGGGTGGGGAGGGGGGTGGAAATGCAGGAGCAGAGCCAGGATTCCAGCAGGCCCAGGGTCAGCGGGGACAAGGGTCAGAGAGCAAAGCCGGGTTCCACAGCTGGTCCACAGAACCAGGATGCCGGTTGCCAGGTAACCAGATCTCCCTTCACTTCCCACCACATCATCCTGAGCAGGGATCCCAGCCTCCAGCCGCCTTTGCCTTTCCCGAGGCCCTCAGACCCCCCATCCTCCGTGGGACCCTGCGAAGCAGGAGGAAGGGAGAAGTGAGAGCCCAGCCACACCCCTGGGCCACCGTGTGACTGCGGGGACCCGGTGCTGGGGCACCACTAGGCCAGCAGCACCATGAGCCTGGGCATCATGGAGGAGGAGGACCTCGCTGAGTACTTTCGGCTGCAGTATGGGGAGCGCCTGTTACAACTGCTGCAGTGAGTGTCTCAGGGCTGGGGCCTCCCACAGCCCGCTCCCAGCCTGTCCCCTCTCCCCCCCATAACCCCATACCCCAAAGCACCTGCCTCCTCACCCCAGCACCAATCCACTGCCGCCACCCTCACCCCCAGCCCTGGGGTGCTCCCAGGATGCCAACCCAGCCCTCCCCATGCCACCGCTCTCCCTCACGTGGGGGATGGGGGGATGGGGCCCCTCGCCTCCTCTCCCCGGGGTGCTCAGAACCCACCTGCTCTCTCACCTGCGCAGGAAGTTCCCCAACATTGATGAGCAGTTGGAGTCCCCATCCATCCGGCTCCTGGAGAAGAAGAAGGAGGCCAAGATCATGCACCGAGCCATGGAGCAGAAGAAGGAGGTGGGGACTCAGGAGTGCAGTGAGGGAAGGGCCCCCCTGGAGCCTCCCAGTTCATGGGTGGCAGTGGCTGGAGTGGGGGGATCCTGGGTGAAGCTTCTGTGTTCTCTCTGGGGAGAGAAAAAGGATCTGAGCCTTGGAGGCAGCAGGGTCCCGGGACGCCCTGCTCTGAAGCCGGGGTGAGGTGGAAAGTGGGCGGCCTGGGGGCAGAGGTGCAGGGGGCCCCCTGACCTCTCCGCTCCCCCTGCCCCAAGACGTTTCAGCGCAGGATGGAAACGCTGAACCTGCGCTGGGAGGAGCTGGGCATCAAGGAGGCTCAGCTGAAGGCCCACATCCAGAAGTTTGAGCAGTTCATCCAGGTATGAGGGGCCCCCACCCTGCAGATAGCCCCTCCTCTCTCCTCCCCCCTCCTCTCTCTCTCCCCTTTCTCTTTCTATCCACCTGTCTCCTTCCCCCTCCCCCCTTTCCCTCCCCTTCTCCCTCCCCCTCCTTCCTACCCCCTCCTTGCTTTTACTGACTCCTTACCCTGAGTTAGCATCTCTTCACTGTTCAGCAAGGCCTGGGGCTTCTCTTAAGTCCCCGCTCATCACTGTTTGCCATTTCCTGTCTCCCTGTCGCTTTGAGCCCTTCTAGACTGCGCTTCCCCATCTTCTTGCCTGTGCCTGGCACCTACAGTGTCTCTGGGGACTGAAGGCATGGGTGGAGGATGACAAGTGAATGCACCTGCCACTGTCAGGGCTCGGCAGGCGGGGGTACAAAGATGAATCAGACAGGGTTTCAGTCCCGGGCACACACCCCCCCCCACCCCTCTGCCCTTGCACTGAGGGTCCAGGCAGGGGTTGGTGGAAGGACCAGGCACCAGAGTCCAGCCAGAGACAACTCTCTATCAGGCCTTAGCAGAGCGATTTGACCATCCAGATTTCTCTAGACCGGCTCCCGCTGGCCCTGATAGAGCCTGAAGGGCCTGGCCCAGCTCCGGGGGGTGGGGTGGGGTGTCCCTGGCCTCTGCCCCGGGGCAGGGAGCATACTCTTAACAGTGCCTGTCTCAGTCTGCACCTACTCCAGGTGGGAGAGGAAGCTGACGGGCCTAGTACGGCCTAGCACGTTCTCCAGGGGCCCGAGCCTTCGGAGAAAAGTAGTGGAGCATGTGCGGAGCGGCAGGAGATGGGGGGTGAGAGCTTCTCCAACAGCTGCCAGAGGCCCAGCAGCCTGGAAATCCTGGAAAACTGGTCCAAATACGGACCCCCCAAGAGTCTCTCTTTGCTTTCAGCAGGCCTTGGGGTAGGGATGGGTGCCAGCAACTGAATTTTACAAAAGCTCCCCAGGGGGTTGTGACACATAATTGGACTTGAAAGCCGCTGGTTTAGGGGATCTTTGGTTCTCTCCTGGGCTCCTGGGGCACAGAGCAAATCCTCCCTGTGCCTTCTCCCCCTGCCTCCAAGGGTCCTCTATCAGTGTGGCATCACTAGAGCCCTTGAAGAGGAAGAGGCGCCACACGAGTGCACGGTGAGGGGTGCACGTGCCCCCTGACCATGCGGGAAGGACTTTGCAGAATGAAGGAGAACGAGGTGTCAGTCTGGTTGCCGGAGCTGAGCCTGGTGTCTTTCTTTGAAGACATCAGTCACCTGTACCACCTGCTGCGGCCTCAGCCTGATGCCAGTCTGAGCCATGGGAATGGGTTCTCCGGAGTGGCCCTTGCCCTGCAGGGCTGCCTCCTGTCCCCCCTCCCTGGGGCTGGAGCACTGTTGCCCCAGCTCTTGAAAAAGAGGGGCTCGAGCCTCTCACTTCTGCAGTTGGAGAAATTTCGGTCCCATGTACCAAATCGGGAGAAAATTCAGGCCTCCTGGCCCAGTGATCCCTGCCTTCCCGGGCAGACCGAGGGGAGGACAGGGCCAGCGTCCCACCGGTGCCACCTCTTCCGCCCCAGGAGAACGACCAGAAACGGATCCGTGCCCTGAAGAAAGCCAACAAGGAGCGGGAGCTGAAGAGACAGCGGGTGCGCGAGCTGGCCAAGGCCAAGCAGGAGATGGCGGCCCTGAGGCTGGAGCACCAGAAGCTGAGCATCAAGCTGCAGGACTACTCCATTTTCAACAAGTACCTGGAGAAGGTGGTGGAGAACTCAGAGGTGAGCGGTCCCTCACTGTGCACTTTTCTCCCTGGGCAACTCTTGGGGCCTCCCCCGGATGCCTCTCACGTCCCCGTGTGACCACAGCAGGCAGGGACCCTTACCGGGGGAGCCAGGTGCGGGGTGTTGATCAGGTGCCAGGGGTGGGAGGATGGACAGCTTTCTGAAGTTCCAGCAGTTTCCATATGGAACTAATGTGTGTTCTAGCGTATATGGGGCCCAAATCTGTGTTAGGTCATCTGTGCTAAGATACTACCTGTTGCACCCACATGGTCCACTCATAATGGGGCGGGGCAAGCCAGGGAGACCACGTATCAAAGCAGCAAGTAAATGATAAGACAGGACTCAGATTCAGACCTGCGAAAAGGTGCGTCTCATGACCGTGGAGCTTGGCCTGAGTCTGGCTCTGAGCTTCATGCCCCTTCCGCCCGCGGTCTGGAGTCCCCAGCTCAGTTCATCAGCTTCCTGGCCGCGGAGGCCAGTCCTGCCCCTGGCGTGGCCTTCCCACCCACAGCCAGGCCCCGAACCCGAACCCAGGCCTCATCCTAGCTGCCTCCTCCTCCTCCCTCCCTGCAGCCATCAATCAGCAGATCTGGTCTATTCTGCCTCCTAAGTATTTCTGGAATTCGGCCCCTGCCCTTTCCTCATCCAGACCCCCGATGTACCTCATCCGGAGTTCAATGCTGCCTTATTCCTGGCCGCCAGCCTGTCCCACGGTCGACAGCCAGTGTGATCCCTCACCCCTCTTCCTCTCTCTTTCCTTCTTTTTTTTTTTTTTTTTAAGATTATTTATTGATTTTTTCATGAGAGACACAGAGAGAGAGGCAGAGACACAGGCAGAGGAAGACGCAGGCTCCCTGCGGAGACTCGATCCCAGGATCCCAGGGATCACACCCTGAGCCAAAGGCAGATGCTCAACTGCTGAGCCACTCAGGCACCCCTGCTTCCTAAAATCCTTTAACAGAGGACTCTACACTCCTCCTCAGGGGTGACTGGGCATTTTTTTCTACTTCCTCCAGGTGGATCTGTCTCTCCCCATCTTGAATGCAGGCTATTCATATTAAGCTCTCCTGGGCATCTTGAATTCACCACACGCACGGTCATCTGTAGACGGGCTGCTCCCTCTACCTGGGCTGCTCCCTCTACCTGTCCTCACCTTCCCCCACCTGTCTTTGGCTGGCCAGCTTCGGTTCATACCTCTGGTCTCATTTCAGCATCCTTTCTCTCCTGCCGGGAAGCCTTTCCTGGCTGTTCCCAGCTCCTCCGTGGGTGGCCCTTCCCCGCAGGAGCATATCCATGGAAAGGCCAGGAGGGCCGTTCCGGGAACGCCAGTCTATCACTGGGAATGGCAGGAGATGCAGCGAGCACTCAGGGAGTGTCCCCTGGGTGGCTGGAAGGCACACTTTGATCAACCCCTGGGGAGGTGAGTTGGTGTCCTGGAACTGGCGCTCACACCACCCTCTACAGAGGGAGGGTGCCCGGCCTGCGAGGTCAGGTCAGAGTGTCGTGGCTCCGGACCTGGCAGGCCACCTGTCCCGCTGGCACCGTCTACAGCCCCCACCAGAGGGGGACCTCAACGAACGTGAACAAATACCAGAAAGCCTTATGCTGAAGATGTCACCAGGGTCGGACCAGCCCCACCCCATCATAGATAGGGCTTATCAGTCTGTGTTATAACTCTTTCCCTGTCTGTCCTCCCTCCACACCACCCCAAGGGTAGTGTCTGGCTTTCTTATCTCCTGCTCTGTCCCTAGCACTGAGCTTATGGCATGGCCTATAAGTGGTTCTCTGTACATTCTTGTTGGATGTAATTATTTCCTTAGGAGATGTCTCATGCAGCTCCTCAACCCCCAAACCCCAAACTCCAGCCAGCAGTCCTCTAGAATCACCTGGGGCAAGGGGGGCCTTTAAAAAGTTTTTTTTTTTTTAATTTATTTATGCATGCACGAGAGACAGAGAGAGAGAGAAGCAGAGACACAGGCAGAGGGAGAAGCAGGCTCCCTGCAGGAAGCCCAATGGGGGACTCGATCCCAGGACCCCGGGATCACGACCTAAGTCACACAGTGCCCCGAGGGGATCTTTTTGGAAAATTCAGGCACCAGGGACCACCTCCAACCTCTTTATTAAAATAAATCTCTTGGAGGTAGAGCCAGACTTGTGTCCTTTTTAAAGCTCCCAGGTGACCCCCAACATGCCCACCGAGGACCCCAGCTCCAGCTGTACCTGCCCGGAACACACGTCCCATGGCCATACTAACCCAGGAGGGTGAACAGGTGGACACCAGTATCCTTCGACTTTGGAATAGGGTCTCCAAGCTAGGCTAGGCAGAGGCATCTCAGCAGGGAGTCGCAGGGGGTGGTCCTTCATCAGCCCCAGGGGGTGGGGGGCAGCAGTGCAGTGAGCGGAGCTCCCCCTCCCCTCTGCAGTTCGAGGAGATCCATGAGGTGATTTCACGCTACAAGACGCTGGTAAGCATGCACCAGGACCTCATGCAGTCAGCGCAGGAGGGCCAGGAGAAGATCGAGCGGGCCAAGGCGAGGCTGGCGCGCTACATGGAGGAGAAAGATGACGAGATCCTGCAGCACAACAACGAGCTGGCACGTCTACAGATGCGCTTCGACCGAGCCCGCAGTGATGTCATCATCTGGGTGAGCACAGGGGCCCAGGGGGGCTGGGGGCTCCAGGGCGGGGCGGGGGGAGGGGACAACGATGGCACGCATGCACACACACCTATGTCCCCTGCTCACGTCCCGGCCCCACCCGCTCCACAGGAATCTCGCTGGGCACACATCCAGAACACTGCAGCCAAGAAGACCCTCTTGCTTGGCACCATTAAGATGGCCACACTGAACCTTTTCCAGATCGTGAGCAAGCAGCTGAAGGAGACCACCACTGTGTCCCTGGAGGACACACACAAACAGCTGGACATGGTAAGAGGGGGCGCAGCCCCCCCCCGGGTCTACTGAGCCACAACAATTGGCCATCGGCCCAGCTGGGAAGAATGAACCCCCCAGAGTTAAATTAAATTCTTGAATTTAACAAGGATCGGAGTCACCTCGGGGCTGGAAAGTGTTGTCGAGCCCCACCTCCAGAGTGTCTGACTTAGTAGGTCTGAGATGAGAACCCACAAATTCCCATTTTTCAACAAGTTCCCAGGTGATGGTGCTGGTCTGGGTTCTGCCCTTGGAGAACCACCGCGTAAGCGCTAAGACCCTCTTGACTGCACTCAACATGGGCAGTAGCAGGGACCCATTGTTAAATCCAGTCCTTGTGCCAAACAGCCCTACTGACTTCTGGAGAGAGGCTGAAGGCTCGTGTCCGAGGCCCACTCTTTGGGAAAAGAGAAAAATGGGGAGTGAGGTGGGAGGGAAAATCAGCAACTTTAGTAGTAACTTAAAGGAAATAACCAAAATAAACCTTCTCACCATATGATTCAAAGCTGTTTGATGCTATACACATGCACGACCCCAAACCATCTCACTTCTGACCACAGGTGCACATATCCCACAGTTTGGGCAACTCCGTACAGGCAGATGCATTAGCCATGCTTCTCGTGACATGTGGAGAACCATGACTAATTCTTCATTCCTTTGGCAAAAGCCCGGGGCTCTGCTGTGAAATTACAGAATGTGAGCTCCAGAAGGCTGAGATTTGTCATTGTCTTGTTTCTAACTGTGTCTCCGTGTCTAGAACAGTGCTTGGGACACAGTAGGTGCTCACTAAGCAGCGAATAAATATGAAACACAAGCCAATAAAAGCCATGGATGACGGGAAGGTACTTCACCTGTTTGACAACAACAAGAAAGTAAAACATGGGGACACCTGGGTGGCTCAGAGTTAAGCGTCAAATACTTGATTTCAGATGGGGTTGTGATCACAGGGTCATGAGGTCCAGCCCCGTGTCAGGCTCTGCGCTCAGTGCGGGGTATGCTTGAGATTCTCTCTCTCCCTCTCCCTCTGCCTCTCCCCCCGCCCCCCGCTTGCACACTTGTGCTCTCTCCCTCTCTCAAATAAATAAATAAATCTTTCTTAAAAATAAAAAAAACCAAAGCTCACGAAATGTAAAGGATATTACCCACTGAGCAGCCCAGAAGAGGGATTTCCCCAAACCAGACAATCAGCCTGCAGCTCCAAGTATGTAGAGCAGAACTATTGACAGTGGAAGGCGATTAATAAGAAACTTGTTCCACAAGTTGAGCAATCCTCAAACTTTTTGCTATCAGGAGGCCTGTACACTCTTAAAATTTACTGAAGAGCAAACACCCACCCCCACCAAGAGCTTTTGTTTGTATGACTTATGCTGTTGATATTTACCATGTTAGAAACTCCAACAGAAAAATTAAAGATAATCCATTTTTCAACGACGACAGGAAGCATGCTTGATGGAAAACTACATTTTCAAAAAATTACTTTGTGGGACAAGGGGCACTTTTGCAAATCCACTTAATGGCTGGCTTCATGGACAACAGGTGGGTTCTCCCATCTGCTTCTGCATGCATCCTGGTGGTGACAAAGCCATGTCATGGAAACACCCCACTCTGGTAAAGGCCACTCTACACTCATGAGAGAACAAGAGAGAAAAAGACAAATAATGTATTTGTATTATCGGATTGCCCCTGCAGACCCCTGTCTCCAGTATTGGGGTCTCAGGGACTTGTGGATCCTCGCCTTGAACTATTGTGACGCAGGATGGGGCAGGAGGTGGCCACCTCCAGCTCCCTGACCCGCCCAAGCATTCCCTGCCCACAGCCTGGCTCCCAGTCCATCCCCTGCAGATTTTGAGCTAACTCCCTCTTAACCTCCATCTGTAGCTACAAGAACACTTCCTGTTGCTCAAGTTATTTTTAAAATATCCCACCCCATCGCCATAGGATGGGAGCCTATCGACAGACGTACGCATGATCAACTAGGCTGAAAAAATGAAAAACCAAGGACCTGGGAAAACCGGAGTTGCAACCTCATGTCAAGGCCCAAGTGAAAAATACACACTGTGGATTCTTGGATCGTAAAGGACAGTAGCTCCACAGAGTCAGTAGCTGGTTGTGCATCGTCTGGTAACAAGAAGAAAAAGCAACACGTGGTTCCTGTACTGACATGAGAAAATGTAGATATGCTCAGAGCAAATGTCTCCCAGTGCTTCAGTCTGATTGAAATCTCCCAAGGAGGCTGCGGAGACTCCCAGTGCAGGATGTGCCCAACAACATCCCTAAGATACATCCAAGCACAGGTTCTGGAAGGCAGCCACTTCCCTAGAGTGAGGAACATGGTGCCTCAGTACAAGTTAGGAAACACGGTTCTGCCAAAGGCCTGAGAATATTTGAATTCCACGTCCTGTGTCACGGAAGGCCAGGCATTAGCCCTGAACGCAGCCCAGCCCAAGCTGTCCGAAGCAGCACTTTCCAAACTGTGCTTGGCAAATCCTAGGACCCCCAAAGGTGGGTACATCTCCAGTGGTGGAATCGAAGGAGTCCATGGGCTGATACGTTTGCAAAACTCTCAGCGAAGCAAAGTCAGGTGGTCTTCACACACAGGACTTTGCTGTCTTTGCTATGGTTCTGCTCTGAGTTTCCAAGCAGATAATGTTTCTGAAGCTAATTTGACCACAGAACCCTTTGCGTGGGTGTCTGAGAACTTTTTTTTTTTTTTGAGATTTTATTTATTTATTCATGAGAGACACAGAGAGAGAGGGGCAGAGACACAGGAGGAGGGAGAAGCAGGCTCCATGCTGGGAGCCCGACGTGGAACTCGATCCCGGGACTCCAGGATAGTGCCCTGGGCCAAAGGCAGATGCTAAACTGCTGAGCCACCCAGGGATCCCCCTGTGACTGCCTTCTTTTTTTTTTTTTTTTTAATTTTTTTAAATTTTTATTTATTTATGATAGTCATAGAGAGATAGAGAGAGGCAGAGACACAGGAGGAGGGAGAAGCAGGCTCCATGCACCGGGAGCCCGACGTGGGATTCGATCCCGGGTCTCCAGGATCACGCCCTGGGCCAAAGGCAGGCGCCAAACCGCTGTGCCACCCAGGGATCCCTGTGACTGCCTTCTTGAGGCCACTTTCCCTTATTTGACGATTATTCTGGTTGAAGTATCAGGCTTAGCAGACTGGAAGGCACACAGTGAAGGCTGGGACATGGTCTGTTTGGGGATGGATGGCGTGGCCTGTTGCCCGGCGGGCTAACTCTGGTCCTCTTGCCTTGTTAGATCCAGCAATTTATCCAGGATCTGTCAGACATCTGGGCAGAGGTGAGGAAGAAGGAACAGCAGCAAATCCGGGTTTAAGGCTGCAGTTCTAGAATGTTCTGAGACAGCGACTCAGAAAGACTAAGTTCCTGGTGAGCTTGTGGTCCCATTAGCCCAGCCCAGCCTTCTGGGACCCCTTTTGTCGTTCTGCTAGCGAACACCCTGTGCTATGTCCCCCATCAGGCCTCCAACCATCCCCATCCCTGAGCATTAAATTCTGTAAGATGATTGTTTCTAAGTTCTGTCTCTTTTTGGTTTATTCACGGGGAAGACAATCCACCGAGGGGAGAAAACCACGCCCTCTTGAAGCTGGCCACTGAGGTAGTCTGAGGACTAGAAAAACAAACTTCAGGCCTGGCATCTCCTAGGCCTTGGGCTTGCACACGGACATAGACCAGCAGCAGGATGAGTACATAGGACCCTTCTTTCCTCTATCACTCAAAAACAAAAAAAAAATTTTTTTGCTCCCTCAGCCAGTCTGCTTCTCAGAAGGTGGGAGCATTGTTCCTTCTCCACCAAAGCAGATAGCGGAGCAGATCCAGAGGGTCTGCGGGATCCCCGCTGAGAGCACTGGGGGCAGCAGGTAGCCCTCATTTTTATACACCTGGAGACACCACCTTACAGGAGCACAGCAACAGTGGCACCTGTGAGCTTATTAGAAATGCAAATGTTCAGGCCCCGCCCCAGACCAGAGAGTCAAACTCTGGAGGGTGGGACCCAGTCACCTGGGCTCGCTCTTTTCTTTTCTTCTTTCTTCCTTCTTTTTCCTTTCCTTTCCTTTCCTCTTCCTTTCCTCTTCCTTCTTTCCCCCTCCCTTCCTCTTCCTTTCCTTCCTTCCTTCCTTTCTTTCTTTCTTTCTTTCTTTTCTTTCTTTCTTTCTTTTCTTTCTTTCGATTTTTATTTTATTCATGAAAGACACAGAGAGAGGCAGAGACACAGGCAGAGGGAGAAGCAGGCTCCCTGCGGGGAACCCTATGTGGGACTCCATCCCAGGACCCTGGGATCACACCCTGAGCGGAAGGCAGACGCTCATCCATTGAGCCACCCAGGTGCCCCCACCTGAGCTTTTTAATAAGCCCTCCAGGTGATTCACCTGGCCCAGGGCTTGAGTGGGAGAAGCTGGATGCCCCTCCTCTGCAGGAGGGTATAGCAGTTCTGGCCTCCGTGACTGAGTGCAAGCTGGTGTGCGCTTCATGCTGGGTCCCCCAAACCTCCCACAGAGCCTCCCCGGGACCCCCACGCCCCCTTTCTGGAAACACCCAGGAAGAGAAACTTGGAGAACTACAGAGCAGCCTGGCCGAGCTGCCCTGGCCCCAAGCATCCACACTGTGTCTCTGTCACAGGTGAGGGCTAGGGCGGTGGTGTTCCTGGCCAAAGGGACTTCTCTCTGGAAGGGGCAAGAGGCAGAGGCCCTCTCGAAAACCCGGGATGGCGAGTTCTGGGGCTGGTGCTCATCGGGGAATGGGTAGAGACTCCCGCCAGAAGGAGAATGGGCATCAGGGCCCTCCAGAAACGGGTTTGGGGGTGAAGGGTGTGCCTCTAAAATAGCTTCCTCTCACCTGTGAGCCTCCTGGGCTATGTCCTGGGAGGTGGGAGAGGGTGCAGGGCACACCATTCCCCCAACCCCACCTCCAGACGCAAATCCCCCCTGGTTTCTGCTGTGTCCGAGAGGGGGTCGAGATGTCTAGACTGCCAGGACTGAACCCACTTCCTGGGAGGCCTAGGGTCCCCTCAGCCCTGCCCCAGGTCCTTTCCCTCCTTCTCCTTCCCCCCTCCTTCCCATCCTCCCTCCTCCTTCTCTCTCCCCCTCCTCCTCCATCCCCCTCCATCCTCTCCTTCCTCCCTCTTTCTTTTCCCTCCCCCTTCCCTCCCTCTTCTGCCTCCTTGCCCCCATCCCTGCCCCTCTATCCCCCTTACCCCTCCTCCATCTCTCTCCTCCCCTTCCTCCTCCTCCCTCTCCTTCCTCCCCTCCCTCCTGCTCCTCATCCTTGGAGTATCAGGTTTCCTGCTTCACTGAAATGGGGGGAACTGTAAAGAGTCACACTTCTAATCTCTGCGATCACACCCAGGCTTATCTTACCCGACACGTGTTCACACACATGTGTGTATATGTCACTCTGATACTACCGTACTTTTTCAGGTTTCAAAAAGGGGCCCAGGCCCAGCCGGGGAGGAGAAATTCTGTGGGTCTAGGCAGATTTCTTGATTACAGGCAAAGCCACAAATCCACAAACTCCTTCCCAAGCCCACAGACGAGGGCAGAGCACATGCAGAAAGCCCAGAGATCCTCCTGAACTTCCCACTGAGGAGTGGCAGGGGGCAGCGGCTATGGACAGACCCTTGCTCCTGCCCCCAGGCACTTCAGCCCTGGGCCCTGGACCCACAGAAAGAAGCTCATGCCTGCCTGTTCAGGGCAGACTTGGGCTCCCAGACACATGAGGTCACCTTCCAAGAAAAAGATGGAGTGGAGGACCTGATGAGAGCATCCCCAGCAAGAAAAGACACCATCTCTTTAAAGCAGAAAGAACTGATTAGTTCCAGAAATGAGTGGTTCTCATCAGCAAAGGCAGGAAGTTAGGGCTCTGGGTGTTTTATGGGTAAAGGGAGGCAAGAGGAGGGGAGACCTCTGCAGGCTCCCTCTCTGTGCTGGAACATACCATTCCTTGCTGAACCTGCTCACTCTTCCAGATGGAAAGGAGGGGAGGAGGTAGGATGGAGGAGGGTGGCCTCTGTGTGAAGGAGCCCAGCCCAAATGCACCCAGGCAGATGACTCCTCCTGTCTGCCACATGGAAGGCCATGCCATACACACACCCCGAAGGCCAGAGGTGAAAGCTTTTTGGAGCCATCTCTGTCTCTCCCCAGCTGCTGGAGAGTCCGTGCTTCTATGAGATTAGCTTTTGGCCTTTGGGATCAGACCCGCCCTCACACAGACTCTAATTACCCTCTATGCCCCTTCCCAGACTCCAGGCTGGGGTTCCCACATCTTTTGTGCAAACTGGAGGTGCTCTGAAACCTTCTGGGTTTCTCTTCCCCTTCTCCCACACAGACGGCCATGGCACTGGCTGAGTGGAGGCCTCACCTCAGGAAATTCACCCTCAAAGGCCTGACGTTTCCCATTCCCAGTGCTTTCCACCTCTGGAACTTTTAACGTTTTGACATTGAGGCAGCTCCCAGTGTAGACCAGGAGTGATTAGAGGGCAAGTAGCCATTTTAGGAATTTCATGAGGACATGAGTTGGATTTAGAAACATCCAACAGAGTGAAGCTAACTGTGTGGAGATGCAAATTAATTGTATTAGTTTTCCTGTGTGTGTAATTTGTCCACAGACCTAGAGCCTTAAACCAACACCCACTAATTACCCCACAGTGACAGGCCAAAAGTCCACAGACGCAGCCGGGCTCTCTGCCCAGGACCCTAAGGACCAACATCATGGTGTTGGTTGGGTCAGGCCCTTACCTGGAGAGTCTAGGGAACAACCCACTTCAAGCCTCTTCAGGTTATTGGCAGAATCCAATGCCTTGCAACCGTAGATCTGAGGTCCCCATGTCCTTGCTGGTTGCCAGCTCTCTGACAAGAGACCATCCACATTCCTTGTCATATGCCATGTCCTCCATCTTCAAGCATGACAGTGGACTCGTCATGCTGTAGACCCTCCTGACTTCCTCTTCCAAACCCAACCGTAGAAAACTCTCTGCTTTTAAAGGGCTTATGATATTTGGTTAAACCCATCCAGATGATCTCCCTTTTGTCATAGAACGTGGGAATCACACCAGGGAGTGAAGGTCATGGGCGCCATCTTAAAACTTAGCATTTCACACTGATCAAGACATCAAAACACCTTGAGAAAGGAGGGGGGTGTTGTAATGTGGGGGGTCACAGGCCAAGACGAGGTATGGAGAGAAGGAAACCTTTCAGATGTGCACCTAACCCAACATTTATGTTGGGGCTTACTGCCTACTATGGGGTCAATAAATGGACATGAGTCAGTTCGGGAATCTCCTAATATTTCATGAAGTTTTTATATACATGCATGTACAGATTTTTCATGAGTGAGGGATTGGGGGTAGAGGTGAGAGAAAGTCCACATCTTTCAGTAGATTTTTCTAAGAATCTTGACATAACAAGATTAGGAGGTACTGCTTTTTTTTTTTTTTTAAGATTTTATTTATTCATGAGAGACACAGAGAGAGAGGCAGAGACACAGGCAGAGGGAGAAGCAGGTTCCCTGTGGGGACCCCGATGTGGGACTCAATCCCAGGACCCCGGGATCATGCCTGAGCTGAAGGCAGGTGCTCAACCACTGAGCCACCCAGGCGTCCCAGGAAGTACTGCTTTTTAAAAAATGAACAGCTTTATTGAGAATTCATATACCATATAACTCCTTCATTTAAAGTATACATTTCGATGATTTTTAGTATGTCAACAGACGTGTGTGACCATTTCAGACATTTCCATCCCTCCTCCCCAAAAAACCCATCATACCTGTTGGCAATCCTTCCAGTTTTCTCCCAAACCTCTAGTGCTGGGCAACTAATAATCTACTTTCTATTTCTCTGGATTTACCTATTCTGAGCACTTCATATAAGTGGAACACACTAGGTTGTCTCTTGTCTTTGGCTTCATTTACTTAGTACGATGTGTTCAAAGTTCATCCGTGCTATAGTGTGAATGAATGCATCATTCCTTTTTAAAGCTGAATAATATTCCATTACATAGATATACCACATTTTACCAACCCAGTCATCAGTTGATGGGCATTTGAGTTGTTTCCCCCTTTGAGCTACTGTGTGTGAGCGATGTTGCTGTGAACATTCTCATACAAGGTTCTCTGTGGACATAGGTTTTTATCTCTCTTGGGTTATATTCCAGGAATGCAATTGCTGGTTCATATGGCAACTCTGTTTACCCTTTTTTAGGAAGTGCTAAACCGTTTGAAATGACTTCATTTTGAGATAACCTAGGGGCACTTTCATTTCAAGGATTAATGGCAAGTTGGCAAAAAGGACAGCCAGCTGGCAAGGAAGAGTCAGAAGAAAAACCAGGATTTGATGAGACAATGACCCAGGGCACAGTAGGAGATTGATGACTATAACACCCATTTACGGGCTGTCCAGTCTCCAAGGAAGGGGGCTGGACCATGAGGTAGGGGCCAGGCAGCCCCCCAGCCCTATCTATAATTCCCTTCACAGCCCCCACATGCACCACCCATCTTCTCCACCCTCCATCTCACACTTGGGCTTCAGAACCCCCATGCCAATCGACAAAGAGTGATGTCATTGAGTGCCTCCTATTTGCCAAGCGCAGATAGAAAGGAAGACGACAGTTTAGCAAACCATTGGTGTGCATTCTGCCTCTTGGGGTTTATGGTCTCTTGGGAGAGACATTGAAGCAGTGGTTATAAATACTTAAATAACTAAATAACGATCAGTGCTCAGCTGTCAAGAGGTATTGGATTCTGAACTCACATAAGGGGGTAAAGAACCAACCAAGCCCTTCCGAGGAAGCTGTGTAATGTTGAAGAAGAGATGTAGAGATGACTATGACGGTTTTTAGCCAGATGATGGTGGGAAGCGGGTGGGAGTTGAGTAAGGTTGTCCTAACACAAAATGGGAACACCCTGGGTCTGAAAGGGATGGCTCAGAAGGCTGGTGTCACTGGACCAGGGAGAGGCAGGGTGGAAAACAGGCAGGGCTGAATCACGCTGAGGCTGTTGGGGAGGTCTTTCCAAGGATCTTGTTCTTTATTCCAGCCTGAAGAGCATGTAGAGGGTTTTATTAAAGAAAAAAATTAAGCACAAGAGGCCAAAGGTTGAGCTCAGAGTAGAAGTTTGTTTTTTGTTTGATAGTGAGAGGCTTAGAAATACATTTGGGGTGGGAGGGTAGGCCTGGGGGCTCAGTCGGGTGAGCATCTGACTTCAGCTCAGGTCATGATCCCGGGGTCCTGGGATTGAGCCCCGAGTTGGGCTCCCTGCTTGGAGGGAAGCCTGCTTCTCCCTCTCTCCCCTCCATACCCCCGCTCATCTTTGCACTCTTTCTTTCTCTCTCTCTCTCTCAAATAAATAAATGGAAAGAAAGAAGCCAACCTACCCACCCGGTGTGGCACAGAACCGAGGATCCAGAGAATGAGGTTTGGGGGACAAGAAAAGGAGTTGATCTTTAAACCTGCAAAAGCAAAGCCCGCAGACCTCTGTCCTACGCTAGAAAGGCAAGTCTGACCAAATCTGAGCCTCATCAGGTGGGCGCAGGGTCTCAGCCCCACCAGATGGAGCACCTTCCCCAGGGGGCCGCCCCCTGTTGGATGCCAGGCAAGGTGTCTGGCTCAGTATGACGGCTCACACTCGTCTTAGCAGGTGCCAGACCTGCACTGCTGGCCACGGTCTACACGGCGAGTCCATTTTAAGCCAGGGAGGAGCGTGGTCCGACGTGCCCTCAGAAAAGATGGTTCTGCCTCCTGTGAGTGTAGAATAGACTGGATAAAGCACAAAGGAGGGTGGCAGGGGGGGCTGCAGGGAGACTATCCTGCTAACCGATCTTTTTTTTTTTTTAACTTAGAAAAAAATTATGACTGCTGTTTAAATACGAAATGCATGCCTCTTAAAAATTGCATTGAGCTCATCCATGGAAAGAACCAGAGTGACGTAAAACCCAGTTCAAAGGAGAATTTAAAGAATAGACACATATAGAGACGGTCTGGAGAGCCGAAGTTACTTTGCTTATAGATGCAAAAAAATGGTTGAATGGTTGGTGCCACAGGACAGAAGCCAATTGCATCTTCCGTGTACCAAGTTCACTCGAATTTCTATGCCCAGGAATCATCATCTGCGTCGCCTCTGTAAGGGAACTTCCGTCTCTACGGGGTTGCAGAATAGAGTCCTGATTTTCCCTGCTTGAAAGCTGGTCACAAATGTCACCGACAGCCTGGGGCTGTTGCAATGGTCTTGGCAGACCTGGACTTGTGCGGAGGATCTACGGGAAGTAGACCCCAGTGGGGTGTTGCAGTGGGACTGGGGTGAGCAGTGTCCACACATCCCTGCCCCCACCCCCACCCCCCGCTCTCCATGGCAGATTCTGAGACACCTCAGGAGGCCTGGAGCTCTTCAGAATCCAGGGTAACGCTTTCGGCCTCGAGGCTTCCTAAGCTCCTGGCTGCTTAGCGCTGTGTGCTTCCTGGGCTTCCTACTTTTCCTAAATCTTAATGCTCAAGTATTTTTATATATAATTGTATGTATGTACGTATGTAATGTATATATATATATATGTATATATATATTCACTATTTAAGTGCCATCTCCTGCTTGCAATTTTTTTTTTTAAGATTTTATTTATTTATTCATTCAGAGAGAGCGAAGAGAGAGGCAGAGACACAGGCAGAGGGAGAAGCAGGTTCCATGCAGGGAGCCCGATGTGGGACTCGATCCCAGGACCCCGGGGTCACGACCTGAGCTGAAGGCAGACACTCAACCACTGAGCCCTCCCCTCCTAATGGTTTTAAACAGACTACTGGCCTAGACTCTGAATTCCATGACCTTGGGCATGCTCCCTAATCTCTGTGTGCCTCTATGTCCTCCTCTGTGACACGGAGACCGTGGCAAGCAGCTCACAGGATTGCTTTAATGATTAAAGCATCACTTAATCCCAGACCTGGGACATGGGAAGTGTGGGGTATTTTCTGTCGTCGTGATTCCAGCCATTGAAGGAATTCACGAGCCATCGTTTTCGGTTTCATTCTGCTCTTGGGGAGCTGGAGTTTGGGTTCATGACCAGTCTCCATCGACACTGGGGCTCTTGTCTCATGAGCGAGGCTCAGGAGTGAACACACACAGGAAGACTCAACCATGGTAACAAACAGCAAGCAAGAGAACCTTCAGCATCATCCTCATCACGTACCTCTTGACACCCCCAAGCGTGAGTGCGAGGCGCCAAAGAGGGGATGCTGGGACGATGGGCACCCACCTCACTGTGTTGCCCCAACCATCCCAGGGGGGAAGGAATCACTGAAAATATCAAAGTGTCCTCTTCCTTCTCGGAGCACAGCAGGTGTGATGAAGACAGAGGGTAAGGGTTGTATGTAGGGCAAGTTTTTGCCCATTCTTCTGTCCTGTCCCCCACTGTTTCCTGAGTATGCCCTCCAGGGTCCTATCAAGCTCCTGGAGGGAGAGCCTGAGGACTGCTTAGCAGAAAGTCTACACAGTACCCCTCATCATGGGAAGTACAAGCAGAGCTTAAAATACGAATACTAATAATTATTACCATCACAGATTTTTTTTAAGATTTTATTTATTTATTCCTGAGAGACACACAGAGAGAGAGGCAGGGACACAAGCAGAGGGAGAAGCAGGCTTCCTGCTGGGAGCCTGATGTGGGATTTGATCCTAGGACCCTGGGATCACACCCTGAGCTGAAGGCAGATGCTCAACCGCTGAACCACCCAGGCATCCCCCCAGTCAACATCTTGACTGCACTTCCTGAGAGACCTGGGGCCAGAATCATCCAATTCAGCTGCTCCAGATTCCAGATCCTCAGAATTCATGTGAGATGATAATATTATTGGGGGGAGGGGCGGTTGGGGGGATTTTTTGTTTTGTTTTTTTGCAACCTCACTTTCTCAGACAGCCCTGTCTTGGCTGACAGCCTGATCTAAAGCAGCCACCCTATGACTCTCTAGGATATAAGTCCGTCATATTTTTTATACCACCTACTACTATTTAATTTCCTTATTCATTGTTTAGCTGGCTCCACTATAATTTAAGCTCCTTGAGAACAGGAATAGTTTTCATCTAATTCAGAGATGTGTACTCACTGTCTGGAGCCCTTCCTGGTACATAGTAGGTGCTCATTAAGTGTTTATGGAGTGAGGGGTGCCCGGGTGGCTCAGATGGTTAAGCATCTGCCTTTGGCTCAGGTCAGGATCTCTGGATCCTGGGTTTGAGCCCCACATCGGGCTCCCTGCTCAGCAGGACATCTGTTTCTCCCTCTCCCTCTGCTTCTCCCCCTTCTGTGTTTTCTCTCTCTCTCTCTAATGAATTTTTTTAACTTTCAAAAAAAAGTGTTTGTGGGGTGAATAAAATGAATGAAGTATATATTCTTTCATGAAAGGGGCTGTGTTGATCTTTGGATCTGCACAATTCTGAATGCAATAGCTTGGCTGTGATCGCAGCTCACTTAACATTCCAGGACAAAAATACTTGTTATAAGACAATAAAGAGGTAAAAAAACAAATCATGGGAATCCCAGAATCCCTTATAAAACATGTGCGATCTTACTGTTTTATGCTCCTGAGTTTGAGGCCATTTAGTACTCCGGAGTAGACAACTATTACAAGTAACGAAGTCTGTTGTGTTTTCTTTTTTTCTTCCTAATAATTTGAAAATAAGTTGCAGACATCAAGACCCTTCAGGTCTAAATATTTCACATTTTTTTTCTAAGAACAAAAACACTGAATAATTTTATTTCACCCATGAATTCAATTGCACCCATGAATTAAATGTGTCAATATGGATTAAATAATATCTAATATACAGTTTATAAATTTTCTCCAGTTGTCCCCCAAAATATCCCAATGGTTCCTCACTTCATTTAGAGTAAAAGACAAAGTCCTCACGGAGGAAGCCATGAGGCCCTCCATGGTCAGCTCCCACCCCCACCCCAACACCTCTCTGACCTCATCTCTTATCCTCCCCCTGTTCACTCCTCTCCAGCCCCACCTCCACCTTCCTCCACTACTCAATGCACATTCTCACCTCGCAGCCGATGTTGTTGCAAGTCCCTGTGTGCTGTATGCAATCCCTTCTCACTTCTTTAAAGTCTTGGCTCAAATGGCTCTGATATCTCCTCCTCTTTAGGGTCTACCATGGTTACTACCCATTCTCTAATTTCAATCCTGTAGATTTTTCTCCATAAAATATCCTCTTGGAACATACTGCAGGATTTGCTTGTTGATTCTGAGTGGCGTTGTGTCTCCTCTACTAGAACATGAGCCCCATTGCAGCAAGGGTTGTCATCCATGATCACCTCCACATTCCACTGCCCACACGGGTGCCTGGTGCAAACATCAGTGGACATTTGATTTGTAGGATCAGTGAGTGAGCAAATGAAGGAAGAGCCCAGGGAAATGCCTCCCACAGTTGCTGACAAAGGGGATGATGGGTGGTGGCAAAGGGGATGATGGGTACTGTGATGATAATGAGCTAAACACCAAGCTGGGGAGCTTGGCCACATTTCGGGGAGACCCAGACATGATGAGAGTGAGTCTTGCTAGCCAGAGAGGGATTGAGGGACCATGGTGTGTGCTGGATCTCTTACCCCAACCACCATGATGTTCTGTCTCCCATCCTGTATTTTAGAACATCTCTCTTACCTCTCAACATTTTTAGACTCTCCTTTAAGAAAGAGTTAATGACACTAATAATCGCTGGCATGTTGTATTAAGTGCTCCCCATGTAACAGTCATGATGCCAGACCCTTTAAACCCAGTGTCTCAAAGGTAATCTTCTCAGTAATCCTACAAGGCGGGTTTTACCGTAAATCTCATTTTCTGGACAAAGATGATTCAGAGGTTTTACTGACTTTTAAAATTCATATTTAACATGCTGACCTTATAATTCAAAATATCTAGTTCTTCCTTAAGCTTCAGCTTACAACTATGATTCTATTTATGTCCAACATATTTTAACTATCACTTCTGAAAGGAGTTCGAATGTGTGATCTGGTGACAAAGTTAAATTCCTTTAAGCATTTTAAATTGCGAGTAAACATTTATTATGTTCAGTTTCCTCTTCTGTACTTCCATGGTCTGACAAGACAAACACAATCTTTCCAAGCATTTAAATTTAAATCATTCATCCAAAAAATTAAACCTAAAAATGTGGTGAAATTTGAGTTCTCATAAATATTCCAGCATTAAATGTAAGTTTAAGAAATTTTGTGTTTAAAATTGTAAATCTGAATCAATGACATACTAATTTTCAATTGGAATTCCAAGATCTTTTTTCAACTTTATTCATTTATAAGTAATTTCTACGCCCAAAGTGGGGTTCAGGGACACCTTGGTGGCTCAGCGGTTGAGTGTCTGCCTTTGGCTCAGGTCATGATCCCAGGATCCTGGGATCGAGTCCCACATCAGGCTCCCCGCAGGGAGCTTTCTTCTCCCTCTGCCTGTATCTCTGCCTCTCTCTGTGTGTGTCTCATGAATACATAAATAAAACAAAGCAAAAAACAAAATGGGGTTCAAACTGATGACCCTGAGTCACATGCTCTTCAGACAAAGCCAGCCAATGCCCTGGAATTCCAAGATTTTTACTCTAAACAGGCCAAATCCTATTGAGCAACAAATACATAAATACCAAATGTGCACAGATTCTTCTACATAAAAATATCACTGCCGTGATTTGGATTCCCTTAAACTATCTACACTTAATTTCAAATCTTTAAAGATGTTGCTCATCAAGGAAACTCTAATATTCATTTCACACCATTTTGGGTGTTGCCTTCTTGACTTTTCTGAGATTATGGAACATCTATGCCCTGTCTCACTGCTGTGTCAGTAACCCCACAATTCAAAGGAGGTGCCCGTGGCCTAGGGTGCCTACATCTGAGTTACATGTTACAGCCCCACCCAGGAAACACTGCCGCTCAATTGGATTTTGCATCTCTTTGGCTCTTAAGATGAGTCAAGTCATTTCTATCTTTGAACTGGATGGATTCCCACATTCTATCATACTCTGACAGCCTCTTTGGACCAGGCAAGTCTTAAGAGATGTTAAACTGATGTCTGATTGGGCCCCTGGATGGATCAGCGGTTGAGCGTATACCTTTGGCTCAGGTCGTGATCCCAGGGTCCTAGGATTGAGTCCCACATCAGGCTCCCCACAGGGAACCTGCTTCTCCCTCTCCCTGTGTCTCTGCCTCTCTGTGTGTGAGTCTCATGAATAAATAAATAAAATGCTTTTTTAAAAAAACACCTGACATCTGATTGAATCATGACTTAGGAATCAATTGTTTTTCATCTAGTGGTGGAACTTCAGGCATCCGTCAACAATAGGAAGGGACCTGGGGGGTCACCGGTTCCTTCCCAGGTCTGTGACATCACACCCCATCCTTACATGGCCTGGGAGGTTAGCCAGCTCTCAGGGCAGGAAATAGGGAGGCTTCCTTCAAAGTCCTTTGTTGGCTTCTCTCCTGCCCTAAAGGATAAAGGTCACACAGATGGGACCAGAAGACACAGAAGCAGCAGGATTGCAGCTAGGTAGGCTCCTCCAGAGGAAGCACAGAGGTGCCCAAGTACATCTTTATTGATCTCCTTTTGTTTTTATTTTATTTTATTTTATTTTATTTTTTTATTCATTTACGACAGTCACAGAGAGAGGCAGAGACATAGGCAGAGGGAAAAGCAGGCTCCATGCACTAGGAGCCCGATGTGGGATTCAATTCTGGGTCTCCAGGATCGCGCCCTGGGCCAAAGGCAGGCGCCAAACCTCTGCGCCACCCAGGGATCCCTTTGATCTCCTTTTGAACACCAGTAAGCCTGGTTAGGCTGAAGGGCAGCTGGCTTTGGTCCCATTTTTCATTCATTTGACCAATATTTATTGCACGTGTGTTATGAGCCTGGTCTTGCCTTCAAGGAGCTCATGGTCTTCAGAGGTCTTCAGAGGTCTTCATGGGGCTGAATGTGATCTACATCCCAGAAAGGGCATTGATAAAGGCAGTGGGCATGGGTGACCTCCCTTTGGTGGAAGGAGATGAGAGAAGGGACATGAAAGAGGAGACATTTGATATCAGCTGTGTTTACTGGGCACCTACTATATGCCAGGGTGGTTGGGGGATGAACAAGAAAGATCTAAGCAAGATACTTGCAGGTTGTGGGGAGCTAGTGCTTACTGAGTGTTCACGATGTGCTGACATCATTCTAGTGCTTTACCCAGACCCACCCATTTAATCCTCTGTGAGGCAGAAGAAAACCATCAAAATCCCCATTTCACAGATGAGGAGACTGTTCTTACCTGCCTATGGCTGCACAGTCCTCCACCCCAAAATGTAATGGCTTAAAACACCAATTGTTTTATTGTTGCACGATATGGTGGGTCAGGAATCCAGGCAGAGCTCAGTAAGGACAACTCACCTCTGCCCCACAGGGTTAGCCCGGCTGAGGCTGAGGCTGGAAGACCAGGGTGGCTTTGTCACACGGCTGGGACCCCAGGGTGGCCGTGAGCTGAGGGCACTACAGCTGTCCTTCACGTGACCTCTGTCTTCGGTAGGAGAGTACAGACTTCTTTACACAGTGGCTAGCTGGCTTCCCAGAACATAGACACAAAAGCCGCCCGTGACACAGCATCACGTCCACCACATCCAACTGGTTAGTGGCTATCACAGAGCCTGCCCGGGTTCAAGGAGGAGAGGGAGGTCAGCAAGCGAGGAGTGGCAAAGTCACGCTGCGAAGGACACACGGGATGGCAGGAATTTCTCTGGTTGTCTTTGGAAGTGGTCTTCCACAGACACGGGGTTTAAATAACTTTGCTCAAGGTCATATTACTAATAGGCTGGGAGCAGTCAGCAGGGGACAGGTAAGACCTGCAGAAATATGGAGAAGGACATGTCAAGTACAGCTGAAGCATGTGAGTGAGGGCCCAGGGACAGGAGTCCTGGAGTGTAAGACCAGGATGATCTGGTGCCCTGGGCTAGGCTAGGTGGACTCTGTGGGTAGTGTGAAGCTACGAAAAGGTCTGGAGCAGAAGAGTGACCCATCTGGGACCGTGCTTTTGAGACACTGGGAGATTGGCAGCCTAGTAAACATGGACACTCTGCGGGAGTCATGCTATTCGACCTGGGTAGCAGAGGCAGGAGGGGACGGAGAGGGTGGTACGAATGCAGTAAACATCACCGGGTGGACCTGACACAACCTGGCAGCTTGGTATTTTACAGGTGAGGAAGTCATGGCTCTGGGAAGTCAACACTCCAGGATCTCTTACCAAAGCAACTGCCAAAAGCTGAGGGTAAGAGGCCGGTGGGTGAAGTGTAAGTGGAGAGTAGCGCCCCAGAGTCCAGGTCTTTGGACCCTTCGTCCATTCAGACACACTGGGGGTGTTCATGGTGGGGAGCAGGAGAGCTGGGGCTCTGTTGACTTCTCTGGGGGGCACGTTGCCATCAGCCTGGTATGGGTGTCAGTCTAGTGCAGTCATGCACTGCACAATGAGGGCATGACCCGGCTTGAACAAACAGAAAGAGCCCATCCCGGTGGGTGACAGGCACTCTTCCCTCAGCAGGGAAAATGTACCCAGGCAAATCTCAGGTTGGTGACATGAGGCTTAGCATGAGCGACTCCATTTGGAGCTTGTTGTCTTGTTTTTAAGCTGCCTGGGCCAGGATGAGGGCTGGGTGCAGACAGGGACATGGAGGCTTCCATTTTGCTGCCTCCACAAATAACCCGGAGTTGCTTTGAGGGTCTTTCTGACTGATAAATGTTTTTTTAAAGCAGCAGGGAAGACAGAAGGGGGGAATGAGATATGCAGCTCTTTCAAAGCTCTTACTTTGAAAAGAACACTGAGTTAAAAAAAAAAAAAAGGCAAAAACAGGAAAGAGCCTGGTTGATCTCATTCTTAGCATCTCTGGCTGAAAGGGGGCTCCCCGCCCCCTCCGTACTAGTCCCTCCCTGGGATCTGTATCTTCTATTCTTCTGACACACTTCGTGCAGGGAGAGCTCATTTTGGCTCCCTCCAAAATTGGACTCTAAATTTAGAACTGGCCTCAAAACTTTTGATCTTTGAGCTCTACTTGTCTGGCTTGGCCTAGCCTGCCGCAGCCACCTCTTATCACCATTCATGTCCGTCCTATTTGGTTCTCCCAGTTGTCTTAGAAACAGGAATTACGATGGGTGGTGGCCAAGAAACATCAGCCAGAGCCCACCAGCCTACCCGGGTAGGACCTGGTCCCCATTCTTCTTGTAAATAACGTTCTCTCCGAGCAGAAAATGTTTTACCCTCACTGTCTCAGAGCTGGGCCCCTTGGGTACATTCCAAATTCCTCTGGTCTCTCTCCCATCTGTGGCAAGTTCCTTGCCTGTCTTCTCATCTCTGCAATCACCAGAAAGGGGAAGAAGCCGTCCTTGGTTTGTGCCTCAGCCAGCTGCTTGCCATCTGGACTCAGACCTATTAACCCCCGACCTTTAGCCATAACCCTTCCTGTCACCTCCTTCCACATGGCCATGTGGGGAGAAGGAGCCAAGAGCCAAGGGACCCCCTAGTCCCCACCCAGTGGCCCTTCACTTGGCCAGTTCTAACCAAGGAGACACCATCTTCCTTAGAGCTCAGCACCGTCCATGTAATGTGCAGCTGGCAGCTGGTTCTGGGTTCTGGGCTCTGCCCCCCACCTCCATGTGTTTGGGGGCAAGTCACTTGATTTTGTAGCTGAATCTGTTTTGCCCTGTTTAAAATGCAGAGTGGAATGAGTGGGCCTCCACCCTCATGGTGCACCCCACTTAACATAATCCATGCCTCCATGAACATGATCATTTTTACGTGAGAAATGGTCCTTTTAGCATTAAAGACAGTGTCATCCACATAACCCACACAACAATGGTCGTGGAACACATCAGAGTTCCAGCATCCCTTGATAAAACCCAGAGGCACAACCCCCCAAATTCAACAGAATGATTCCACAGGAGGCCAAGCCCATCCAGTTCTCATCTGCAATCGTTCTGAAGGTCCACAGCATTCCAAAGATAAAAAAGCTAAACCCTCTAGAGCAGTGCTTCCCGAATTGCTCTCCACGGAACACGAGGATCACATCCACACTTGGCCTTTGTCAACCTGTTGTTCAATAAGTTTGGGGGAAAGCTGGATTTCTTTACTGCAGGATTGCTCAGAACCTTTAAAAGACTGATGTGCCCTGACTAGAGAGCCACAGACATTCTGCTTACCCTTCACATACCACCATTTGTTTCTACCATTTTGCTATTTCCATTTTACAGATGAGAAAATGAGGCTCAGCTCAGGGAGTTTAAGTGACTTGCCCAGAGTCCACAGCTTGGAAGCTAAGGCATTGGGATCTGAATCTAGAACCCACATTCCTACCATGCAGTGACATTTTCATCCCATGTTAGTAAGTTCCAGAAAGAAGTTACTGACTCTGAGAGGCCACCTTTGTCCCAGCTGACACATCTCAGAGAAAAACAGAACAAAGGGCAGGTTTGGGAGAAAGGAGACAGAATAGTAAGGGGACATGTTATGTGTACATAAAGGCCTGTAGCTATTTCACAGACATCTACGCTGCTCCTCACAACTGGAACCAGTCTCTGGATCCAGTCAGGTGGAGGTCCCCTTTACAAGGAAGATACACAAAGACTCATGTGGAGTTTCCAAGATGTTCATTCTAGAAATATCCATTGTGCACACAGATTTGTACTCCACAAGTGCCCTCCCCGCCATAGGCCCCAGGTGGCCAGTCTGCTCCTAGGGAATTCTGAGAGACTGGATTATTCATCCCTCGTTCATACTTTCGTTTCCCTACCAGGCATTTATTGAAGACAGTGCCCTGCATGGGAGACAGTGGCAGACTGATCTATTGCCCTGGCTTTCAAGGAGAGACAAACCTTAAACACAAATAATGCTCATGAGTGGTTTAGTTACAACCAAAAGAAGTTCTCTGAAGGGAAAAAACATGATCCTAGTCAAACTATGAAAGGAGCTCAGATGTCCATCAACAGATGAATGGATAAAGAAAATGTTATATATATATATATATATATATATATATATATATATATATATATATATAATGGAATATTACTCAGCCACCAAAAAAATGAAATCTTAACATTTGCAATGATGTGGATAGAACTAGAGGGTATTATGCTGAGCAAAATAAATCAATCAGAGAAAGATAATTATCATATGATTTCACTCATATGTGGAATTTAAAAAACCAAACAGAAGGTCATAGGGGAAGGAATAGAAAATTTTAAAAGATAAAATCAGAGAAGGAGTCAAACCATAAGACACTCTTAACCATAGGAAACAAACTGAGTGTTGCTGGAGGGAAGGGGGTTGGGGTTGGAGTAACTGGGGGATGGGCATTAGGAAGGGCACATGATGTAATGAGCCATGGGTGTTCTGATGAATCACCACCTCTGAAACTAATAATACATTGTATGTTAATTAATTGAATTTAAACAAAGTTAAATTTAAAAAAAAAAAAAAGGAACGTGATCTAGTCTAGGGAAGTGTGTGGCCACGGAGGGTGACTAGTCACCTGTCCCTTCAAGAGGCCATCTTGCAAAGAACGTAGTTGGCTGAGAGCCCCCAACTGCCACACCTTCAGATCAGCCCCAGTATTCACACATAGGCTCCTCCCTCCCCAGGTAGCTCCTAGCCAATGACAGAGCACAGTGGGGACACTGCCGTGGGGCCATCTGGCCCGCTGGGATACTCTTGAGGCTGCAGTGTGGCCGGAAGGTCATCCTTCCCTCTCTCCTTTCACAGGCTCCCCACCCTCACCCTGCATGTCACATCGTGTGGGCATCTACTGCTTGCTGAAAAACATAATTCAACCAGGTACATTTGAAAGACCTTATTGGCTTTAGTCAAGAATTCATGAATCATACAGCATCCCATTGAACAGATAGAAAGGAGCTCCAAGTTGCTGCACAAAAAGAAAGACTTTTATACATAGAGAAGAGCAGAAGAAATGAAATTCTACTGGCAAAAAAGCGGGTTGGTTATTGCAAGGTCATTTTCCTTTAACAGGTGGCTGGGATCTACTAGGCAGATGACCCAACTAGTGCCGATCAGGTGATTCTTGACTGACTGACTGGTCTAAGATTCCATTTCTGGAAGAATAAAGACTGTAATCAAGTTAAATATTGATTTGGCGACATGGAACTTAGCATAAGCAACTCCATTTGGAGTCTGTTATCTTGTTTTTAAGACAAGGAAAATTAGAAGATTGGGACGCCTGGGTGGCCCAGTGGTTGAACATCTGCCTTTGGCTCAGGGTGTGATCCCAGGGTCCTGGGATCGAGTCCTGCATCAGGCTCCCCGCAGGGAGTCTGCTTCTCTCGCTACCTGTGTCTCTGCCTCTCTCTGTTTGTCTCTCATGAATAAATAAATAAAATCTAAAAAAAATATCTGGAACTAAATGATAAATGAATATATAATCCATCAAAATTTGTAGTATAGGGCAGCCTGGGTGGCTCAGCGGTTTAGCGCCACCTTCAGCCCAGGGCCTGATCCTGGAGACCTGGGATAGAGTCCCACATCGGGCTCCCTGCATGGAGCCTGCTTCTCTCTCTGCCTGTGTCTCTGTCTCTGTCTCTGTCTCTCTCTCTCTCTCTCTCTGTGTCTCTCATGACTGAATTAATAAAATCTTTTAAAAAATGTGTAGTATACAGCTCAAGGAGTGCTTAAGGGAGAACATTTAGCTTTATTAGAAAAGATGAAAGATATAAAATCAATGGTCTGAGATTCTACTTCAAGCTAGAGGAAGAAGAGCAAAGTCAACCCACAATAAGTAGAAGGAAGGAAGGATATAATGATAGGAGCAAATATTTGTGACACAGAAAACAGATAAATAGAGAAGTAACAAAGCCAAAAGCTGAATCATTGAAAATATAAAGAAAATTGATAAATTCCTAACTGGATTGGTAAAGGAGAGAGAGAGAGAATAAATGATGAATATAAGAAATAGAAGATACCACCACAGAGCCTATAAAAAAAAATAAGACAACAGAATGATAAGAAAGCATTGTGGGCAACTTCATGCCAATAAATTTGACAACACAGATAAGTGGACAAATTGCTTAACCATTTACAACTTACCAAATTGATCCAAGAAGAAATTGAAAATCCAGGGGCACCTGGGTGGCTCAGTGGTTGAGGGTTTGCCTTTGGCTCAGGTCATGATCCCAGGATCCAGGGATCAAGTCCCACATCGGGCTCCCCACAGGGAGCCTGCTTCTCCCTCTGCCTGTGTCTCTGCCTCTCTCTGTGTGTCTCTCAGTAATAAAAAAATAAAATCTTAAAAAACAGAAATTGAAAACCCAAATCATTGTATCTATTAAAGAAACTGAATTCATTGTCAAAACCCTTCCCACAAAAACAAAACAAAACAAAAAACACCTTTAAGACTAGATAGTTTTGGGGGATCCCTGGGTGGCGCAGGGGTTTGGCGCCTGCCTTTGGCCCAGGGCGCGATCCTGGAGACCCGGGATCGAATCCCACGTCGGGCTCCTGGTGCATGGAGCCTGCTTCTCCCTCTGCCTGTGTCTCTGCCTCTCTCTCTCTCTCTCTCTCTGTGACTATCATAAATAAATAAAAATTTAAAAAAAAAAAAGAAAAAAGACTAGATAGTTTTGGGGATCCCTGGGTGGCGCAGCGGTTTGGCGCCTGCCTTTGGCCCAGGGCGCGATCCTGGAGAGCCGGGATCGAATCCCACGTCGGGCTCCCGGTGCATGGAGCCTGCTTCTCCCTCTGCCTGTGTCTCTGCCTCTCCCTCTTTCTCTCTCTGTGACTATCATAAATAAATAAAATTTTAAAAAAAAGACTAGATAGTTTTACTGGTAAATTCTATCAAATATTTAAGGAAGAAATAATGTTAAACTTACATGAATGGTCAGAAAAAATAGAGCAGGAAGGGACATTTTCCAATTCATTTTATGAGGCCAGCAATACCTTGACACCAAAACTTAATGAAGACATTGTAAGTAGGTAGATGGATGGACAGATGGGTGGATAGAATCCAGATCTCTGTATGTCAATTCAATAAGATTGATTTCTTATTGTGTTCTATATCCAAAATAGGTCATCAGGAAGCCTTTGCTTGTCACAGATACTCAGGGACCAAGCTGATGAAATATCCATCTTGACACGTGCTTCCATTGGGATTAAGGCAGAGAGATGAGACATGGTGAATTGCATACTGATTTTTTTTGTTAAGAGAGAGACAGAGCATGTAAGGAGGGGTGGGGAAGCAGAGGGAGAGGGAGAATCTTAAGCAGGCTCCATGCCCAGTGCAGAGCCCAATATAGGGCTCCACCTCATGACCCTGAGATCATGACCTGAGCCGAAATCAAGAGTTGGACACTCAACGGACTGAGCCACCCAGATGCTCCTGCATACTGATTCTTAAAGCTTCTCCACTGAAAATGACATGTATCCGTTGTGCTCATGTTCACGACCACATCTCAGGGAGAGGAGAAGGGGAGTGTTCTTGGCAGGGGAAGAGAAGGGACAGTGACTGTCCCAGGAGTCATAGACATATATGTAGTAACAGAAGAGCCTAAATACCTGATACAAATGACCTACCCGGTGAGAGAGGATAGAGTGGACAACACGGGGCCCTTGGGGCCTGGCTCTGAGGAATGCCACCAGCCTGAGAGAGGGGATGAGCCCATGAAAGAGGCTGAGATGGAGCAACCAGGGATGGGAGATGGACCAGATGAACTCATGATTGGTCAACTGCATCTAACATGATGGAGGGGTCATGCAAGATTAGGACGTGAACAGTAGGGTGTCACTGACGTGCCAGTGGAGTGACAGAGGGGGAAGCCAGAGAGAAATGAGTAAGAACTGAGTGTGTGGCAGAGAAAGGAACACAGAATATCTTCGGACACCCTTTGAAGATGTAGGTTGGGAAGGAAAGGAGGGCAGTATCTGGAAGAGGGCATGTGTTCAGAGAGGATTTGTTTGTTATTTCAGCGGGAGAATCCAGAGAAGTTTCAAATGTTGATGGGAAGAGTCTAGTTTGGAAGAAGTGGTTAAGCACACAAGAGAAGTGGGGGCAGGGACACCACGGGGTTCCTGGAAGGTGGGGCTTGAGAATCCGCAGTGGAGGCTGCGGTAAGGAGGGGGAGACAAGCCAGCAGAGGAAACAGGGGAGAGGCAGTAGAATGGAGAGATCACATGGTGAGCAGCGGCGGGAGGGAGAAAGTCTGCAATACCATCTTGGTGGCCACTGGGGTTGCTTCCATTCTGACTTCCAGTTCTGGGCCTTCCATGTCCTTACAACTCCATTTTTCTTGAAAATATTTCATGCATTCAACAAATATTTCTGGAGCACCTGCTACATGCCAAACCTGGTCCTGAGCACCACACGTAGGGCAGTCAACAAGACAGGTGGCCATTCCCATACTCAGAATCTTATCCTTGCCCCCAACAAAGCCAGGTGGCCCAACCTCTTTGGCAAGACAGGTGCCCTTGATGTGAACCGATTCTTGAATAGCAGCAAATAGACACAACAGATATGGGAGGGGCAGAGGGAAACGGACTTCTTGTAATAGTAAGAGGGCCATTGCATAGGGTTTGTCATCAGGAAAGTCTTGGAGACTCTGGGGAGAGAGGGTGTGTGTCGAGTGATGTCTCTGGGGCAGCTGGATGCGGAGAATCAGTCTGTGGTTCAGGAGTGTTGTGTGTGCACATGAGTGTGTGCACATGAGTGTGGTTGATTGTGGTTGAGTGTGGTTGATTGAGACGAGCGCCTGGGTGGCTCAGTAGGTTGAGCATCTGCCTTCGGCTCAGGTCATAATCCCGGGGTCCTGGGATTGAGCCCCGCGTCGGGCTCCCTGTTCAGTAGGGAGCCTACTTCTCGCTCTCCTGTTCCCTCTACTTGTTTCTCTCTCTCTCTCTCTCTCTCTCTCTCTCTCTCTAATAAATAAATAAATAAAATCTTGGAAGGAAGGAATAAAGAAAGACCAACAGAGCGACACCCTCGTAGGAAGCATGCCCATTCTGATATTTTGTGGTTGTTTTTCACTTTTGTTGTAGAGGTTTGAAGACACACACAGAAGTGGACAGAATAGTGCAGTGAACCTCCAAGACCCATCGTTCTCCCTCGTAGTGACCTCTTCCTCCTCCAAACACCTCTGACCAGTCCCTGCTCACCCTCTGGCACTTCATCGTGTGCTTTCTCCTGGGATTCAGCTATTCCTGAAACCAGGACTATTTCTCAGCTTTTCTGTTACGTGAGCCAACAAACTTCCTTCTATATTTCATTTAAAAGTGATTTTTTTTCCCTCTCTGGCAATGGAAAGAATCCCATCTAATATAGAGATGGGAGTTTAGTTTTTAGTTTAGATTTAGCAGAGTTTAGTGCCGCCCAACCTTACCCGCCTGTCACCCTGGGCCCAAGTGGCCTTGCAAAGGCACCCACCGCTTAGTTATCTATGGCTGCATAATAAAGTACCCCAAACTTGGTGACTATGGTAACCAGCCTCTAATATGGCCCTTAAAGATCCTCATGTGCTTCCTGGTAATCATGCTCGTATGTAGACCCTTCCCATAGCCTATCAGGGTTCCTCTGTGAGGCCACTAGAACACAGTGGAGGTGATGATGTGTGACTTCCAGTCTGGGTCATAAGAGACCCTACACTCTGCCCTTGCTTTTGTTGGGCATGTCCCACTGAGCTGTGATAGCTGAGTGAGCACAAAGGAGGGACCAAGGAGGGCTTCCTGGAGGAAGCAATAACTGAACCATACCCTAAATTCTTATCCTCCTGTGGGAATGCTCAGGGCACACGGGTCTCTACAGGCATATTCAGTGATGACACTCACCCCTCAGGACAGGCTCTCAAGCCTTCTAGGATGTCCAGGGACACATCAGGTCAGTGTATGCACCCTGGAGGGCAGAAAGCCAGGCGAGGCCCCCAGATCCTATTTCCCTGCAAGGCCACACCAGAGCAGCTTCTCAGGGACCTCCTGTCCTGGCCTCTGTGGTCGCTCAGAGACAGGGAGCTAAGGGGGAGGCCCTGAGTGACAGCCCTCAGAAGGTGGGTGCGGACCCCCTGCCCCTGCGCGCGCGCGCACACACACACACACACACACACACACACATACATCCTGAGATGAGCTGCTCAGTGGCAGGAGCCACTGCTCAGATTCCCCCACCCTACCTCCCCTGACCTGCCGTCTCCATTCCTGTTTGGACCTTCCCCAAAGGGGGAACCTGTAGTCTTCTAGAATGGCCTTCCCCTTCCAGCAACCTCGGCTCTCCTGCCCACGCGCCTGGCTTCCTGGCGGAGTGCCTTCACCAGGCCTGCCTTCTCTCCCTCAGGTTCTCATTTCTATCACATCGTCCCCTTCTTCCCTTCTGCTTAATGTCCTTGTTTATGTGACAGGACAACGGGTGGGCATGTCTCTGCCCACATTGCGTCTCTGTGCACATTCCTGGGTGCGTGCTGGGTGTTGGCACGTGTGCGGGACCCGGGGTGTGGGTATGGGCCTGTGCTGGGGGCTCAGATGCGACAGGAGGCTGGGGAGGTAGGCAGAGTTCCAAACCTTTTAGCGTCTTCTGGAAAAGGCCTCCCTGCTTTGGCTTCACATCTCCCTGTGCTCCCCAGGCTCTTGCTCTTTCTCCTTAGCCTGGACTTTCTGCTCCCAATCCCCAGCCATTGTTATGCAAACTAGTGCTTGTAAGGTGTCACCTCCTCCCAGGACACTCCTTGGACCCCTAGGTCTGGGCTGTATGTCACCCCCCCCACAAAAGCAACAAGGGCCAAGGCCTCATCTCTGCCCCAGGGTGAGCTGCTGGAGGGCAGGGCCCTCACCTGTGCTGGTCACCTTCCCCCAGCATCCAGCCCTGCACCTGGCCCAGAGTGAGAACTCAGAGCACCAGGATGAGCCCAGCAGGGCAGTTTGGCTGCTGAGATGGGGCAGAAGGGGAAGAAGGAATTGCAAAAGGCAAATAATAATAATAATAATAATAATAATAATAATAATAATAATAATTTTTTTTCTTATTCCCAGCTAAACAGTCTAGACTCAAATTTCTCCTGGTGGGTTCAGGTCAAGGGAACTGTAGAGGTTGGGGAATGAGGGTTTGCGATGCCCTGGGAATTGGGGATGACAGTGCCCCTCTCCACCTGCTACCCACATCTACAGACACCACACTCTGCTGTTTTCCCGGAAAGAATGTGGGTTTATCACTCAACTTCTAATCTTCCTGGTTTAGGGCCAGGATCAAACACAGTGCACCAGCTCAGAGCCTCCCCTAATCATCCACCCCACCCCGGACACATGGTAAAGTCTGTCCAGGCCTGAGGGGGTGGGGGGGCTTGTGGAGGAGGAGGAGGGAGTGGGGAGGGGGAGGAAGGAGCGGGGAGAAGGGAGGGAGGCCCCGCCCCCTGGGCCCCCACCGCCTCACCCACACACACACAGCCAATCGCTGAGCCCCTGGGGTTTCCGGAGCCAGGGTGGGGGGCTGGAGGGAGGCCGGGAGGGGTTTCGAGCCAGGCAGGCTGCATGCTCCGGGGGCTGACGCAACTGGAGAATTTGGCTTCTTTTTATCACATATATCATTTTGCCATATATGGTCACCGAGAGCTACTGGCAGGGAGGCTCGGGCCCAGATGGTGGGCTCCCAGCGCGAAATGAGCTACATACCAGCCCAGAACAAACAGACCATCGCTCACGCCGCCGGACAGGTGGGTGGGCCAAGAGCGGGGTTATATATAGTTCTGGTCACATTCCTTCGCTAACGCACGTTGGCCCCCAAATGCGCAAACAATCTCCATTTCTGGCTCTTTTTCCTGAATTTGCTAATTGCTATTCTTCTATAACCAAGGGAACGAAAAAAAAATCCGGGAGGAATGTGGGGGACGAGATCCGCCGGCCATTCCCCTGCCTTGATCCTGTGACCCTCCCTCGGCCGCCTCCCCGTCCCTCCTCCCCTTGGAGCCCCCTGGAAGCTTTCCCGTCCCGCCACCGCCACCGCCACCGCCACCGCCACCGCAGACCGCGCCTGGGCTGACCCTCCTCGTTTGTCTCCTCCTTCCCGGCAGCCCTCCAGCCCAGGTGAAGCTGGCCAGGTGCAGGTGAGCCCGAGGCTGCAGACCCCAGCTCCCAGCCCCCAGCTCCCAGAGCCGCCCCCCCCCCCCCCCCCCGCCCAGCAAGAGATGTGCCCCCACCCCCCCAGTCCTCCCAAGGACCCGAAGGTACCTGATAAGGACAGCACAGGAAGCCAAGCCCTGGGATCCTAACAGACCCAAATAAATAAATACTGGCGATCCCCCAAAGCCACCCTGGGGACTTCACTTCCTCCTTCCAGGCCAAGTGGTCAGGATTTCTGAGCTTCACTTCTTCAGCCCGGATCTTCTCTGGAGCACCAGACTCGGGTCACAGGTGGCACCTTTACCTGCCAGGGTGGTGGCACAAGTCTGAAGCCATGAAGGCAGATGGACTAAGGTTAGACCAGCTCTTGAGTGACTGACACAGGTTTGACGCTGGAACCCCCCGATGTAAGGGGTCAGGAAGACAGTCGGCCCCTGGCACAAGTGTCTGGAAGCCAGCCTCGGAGCATGCCCTGGGTGAAATGTGGTTTTGCTGCCCCTCGTCGTCTAATTCGCTCCAAATAATAGGGACTGGTTCTTCCAAAACCGCATGCGCATGCCCTGTGCCTCTGGCCCTACTGATGTGAGAAACCCAAGGCAAGTTTTATTAACTGGGGGTGTCCAGGCCCGGTCCCTTCCGACGTGATGGTCCGGGATAGGTCTCAGGTATGTGATATGATTTATATCTGTCCCCTCAAGCTTCCTGGATGATCTGATGTGTGTGGCTACAAAGCAAGCTGGCTCTTCCTGGGGCATCTGCCCTGAGCCCACCAGCTCCTGATCCCCCGGCCTGGGCCAGGCTGAGGTCCCCCAAGCAAAGCCTCTGACCAGGAGGCAGACGGGGCCCAGCTGGCCAGGGAGGATGAGCAATTACCAGGACCCCCTTCACTCCTAATTTCTTAAAACTCCAGTCTCTTCAACCACAAGATCTGCCACTCAAGAAGTCTTAGAAAGACCAGTGAGATGATTTACAGGGCAGTAAAACTACTGAACAATTACTGTGTACCCACACCGTGCTGAGTGCTGAAGACATGTCATTGCATGTTCTACTCCTCTGCCCGTTTTTTTTGTTTTTTGTTTTTTTAAGATTTAAGTTATTCATGAGAGAAAGAGGCAGAGACACAGGCAGAGGGAGAAGCAGGCTCCATGCAGGGAACCTGACGTGGGACTCAATTCCAGGTCTCCAGGATCACGCCCTGGGCTGAAGGCGGCGCTAAACCACCAGGGCTAAGCCACCAGGGCTAAGCCACCAGGGCTGCCCCCTCTGCTCGTTTTAAAGATGAGAGAATTGAGGGTGAGAGAGGCTAAATCACTTGGCCAAAGTCCCACCAACACTGCCTACAGGAGGAACAGGAATCCAATTCCAGAGCTTGCATGCCCAAGCACTACCGTTGGTGCGCACACACTGGGCCTATCTCTGGCTGTCTTTTCGGGAGTGTCAAGGTTGACTCAGGCAAGACCTACTCTGGGAGGACGCTTGAGGTCATGCAGAGAAAGGTCATCAGCACGCTCCTTGATTTTGGCACAAGCCGCAAAACCAGCATTTTTATGAAGCGTTCACACTTACGACGTGCAAGTTAAAAATCCAGAAAACTGAGTTGAGAAAACACTACTTTTACAAGGCAAAATACGTAGAAACCAGTTGGTAGGTTCATACCCCGGTTCCCAGTTCATGAAGGCCAGACTCCCATGGTTCTTGTCCTTATTCTGTGGTGATTCCAGTGCGAGGAAACTTTGCCTTTTTTGCTTCACCTGCCTGATTTGCTGAGCACACTCCTCCAAGGGGTCCACGGTCAGCTCTACAGCCGCACTTGGAATCCACATCCCTGCGACCCCAATCCAGCACTTTCTGCAGCACCACTGGAGGAGCTGATGGCAGGGCCATGGAGGCAGCATTGGGGATGCCATAGGCTAGGTCTGAAGGTCAGGTCTCAAGGTCAGAGGGGCCTTCGTGCAAACCATGGTTCTAACCATGAGGTTTCCTGCTCCAGGGTGGACGACAGTCTCTGTGCATGATAGAGGATGTGAATGTCAGCCACAAAGCATCCCCCCTAGACTTAGTTCCCCTGTTTCCCTCTGGGGAGGAAGAAGCAGATAAGAACCACAGTTAGAGCTCCTATAAAGCTTCTGGAACCAGGTTTACCCAGTTTACCCAGAGAAGGGAGGCGTCAGTGAGGCCCAGGTGAGGCAGGGTCAGGAATACCAGGTGTGGGAGGAGGTCTGGTCTCCAGATCCTCCTGGATAGGATCATCCTTTTTTGTTTTTAAGGTTTTAATTTATTTATTTGAGAGAGAGCACATGCATGAGTGGGGTAGGGAGGGCATGTGCAGAGGGAGAGGGAGAGGCAGACTCCCTGCTGAGCAGGGAGCCCAAATCGAGGGGCTCCATCCCAGGACCCTGAGATTATGACCTGAGCCAAAGGTGGACCCTTAACCAACTGAGCCATCCAGGCACCCCACAATCGTCCTTTTAAAATGTTTTCACAGGGCACCCTGGCTGGCTCATTTGGAGGAGCACACAACTCTTGATCTCACAGTTACGAGTTTGAGCCCATGTGGGATGCAGAGATTACTTAAATAAAACTTAAAAAAGATAGTAAGCAAAAAATAAGACATCCGCATTATTGAAATTTTCAAGCATATACAACAGTTGAGAAAATAATACAGAGAACCCCCTCATTACCTGCCATCCCATTCCAACAGTTAGCGACATTCTTGGGCTCTTGCCTCATCATTCCCTCCATGCGTACTTTGCTTTTGTTTTTTTTTTTTCCCCTGAAATATTTAAAGGAATTTTCAGATATATTTTTTTATCCATAAATACCTCAGCATTTATCTCTAGCAGATAAGGCCTTTTTTAAAAGGATTTTATTTACTTAGTCATGAGAGACACACAGAGAGAGGCAGAGACACAGGCAGAGGGAGAAGCAGGCTCCCTGTGGGAAGCCCAATGTGGGACTCCATCCCAGGACCCCAGGATCATGACCTGAACCCAAGGCAGATGCTCAACCACTGAGCCACCCAGGTGCCCCTGTATTTTTTATTTTAAACACAACCATAAAAAAAAACCCACACACACAACCATCATACCAATATCACATCCAAAAAAACCTAAACATTAATTCCTTAATATAAAATAATCTGTATTATGGTTCCTCTAAGCCATCTCAAAAATGCCTATTTTGGGGTTTGTTCGAATCGGGGTCCAGACAACGTCTGCACACAGCATCAGGGTGACACGTGGCCTGTCTTTTTGTTTATAACACTTTCTGCACTCCTGCTCTGGTTTTCATGTCATTTTGTTGTTGAAGAAACTGGGTCATCTGTCCTGTAGAATTAGCCACATTGGCTGCCTGTATCCTCATTGGATGAGTTAGCTGTTCTTTGAGGATAAGATCAGATGCTCAAATTCAAGACCTGGGTACTCTCAACCCTGGCTGCACAGCGGTGTCACCTGGGGAGATGTCAAACCGTTCAAGATTCATGGCCTTGCCCCTGGTGATTCCTGTTCAGCAAATGTAGGGTAGAGTCCAGGAGCCTGTTTTATGGGTGTTTTTTTTTTTTTTTTTTAAGCTGCTCTGTTGATTCTTTTGGGCATCCCCTGGTTGAGAATGACTGACTTTTCCCAAAAGGGCTTGCTGATATCCTGGAGGTGCAGAGAGGAGGGAGGGGAGAGGCAGAGGAGGGGAAGGAAAGGGGAGGAGGAGTTAGTGGTTGCCAGCTACCTACTGAGCACTTAGCCCTAAGTTACACGGGAATGGCATTGTTGAGTGAGAAATAAAAGAAATTCAGCTTACTGGTTTAAAAGTGTAGATCAGGAAAATAAAAAATAAAATAAATAAAAAGCATAGACCAGGGAACCCAAACTCTGTGACATTTGGCACATAGGATAAATCCCTTATGTGGCATATAAAGAAAGATGAATGAAAAGAAAATAGCTTCTTTCTATCCTTTTAAATAAAAGTCTAATAATTATTTAAAGTCTAATAATTATTTAAAGAATAGCACTTTGGAAGGGTGCTCTTCATGACGGAGTATGAAAATTTCTCATTATTCAGAGAGGTGAGTCTGATAGGAGACAAGATTCAAATTGGGGGAAAATAGCATAAGGGAAAAACGCTAATCATTAAATATGATTAAAATATGATGTATTTAGTGCAGACTTGAAACAAAATTAAGGCAAAAGCAACAGAGTAGGAGAAAATATTGGCTATGATTTTTTCAAAATAAAAAAACATCTCCAGGGCACCTGGATGGCTCAGCAGTTGAGCATCTGCCTTCAGCTCAGGGCGGGATCCTGGAGTCCCGGGCTCGAGTCCTGCATTGGGCTCCCTACATGGAGCCTGCTTCTCCCTTTGCCTATGTCTCTGCCTCTGTGTGTGTGTGTGTGTGTGTCTCATGAATAAATAAATAAAATCTTGAAAAAAATAATCAGTACCCTGTACACCCAAAAAACCATTTACAAAAATGGTCTTTTATTTACCTATTCTGTAAATATTTGTTGAGTGTCTGCTGTGTACCAGACACCATTTTAGGCACAGCAAGAACAAGGCATCAGAAAAAGGGTTTCCTTTGAAGAAGTTGAAGCTCCAGTGTAGGCCAAACAGAGCAAAAAGCAAAGGAACAATCCAACAAACAGATGACTGAAATAGGATAAAGTCAGACAGTTAATAAATGCTATACAAAAATATTTAATGCGGCATGATAATGAAGAAAATTTGGATACCACTTACATGTCCTTCAAATGGTAAATACTTTTAAATATACTCCTAGTATAAGCTATTATGTAGAATTCTTAATAAATGAAATATGAAAAAAAATGAAATACAGACACCATGGTGAGCTCTCCAAGATGTAAAATTATTAGGTAAAAACAAAAACCACAAAACCTAAAAATCTGCGATTCAATATGTAGAATTTAATCCCATTTATGTAAAAAAAAAAAAAGACACCAAGTTAGATATAGATACACGTATGTACGGAAATGAAAAGGTCTCAAGGAACACACAGTAAATGGATAATGTGGTCACTTCTCAGCAGGGGCTTAGAATACGAAGGGAGAGCCAAGGGGAATTTTTGCTTTTTCTGTATGGTTTGAATTTTTTACAGTGGGAATGTTTTTATAAATGCCTAGCATATTAAAAGGAACAAACTAACTCACAGAACAGAGAAGAAGATGGAAAGCTTCCCAATTCAATTAACAAAACTAGCATAACCCTGATATCAAAACCCAGCAGCGTCAGCACAAATACAGAAGACTAGAGATCAATTGTCACCTATGAATATGGATGGAAAATGCCTACGTGGGACATTAGCAAATGGAATCCAGCAGTATATAAAAAACCATGACTAAGCAGCGTTCATTGGAGAATCACCAGGGTGGAGGAACATTAGGAAGTGTATTCATACAATCTCCAGGACAATGGGTACTGCCCTTGGGCCGTGACAACAGAGCCCCCCCCATCCTGACCACCTCCAGCCCTGGTCCCAATGGGTAAAGGGTTCCTCTCAGCCAAGAAGACTTGTCCTGTGTTCCTCCTCTCTGTCAGACCACACTTTTCCGTACCAGGACTCCAAGAGTACCTGCCCAGATGGCCCCAAGCCCATATTTCCAAAGCCCTCACCAGCCTCTTCCCTGGTTCCATGCCCTCAAGGGTGGATTTTGCCTCCAGCGCAGTGGCACACCGCAAGGCCTAAGGGATGGCCAGGGTGAGGCTCTGTTTGTGGAGGATGGCAGTAGTAATAAGGTGGAGCCTGGAGACAGGGGTGGGGGTACCCACAACTGTGCACGTGAGGTGCCCCACAGTGTGTGATGGATCTGGGTGATAGGAAGAAAAGAATTGGCAGGCTGCAACATGGCTCAGAGATGACGCAGGCTTTCTCTATGCTTCCATATTCTAGCATGAGGTTCCAAGGACGAGCATTCTAAATTCACACCTGGCCTCCCAGGTTATGCAGGTAAAGGTCCAGGTAGGAGACACAAGAACATATCATATTTAACACTTTGACATTGGAGTTTGCAATTTCTAAATAATTAGAAATATAACACGCCAGGTCTCTGTTTATACTCTGGGCCCAGGCCCAACTGTTAAGGGCAGCCCAACAATAACAGAACCCAGGAGACAAAGGGTGACACCAAAAATAGAACCGATGTTGGAAAGTTGCATTGAGAGGAAGAAGGGACAGACAGTGGGAGGGAAGATAGAAACAGAGACAGTGTAAAACGCAATCACTTAGTCCTTAATACATGCTCTTGTCATCGCCTTTCCTCTGCTAGATGATGGGGTGAGGAGGACCATGGTAAGGCGGGGTGGAGGAGAGACTGTGAATTCAGAGACTTTGAAGGGGTGGCAGGAGGGACTGCAATTTAAGAGTTAGGAGCAATTTTTCCGTTACTAAAGAGGGAGCTTGCAATTTCTCTTTGAGGCCAATGCTTTCTATCATTGATTGTCTAGCAAAACATGCTCGAATTGACCCTTTGTCACGCAAGTATAAAGCGGAGACCCATCCACTCTTCTACAAACTGAGCAGTCCACACAACCTGACTGCATTTGCTAATTGTGGTGGTTCCCTCCATGTCTGCTGAATCAGAGTGTGGAAGAACGTGCCACTACTCTGGCCTTCTCTACAGAGAGGTGGTTTTGTGTTTATCTTTAAGGGAGATTGACTTCTGGAGCTGAGAGTCCAAGGAACAAGGTGCTCTGAGATTTCTAGTCTTCTATCTTTAACCTTGGCACACACATGCACACACACACCAGTGAATGACTTTTCTCTTTTATTTTTTTTAAAAGTTTGTATTTATTTATTCATGAAAGACACACAGAGAGAGGCAGAGAAGCAGGCTCCCTGCAGGGAGCCCAAAGCAGGACTTGATCCCAGGACCCCAGGAATCATGCCCTGAGCCAAAGGCAGATGCTCAACCACTGAGCCACCCAGGTGCCCCGACTTTTCTCTTTTTAAATAACTTTATTAAGAGATGCCTAGGTGGTACAGTGGGTTATTCATCCAACTCTTGGCTTCAGCTCAGGCTATGATCTCATGGTTATGAGATCAAGCCCCACATTGGGTGCCATGCTCAGTGTGGAGTTCTGCTTGAGATTCTCTCTCTCCCCCTCTGACCCTCCCTCTTGTGCTGTCTCTCTCTCTAAAATAAATGGATAAAATCTTTAAAAAGAAATAAATAGCTTTATTAAGGTATAACGATGTACCATAGAACTCACCCATTTTAAAGGTACAGTTAGACAAATTTTAGTAAAATTCATACAGTTGTACAGCCATCACCAGAGTCCAGTTTTAGAGTTTTTTCATCACCCCAGAGATTTATTTTGTGCCTATTTGCAGTCATTCCTTGCTCCCACCGCCAGCCCCAGGCAACCACTGATCTGCTTTCTGGCTCTACAGATTTGTGTTTTCTAGAAATTTCATCTATGTGTAATCATACTTTATTGTAATCTTGTATAACGTGGCTTCCTTTGGTTAGCATGTTTCTGCAGTTCATTCCTCCATGTGATCGAACACATCAGAACTTCACACTGATGTTTTGTTCATGCTGTTTCTGAATAGTTTTCCATCGTGTGGACATTACCACATTTTGTCTACCCGTTCGTCAGCCGATGAACATTTGGGTTGTTTCCAGGTTTTGACATTATGGAAATCTTTGCCATGAACATCTGATACAAGTCTTTGTATGAACATATGCTTTAGTTATTCTTGGGTGTACACCTGAGAGTGAAATTGCTGAGTCATCTGGTGAGTTTGTGTTGAAATGTTTAAGAATCTGCCAAACTGCTTTCAAGTGGCTGTGTCATTTCAGTTCCCACAAGCAATGGCTGAGCGTTCCAATTCCTTCACATCCTTGTCAGCACTTGGTATCATCAAATTTTTTATTAGAGCCATTCTGACAGAACATGTTATTATTGCTTTACTGTGCGTTTCCTGTCTCATGATGTCAAGCATCCTTCCTTATGCTCATTTGCCATCCAGGTATCTTCTTCAGGGAAGTGTCTATTTCAATCTCCTGCTCATTTAAAAATTGACTTATCTTTTTATTTAGAATGATCTGTGAAAAACATAAATTGTATTGGGACACACGGATGGCTCAGTGGGTTAAGCGTCCGACTCTTGGTTTCGGCTCAGGTCATAATCTCAGGGTCGTGGGATTTTTTTAAATAATTTTTTAAGGTTTTTTTATTTATCTATTCATAGAGACACAGAGAGAGAGAGGCAGAGACACAGGCAGAGGGAGAAGCAGGCATCATGCAGAGAGCCTGACATGGGCCTCAATCCAGGGTCTCCAGGATCACGCCCTGGGCTGCAGGCGGCGCTAAACCGCTGCACCACCAGGGCTGCCCAGGGTCGTGGGATTGAGCCCCACGTGGAGCTCTTTCATGCTAGGCATAGAGCCTGCTTATGATTCTCTCCCTCTGTCCTTAGCCCTTTGCCCCTCCTCCCTCCAAAAATATAATTATAAAATAAAAACATAAATTGCATCATGTAACTGCTTTGTTGAAAACCTTTCAGTGATTGTGTTCCCCTCCTTCTCCTACCACCTCCTCTTCTCTGGGCTAACTCTCCATCATCCTTCTTCCCTCCACTCAAGTTCTCTTCTTCAAACTAAGCCAGGAGCCTCCCCTGTGACACTTTGTCATGGCACCTGCTACCATTGTGATTAAACATTTACATCTCTGCCTCCCAGGCCTCCCCACCCCGGGCTCCATGAAGGGAGCATGGCTGCAAGTGGCCTCTTACCGCTAGAGACAGGCCTCTGACAGGAGAGAATGTGTACACGAGGAATTCCTGCCTAAGGAGCAGTCATCTAGCTCTTGAACTGAGCGTCGGTGAGGAATCACCACAGATGAGGTGCAGAGAAAGCTCTGCTGTGAGAGAGGCCTCTGAGGAATCCCCTCCTCCTACACCCCAGCTTAGGCACTGGAGAATTAACTGGAAGCCAGTATTGTTAGGAGAGCCAAAAGGGCCACTTGCCTGCCTGCACATGTGCAGGAAATAAGTCTCTCAACCTCTTTCTCTCTTGGCCCTGTGTCCTTCCATCTCTGTGTTCACATTGAGTGAAAACGTCTTTGTTGGCGATTCTATTTGTTTGCAGTAACCTAGTGCTAAGAAAGCATGGATACAACTGAACTTTTTACAAAAATCACTCTCAAGAACCATCTCAATGTCCCTCCATGTCCCCAAATGAGGTTCTCCCATATTATTGGTTTCCTGTGGGTGGGTGGATTTGGACAGATGAGCTCTTTGAGTGGGAATCCCTTTTATTTCTGCAAAACTGTGTGGCTTTTGATGGCGGAAGAGAGAAAGAAGACTGAGTCTTGTATAGTGTGACCTGGATAGGGTTGGCTGTGAGCCGGGCGCTCCACACTCCACGCTCCACACTGGGAACCCCAAGAGCCATGGGGATGCGGGACGAGGTGCCCAGAATTGGGTCTTGAGCCCTGACCAAGCCTTAAGATCCTCTAGCAGATTGCAATTCAGAGACCCTGGTAGTGAACCGGGCCTCTTAAGTTGTGGGCATTGGCTTCTTCACTCTTGAATGTCCAGGAGAAAGAGAATCTCTGAACAATATACCAGGATATATGGTTACCTGTTATTGGGGACGCGGAAGGGGGTCAAGGATCAGAGGCAAAATTTTTACTAGGTAATTTCAGACATTTCTATTTTGCAACAATCTCACATGTATACAAAAGCTGCAGGTGTGGTCAAAAAATTTTTTGAGAGTAAGTTGTTGATTGGATGCCTCATCATTCCCTGGGACTCAACTGTGAATTCCATATAGCTTGGACCTTCTGTGACATAGACGGAACACAATCAACACCATCAGGAAATTAACATTATGTATATTTCCACCATTTGAGTTTCACCAGATGCCCCGACAGTGTACTTCCTAAAAATGAAAGAATCCAGTTCATAACCACATGTGGCTTTTAATTGTCATGTGTCTTTGGACTCCTTTGGGTCTGGAGAAGTCCCCTAGTGTCTCCTCAGCCCTCACGGTCATAAAGATTACAGGCTAGTAATCCTACAGAAGGTCTTTCAGCGTAGGTGCATCTGATGTTCCTCACGAGTAGATTTGGGTTCTGAGTCTCGGCCAGGACTATCCCAGAAGTGATATGTGATCTTCTCATCATTGCGTTCCACCAGATGGCACATGATCGTGATGTGTCCCATTACCAATGCCATCATTAACTTGAATCACTTCATTAAGGTGGCGTCTGCCAAAATTCTCCTCTGTACACTTACTCTTTATCCCTTTGTAATGAATGAGTATTTTGTAGGGATGTCCTCTGAGGCTACATAAATATCCTATGCCATCTCAAATTTTCAATGTATTCATTTTTTAACATATAGACTCATGGTTTCCTATTTTATTACTCTTTAGCTTCCAAAATGTTATTTTTTTGGAACCATGTGACTGTATTAACTATTTTAAAATCTAACTCTTTTTAAAAGAGGGGACCTGATGTCTAAACCCTCCACTGATCATATGCCTTCATCGAATCCAATGGATGATGGCCAGGCTTAGGGCACGCACCACCCCCTAAGGTGCCTGGAAATGTGTGTAGGGTTAGGGGTGGGTCTCATCACCCACATGGTGATTCTCCACATGGAGATGGGTGGCTGTTACCAGAAACAGGGAGAATGGAAAGCAGCCATCAAAGACGATAGTGGGTATAGAAACAACAAAACACAGACAAGGGGCTATTATGACCAGAGGGAGTCTGGTGTTGGGAAATAGGGGCTATATTGGAAAAGAAATGAGTGCCAGCAAGTCAAGAAACAAGCCCCAGAGCTGGAGGGTGCTCTGGGCAGGGAGGCCCCTGCTTGCTGGTGTTTTGAGTCACATACTGGGCCACTTTCCATGAAATGGGTACCCCACTAGGGCCAATTGGCCCCAACTGGCTGGGGGTGGGGGCAGTAAGGGGTCAGAGAATCAGCTCCTGGGAAAGGTGGACAATGTCTTCAAAAAGCCAAAACCAAAAACAAAACTTGTGGGATGCCTGGGTGGCTCAGGGGTTAAGTGCCTGCCTTTGGCTCAGGGTGTGATCCTGGAGTCCTGGGATCAAGTCCCACGTCGGGCTCTCTGAATGGAGCCTGCTTCCCTCTCTGCCTATGTCTCTGTCTCTGTCTCTGTCTCTGTCTCTCTCTGTGTGTGTCTCTCATGAATAAATAAATAAAATCTTTTAAAAAAACACACACACACTTGTGTCTTGGTAGAAGACTTCCCCAGACAGAACCACCCTGAGAACTTGCTAGCCATGCTTCCCAGAGGTGGCCATCAGCCCAGTGTTTGACCTTGGCAGAGAGGCTGGAGTGAAGAAAGTTGTCGGCCCGGGGCTCTGGGGAGACCCCGTTTTTTAAATGCAGGAAGTATCTGCCACATTACATGAATTATGCTTAATGCCACTTACTCTATACCTCTCCCCCAGGCTTTTCTCTCCCCACCTCTCAGCCACAAATCCATGGAGTCTGCTTATCATTCCTGTGTGCGCAGATATTTTAGGAAACTGTTTGCATGTTGGCAGCTGTCCCTAGCCTGACCAGAGCACACCTCCGCAGACAGACACATTCTGCAGATTTCTAACAAAGCAAATATGTTGGTTTTGGCGTAGTTTGGCCCCAACTTATCAGACTATATTGCTTGGTTGACTAGGAGAAAATATCTAGGGAAAACACATTTTATGATTTTAATTGTTATTATAGGTACTCTCAAAAAATAAATCTGTGACCTGCAATATATTTCAGTGAAAGTACTCACATCTGGTTCTGATTAGCTCTGGAGTCTGTTGGCTGACTTAGCACGGGAGCCTTTTCTGGAAGTCAGCTCTGTGTCTCAGGGATTTTGTTTTCACCCAGAGAGGCACAGTGGAGACCTTGTTCCAACACAAAGGCATTAACTGTGAGTATGACCCCTCGCAAACATGGCAGTGCTAACGAAAGACCTTAACACGTCAGAATCCTGTCCCGGAGAACTGAGACCAGCAAGTCTGAAGGCAAGGGCAGAATGGATGGAGAGTTCCAGAAGAGCTCGACAGCTCATTGCCATTTCAACCTCCATTCACCAGAGGACCAATGCAAGCTTGGATAAAGACCATCTGGCACTTCTCAGCTTTGTTCTGGGTAAGAGGACAGAATCCAAATGCTGTGCCATGTCCACTTCCATTATGAGCAAGACAGTGGAATCTCTAACAGACATCTCCTCGGATGGTTCATACTCTTCTCGCAAGATGAGAAGAGCTATAATAAAAACGTTGGTATGTCTCACTTTCTCTGTGGGCAAGATGGCAGAGTGGATGATAAAAATGGGTAAAATAAAAAGAAGCCCCCACAGTCAATACTGTACTGGCTCTGTAGAATCCACGAAGCATCTGTGACCCAAGCCCTGGTGATTGTAAAATCTGTGGCATGAGCACTTTCAACTCATGGGGTATCACAGCTCTTCCCACACCCTTCTCTGTGGGTAGGAAGAACAAGAGAGCTTCAAGCTCCCATGTTTCTCTCTCGACACACATTCTTCCCATGGACTTTGGGGGTCATGTTAAAAAAGAGGATCCCGCCCAGCTCCTGGGACATGAGTGGGTCATACTTGGGGTGGCCTGCTTTCCCTCTCCGTCTTTGTGGCCCTCAGCCCCCTGTCACACCCTTCAGAAAGCCACATGAGGTTCCATGAGCCATTGGAGGACTCCTCACTTTTTGTCACAAGTAGGGAGCTACTTAGGTGCAGGGATGAATGAATGCCTCTTGGAACAGAAATGTATGAATAATAATTGTTTGAATAGCCAACAGTTATGGAGTGTTTACTATGTGCAAGGCATTGCTCTGACTACCTTCCAAGGGTTAACCCACTTATCCTCACCCCAGCCCTGTAGGGGAGGTGCCATCATGATCCCCACTGCACAGGCCAGGAAACAGTTACAAAGACTTGACTGAGGTAACCCAGCTGGCTCCAGAGCCATCATCAGTAACACTGCAATAATTCACTTACATTTTATAGTAAAACTCATTGTAATGTTCGCAAGTGACAGAAAATACTTAAAAGCTTTGAAAATTCCATGAGAATTTTCAGCTTCTGGTCACAGTTTTGGCTCTGTCTGTCCTCAGTGTCCCTGCATCATACTTCACAATGTCCCCTCCTTTTCAAGCCCCCCCAGCCACCCACTCTGATTCAGGCCTGACTCTCCCTGCCCTGAAATCTTGTAATGGCCTCTTCACTGGTCTCCTGGCTTTCTGCTGCTTCTCTGCTCCAATTCAGGTACTGCTTCTTTGCCAGGTCGAAGGAACACAGTGCAGCTCTGGCCTGATCCTTGCCAGTTCACAGCCCACCAATCTCTATATCCCATGCCTTTCATAGCATGCTCCAGCCGACTTTTCCAGCATTGTCCAAGTTATGCTCTTTGACTCCATACTTCTTTTTTTTCTTTTCCCCAGAAATGACCATGAGCCAAAATACCATGGTAGGTGATGGGAATTCAAAGTTGAAAGGTCATATGGCTTATCCTCAAATTGCTTTTCATAGTGAGAAGATGAATTTGTAAACGGATGCATGATCATAATCATAGGAATGTATGAAATACATCTGCCTATGGGCATCACAGAGGGCACCACGGACAGGGAGCTTTGAGTCGGAAGAACGAGCCAGGGTCCCGAGTGGACCAGGGGAGCAAGTTTCAGGCGGAGGACACAGTGCGTAATGACGGGGAGCAGAGAGTGAGCAGGGGTAAGTCTAGTGAGAACATAAGGTTTGATGAGAGATGGAGGAAGCTGAGAAAACAGGAGCCAGAAATGAGCCTTTTGTGATTGTACAGCTATAAATCCAGCTGCAAACTACAAAGTGATTCCAAAGTTCGTCTGGAAAAATAAATGTGAGAATTTCCAAGAACCCTTTCTAAGGGAGAATAATGAGGAAAAAAGAAATATTGCCCCTCTAAATGTTAAAGTATAAAATCACTGTAGTCGGAATTGTGTGGCCCTGGAGAAGATTAGGAAGATAAAGGGAGAGATCAAGAAGTGTAGATCAAGATTAAGAAATGAGTCCAAGCATTCATTACCAGACTCACAGGTAGTATAAATGGGACATCTCAAATCAGGACCAAAGTGATGACTTATTCAAGATATGTTGGGACAACTACCTGAACTATTTTGAAAGAAAGTTGGATTTCCTACCCCTCTCCATCATTCAACAAAATAAATTCTAGATCCGTCCCGTCCAATCGAACGTTCTGTGATAACAGAAATATTCTATATCTGCAGTAGCCACTGACCACATGCATATTCCTCACTTGAAATGGGGATAGCACCAAGGATCTGAACTGCCTATTTTATTTTATTTATTGTCTTTTATTTTTTAAAAGAGTTTAAGTATCTTTACACCCAACATGGGACTCGGACTCACAACCCCCAGATCAAGAGTCACATGCTACACCAACTGAGCCAGCCAGGTACCCCCTAAACTGCTCATTTTAATTGGTGGAAATTTAAATAGCCATTTGTGTCTGGTGCCTACCATACTGAACAGCAGAGTTCTAGATGGACTAAATGTATCAATATAGGAAAGAAAATAATAAAATATAAGTTAATATTTATATAATCTTGGGGTATAATCTTTGACATCATACCAAAAGCAGAAATCACAAAAGAAAATGTGGCATTTAGTACCTAAAAACATTGAACATCAGAATACATGAAATATATTGGAATAAGTTAAAAGACGGTCAAAAAATAATTTACCTCATATATGATGGATAAAGGGCTCATTTTTTTTATATATAATGATTATAAGTCAACACATCAATTGTAAATTAATATTGCAATTTGATGTAGCATTCCAGCTGTGCTCTCTTTAAATCTCAAGCTGACGGGGATCCCTGGGTGGTTCAGCAGTTTGGCACCTGCCTTTGGCCCAGGGCGCGATCCTGGAGTCCCAGGATCGAGTCCCGCGTCAGGCTCCCTGCATGGAGCCTGCTTCTCCCTCTGCCTATGTCTCTGCCTCTCTCTACATATATATATCTATCATGAATAAATAAATAAAATCTTTAAAAATAAAAAATAAAAATAAATAAATCTCAAGCCGAATTCATAGGTTTTAAGGATGATTTGAAAGTTAGATAATTTGGTGGGTACAGGTGACTTGGGGACCCTACTCTTCCGCCGTCTTGCTCCTTCCTCCATTATTGCAATTTGATAAAAAGTGAAGAAGCTTTAGAAAACCAAAGGATATGAATTTTTGAAAATCACAAAAGTAGAAATAAAAAAGCCTGGAAGATATGAAAAACCTTCAACTGTACCAATAATCACAGGTTTTAGCAATCAGGACAACTGAGATCTTTTGTCAAACTGGTAATGCCATTAAAAGTGTTGCTGTTGTAGAGTACCTGGGGGACTCAGTCGGTTAAGCATCTGCTTTGGGCTCAGGTCATGATCTCAGGGTCCTGGGATTGAGTCCTGGGTCAAGCTCTCTGCTCAGTGGGGAGTTTGCTTCTCCCTCTGCTCCTCCCCCTGCTTCAGCTCTCTCTGTTGCTCTCTCTCTCTCTCTCTAATAAATAAATAAAATCTTTAAAATTTTTTAAAAATAAAAAAATGTTGCTATAAGCATTATTTTTTTAAGTAACCTCCACAGCCAACTTGGGGCTCAAACTCATGACCTCAAGATCAAGAGCTGTGTGCTCTTCCGGCTGAGCCAGCCAGGTGCCCCTACTCTAAGTGATACTGAAGAGGATGTAGGGAAGCAGGCACCTTCCTAGATTTATGTCCAAATGTAAATGGATGCAACCTTTCTGGAAAGTAATTGAGCAAAACAGATCAAATTACACATTCTTGGGTCAAATTCTAGTTTATTCTTATAACCCCCTTGTTTATCTTACTGGAAAACCCATAAATGAAGACCCTCAGATGGCCTCTGTGTGTGTGTGCAGTAAATTTTTATTTAATTGAATCAAATATTTCAGGATGGCCATCACGTAGGCTCTTTGACGGCTGTACTCCAGGTCCTGTCTCGGTGGCATTCCTATGGCAAAGGGGAGCCGTGGAGGGATGCCTGGGTGGCTCAGTGGTTGAGCCTTTGGCTCAGGGCATGACCCCGGGGTCCTGGGATCGAGTCCCACATCGGGCTCCCCGCAGGGAGCCTGCTTCTCCTTCTGTCTACATCTCTGCATCTCTGCTTCAGCATTGTCCCAGGCAGCTGGATGCCAGGATTGAAAGCCAGGTCTGTGGCTACTAGCCAGGCTCCTCGTCCTGGCAAGGACTCCAGACCCTGGGTGGCACTGAGGCCCCCGTAGGCCGAGCTCACTCAAGGTAAATCCTACAAACAGGGAAGCTATGACCCTGGGCTCTCCCACTCTGCAGCAGGAACCCCACCAGTGAAGACAGTCAGACGGCCTACCCAGCGGTCCGTGGGTCTCTAAGCTACCCCCTCCCGTGACCTGAAGTAAAGACAACTGATGTAGATGTAGGTGGAAAGAAACTGGGTTTCAACTCATTTGAAAAGACTCTAACTTGTTGAGGCTGAGCCGGGGCAGAGCTCTCAGAAAAGGAATTTGGAGAATTGAGTGTCCTCAGACTTTTCCATCTGCTCTTTGAGGAGGCTGCGCCAAGTGACCACGGAATGCTGTGTGGGTGCCCAGCCTCGTCGCGGCTCATCCATCTCCTGCGTCCCGGGGCCAGGCTGGGGTGCAGGTTCTGCAGCTGTGGCGGGGAGCTCCTAGGGGAGAGAGAACCGCAGGCTGCCAGCTGCCTCTTGCAGCATAGTTAGAGCCTGAGATAGTTGTGCGCTCAGAAGGAAGCGGGTGGGCAAGCAGAGCCAGACACCATGTGGTCTCCATCAGCATGCAGGAAGCGCGTTGGGTCAACGCTGCAGGCAGAATTGGTTCTGCAGCAAGGACAATGGCGACAGGGACATTTCCTGGGGTGGCTGGACCTCCCAGGGAACCTAGAGAGAAAAGTGGTCTCCCCTGGGCTGAGGGGATGGGACGGGGTCGGTTTGCGGGGATGGATAGAGACCAGCGTACAAATGAATTTTTAAAAATTTTATTGGTTTATTCATGAGAGACACAGAGAGGCAGAGACACAGGCAGAGGGAGACGCAGGCTCCCTGCAGGGACTCAATTCCAGAACCCTGGGGTCACGCCCTGAGCCAAAGGCAGATGCTCAACCACTGAGCCACCCAGGTGCCCCTATTTATTTAACTTTTTAATAGTTTTTTTTAAGATTTTGTTTATTCATGAGAGACACAGAGAGAGGCAGAGACACAGGCAGAGGGAGAAGCAGGCTCCCTGTGGGGGAACCAGGGATCATGCCCTGAGCCGAAGGCAGACGCTCAACCACTGAGCCACCCAGGTGCCCCTTAGCTTTTTAATAGCTGAGGATACTGAAGCACTATTTATTTCTTCGCCCAATTTTATTATTTTATTGAGACCTAATTGACACACAGCGTGGTATACATCTAAGATCCACAGCATCATGACCTGCTGTATGTATATGTCGCAGAATGATTATCACAGTAACATCCATCACCTTGATAGTTACATAAAAATTCTTTTTCCCTTGTGATGAGAGATTTTGAGGATCTACTGTCTTCGCGATCTTGAAATATGGTATATTTAGCTCCAGTCACGCCGTAGGTGACATCCCCAGAACTTATTTACCTTCTAGCTGTAAATCTATAACCTTTTGGCACCTTCACCCCATTCCTCCGCCTTCCACTCCTGCCTCTGGGCGGCCCTGGATCTGATCCCTGTGTCCACGAGTTCGGTGCGGTTCTTCTTAGATTCCACACACAAGTGAGATCATGCAGCGTCTGTTTTCTCTGTTTGACTTAAGCTCACTGGACTCTGTGTCGCTCAGCACCCCAATGAGTCTTACCTCAGGAAAATTCAGGAGTGCCTGGAGGAGAGGGGGTGTCTCCAAATTCCCCCTGCCCTGTTATTTTGGAGAAAGAAAGAGAGGAGGAGAGGCTGGGAGCACCAGGCTTTAGGGGCTCTGTGGTATCGGGATGGGGAGCCTGCGATGCTGGGGGTCCTTGTGTCCTCCGTGGTGTCATCAGTAGCCCCCGGGGACCTGAGGCTCTTGCGTGAACTGGCTCCCACATCTGGACACCCGGAGGCAGCAAGTGATCGGCATGGGGCTTGGGGACCACACTCCAGACCAGGCTTTTAAGGAATAGACTCTGGCTCATCTCTGCCACTGATCTTGGCAGCATCGCTTTGTGCCACTTCAAGCCAGGGCTGGACTTTTCCTGAGCTCTGGATTATTTAGCAGTGAAGTGGGGCCATTAATAAGCACGAATATTATCATCTGGGGTCTGTTAGGGTCTGTCTTTTAGGCTTGCCAGCAGCGTCCAAAGAGGCATGAATGGAGGTCCCTGGAGCAGTTAGGAGCTCTTTTACCCGCATTTCCCAGAGCGTGCACCATCATGTGAGCTATTATTAATAGCGTCCCATGAAAATAAAAGGGTCTGTATTCAGTTGAGAAAATGCTTGATTAAATTGAATTAAACAGTTTCTGATTGAGGACTTCTCTGAGTCCTTATGAACACACTGTGCCTCCAGGGCTGAGGCCATGTGTGTGGGGGCTGCGAGGGTGGGAGTCAGAGCTCCCCAGGCTGGTTTCTTGGGTGATGCCACTAAGGAGGGTAGCACCTGTTTCTGTATGTGCGCGGTAAGGTATGCATAACGTGCAATGCACTATTCAGGAGCATTAAGTGCGTTCACATTGTATAACGATCACCACCATCTCTTTCTAGAACTGTCTCATCTTCCCAGATGGAAACTCTACTCATTTTTTTAAAGATTTTATTTATTTATTCATGAGTCACAGAGAGAGAGGCAGAGACACAGGCAGAAGGAGAAGCAGGCTCCCTGGTATGGGACTTGATCCTAGGACCCCAGGGATCACAACCTGAGCCAAAGGCAGATGCTCAACCACTGAGCCACTCAAGCGCCCTGGAAACTCTACTTACTAAACAGCAACTCCCCTTCCCTCTCCAAGCCGCTGGCAACACCATTCTCCTTTCTGTGCCTATAAATCGCAGTCCTCTAGGAACTTCATATAAGTGGAATCATACAGTATCTGTCCTTTTGTAACGGCCTCCTTTCACTCAGCCTAACTCCCTGACATTCACCTGTGTTGATAGCAGGTGACTGAATTGTCTTCCTTTTTAAGGATGAAAAATACCCATTGGATGGCATGCGCCAAATTTTGTGTATCCGTTCATCCATCCGTGGGCACTCGGGTTGTTTCCACCTTTTAGCCCTTGCAAATAACACTGCTGTGAACATGCAAGTGTCTGTTTGAGTTCCTGCTTTCAATCCCCTGGGGCATACACCCAGAAGCAATTGCTGGAGCATCTCATGGGCTAGTGTTCTGAGGAACACACTTTGGAAACAGTGCTCTTTATCGCTCTGAAGGACGGAGGGGGCGTGAAGAAGCGAGAAAAATGTCCAGGGATTTTTCCTGCCTTAAATGATTTTGACGGAAAAGCGTCCCAGGTTAGGGGTTAGAACTCACATTCCTCCCTGATGAGGACCTCTGCAGTCCTTAGCTTCTGCAGCGGTTAATTAAGCGTGGTGAACCTGAGGATCTGAGATTCTCAGACTTGGTATGGTCCCCTCTCACATGATGTGGCATCAGCATAGAGCATGGAGGGGACAGGGGACAGTCAGGGAAGCAGATTTCCTGGGTGGCTCAGGGGTTAAGTGTCTGCCTTTGGCTCAGGGCATGATCCCGGGGTCCTGGGATCAAGTCCTACACCAGGGAGTCTGTTTCTCTCTCTACCTCTCTCTGTGTCTCTCATGAGTAAACAAATAAAATAAGATTTAAAATAAAACTTATTTCCTTTGAAGGGAGAAAACGATATTTAGCCCTTTCCTGATTTCCATGCTTCAGGATCCAAACGTTTCAGAGTCGACCTTTGACTCTCTAGAGCTGGTGTCATAATCGCAGACGGCCTGTCCCTCACCAATCAGCCAACTGCTAGTAGGGAAGACAGGGGTGCTGGTATTCATCCTTCCGCATCCCTACTGGATGGGTGGCTTTCCTTTTCTTCCACTGTTAGAGACACAAATGAAAGAGTCATCACCTACGTTTGGTGTGTCTTGAGGCCACAAACCATGAGCCTCTGAGACGGGAGTGATTTCCCACTTCCTTCTTCAAAAGCAGAGTTTCCCCTCTCCCATTAGGAATCTCTGGCTGCTACTTGAATTTTAAATATAATAACCAGGTTTATACAGCAAGCAAGCTTTCCCTGGTTCCCTTAGCAACGGCTCTAACTTTTATAGCCAGCCCGAGCTCATTCTAAAGGAACTTGCAGATTCTATGATAATAACATCTCCCTGATCTGGAAAGGAAGAGAGCTTAAACCTTTCAAATGATGGAAATCTAAAATTAAGCCACAAAGCAAAAACAGAACCCTTGGAGCCCCTGGAATAACCTTCGCAAAGTCCTGTACTAAAAACCAGAGCTTGGCGTGTGAGAAAAAGCATTTAGGAGGACTGGAAATTCTATTTACCTTTTTTTCTTTCTTTCTCTCTCTCTCTCTCTCTCTCTCTCTCTCTCTTTAACACATCCTTCTCAACAGGGTGACAGGGAGGGGGCTGCTAAAAGCCAAGTTAGCAGCAGTGCTAAACCATCTGGTTGCCTGGGGATAAAGGAGGCAGAAAAACTTTTAAAAAGCCACGTGGCACTGTGCTGTGACATTTTTGACAGACCCCAATCAAAACGGCTAAAATAGACGAAGGGCTGGTTTTTGCAAAGATGAGCCTCAGTTATTTGGAAAATTTATCTGTTTTTTGAAGAACTGGGTGCCAGCAGAGCTATCTATAAGCGAAGCGCCATTGAGTTTTGAATCAAAAACAAAACAAAACAAAACAAAACATTGGGGGATCCCTGGGTGGCGCAGCGGTTTGGCGCCTGCCTTTGGCCCAGGGCGCGATCCTGGAGACCCGGGATCGAATCCCACGTCAGGCTCCCGGTGCATGGAGCCTGCTTCTCCCTCTGCCTGTGTCTCTGCTTCTCTCTCTCTCTCTCTCTGTGTGAGACTATCATAAATAAATTTAAAAAAACAAAACAAAACAAAACAAAACAAAAACCTAGCAAGATGTTCAAAGATTCAAAAAAAAAAATCTATCAATTGGATGAATCACCAGTGGTGTGCACAGGGGTGGGGGAGCGGGTGAAGTCTTGGGTAAGCCTAACACCTGGATTTGGAGAAAGTTTGATGGTCCTCTGCAGGGAAAACCAACATTTCAAAGGCCTAGGGTGTCCCTCCTGTGTAGGTAGAGGCTGGGATTTTTAACTCGAGGGCAGTTTGCTGCCTTGATGTAGGGAAAACGCTCTAATGGGTCTTGGATTCCGCCTCGGAGAATGTGTCACTTGCTACAGAAAATGGGAAGTTTTCACTTCTCTGCATGATAATGTAAACTAGTGTCTTCCCCCAGGGGCAGAGCTCCAGCAAGGGAGGTCTGAAATTGTTTCTTCTGGGGAGATGTGTGGCATGGTCTTGTCCAAGACTGGGGACAGTTATTAGAGGGTTCAGGGAAGATGCCTAGAGGCTTATCTACACTTGCCTGACAGACAGAGGTCCTCTAAAGGCAACCAGACAGGCATAGCCTGAGGCAACTCTTACAGTCCCCCCCAGGCTGGGTTATTCTAAAACAGCTGTGCCATCTAGACATTAGGAAATGTGCAGGTTCCAGAATATTGGTCTGATGCCCTTTGCGAACAAAGGACAAGAGCAAATTCTTCTGGGTGTGGATGGGGTTTCCCTGAAAATGAAGGATGTTGCCATGATCGATCACCAGGGGACAGGGGAGCCCCAAAATAGAAACTTGGAAGGAGAGCCTTAGGCTTTCCAAGGGGCAAACCATTTCTTGTTCTTGGAGCCTCGTGGTCCGAAAAGCCTGGACCCTGGGGAGGGAGGGTTTTTCCCAATTCCTCCTACTCTGGGAGGTTAAGTTGAAATCTGCAGTGGGGGACATGTCAAGGGCCACTTGAGAGACACCAGGAAGGGACAGGCTTCCCAGATAAGATGCTGGATGCTCAGTTAAATCTGAATTAAACAGCAAATAATATTTTACCATAAGTATGTCCCAAATATGGCATGGTTCCTAATATTGCACGGGACATACTTAGACTAAACAATCATTTGTTGTTTGTTTGAAGTTGAAATTTAACTGGGGATGCTGCATTTTTATTTGCGAAATCTGGCAATCCTAAGAAGGGAACCTCTGGGAAGACCCTTCCTACGATCCCTTCTGTTACCCTCAAGTTTTCAGTATTAAATATTAAAGAAGTCTGGCTCAGCCTTACTGGGGGCGCTTGAGGGATGGGTCTATGCCAAGCCTTGGGTGAAGCTGTACTGAGGGAGGGGCAGTCCTGGGGAGCAGGGAGTGAGGGAGTGACCCAGAGTCACAGGGCTGGTTGGGATGGAAGTGGAGGTTGGGGCAGATGTGTTGCAGAAAAACTTTTATAACTTGCAGAAGAGATCTTAAGCCTTTCAAATGATGGAAATCTAAAATTAAGCCACAAAGCAAAAACTTCTGGAGTCCTAGAAAACTTGCAGAAGGGAACCTGATAAAAGTCTGTGATCAGAGAGGCAGAGGCCCTGGGCTATTGGAATTTGGACATTAAAGTGCAATATGGGGGCGCCTGGGGGACTCGGTTAAGCATCTGCCTTTGGCTCAGGTCATGATCCCCGAGTTCTGGGATTGAGACCTGAGTCTGGCTCCTTGCTTGGCAAGGACTCTGCTTCTCCCTCTCCCCCTACCCCTTCCCACTGCTTATGTTCTCTCGTAAATTAAAAATAATAATAATAATAGTAAAAGTAAAAATAAAAAACTTTAGAAATAAATTAAATAAATAAAAATAAATGAACAGGGATCCCTGGGTGGCGCAGCGGTTTAGCGCCTGCCTTTGGCCCAGGGCGCGATCCTGGAGATCCGGGATTGAATCCCATGTTGGGCTCCCGGTGCATGGAGCCTGCTTCTCCCTCTGCCTGTGTCTCTGCCTCTCTCTCTCTCTCTCTCTGTGTGACTATCATAAATAAATTTAAAAATTTTTTAAAAAGAAAGAGGTTGAAATAGAACAAACTCTCTAAAAAAAAATGAAAATAAATGAACATAGATAGATAGATAGATAAATAAATACATACATACATACATACATACATACAAACCTCCTGAGCAAGTGAAGTCCTCCATGCATGGGTTATGGGTTCAACTCAACGCGTCAGGGTTAAGGGCTATGATACCATGATTTATAATAAAAATAGGTATTTGGTCTTTAACCCCATTTCTGGCACAGAGCTCCTAAATCTCTAGGAGTATCCTAAGTGAAGAGAGCCATAAAAGGTGTCTTTTGTTATGTTAATGAGGCCCATGGAGGGGGGTGATATACCTGTGGGGTGGGGGTGGTTGCCAGGGCAACCAACCACAGGATTGGGGGAGGGGTAGAATTTTCAATCCTACCCCCACCTCTGGGAAGGGAGGAAGGGCTGGAGCTAGAATCAATCGCCAAAGGCCAATAATTTAATCAAGCATGACTGTAATGAAGCCTCCATAAAATCCCCACAGGACGGGCTTCGGAGAGCTAACGAAGGAGATTGGAGGAGAGGGAGAGGGAGGTGCCTGGAGAGGACAAGGACGCTCTGAGCCCCTCCCCACACGCCTCATCCTCTACATCTCTTCCATCCAGCTGTTCCTAGTTCTCTCCTTTTCTAATAAACCAGTGATCGAGTATATAAAGCGTTTCTCTGAGTTCTATGAGCCACTCTAGTGAACTGCTCACACCCATGGAGGGGGTCAGGGGACCCTCCAATCGCCGGCAGGGTAGTCAGAAGCGCAGATGACAACCCGGACTTGCAGTTGGTGTCTGAAGTCACGGGGGAGGGACAGTCTTGTGGATAGTGCCCGAATTGAGTTGGATCATAGGATACCCAGGTGGTGTCTGAGAATTGCTTGTTAGTGTGGGGGTCCCCCTCCCCCACCACCCACACACCGATGTTGGAATTGGGTGCAGAACCCTTATAGGGGTATTTCTACACAAAGACATCCTTTAATTCAAGTTCTCACACAGCATATTAACACGCAACTTTTTCTGTTGTGTCTGGTGCAGCTGAGCCGCCCAAGCTGAGAGGATAGGATGTCAGGTGCCCACATACTCTAAAGTGAGGCTCCAAACCATCTATGCAGAGCTCACTAAAGTAATTGGGGAAACTGGTCAGGGGACCCTCAGAGCATCAGCCACTGAAGGTGGTGCAAGGGGAGCTGAGGTATCCAAGGGCACTGGATGGGGAACCCCATCCAGAGTTATCAGGAAAGGGTGCAAAGCATGGGAGGGGGTGTCTTTCCCTTCCAAGCCAAGTGAAATGGATCTTCAAGTACTTTGAGAGCCTGGCTGTGTCCCCGGGGTGACCTCACCCCAGAGCCAGCCACACCTGCAAAACGAAGGGGGCACAGGTGCCTGGGGGCGGCTGCCCTTGTATGTGTGGCAGGACATGGGTGAGTGGGTTTTCCCGGGTGCCCTGCGCGCCTGTGGAAAGTGGCCAGGCTTCTGTTCCTTGGAAAGTGCCTCCGGGAAGAACCTTAAAAGAAAGATGCTGAGTGAAAGAAGCCCACCAAAGAGTGCACACTGTGTGGTGCCATTTATAGAAATTTCTATAAAATGCAAACTTATCTGTCATGCCAGAAAGCAGATCAGTGCTGCCTGAGAGAGGAGGGGGGGAGGAACAAGAGAGGAATCACCATGAGGAAACTTTTGGGAAGGATGGAATGTTCATTGCCTTGATTCTGGTTCATTGGGCTCCTTCAGAAGTCAAAATTTATCACGTAATATGCTTTAACTATGTAGAGTCTGTTGTGTACCAACTATATCCCAATAAAGCTATTTACCCAAAAAAGGACTCTGGGTAGGAGGGATCTTCTGTGAAGATCTACCCAGCAGAAAGAGGTTGGATACAGAAACTAGTGGAGAAGAGGGCTAAGTCCTAAGTGGTTAACCAGGGGGTCATTATCCTGGCCAAAAAGTCTCTCTGTGGGCTGTCCCCAGGGGGAGACTCTCTGGGGAATTCACACAAGAGGCCCTTGTCGAGAAGAGCCAGCATTTGATCACCTGCCACAGGCAGAGGGCAACTAAAGCCAAGAAAGACTCCCTGTGACTCTCATTCCCCCTTGCCACTCCCACCCCTAATTCTGCAGGAGGAGCCAGAGGAAATCAGGAGGACCCCCATCCCCTACCCCGTGACCTCCTTCCCTGTCACAAATTTCCAAACCTGGGGCAGGAGAGAAGCTTTTAAATAGCTGAGAGACCAGAGTTCTTATGCAAAATTTGATTTCAGATTTTAAATCTCCAGTGATGAAATCGTTTCTTAATTCCTGAGAGACGCTGGTGTGGAAAAAATTAAGTCGTTTCCTGTTTATATACCAATGAGTCTGGCTCACTCAATAACCAGTTATGTTTTATTGCTTGTAGTCTAGCTACCTGGTTGGTTTTACCCACCCACCCCACCCACCCCCACCCAAGGACCAAATGATCTGCTGATTACTCTTTATCACCTCTGTGGGAAATGAAGAAAAACAGAGCATACCTGGGGATCTTGCCAGCTAAAGAAGTCTTGTAGGAAACCAACAAGACATTTTCAGAGGTGACATGGGGAAGTGGCCAAGAGCGTGGACTCTGAGGCCAGACTGTCTGGATTTGAATCCTGGTTGTAGGACTTCAGGCAAGTTGCACAATCTCAGGGTGCCTTGCTTCTCTCCTTGGTGGAGTGGAGGTGATGCTAAAACCTTAAGCTAAATAGTGCTGTAGTAACAGCTCCAAACACTTAGGGACATACAAAAAATAAACCCAAGGTTTATTTCTTGCTTATATCACATGTGCACTACAAGCTTAGCTTTGGCTCTTCCCCCTGGGACCCGACTGAAGGAGCAGCCCTTATTGGGGACATTCCTGGTGTTAGGGCAACAGGGAAAGATGATTGAGGGTGGATCTAGGCAATGGCTCTTAAGGCTTGTTTTTGAAAATGATATATGTCACTTCTATTTACATCTCCTTGGCTAAGATTTGATGTCAACATTGACAGGGGAGATAGAATTCTCCTACAAGGAGAAATGAGAATATTTGGGACAATCCTACCAGTCTATTGCAGTACTTGCCCATGTAAAATGCTTACAACGGTTCTTGATAAGGCCATGTAAGTGCTATCTAAGCATCGCTATTAATATTTCTTTTTTCCTCCTGGATATTTTGGGGGTCTTCCTTAAGGAGGCCTGGTGCTCTCAGAGCTGGATTTAGGATCAGTCCCTATATCAACTGCCCAATTGAGCAAGAACCACCAAAACACCAGAGAGGAGCCCTAATGGAGAGGTTACTAGAACTTGGGCCCCCACCCCACCCCACCCCATGCTGAGCTTGATGTGGATTCTAACTGAAACATTTTGGGAGGCCTGGATGGCTCAGTGGTTGAACCTCTGCCTGTGGTTCAGGTTGTGATCCTGGGGTTCTGGGATCGAGTCCCTCATCGGGTCCCCCGCAGGGAGCCTGCTTCTCCCTCTGCCTGTGTCTCTGCCTCTCTGTGTGTGTCTCTCATGAATAAATAAACCTTAAAAAAATAACAGTAAATGAAACATTCTAATGAAGAGGAATAAACAAAGCTGTGTTTTCCTGGACCACTCACAGCAAGTCACCCCCTGAAAGACAGGTGTCAAGGAACTGGCAATGATTCCTCAGCTATTTCAAGGTGAGTAGGTCCCACAGTGTTATTCTTGTCTTGAGGCAGACTACAGTAGCTCCACTGCTGTCAAGTGTTTAGCCCACAAGGGTAGGAGGGAGCGTGGCTCATTGCTGGGAACAGCCCCCTCTTTGGGCCCGGTCACTGGCCCAAGGTTTTCTGTGAGGTGTCATGAGTTCCACACTCCCCCACCAGGCAGTCTTCCTGGTGTGTGTTTGATCTTGGGTTTTCAACTGGGCTGTCAGAGTCTAGGACTGTAGGGCTGGGAATCAGAGGGAGGGGGTTTTTTCACTGTCCTTAAGCTTCCAGGACCATAGGGCTACTGGAGAGGGACCACTCTGGGGTCTCAAAGACTTTTCTCAGAGCATTTGAAAACCTTCCCATCTAGATGATGATGCAAGGACAAGAACTCCGACTATTCCAAGTGGGGAGGGAACTGGGGCGAAGGAGCTGCATGCCACCGAGGGATAAAGAAACTGAAAACATTTCAGTTCTTTTTTTTTTTTTTTTTTAAGATTTTATTTATTTATTCATGAGAGACACAGAGAGAGAAGTAGAGACACAGGCAGAGGGAGAAGCAGGCGCCCTGCGGGGAGCCTGATGTGGGACTCGATCCCAGGACCCGGGATCACACCCTGAGCCGAAGGCAGACGCTCAACCACTGAGCCCCAACATTTCAGTTCTTATTAGAACTGCCTGAACTTTCTTCCTTTCTGATGGCTTAAAAATTGTCCCAGCATGCCCGGTAGAGCCCTTCCGTCTCTCATCTTACTGCTTTTCTCCTTATCAGGCTCAATTTGAAATAACAAATATTTCTAGATTATTCGCTGGCTCATAAAACAGGTACTAGCCAGGGGCTTTGGACCATATGGACAAGGTTTGAATTCTCATCCAGAGGTTCACGAGCTCAAGGAAGTTCACAAGTGCCCAGACTGTGGAGCCAGTAAAGACAGGGCTGCAGTGAGGCTCAGGAGCCCCTAGACCTGTGAGCCACAGGCAAGGGCTGAAGGCTTCTGCAGGAGGTGGCATGCCAGCTGGGCTTTGTAGGATGATGCTCCCCAAAGAGCTTTGCTCAAGTCCTAGCCACCATACCTGCAAATAAGGCCTTATGTAAATATCGGGTCTCTGCAAATGTGAGCAAGTTAGGATGTGGGGTGGGCCCTCCATCTGGTGGCTGGGAAATTTGGTCACCAATACAGATATGCCATGTGACAACAAAAGCACATATTGGAGTGACAGGTCTACAGGCTAAGGAACTCCCAACGATTACTGGCAGCCACCAGAAGCTGGGAAGAGGGCTGTTGGGATCCTCCCCTAGAGCCTTCAGGGTGAGCACAGCCCTGCTGATGCCCTGGTTTCAGACGTGGAGCCTCCATAACCACGAGAGGACAGATTTCATGCTAGGGTAAGTCCCCTAGCATGTGGTAATTTATCCTGGGGAACCAGTGTAGATGGACTGAGATGTAGGACTCTGAGATGCAAGAAAGAGGCATCTGTAGACAGAGCCACTGCGAGAGTCTAACAACTTTTGAGCGCATATGGTGTCCTTTTTTTTTTTTTTTTTTTTTTTTTTTTTTTTGGTATGTGTCCTTATGGAATAATTAGGAATTGGATGTGGCTGGAGCAAAGGCGTTGGAGCAGAGGGAGCCAACTACAGTAGGAGATGGTAGAAATACCGCCTGGCCTCCAGTGCCAGGATGAGGACTTGGGCTTTTGTCTTGTATGGGATCGGAAGCCATTAGCATTATTTGACTGGAGTCTGAGTTGTCCCCAATAAATTACTTTCATTAATCAGGAGTAACAAATGGCCTTCTCGGTATAACACTGGATTTTTTTTTGTCCTCCTTATTAAGTTTTGGCTACAGTGATGTTAGACAGTGCTGGGCTTAGTGCCACGGGGTAGATGATTCAAGGTGGGGACAGGGTTTAATTCGCCTCTGCATTCCCATCACCCAGAGTAGGTAACACGTTCGTTGTGGACCTGAGTGGTATCGGAAACTTGCTTAAGCAAAACTTGGCTCACAAGACAGAGGGAGAAAATGAGAAAGAGTGGTTATCATTTTGCATGGGCCACTGTGAAATTGGGATTTATAATAAGAAATATATATTCGGTCTTCTTCCCAGTTTCTGGCACTAAGCTCCTAAAACCATTGGAATTCCCTAAGTGATAAGAGCCATAAAAGGTGTCCTGTTGCATTCAAGAGGTGACTTTTGGAAAGCCCCTGGGTCAACTCCCTCCAAAGGCAATGTCTCTGGAGACTCCAGGGTGGATTGCACCCAAGGTCTTTCTCAGCTGCTGTGGTGCTGGCCATCCTTGGCTTGTGGACACATCCCTCCAACTGTCACGTGGCATTCTCCCTAAGTGTCTGTCTTACGCTTCTTATAAGGACACCCAATGGTGTCTTCCGAACTCAGTTGCATCTGCAAAGACCCTAGGTCCAAATAAAGTCCCATTAGGACACCTGGATGGCTCAGTGATGGAGCATCTGCCTATGGCTCAGGGTGTGATCCTGGGGTCCTGGGATCGAGTCCCACATTGGGCCTAGACACCCTGTTACCTGGTTGGGGCAGCTGTTTTTAAAGGGTCCAGTAAAGTACAGGTACCTAATATAACATTGTCTATTACTTCAATGATTAAAAAGTGGGGGGGGGGGGGCAGGTGCCCAATGCCAGTCTGAAGAAAGATCACTCTCTTTCTGTAAAGTTGGGTTTCCTTCTAGGACTATTCCCCATTCCCCTGGTACCAACCCTATCATTCCCCTTTAGGGTCATCCCCCTACTATCACCACCTCCCCCCGTTCCAGCTCCCGGGGTTGGGGGGTTCCCTGAAAACCCCAGACTAGGCAACCAGCACGGTCTAGCATCCCCTCGGTGACTGTGATAGGCTGCAGGAAAGGCGTCCTGTCTGGTGGGTCCTCTCCCTAGACTTTTTCTAGAACTGCTGGTACAGAGAAGCCTTCTTTTCCGCGGGGGTTGTGAAACCGGGAGGATGTAAGTGTGAGGCTGCCGGGGACCATCTGTGCCACCACCTGGGAGAGCCTGCCTCCGAAAGAAACCAAGGCAGAGGAAAACAGGGCTGAGAAGTAGGGAGAGAACCTGCAGCCTGGCAACACGCTTGGGGATATGGATCTAGCTCAGCCAGATGGAGGGGAGCAGAGCCAGTAGTCTACAGGGGTGTGTGAGTGTACAGACCTAGGACAGTAGAATGAGGCCAGGCCCCGGTCATCCAGCTGTCCACCTGTCTGCCCAACAAATAGGAAAGATCTACCAAGAGCCAGGGTCTTTGCTAGTTTCTTTTTACTTGTTTTTGTTTGCCAATTTTGATAATGAGTTTAAAATGACTAAATAAGGGGGCACCTGGGTGGCTCGGTTTCAACTCTTGGTTTCAGCTCAGGTCATGATCTTGTGGTCCTGGGATCGAGCCCTGTGTTGGGCTCCTCACTGCATGTACAGCCTGCCTGGGATTCTCTCTCTGTCCACCTCTTTCTCTGCCCCTCCCCACCCTGCTCTCTCTCTCTCTCTCCCTCTCTCTCTCTCTCTCTCTCAAAATAAAATAAAAATTTAAAAATAAAAATTTAAAAAATTTAAAAATAAAAATTTAAAAATAAGTAAATAAATAAGGTAGGAGCCCTGTCTGCAAGGATTCCTTGCTCCATGAGGAATGCTAAAGGCACCTTTCCAAGTTATGTTAAATGGAGAGGCATTCCCAGAAAAGGAGCTGCCTGAACAAAATAAAAACCATAAAGTGACAAAGGGATGGGCCAAAAGTTGCAGTGTTGTGAAACATAAGAAATCTGAGGTTGTGGGGAATCGGACAGCCTTGAAAGGTGCGCTCAGAGATGGATCTTGGAAGGTTGGTGGAGGCCAGAGGAAGGGATTGGGCTGTATTCTATTGACAATAACTTTTTACTTTATTATTTATTTATTTATTTATTTATTTATTTATTTATTTATTATTTTATTTATGATTTTATTTATTTATTCATGAGAGACACACAGAGAGAGGCAGAGACACAGGCAGAGGGAGAGGCAGGCACCCTGCAGGGAGCCCAATGTAGGATTGGATCCTTGAACCCCAGGATCACTCCCTGGGCTGAAGGCAGATGCTCAACCGCTGAGCCACCCATGTGCCCCTAATTATTTATTTTAAAGCAGGAGCCCTGTGCGTGGTTGGAAGGGCAAGAGACCTAGTGTAGGGAGCAGTTTTGCAGGTGAGAAGTTAGAATGTCTCAAGTAAGTGAATGTTCTGGTTCTTCATTGCTGTGTCAACAAATCCCCCAACACTTAATGGCTAAAAGTAACAGTTTTATTATATCTTACAGGTGTATGGATCAAGAAATCGAGCTCAGACACAGTTGTGTAGAGCAGCCCAGGACTCCGCTGGATGATCCTTCTGACCAGTGTAATGCCAGCCTGAGTCACTCAGGGGGACTCAGCGAGTAGGCTTGGAAGGTCTGGACGGTCCGAGATGGCTTCCCTCTTAGGTTGGGCTCTTTGGCAGAAATGGCTGGAAGGCTGATCTCACCTGGGCCCCTCTCCCTCTTCGTGAGGTCTCAGGGTCTATACCGCAGCCCACAGCTCTAAGAGAGAGTGCTTTCAGAGACCAAGTGAGGGGGCACCTGGGTGGCTCCATCAGTGAAGCGTCTGCCTTCAGCTCAGGTCATGATCACGGGGTCCTGGGATCGAGCCCCACATCAGGCTCCCTGCTCAGTGGGGAGTCTGCTGCTCCCCCTGCTTGTGTACTCTCTCTCTCTCTCTCAAATAAATAAATAAAATCTTTAAAAGAGAGAGAGACAGGAAGTGGACATTGCCTACCTCTTAAATCCCAGGTCTGGAGAGTAGCACAATATCCCCTCTACTTTATTCAATTGGTTGAAGTAGCACAAAGTCTGCTCTGGTTCCAGAGCTGGGCAGGGGAGGTGGGCAGGGGTGGGGGGGTGGGGAGGTGGAGAGGGCGCATATGCTTCTCATCTCAATGGGAGCATTGTCAAAAAACGTGGTCATCTCTGGGGCACCTGGGTGGCTCAGGCGGTTAAGTCTGACTCTTGGTTTTGGCCCAGGTCATAATGTTAGGGTAGTGAGATTGAGACCCTCGTCAGACTCCACCCTGAGTGCAGAGTCTGCTTGAGATTCTCTCTCCCTCTCCCTGCTCATGCTCACTCTCTCACTCTCTGATAAAGAAATAAATCTTTAAAACAAATGTGACCACCCTTAACCCACCACCAACCCACCCTTAACCCACCATTCCTTAACAGCAGGAATGCGAGACAACAGATCCCAGATCCATCATAGAGGGAGAAACCGCGGGACTCGGGCAAGGGCTTCACTTCAGCCATTTGTGGAATGTTCATTGCACGTCTGCCATGTGTCAGGTGATGCTGCAGTCACTGAGGACACAGCAGGAAACACATAAAATCCCTGCTCCCCCAGAGCTCGTGTGCTGGTGGATGGCAAGGCAGACAAGGCACTGAGGTCCCCACTCTTGTGTACCTGGCAGGACGGTGGTGACATTGTCAGATAGAGGGAGCCAAGCAGGCCAGTGTGGATCCAGTTTGACAGCATCACCATGAAGCTGCACGTTAGAGTCTCCCAGTGCTTCAGCTGGTAAGCTTCTCACAGCAACACCCCACTCCAAGCTCTTGAAGAAATCCAGGATTTTGCATCCAACCACAGGCAGTGCCTGCAAGATGACAAGAGAAAGGCAGGCACTTTATCAGCCCCGTAGGTTTCCTGCCTTCCTTGGGCAGGAAGAGCATGTGGAATCATTCAAATCCACCGTTCCTTGTGAGCTGTATTCCATTGACGTGGCCTCTAAGGTTAGAATTCACACTCTGACACACTCAGCTTGCTTCCCGTGTGTTTACTGGAGAACTCTGCTGACTCACATCTTTTCTTATTTTAATTTATTTTGTTTTTTAAAGATGATGTATATTTATTTTCATTTATTTTTATGTATTTTTTATTTTTTATTTTTTCATGTTTTTTTTTAATTTTTAAAAGATTTTTTATTTATTTATTCATGAGAGACACAGAGAGAGAAGCAGAGACACAAGCAGAGGGAGAAGCAGGCTCCCTGCAGGGAGCCCGATGTGGGACTCAATCCCAGGACCCCGGGATCAGGCCCTGAGCTGAAGGCAGATGCTCAACCACTGAGCCGCCCAGGTGCCTCTTTTCATTTTTATTTTTTATTTATTTATTTTTTTTTTTAGAGAGAGAGAAGGAGAGTGCATGCATGAGCGGGTGGTGGGGGGCAAGGAGGGAGACGGAAAGAAAGAATCTTAAGTAGGCTCCACACCCAGTGTGGAGCCTGACACGGGGCTCAATTTCATGATCCTGAGATCATGACCTGAGCTGAAACCAAGAGTCAGATACTTAACCAACTGAGTCACCCAGGTTCCCTACTGACCTGTATTTTATTTTATTTTTTTAAAAGATTTATTTATTTATTTATTTATTTATTTATTTATTTATTTATGAGAGAGAGAGAGGGGCAGAGACACAGGCAGAGGGAGAAGCAGGCTCCAGGCCAGGAGCCCGACGTGGGACTCGATCCCGGGACTCCAGAATAGCGCCCCAGGCCAAAGGCAGGTGCCAAACCGCTGAGCCACCCAGGGATCTCCTGACCTGTATTTTAAAGAAACAAAAATTTCTGGCATGAAGAACTGTTTAGGGGCCTTTGAGTATTCAGATTTTTTCATTTCAAGGTAGATTCAAACGCCTATGATACATTATTGAGCTTAAAGAAAATTAAAATTTGAAGAGCAACATGTATGCACCCCCCTCCACCATGACCTGTCCCCCAGCTTCCAATGACTGTTAAATCAGAGACAATCTTATTTCAACAGTGGATATGCACTCCTCCTTCCAGATTATTTTGAATAAGTCCCAACATCATACTAATTTGTCTTAAATATTTAAGTATCTATCTCTAGATACTTATTATTATGTGGTTATTTTAAAAATAACCACAATCTCAAGGCACCTGGGTGGTTCAGTTGGTTAAGCATCTGCCTTCAGCTCAGGTCATGATCCTGGGGTCCTGCATCAGGCTCCCTGAGCAGTGGGGAGCCTACTTCTCCTGCTTCTGCTTGCCTGCTCATGCTCTCTCTCTATTTCAAATGAATAGATAAAATCTTCAAAAAATAAAAAATAACCACAAAATCATTATCAATGCCTAAAAAATATTGTAATTCCTTAATATCATCAATATCTGTTCAGTGTTCAATTTTTCCCATTTATATATATACACACATATATTTTAACATATATACATATATATATATAATTTTTTTTAGTTTGCTTGACTCAAGTTCCAAATACGGTCAGTATATTATGTTTGATGATAGGTTTCCTCCCTTGATCTTGACCTACAGATCTCTCTCACAATATCGCTTTCCCCTTCTTGTTAATTTCCTTGCAATTTATTGTTGAAAACATCAGGTTCCCAGTCCTATAAAATTTCACAAAGTTTACAGATTGCTTTCCCATGGTGATGTTTAACATGTGTGTCTGTACTTTGCATTTCTGGCAAACCGGTAGTGAGTTCTAGAGGCTTGATCAGATTTAGGTTTGGTCATGCACATATCACATTGGGTATGTTTGTATTATGTCGGGTTATATATATTTCCACCATGAGACACAAGGCGGGCTGCTTTTCTTTTTTGTGACTTAGGATCCATTGATGATGATTGCCTAGATCCGATATTTTCTGGGGTTGTAAAGCAGTGCCTTCCAATTCTATCACCCCTTTGTCATTTATTCACTGCAACACTTCTAGAAAGAGAAAACTTTTCCCTCATGGATTCTTAGGCTATCCCAAAGTGCGGTCCGTAAAAGGAAAAGCATGATAAACACTTGATTTTTTTTTTTAACCTTTATTTGCCTTTTTTCAAAATCACGTCATTGTTCGCTTTACCTTCTTTACCTTAACCCATGAATTTGCTTTTTTTGGTGTTTTAATCACTATGAACTCCTGTATTTAAACTCTTATTTAACATGTTTCAATTTGGGGCCCCTGGGTGGGTCAGTGGTTGAGCGTCTGCCTTCAGCTCAGGTCGTGATCCCGGGGTGCTGGGATCGAGTCCCACATCTGTCTCCTCGAGGGAGCCTGCTTCTCCCTCTGCCTGTGTCTCTGCCTCTGTGTCTCTCATGAATAAATAAATAATTTTTAAGAAATAACATGTTTCAATTCATTGCCGTTGTTATCAGTGTGCCTGATAAATTAAATTGTGCCTCCAGTCCTTGGCCAGAGGGAGCCCCTGCCAGTAAGCCTTGAGTCTTTTGGTCACACCCTACTCTTGATACTTTGTTTCCAAGCTCATCTTGTCCACTCCTGCCTCAGACCCAGACACTGGCCCAAGGAGCCCTGCTTTCATCAATGGGAAACAGTATTTGTTTGCTATGATTGGTAGCCCTTGGGGGTACTCATTGTTTCTAGGCCTTTCTAGTGGGCAGAACCAGGAAATGACAGTTGACCCTTGAACAATGCAGGGGTTAGGGGCACCCAACCCCCTTGCTGTCGAAAATCCGCATATAACTTTTGACTCTCCAGAAAGGTAACTGTGATTGGCCTCCTGTTGCTGGGAAGTCTACCAACAACAGTCAATTAATACATAGTTTTATGTCCTGTGTATTATCTACTGTATTCCTACAATAAAGTAAGCTAGAAATGTTAAGAAAATCATAAAAAAGTCAATACATTTATAGAACTGTACTGTATTTATCAAAAAATTCCACATAGAAGTGGATCCATTAAGTTCAAACCCACGTGGTTCAAGGGTCAGCTGTATTTTTTTTTTTTAAAGATTTTATGTATTTACTCATGAGAGACACACACAGAGAGAGAGAGAGAGAGAGAGAGAGAGACAGGCAGAGGGAGAAGCAGGCTCCATGCAGGAAGCAGGATGCGGGACTCGATCCCAGGACTCCAGGATCACTCCCTGGGCCAAAGGCAGGCACTAAACCACTGAGCCACTCAGGCGTCCCCAGCTGTATTTTTTAATGACAAGATAGTATCATCAATTCTTGCTAAAACTTCTTTTTAAAAATTTTTTTGTATTATTTTTTAAAATTTATTTATTCATGAGAGACCCACACAGAGAGGCAGAGACAGAGGCAGAGGGAGAAGCACTCAACTGCTGAGTCACCCAGATGTCCCAATCTTCTTTTATTTAAAAGACTTTATTTATTTGAGAGGGAGAGGGAGAATGAGTAGGGGAAGGGGCAGAGGGAGAAGCAGATGCCCCGCTGTGCAGAGCCCTACATGGGGCTTGATCCCAGGACCCTGAGATCATGACTTTAGCTGAAGGCAGATGTCTGACAGACTGAGCCCCCAGAACCCCCACTTGCTAAAACTTCTGATTCAAAGGCAATATTAAAAGTTTTTCTTTAACCTTGTCTGTCTTACCTGTCTTCTCCTACACAGAAATCCTGGCTCTGGGGACACCTGGGTGGCTCAGCAGTTGAGCGTCTTGCCTTCAGCTTAGGTTGTGATCCTGGGGTCCTGGGATTGAGCCCCACACCGTGTTCCCCGCAGAAGGCCTGCATCTCCCTTGCCTGTGTCTCTGCCTCTCTGTGTCTCTCGTGAATAAATAAATAAAATCTTTAGAAAAAAGAAAAGAAATCCTGGCTCTGGACAATCTAGCAGAATTGCTCATCACAGCACACACATCATGGAACAGCAGCACCGGCCAACATTATATTTAATGAAAATGGTTTGATTACTTTTTTTTTTTTAAGATTTTTAAAATTTATTATTTATTCATAGACATAGAGAGAGAGAGAGGCAGAGAAACAGGCAGAGGGAGAAGCAGGCTCCATGCCGGGAGCCGGACGCGGGACTCGATCCCGGGACTCCAGGATCGTGCCCTGGGCCAAAGGCAGGCGCCAAACCACGGAGCCACCCAGGGATCCCCTGATTACTTTTTTATTACTTCCTTCCTTTTTCTTTCTTTCTCCTCCTCCTCCTCCTCCTCCTCCTCCTCCTCCTCCTCCTCCTCCTCCTTCTTCTTCTTCTTCTTCTTCTTCTTCTTCTTCTTCTTCTTCTTTCTTCTTCTCTTTCTTTTGTCCTTAGGCTATCGTCCTAGGAATGTACACTCAAGTTTCTACACTTTCAAGTCACTTGGACTAGCTTTTCTCCATATGGTTATGCCTTGGACAGAGGTTAATTTCTTTTATCTACATTAGCTTTTTCATAATGACCCTTTCTTAAAACTTCTGTTTTGTTATAGTTATATAAGGCATTTACCTGGTTCCAAAGCTGTATTTACAAAACAAACTATACTTAGAGAAATCCAGCTTCTGTCCTTCTGTTTCTACCCAAATATTCTACCCAAAAATATATATATAATAAAAAATGCACATTATAGAGGTGCCTGGATGGCTCAGTTGGTTAAGCATCTGCCTTCGGCTCAGGTTGTGATCCTAGGGTCCTGGAATCGAGCCCTGAGTTGGGCTCCCTGCTCAGCAGTGAGTCTGCTTCTCTCTCTGCCCCTCCCTCTGCTCATGCTCACTCTCTCTCCTCTCTTTCTCCCTCAATAAGGAGTAAAATATTTTAAAAATACACATTATAAATCTATAAAAAATATATTACATATAAATACATATGTAACAGCATACCTTTTGTGATTGAATTTTTTTAGAAGCCATATACGCTCTATCTTACATTCTAAACACAATGTACCTCCACGTTGCTTTTTCACTGGAGGTGACTCCAAAGCAGGATTTTCCTTAAAATCTGGCAAAAGGGGTTCCTACATGGGTCCCTGCTGCAAAACTCATGCTTTAGAGGGTCCTCCTCCTCCCAATTCACAAACACAAGCAACACACTTATCAAAGAACACCAGGCCCCCCCACACTCCACACTGGCACAACATGGTGCAAGGGAGGGCCCACACATCCTCTCTCAGAGTTAACACCTTGTGTGGAAGCCTCAGGGAGATGCTTCTCCTCCTTTCTTGCCCTGGGGCCTTGAAATGGCGGTGTCAGTGTCTAAGGCCTGGACCATTGCCACCTGAGAGGGAGATGGACACAGCTTTGATATATGGCAACGATGTGAGCAAGGCAAGTGCTCGGGTGAGAATAAAGACAGATAAACTGACTCATTAGATCTTACTAGTGCAAATCCAGGAGGCCCTTGCATAATAAAACTGAGTTTCAGAGGGTGCCTGTTTCTCTACCACTTTGCCAAGAGCATGTTGTAAAACTTTTGGGTTTGGGCCAGTCTGATAGGTTGGAAAGAATATCTGTGTAGTTTTAATTTTCATTGTTCTTCTTATGAACACATTTGAGCATTTTTTCCCCGTAGGATTAAGAAGCACTTAATTTCCTTTCCTGTGAATTATATATTCGGATCTTTAGCCCGTTTTTCTGCGATGTGTCTGATTATTTTCTTCTCTATTTTTACCAGCTCCTCATAGACTAGGGATATGAATCTTTTTGTCTGCAGACACCTGCAATCCTTCCCTAGACTAGACTCTGGATTCAACTTGGGGAATTCAACGAAATATAAGACACCATCCATGCCCCCCAAAGGAGCTTTAAAAATTAAATAACAACAAAAAATATAAGCAATTTTATGAAACAATAAGGAAAGAGATCTCAAAGGAGAATAGAATTAATTGCCAGATAGAAAGACCCCAAGAAGTTCAGAGAGAGGGAGTGATCAGGGTGTGGTGCCCAAAAGGCCTTAAAAGGTGTAGTGAATTCAGGTTGAATCTCCAAGAACGAATTGAAAACATAATGAGAGAAAGGTGGAAAGTAGGATTCCAACTTTTAGCAGGGTGGGCCTTGAAAGCTGGAAGGGTCTAGGCTTCTTGCGTAGACCACAGGAGAAAGACACAGGCTATGATATCAAATGAGAGAATATAGGCCATTGCCCTGGATGCCTGAGGACATGTACACTGGCAACATGTGTATGGGTTATCCTCTACATAACCCAACATATCCTCTACATAACCCAATTTAGCCGTTCCCAATTTTCCCCGCAATGAAAGTTGTGGCTATGAAGATAGATAAACTTTTAATAGATCTTGACTCCAGGTGTGGTCCAGGGGAGCTCCAGGGGTGGTGTGGGAAGAGAGAGAGAGAGAGAGAGAGAGAGAAAGAATCTGCAGGGCTTGGGGAGAAGGGGTGGTCTGGGAGACTGAACATTACCTAAAAGGACTTTTTTTTAAAGATTGTCAAAAATTTTAAGTATAATCTACCCCAACATGGGTCTCAAATTCATAATCCCAAGATCAAGAGTCATGTCCTCTATGGACTGAGCCGACCAGGTGCCCCCTAAAAAGACTATTTGAATAGATCTATTTAAAAAGACTATTTAGGGATGCCTGCCTGGCTCAGTGGTTTAGTGTCTGCCTTCGGCTCAGGGCGTGATCCCAGTGTCTCGGGATTGAGTCTCGCATTGGGCTCCCCACAGGGAGCCTGCTTCTCTCTCTGCCTCTCCCTGTGTGTCTCTCATGAGTAAATAAATATATATATATCTTAAAGGCCTATTTAAATAAATAGAGAGTTCAATTGGATTAGTTCACCTCAGCCCTAACACAGGTAAGGGGAGTGGGCAGGAGACTCAAGAAAAAAAGCTGATTAGTTATAGACAAATAGAATACATTTTCATCTTCTGTACTGTACTCATCTTCTCTACTGTCTCAGCTGTAGTGAAGCTAAAAGTGTCAACTCTGCTATATACTGATACCATCTCACAGGGCTGCTGGAAGGATAATAAGAGGTGGTACATACAAGGTGCTTAGACCTGGCAAGTGCTAGCAGTCATTATTTATCTTTAAAGATTTTATTTATTTATTTATTTATTTATGTATTTATTTATTTATTTATTCATGAGAGACACAGAGAGGGAGGCAGAGACGTAGGCAGAGGGAGAAGCAGGCTCCCCAAGGAGAGCCCAATGCAGAACTCAATCCCAGGATCCCGAGATCACACCCTGAGCCAAAGGCAGATGCTCAACCACTGAGCCACCCAGATGCTCCACTAGCCATCATTATTAAGGGATCATAAAATAGTTGCTGAGGGACAGAATGAATAATGGAATCAAAGGACAAATGACAAACCAATTGGCAACAGTCGGGGTACATGCCATGAGGATCAGGCAAGCCCAGTGCCCTGTGCTTTTCTGCTGAAAGCCATGAGCATCCCCTGCCTAGACCCACACTTTCCCCAGCAGGAACCGGTCGGTGCTGGTTTGGCACACAGATTCCTTTGCTGTGTTTCTTTGACAATTATAACTGAGGAATTCAGCTTATTTTGGGTGAAATCCCTGGAAGCCCGAGTTCAGATCTCAGACAGAGCAATGCAGCCACATTTTCCAATGAGTAACCCCGTCCAATATAACTCCTGGCAAGCGACCCCAACAGTCACTGAGAGAATGTGCCGTCATGCGTGGTAAATAGTAAGACCACTGGGTGGGGCTTGACTCATCTGTCAGAGAAGGGGTATTTTGAAACCTTGACCTCACTCGCAAACATGTGTTTGCACATACCTTTTGTCAGATGTAAATTTTCCGTTCCCAATTTAGCCGTTCCCAATTTTCCCCGCAATGAAAGTTGTGGCTATGAAGATAGATAAACTTTTAATAGATCTTGACTCCAGGTGTCGTCCAGGGGAGCTCTTCTAGGTCTCAAGGCCAGCTTCCTATTGACTCAGGAGCTGGGACTCCGGAGACAAGGGCGCAAGGTACCAGAATGATAACAGCTGCCATTTATTGAGGGGTTACCTGCATGACACGCACCGTGCTTACTATGTTATGGAAGGTGACCCCTCCAACCTCCATCCTGATCGTGACGTGTGGGAAGGAGATGCAGACTCAGAGAGGCTATGTGACTTGTCTAAGGTCAAGCCACTCCTGAGCTGGGATTTGAAGTTGAACTCACGCTGTGTCTTCAAAGCGGCTCTGTTTAACCAATATGATAAATGTTACCTGGATCTTACCTGTGTAGAGCACACACCTAGCCTCTCACCCTCCAGTTGGGGACCTGGAAAAAAGTTTTAAACATTTTCACAGGCCATTAGGTATTGTAGGGAAGACAAGATAACTGGAGGTCTCTATGATTCGTAAATAAACACTTTGGGAGAAGAATGGACATCTTTCTATTTGAGTCTCCCTTGGGCTTCTAGATGGGGCTCCCCATTATCTATCTGGATGCCCTTCGCCTGCCTCTCCATACTTCTGTCCAAGCTGAGCTAGAGCCTGGTGTCCCTGAGTTCTCTCCATCCCTCCCCAACCCTTACCTAAACACATTAGCATCTTTGGAATTCTACGAGAAAGATGTGGCTATGAAGAGGGATGAGAGAAACTTTTAATGGATCTTGACTCCAGGTATGTTCCCGGGGAGCTCATCTGTCTCTAGGCCAGCTTCCTGTCGACTCAGGAGCCAGGATTAGGGAGACAGGATGCTCTGCACTATTTTTCTCTGCACACAGTATGAGCTCTGCACACAGCAGGTGCCCCCCACAAAATTGCTATGATCAACAATGCTGACACACAGAAAACCTCGGATGGGGAGTGGGCAAGCAACTTAGGACAAGTCCTGGCTCAGCCTAATCTGGGCTGTACTCTCAGGCAAGTCTACTCAGCGCCTCATCTGTGAAAGGATGACCCATGGCTCCTCTGGCCTCTTCCACCTATACCGATCTAGATTCTGTGATGCCCACATGCCCTTCTGAAGGGCAGGCACAGGGTCTGGAGCTCCTTTGTGGAAGCTGGGTTCCTGGGCAGGGCCTCTGTATTTTCCACCTGCCAACCAACTTTCACAAACCTATGGAAAGTCGTGTTATCAGTGGGCTCATGGCCATCAATGTTCTCAATAGAAGGAAATTGGGAAATCTCCTTTTATGAGCACATCTAAAAGCAGAGCAGGAACTACCATTTCCTAATGATTCAAAAAATGCTGGACAACTAACATGAAAACTTGATTTTAACATAGAAGGGGAGTGAGGGCTTTTGCTTGAGCTCCCCAGCAGCATTTCTCACACAGGAGAGCTTCCGCAAGGCTCCCTGACATGCTACACTGGGTGATCCCATTGATGGCTTCCAAGCCACTTTGGGCCAGACTTCTTTCGAGAAGAAAATGAGCTAACTTGGCTAAAATATTCTTGGTTACATATGAATGGGATCCTGGAAAGACTGCACAACAAATGTCTTTCAAGCACCAACAGCAAAGTTAAGCGACGTATGGGGTTTTTTACCTCCTGAAAATGCTCATAATCTAGAAGAAAAAATGTCTCATCTATGAATAACCTGAGCACCGGAAAGATTGTGATCAATGTGATAAGGACGGGACCTGGGCAGGAATGTAATCTGGGTCCATGAGCCTCTCACAAAGTTAGCTATGACATGGTGTTTGTGCATACGTGCCTTCAGGGTGAGGAGAAGAGTGTCCACAGCTTCCATGAGATTCTCATAGTGTGCGGTGATTTTCTCCTGCCAAAACTGTTGAAGAATTTTAAACTTCAGGGTGCTTGGGTGGCTCAGTTGGTTAAGCATTCACCTTTGGCTCAGGTCATGATCCCAGGGATCAAGCCCCACATAGGGCTCCCTGCTCAGAGGGAGCCTGCTTCTCCCTCTCCCTCTGCTTGTGCTCTCTCTCTTATGTCAAAGAAATAAAATCTTTTTAAATTTTATTTTTTTAAGATTTTTTAAAATTTAAAAAATTTTAAATTTTTTAAGAATTTATTTTATTTTATCTTTTTTTAAAAATTTTTTTAAAAATTTATTTATGATAGACACACAGTGAGAGAGAGAGAGGCAGAGACACAGGCAGAGGGAGAAGCAGGCTCCATGCACCAGGAGCCCGATGCGGGACTCGATCCCGGGTCTCCAGGATCGCACCCCGGGCCAAAGGCAGGCACCAAACTGCTGCGCCACCCAGGGATCCCTATTTTATTTTATCTTATTTGTGAGTATCCCACTGAGGGATTTCTTATTTTCTATAGGGTCTCATTTCCTTTCCTCTAAACTCCGGAACTCCCAGTAGAAATCATAGCAACAAAAATGATTTTGGGGGTGCCTGGCTGGCTTGGTCAGTGAAGCACATGGCTCTTGATCTCAGGGTTGTGAGTTTGAGGCCTGTATGGGTGTAGAGATTACTTTAAAAAAATAAAATCTTAAAAAAATGATTTTTTTAGATGTTCTATTATGGAGGATTTCAAATACATACAAACATAGAAAGACCAGTACTGCAATGAAATGAATGTGTATGCTCCCTCGCCAAATTCATATGTTGAAATCATAGCCTCTAATGTAATGGTGCTTGGAGGTAGGCCTTTGGGAGGTGAGTAGGCTGTGAGGAGGGAGCCTTTGTGAACCGGACTGGTTCCCTTATTAAAGACTCCAGAGAGCTCCCTTGCCTTTCTAACCATGTGAAGACACAGCCAGAAGACTGGCATCTACCAACCAGGAAACAACCCTCCTCAGACACTGGGGACCTTGATCTTGGACTTCTAGCCTCCAGACGGTGAGAAATGAATTTCTGTTGTTTATAAACCATCAATTATATGGGATTCTTTTACAGTAGCCTGGCTGGACTAAGACAGGTCATAATGAACTCCCTCTACCCAATACCCCATTCAACAACTCATAGACAAACTCATCTATACCCTCTCTTCTATCCCTTTGCCATTTTATTTATTTTTTTAGATATTTTTGTAAAGGAATCCCTACACCCAACGTGGGCCTCAAACTCACAGCCCTGAGATCAAGAGCCACATGCTTCACCAACTGAGCTAGCCAGGAGCCCCCGCTGTGTATCTTTTTTAAACATACATCTATAGAGAGTCATGGAAGAGCACTGTAAACTCCCCATGAAAGTCTGTGTATAAGTTCTTTCGACAGGGAACAGATACTAATGAGGGGTGTAATTGTAATAATAAGGAGTAATTCTACTGTCTGCTAATTTGTGCTGAGAGCTTCACAAGTGCCACCATGTTGTGTTGGATCCTCCTGCAACCCTATGAAGTAAGTGCTATTATCCTTGTTTTGCACACAATTAAATTGAGGCTCAGAGAGATTAAAGGTTTCCCAATAGCAGGCAGGATATTTTATTTTAATTTTTTAAAGATTTATTTATTTATTATTTAAGAGAGAGAGAATCCCGAGCAGATGCCACGCTGAGTGTGGAGCCCACCATAGGCTCAATCTCATGACCCTGAGATCACGACCTGAGCTGAAACCAAGAGTTGGATGCTTAATTCACTGTGGCACCCAGGTGCCCCCAGATGGTAAACAAAACAAGCCTTTGATAAAAAATATCTTTCATGGATAGACAGATTTGGATTTTCAAAACAACCTCCAATGAGATAGATGCCCACACATTTTTTTTTTGACTGAAGAACCATATCCATTTTCAGCAAATTCAGGGCAATTTCCTGATTTTCTCTACATCTGGTGAGCAGGACTGATACAAACCTGGCTCCTTCAGGGCCAGGTGACAGTAACGCTGCATCATATAACAAGAGTCAGGCTTGATTTCAAGCTCAGACCCTCTACACCCACACACAACACTCCACATTCCCTCCAGGACTGATTGACCAGGGACCAGCAGACCTTCTGAGACCAACAACCTTGTTTCCACTTTGAACTATTGACCAGACCTTGGGCTTCTCCAGCCGTTTGCCTCCAGTGACTCATTCCCCTTTCATCAACCACCAGGATGATGACAACCTAGATTTCTTGAATAAACTTTCCTATGGTTTGTTTCCTGCCCATATGAACCCCAGCAATTGTTAACCACTTGGCTAACGTTTTCTTTTCTCCTGTCATCCTTTTCTGGTACCTCTTCCTCTCACTGACCTGTTCATTTGTTCCTTAAATATTTACTGGTTGGAAATTACTCTGGAAGCTTGGGAATCCCCAGATGTATAGGGTTGCATGTCAGCTTTCAGCAAACTCCAGGACCACTTCCCACCTTCTTTTCTGTGGTGTGCAGCACATACTTTAGCCAAACTACTCCCTGCTATTTCCCAGCATCACTTTTCCTTGCCTATGCTTCAGTCCTTCGCATCCGTGTCCTGGCAGCCCACCGTCCTTAACTGCTGACCTTTCCTGACTTAGCTGTAATGACATCTGGAAAGCTGGAAGACATCTCCTCATCCATCCATCCATCCATCCATCCATCCATCTTTCCATCTTCCTATCCCATAAACAGTTACTGGGCATTGACTAGGTATCAAGCACCAAGCTAATTGCTGGGGATACCAGTTGAGCACACTGGCCTTGCGGGCAAGGAATTTGCCATCTAGCTCTGTGCTCTGTCTTCTATGGTAACCACCAGCCACATGTAACTTGAGCATTTTTTTAAAAAGATTTTATTTATTTATTTGAGTGAGTGAGAGAGAGAGAGCATGAGCAGGGGGAGGGGCAGAGAGAGAGAGAGGGACGAGCAGACACCTCACTCATTCAGTGAGCCCCAATCCAGGGCTCAATCCCAGGACCCCGAGATCATGACCTGAGCTAATGTCAGACACTTATCCGAGCCCCAAGCACCCCAACTCTTAAGCGTTTCAACTGTGGCAGGTCCGAAATAAACTGTGCTTGTAGGTCTAAAACACACATTGGATTTTGAACACTTAGCACAGAGAAAAGGATGTGCAACATCCTAGCAATGATTTTTCATTGATTACATGTGGAAATGTAATATTCTTTCCGTGTTGGGTTAATACATCATTAAAATTAATTACAGGGGTGCCTGGCTGGCTCAATCGGTAGAGTGTGAGACTCTTGATTTCAGGGTTGTGAATTCAAGCCCCATGTCAGGCATGGAGCCTCCTTTTAAAAAATGAACTAATTTCAGTTATTTCATGTTAATTTTGGAATATAGCTGCTAGAAAGCTTAAACTCACTTATGTGGTTTAAGACCTTAAGGGGCCCAAGGAAGTTCTGGAAGTTTTTTTTCTTTCTCAGCTCATTGAAGTCTCTGTTTTTACCATTTCCCCCGCTGATTGAAGATGTCAATAGCTGAGTCATGTTCCTTCAGGTTGCTCAGGCATGTGGTATGCATTGGTGGCTCACCTTCCATACCTATGGGACAGCACTAGTCTTGAATGAGGGTACAGGGACAGGGCAAAAACGTGTAAGGATTTTTAGATAGATCCTTCTATAAAAAGGTGTGTGCAGGATTCAGTGGGGGAGTATTTTTAGTTCAGGAGGCCAGGAGATGAAGGAGCAAGGGAACCCATTTCTCATGCGTCAAGTGTTGTGCGAGGCGCTGTAGATATGCTTGTGCACAGTGCGAGGCACTGTAATATCTTCAGGCTTTGGCTTGGCATTTAAAGTACCTCCCTTAATCCCTGCACCAACAATCACCACAACCAGACTACACCTTTCCAGCATGCTTGGATCAGGTCATCGGCATCTCTACGCAGAACTGTTTGCTGCAGTGGCCTCATACCCCGCTTCAATCCATCCTCTCCATTGTAACCAGAGTGATCCTTCCAAAACACAAACCTGGCCATGTTACTCTCCAAATTAAAACTCGCCTGTAGTTCCCCACTGTTTTCTCAAAGAATTATCCTCCTCTCTTTGCTTGGTTAACATCTTACTCAGATTATATTTTCAAAATAAAAAATTTCTCTAAGGAGACTTTCTGGAACTTTCCCCAGACCCACCCCTGCCACCATTCTGACACCAAGTGTCCCTCTTAGGTATCCCTGGATCTTACCCTGCTTCTGAGTATAGTACTGATCGTACTATATTGCATTTCCTCAACCTTTTTGGATGAGATGCCTCTTTGAGAATCTACTAAGACCTGTAGATCTTTCTCCCTGGGGGGTGGGGGTGGGTAGGAATAAAGCACACAATAAATTTTGCATATAATTCAAAATTTTGTACAATTGAAATTCTCTCCATGGACTCCACATTAAGAGCCCCTGCTCTATAATTATATATTTATCTATAATTATAATTCTCTGCCTATTTGCTTTTATTTCCTGCTAGACTGTATGCTCCTTAAGGATAGGGACCATGCCTATGTTGACGTAGCATTTTCTTGGCACCTGGCACAAACCCCAGACACAAAAGACGCCTGATAGGCATTTGCCAAAAATTTTTTTAAAAGTATTTGCCGCAGGTATGACTAACTCTAGGACATTAGGATACAGGGACTCTCACACTTTCATTTCTCTTTATCACATCGAATCTGACTTAACTTATTCTACACGATTGGCAAGAAATCTTTGATTAGGAAATTTCAGGAACCTCTTCTCATGGCTCACTTATTTGGTTTTGTTCTTTCCCCCAGAATTCCAGAGCTTAAGGGGCCCAAGGAAATTCTGGAAGGTTTTTTTTTTTTTTCTTTCTCAGTTCATTGGAGTCTCTGTTTTTACCATTTCCTCTGCTGGTTGAAGATGTCAATAGTTGAGCAGTGTTCTTTTAGTTTGCTCGGGCATTATTCCCCCAGGAGAGCTGTTTATTATAGAGTCACTATAATAGTCTGTGCCTCAATGCCCAGGAATCATGTTGAAAGGGGGCCCCTCTCTGTACTTCTCACGGACCCTCTAACCCTCTGACTCCTTCACCACCATCAGGGAAATAGCTTTTTTAAAACAATTTTTTTTGTAGGATCCACGCCCAATGTGGGGCTTGAACTCAGAACCCTGAGATCAAGAATGGAGTGCTCCACCAACAGAGCCTGCCAACGCCCTAGGGAAACAGCTCTACAACTCAAAAATACCACCCTTCTCCTCTCTCTCTGAGGTGATCTGGTTTGAAATTCTTCAACAGGCAGAACAAGGAGTGAAAAACCTCAAATAAATGCCTTAAAAGGCCAAGCAAAGAATGTCAGTGAATAAAGCAGGTCGGCTCTGAGAGACCACAGGGATTAGCTGTGGCTGAGGTACCCTGGGGACACTTGCTTTGTCAAAGAATGAGTGGCAGTTAAGGTACCACCGCACTGACATCGAATTTCCAGATCTTCCCATTTTTCCAGGGAAACCAGAAATCTGGATTTTTGTGCAATGGCTCTTTCTCCCCTATTTTTAAAAAAGTACTTTAATAAGGTATGTTTTGCAAATCATGTCATTCAGACTATAGAATTCAGTGTTGTGGTTTTTATTTTTTTAGTACATTGTACAACCATCACAGTGAATCCATTTTAGAACATTATCACCAAAAAAAAACCAAAACAAAACAAAAAAATAGAACATTGTCACCATCCCAGTAAAATTCCTCATGTATATTTTCTGCTAATCTCAGTGCTGTCACTTCTCTCCCCACCCTGGTCCTCACCCCAGGCAACTACTGTTCTACTTTCTGTGTTCCTTGCTTTGCTTCTTATGGGTATTTCATATAAATGGGATCATACAAAATGTGTCTCTGTTTCTGACTTCTGTCACTGAGGGTAGTGTTTTTGAGGTTTCCCTAATTTGTGGCACATATTATAGTTTGCTTCTTTTTTTTTTTTCTGAAGTAGGCTCCATGCCCAGGGTGGAGCCCTATGGGGGACTTGAACTTGGGACCCTGAGTTCAAGATCTGAGCTGAGATCAAGAGTTGGACGCCCAACCAACTAAGCCAGCCAGGCACCACTGTGTTGGGTTCCATTGCATTGATGTCCACTGTATGGACATACCTATCACATTCTATCTATTCACCAATTGATGGACTCCCTTATTTATTTATTTATTTATCTATCTATCTATCTATTTATTTATTTATTGCTATTATGAATAATGCTGTTATGAGCATTGACATGCAAGTCTTTTTAAAAAAATTTTTTTAAGATTTTATTTATTTATTCATGACAGAGAGAGAGAGGCAAAGACAGGCAGGGGGAGAAGCAGGCTCCATGCCGGGAGCCCGACGTGGGACTCGATCCCGGGACTCCAGGATCACGCCCTGGGCCAAAGGCAGGTGCCAAACCGCCAAGCCACCCAGGGATCCCTGGCAGATGACTCTTTAGAGTGGCTGCACCATTTTATATTCCCCCCAGAAATGACTGAGGGTTCTTTTTTCTCCACGTCCTCGCCAACATTTGTTATCGTCTGTCTCTTTTTTTTTTTGTCTCTTTGATTCTAGTCATTTCAGTGGGTGTGATATGGTATCTTATTATGATTTTTGATTTGTATTTGCCTGCTGGCTAATGGTGTTGGACAGCTCTTGATTTGCAAATGTTGGAATTCATTCAATTTAAAAAAAAAAAAAAAAAGCTTCATATCAGCCCTGTGCAGATGGAACAAAACAGTTTAGAACAAAACAGGTTCATGGGCCGGAACCACCCTGAGGGAATGAGACTTGGACTTATGACCTGACTGTGCAAAACAATGGTCTGTGAACTTTCTCTTTTGGGGGCAAAGCAGCCTAGACTGCCAGCAAAAATTACTATGGAGAAAAAAAAATTACTATGGAGAAAGAGGGGAAAGATCTCTCTCCCTTGTAATGAACTTGTAGACTAAGAAACAATTTTCAGTCTATTATATTTCATAATTCCTCTTCCCCTCAACCCCAGCACATTATCCTGTTACACATCCATTGAATGAGTCTTTGAAGCATCCATTCATATCTCCTTTTTCATGATGAGGTTTAGGAGTTGGTCAAAGGTTAGACACCTAGTAATGGCAGAAATGGATTCAAAGCCAGGTCTACCTGGTTAAAAATTCTGTGTTTTCCTCATCCAAATGGCAGCAGATTCTGGGCTAGAGTTCCATGGGGTGAGAATGGAGTCACAGAAACCTGACTGGCTGGATGATAGAGGGATAGAGGGATGTAATATTGAAGTCACAGAGAGGAAGAAGCAGGGGTGTTAAGGTTGGTTTCATTAACAAACAAAGGGGTTGGGGAGAGGGTGAGTTTGAGTTGTAGGCTGAAATGGAAATGGGAAGAAAAGAGATTTGAGGTTTACTGCTTTGCAGTTTTTCTTTCATTCAGGTAGAGATTTCCAGCAAGCTGTTAAAAATGTCAGGAGAGGGATGCCTGGGTGGCTCACTTAGCTCAGTTAGTTGAGCATCTGCCTTGGGCTCAGGTCATGATCCCAGAGTCCTGGGATTGAGTCCCCATGAAGCAGCGAGCCCTGCCTCTCCCTCTGCGTCCTTCTCTTTCATGAGTAAATAAAGTCTTTAAAAAAAAAAAAAATGTTGGGAGAGTCACCAGGGCTAGAGATACTTTTGGGGACTTTCTCTTTATTATTGATTTCTCAATAATTAAGACTGACATCTTTGTGATGTTTAATTCTGGTGAATCTCCTGCCCTCTTCTGCTGCTGATCCACTGGGTTTGTTTTAAAATTGGGAGAAACCACAGACTTGGTGGCTAATAGGGCTGTGTGTGTATGGATGCTCTAGGCAACGCACACCACATCGGGGGAAATGCCCAGTGACTGACAAAGCCGAGATGGAGTGCAGATGGAGTCTTTGGTCTTCTCTAAACACACTTAAAGATTCAGAAGAGGGATATCATTCATGTATTTTTTTTGTAAGGATTTTATTTCTTAGAGAGAAAGTGAAAGAGCATGAGGAGAGGAGGAGGGGCAGAGGGAGAAGCAGGCTCCCCGCTGAGCTGGGAGCCTCCATGTGGGGCTGATCCCAGGACCCTAGGATCAAGACCTGAGCCAAGGCAGGTGCTTAACCCATTGAGCCACCCAGGCGCCCCACCATCATTCAAAGTTTGTACCGTTCACTTGTACTCCATGTGCAGACTGCATTAAGGGCAGACCTCTTCTCCAAGCCAAGTCACAAGACACCTGGACAAGGGGCAGCTTACCTTAGTGGGCTGGGGGGCGGGGGTGTGTAACCAGATGCACTAGGACAAAGGACAGAGACAGGACCTGATTCTGACTTCCCCAGGAAGGACTCTGCACTCGGCTGCCTCTTGGAGCCTCCTCTGTGAATTCCACCAACCCTTCCTTATCATTTCCTGTTTTTTTTTTTTTTTTTTTTTGCTTTGTTCACTTTTTACCAGACTGGACGTTTCGGAGGCTCACCCACTTGCCCTGTCATAACGTATTGCTACGCACCCATTCCCAACATGAAGTGTAATCGCATTTTGCTGTAAACATTTTTGAAGGCGTTTCTGCTAACTTGCAGTTTTTGCAAGAATAAGTCATTTTGCTCTTGAGACTCCAACTTTATAATATTTATATGTAATTATGTAAGAGCCCTTCCTGTTGCAGTAGACTAGATTCTGCAGATATTTCATTATTTATTAACTTCAATTTTTCTAGTTTCCTTTCCTTATTTTGGAACCTTCTTTTCCTCTCCCCTCCCCCCAGTTCTCAAACATTTTCTAAGGCCTTCGAAGAGCTCACGGGTCCTAGGGGCTCTGACAGCTCTGCAGAACCTCCTCACAGGCCCTTCCCACGCAGTGGAGGCGGGGGCGGGGGGCGGGAGGGGCTCCCCGTGAGGAACGAACGAATGAATGAAATTAGGAATGAATGGATGAGGTGAACGAGGTCCTTTCCCAAGTCTTCTGTCCTTGTTCTGGAATCTCAGGCCAGCCAGGAGCCTGGGGAGGGGAAACAACAGAACTGCGGCAGCATTGGAAGGCATCCCCCGCTCCGCCGACCCGGGCAGGGTCAGCCCCGCAGCCCCGGAGCGCCGCCGGTGCCCCCCCGCCCCCCCCCGCCCCCCCCCCCCCCCGCCGCAGAGCCTGTGCGCAGGCGCAGAGCCGCAGCGAGCCCCGCCCCCTCCCCCACTGCAGGTGAGCCGCAGAGCCGCGGCCCCCCCGCCCCCCTGCAGCTCCGGGGGTGACGTAAGGCCTCTGGACCGCGCTCCCGCCCCGCCCCTGCAGGCAGCGCCGGGGGGCCCGCGACTCGGCGGTGGCAGCCGGTGCCGCTGCGGGACACGCCGGCTGCCGCAGGGGGAGGCGGCGGCGAGGCGCCCGAGGGGGCTCTGTGCGGCCGGACGCCGGCGGGGGCGCGTCCGGGCGCAGGGCCGGGCTCCGGCCACCGCACACCTGCCCCCGCGGCCGCGCAGCCGAGGCCCCTGCGGGGTCCGCAGGCGCTGTCCCGCGGGCTCGCCGGCGCCGGGTGGCGGCGCCTGTTCATCTCCGCGGGCGCCAGCCAATCACCGACCAGCGCCGCGGCCGCACCTCCCGGAGTCCTTGACGGACGTGCGGGGCGGCCTATGAGACGGGCGCCCCGGCGGCCTGGGCCGGGAGCGGGAGCCAATGAGCGTCCTTCCAGGTGGGTGGGGGAGCGGCCTCGGGAAGGTAGCTTCGTTCGCGTTGCTAACGTCTTCCCTTGGAGATGGGCGCGCAAACGGACCAGTGGGTCTGGGGGCGGCGGTGACGGGCGTGGAGCTGGCCCAATGAGGGTGGGGGTGGGTGGGGCAGCCCCGAGCAGCAGTGCTAAAGGAGCCCGGCGGAGGCAGCGGTGGGTTTGGGGCTGAGGGGCCGGCTCTGTGGTCGCGGCTGGGGACGTGCGCCGGCGCCACCATCTTCGGTGAAGGTGAGAGGGGCGGCTGCCCGGGTCCGAGCGCGGCGGCCGCGGGGGGCGGGGGTGGGGGTGGGGGACGCGGGGAACGCTGGGGGGGCAAGGGTCCCGGGCTGGTGGGGGCGGGGGCCGCCGGGCGCCTCTGCAAGGGCTGGAGCGCAGCCCGAGCGGGAGCACGGGGACGCCCGAGAGGGCTCTGGGCGGAGGGCGGTAGGTTCGTGCGGGGACCGGCCCCGCGGACGGAGGCGGGGAGCGAGCCGACCCCGGTGGGTGGAGAGACCTCAGGAGCGGCGGGCAAGGGGGGGCCTGGGGCTGGAGACCCCTGCAGGGATCGCGGCCCGAGTGGGCCGGCGAACGACCCCTCGGGGGCTGCAGGGAGCTAGTGCTCGGGGTGTGGGGTCCGTGGGACGCGGGGGTGGGGGAGGCCTAGTGCCCCGGTGGGGGTCTCGGGGCTCCCGGGCGGGGCAGGCGGGGAAGCGCGACCCGGGTGCGGGTGGGGGGCTCCGGACAGAAAAGGGTGGGCTCCTGGGCGTGTTAGGCCGGCGGGGCTGCCCGGGTGCGGTCGGGGCTCCGCAGGGCTGTCGGAGCGCGGGCGGCGCTCCGGGCCCCGTGGGGTGGGGTGGGGTGGGGGGCCCCCGAGGGCAGGGGGCCTGAGCTCGGCCGGGGCGGGGGGCCGGGCGGGAAATGTGGCGGGGGCGCGCTGCGGCAGGGCGGCCGGGGGGAGGGTCAGCGCTCGCTCGGGATCCCTTTATTGTGTAAGCGATCCGGGCACGGCTCGCCGCGGACTCCCTCGCTGGCCTTCTGCAGCTGGGGTCACACCCTGATCCCGTGAAATGGGACCGGAATGGGGTCGGGGCGGAGTCGTGGCGTTGGCGGGCGCTTTGTGGGCCCGCGGTGGGCGGGTGCGGCCCGGCGACCCGGGAGCCCCCTCCACCCACCCCCCCAGCCTGGCCGGCCTGGGAGCCCGGGCCTGGGGAAGGGAGGCCGGCCAGTCGGCGGGTCTGGGCTCAGCCGCGGAGGCCGGGGTGGCGTGGCCGCTGCCTGTGACCGTTATCTGTGTCTCCGGGCCTCTGCGGCTTGCCTGCGAGCCCACTGCGGTGGATGCAGGGGGGCGGGGAGGGGTGGGGTGGGGTAGGGGAGAGCAGGCGGGGGAGATCCAGCCTGCCCACGGAACAAAGGCTGCTGTTTTCGCTGAATAATATAATATACTAGATGTAATACTTGGGCTCTGCCGAGATTTTGTTTTTTTTCCACGCTGGAAGTGAGGATCCTTTTGAGTCAGGCTTCATTATTCTCCGTAGCCTCCTCAGTCTGGAAAACTTTAATCTATTTATTGTGATATTTCCTTTCTCCGTCTGCCCTCCCCAAGTATTCGTGGGGTCCCCTGTTCTTGATGCTGAAGTATGCCCTGTCTGTCTCAGATCCCGAAAAAGTGGCCATTTTATTTGATGCATCTCTTGACTTGTGCATCTTAAATTTGCTTCTTTCCCATCCTTATCTGGAGACAGCATATGCTGTGATGGGGCGCTATACAGTGCAGGCTTTGGCAGTGAAGGGATGTGACCCTAGAGGTTGGCTTTTTATTTGGGCTCCTTAGGGAAATCATCACAATGAAGACAGACTGGATAAGATGATAAGAGACCAGATGGAGAAATTCTGAAGGGCACATTGTGCAAGAGGGAAGACTCGGTGCTTCAGCGGGTTATGTACTTTCTGATTCTGTAGGAAGGATTGAAATTCCTGGCGTTGCGTCCACATTTTTAGAAAGATTTTAACCCAGTGTGAAGATGTTCACTGAGATGGCGCGGGCCATACAGAGCGGTAGTGCCCTTGTGTGTTTGGTTGGTATCTGCGCTCATGTGGCTAAGCTGAATTTTGGTAAATATACATTTGGTTTGCACATCCCTGTCATGTCAGTGACCGCAGTGGGGTCGTTAAACCAAGTGGCACAATTCTGTTTTAGTTGATGTGTTATAGATCATTTGTGTTTTGCTTGTTATGTGCAAGGTAGTCACAAAATTGAGTTGTTTTCCTGTCTCTGTACCTGTGGTAGGTGCTGGGAGGCAGGCAACCCAGAAGTTTACGGGGTGGCATTTTTTTGGAAGTAAAAAAATGGCTGTGGGGGAGGGGACAGAGCTGCAGGGGAGTGTATGTCTAAAACCAATGAAAGGGATGGGGCTCTGCCTTGGAAGGGGCTCTTTCATATACAGAATAATGACTTAGGTATAATTAAACACTCTTTTCAAAATGACACCAAAAACCTTCCAGATTATCTTTCTGTCTGTGGCAAAGAGTTTGCTCTTTATTCCTTTTTTTCCTAAATATAGGTGTTTTTTCTCTTAAATGTAAAACCTATGCCAGATTGTGCTGGCATGTTGATTGCTGAGCCTGCATTCTTGAAACTGTAATCGATAGGATTTTTATTTAGTGGAGAGGCAGCGTAGAGTGCCCTCCACACCCTTCAAAATCCTTCAAAATCGCCCCCCCCCCCCCACCGTTGTTGTGGTGGGCATTCCAGCAGGAACTCTGAGGTTAGCCCAGCTCTGCTACTGGGAGCTCCGTGACCTTGGGCTGGTTATCGGCTTTGTCTCTACCTTAGGTTTCTCATCTGTAGAATAGAGATATTAATAGTACGAACCTCATAGGGCTGTTGTGAGGATTGAGTTGATAAAGGTAAACTGCTTAGCATGGTTCCTGCCCATAATTAATGATACAGAACTGTATTTGCTGTTTTTAAAATTGTGGTACTCCCCCATGCCGTAAAGCTGAGCATTTGGGAGGGGTTCACTGGTAAATACCAGCATTATCAAGATCAGATACACATGTACAGTAGAATGGAAAAAAATACAACATACTTGGCAATCACAAGTGAAGAGTTAAAGTGGACAAAACCTCCTCACTGGCCTCCCAAACTCTATCCAACTAAATCGCAGTTGGAGTACCTGCTATGTGCTAATAAGCCCTCAAGTAGGGTGCTGGGGAGGGCAAGAAAAAACCAGAAGAGCAGTCGAAATGTTCAGAAGGGGGCAGTTGCCAGAATGACCTGAAAAGAACTTCTCAGAGGGTGGCATTTGGGTCAGGATTGGAAGGAGTGGTAGGTGTTTGTGGAGAAGGTGAAGCTCACTGTGGGGGTAGGGACCACGTGTATGAGGTTTGGTCAGGAAGGGAGAGATACCCCACCCACCCACCCACCCCATGCAGACCTGGGAGCCACCTAGGTGCTCACCAGATAGCCAGGGACAGGAAAGTGTCCTCTCAATGACTGATTAGTTGTAGAAAACTCTGGAAAAGTAAAAAGTAAAAGTAATTTGTAATCTCACTGCCCAGTGAAGACCCAATGAATATCTGTTCGTTTTAAAAATATTTATTTATTTATTTATTTATTTATCTATCTATCTATCTATCTACCTATCTATCTATTTATTTATTGTTATCTGTTCCTTAAAAAAAAAAGTGTCTAGGTAATCTCCCCCCACAAAGTCGGGAGCATTTTGCAATTATGTTTTTGTGATCTGTTGGTTTCTTTCCCATAAATTATAAGAATTTCCTCACCTAGGAAAAATACTGATAAATTTTAAGTGTACCAATTTGGTGAACTAATTTTTAAATATATCATTTACTTTTTTTTTTTTATAAAGGTCTACTGCAGAAATGACCTGTTGGGCTACCCTAATTTATAGCCATCCACTAAATTTAAGCATATAATTACATGCCCAGTGTAAAATTAAAGAAATGTGTGTGCACACGCCTCCTAGCAGCAAGACCTCCTCCTAGGTGTCATATGGGATATACAGTTCCTACCTATTAAGGATAAGAGTAACTTGTTACCATATTTTGTTATAGTGGGATATTTTCTCTTTTAAAAGGCTCTCAATCTTAAAGGTGGAATGTGTGTCCTGTTGTCCATGTCCAGATTTATCTAGGACGATTCCCACCGCAGAGCCATGCCTCCCTTCTTTTTAGCAGTTTGCAAAGTATAAGTTGGAAAGACAGAAAGTGTGTTAATAGTCTTACGAAAGCCAGTCCCTAGAGATAATGATGGGCTTTGGAAACCATTCTTCAGAATGTACACATACCCTGTGAATATTTTCTGAATTGCCCACCCCCACGTGAATGCCTTAGAAGGTAAATTACAAGTTGATTTATAAAACGTATTAGCATTTTTATTTGTAGAAGTCTTAATATTACATCTTTGGTGATTTTTTTTGTTTCATTTTGTTTTGTGATTTTTGTTTTATTCAAACCCATAATTTAAAAAACATTCGCATATCCTTTAAATCAGTTAGGAATTGGTCAACATTGGTTTTCAGCCTTTTTTTTTTTTTTTTCTATCCCAGCATACCTGTTAACGACATTGGTTCACCATGGCAACCAGAGAACTGTGGAGTGATGGTTCTCAAAGTGTAGTCCCAGGACCAGCAGCATCTGAGAACTTTTTAGAAATGCAAATTACCAGGCGCTCTGCCCCAGACCTACTGAATTGGAAACCCTGGCAATGGGGCTTTGGTCGGTATTTCTGTAAGCGTCCTACGGGCTGCCCGTGCACACACCAAAGTTTGAGAACCATGCTCTAGGGCATGCATGTTTATAATGCACTACATTATAACATGATTTCTGAAGTATATATTTTTATACCATTTCAGTGACTTCACGGAGTTTGAAATTTGCGGACTCAAGGTTAAGATCCTTGTAACCACTTTGCTTTTTTTTTTTTTTTTTTTCAAAGATTTTATTTTAAGTAATCTGTATACTCAATGTGGGGCTTGAACTCATGACCCCGAGATCAAGAGTTGCATGCTTTTCCAACTGAGTCAGCCAGACACCCCCACCCCAGGCTGTTCTGTGATTAGCCTTCTGTCTGTTGCCTACTAAGAATCCCCATCATTTTGGGAGGAGGGAAAAGCTGGGAAGAGGTAACAGAAGCAGGACTAGTTACTCAGTTGGCCTCTTATGTTGACTCGGATGAGGTCATGGAAACCATACTTGTGAGATTTGTACTAATGTGGAATCTGGGGTAATAACAAAAGTGTTTAATGATGGTATCAGATTCCAAAAAGATATTATCAGGCAGGAGTGATGAGTCACATCAGAAAGGTGAGTGAAGGGATCCCTGGGTGGCGCAGCGGTTTGGCGCCTGCCTTTGGCCCAGGGCGCGATCCTGGAGACCCGGGATCGAATCCCACATCAGGCTCCCGGTGCATGGAGCCTGCTTCTCCCTCTGCCTGTGTCTCTGCCTCTCTCTCTCTCTCTGTGACTATCATAAATAAATTAAAAAATAAATAAATAAAAATAAAAAAAAATTAAAAATAAAAAAAAAAAAAGAAAGGTGAGTGATGACTGTAAAATCCTGCCACTTGGTTGAAAATGTCTGTTGCACCAGCATCGGATGGCTCGTAGCTGAGAGTAGTGCATATGGAACCATAGCTGATGGCTCATCATGAGCCAATGGTAAGTGAGGGCTAAGTACACCAGTTAGGTCTTGACTTAGGTCAAATGTGAGCATCACAGAAACAGTGCTTTTCCCAGTGTTAGTGGTTGTCTTTCTTCTGCACCTGGTCAAACCACATCTGGAATGCAAGTGTGCCTCTGGGCCGCCCTGCCTGCCAGGGGATAAGTAGGCACGCTGCATGTTGGGAGGGTAGTGGAGTGAGTCTTGATGAATGATGGAGGCTCGCAGAGAAGATGGGGAGCGGGAGCAGCTGCAGAATGGGGGTGAGGCCTGGAGAGCCCGCATCACATGCTTGAGTAGCTGTCCCTCCCTGGCATCCTCCAATTGCATTAAGACCACACGGGCCATAGAGAAGCTACGGGGGACTGAGTTTAGGGGTGTTTGTAGGGAAGAACTTCGAGTCTCTTATCTGAAGGCAGAATGGGAGGCCTGTGTAGACCTGACCTGACGCTTTACACTTTTGGGACCTGCCATGTGTTTTGTAGCTGCATCCTTGTGGCCACGTTAATTCCTGTGCTGCTTCCCAGACCTTTTATTATGACTCTCTTCCTTTGTCCTCATTGCCTTCTTAACTCCCTGTTTAATTTGTGGTGAAGGTGCAAGAGGGAATGAAGAGGAAAAAGAAGTCCCAACTGGAGCCCTGCCTTCTCCCCCTTGCTGGTTTTTCAGCCCTCAGCCACTGCCGGCACATCTTGCCTGGTCTTTAGACAACCAGAGGCATAATTTGTGGTCACCCCTGAAATTTACCTTGGACTCTCGGTTAGTATGGCCGTGAAGAGCACTACCCTGGCTCCTCCACTAAAGGTTATGCTTTCTGTTTACCCAGGGTTCCGTTTTAAGTTCCTGACAAGAGTAAAACCTATGAATTTTTGCATGTTTTTTAACATCTAACCTGGTCCTCCTCCCCCTCTTCTCCTAGAGGCAATTGCCCTTGGATCCTCCTGTTTACAATGGCCCAGAGAACTGGACTTGAAGACCCAGAGAGGTACCTCTTTGTGGACAGGGCTGTCATCTATAACCCTGCCACCCAGGCCGACTGGACGGCTAAAAAGCTAGTGTGGATTCCATCAGAGCGCCATGGTTTCGAGGCAGCAAGTATCAAAGAGGAGCGGGGAGATGAGGTTATGGTGGAGTTGGCGGAGAACGGCAAGAAAGCCATGGTCAACAAAGACGATATTCAGAAGATGAACCCACCTAAGTTTTCCAAGGTGGAGGATATGGCAGAATTGACGTGCTTGAACGAAGCTTCTGTTCTACATAACCTGAAGGACCGCTACTATTCGGGATTGATCTATGTGAGTACTCGCTGCTAAGTAATCAAGGGATGGGGTGGCTGGCTGTCAGTGTCGGTTACTCGTGGTGTCAGAGCCAAACAGAACGTGGGATGCCCACCCTCTCTGTTTCACGTTACTGTTCGAGTTAAAGACAAAGATTGTCTCTTGCTTACCCATCTTGCACCGCTTTACATCTGAACGCATAATTTTGAATAATCTAATCTGCGATTAAGCATACTGACAGGGCAGTTGAGGACTTCTAGAGCGGTTTGCTGGAGCACGATGAGAGGGGGAGAGCGTGGGGCGGGAGGACCGGGGAGGCGGACGTGGGGTAAGAGTTGTGTGTATAGTAGGATAGCGACCGCACACCGGTGAGAAGTCAGCGTCCGTCCAGGAGCATGGAGTGGAGGGGATTCGGCAAGGAGCCAGAGCTTCTAGAATGACAAAACATGTTTGAGGGATCATAGATGCAGGTGGCAGCAAGTTAAAGAGGCGACATAGAAACTTCGATGTAGAATGAAAAGAAGCAGAGAGAAGAGTTGACTTTGTATGGTCTGCATTTGGGGGAGAGCAGTTGAATTTCTTGAAGGGGTATGCACCTGGGGCTCACAATCATTCAGAAATTCTGCAAATCAGAACGAGCTTTCCCATAGAAATGGGTGTACTAAGTGACCCTATTTACTGAACACCTATAGGTTCTAGGTGCTGAGGAGGGTGGTGAACAGGCCAGGCCAAGTCCCTGCCTTCCCAATACACCCCATAAGGAAATGAAGCCAGACTAGGGGATATAGTGAGTCAGGGAATGGCTTTCCACAGCGGGTCTGTGCAGGGCTCTTTGAGAAGGTAGCATTGGAGCTGGACTCTCTCTGCTAGGAGGGAGCTAGCCATGGGAAGCTCTGAGAACTGAATAGTGCTCCCATGACCCTTACCAGAGTGGATACCATCAAGCCTGATGGTCTCTCATTTTTGTTTTTCCCCTATGAGGTAAGGTGCAAGGTGAGTTTAAAAGGCACCATGGTTGGGAAGGTGGCTTGAGAAAGGAAACGGCTTGGGGAAGAGAAGCCACTAGTAAGAACATCACTCGGATAGCAGCCTTGAGAATCCGGCCAAGCCTGCGCAGCAGAGCGTGTGGGGCCACCATATCCTGGCCGCGCCCGTGATTTTGCCAAGTCACAGGCTTGGGAAGGCAGGGGACCCCTGGCTGTTGTCTCTAGTGCCCACGTGGTTCTTCCCTTTGTCCCTCATCCAGCAGGTTGAAGGGGTCTGGAGAGGAGGTGAGGGAGTGCGGGAGTGGGATGGGTGGGATCACGAGTTGAAATTTCAGCTCTGGGTGGGTGTCAGTGAGTTGACAGCTTAGATCTGAGTGGGAGTCAGTTTTGGGTGCCACCTGGTGCTGGACATGTGATACCGCCAGAGTTGTGGGGAATTGCAGTGTGGAGGGGAACCAGGTGCTTTTTCTGCCAGCATCTTCACCTTGCTTCCCCTCTTTGGACTTTGTGCGTTCCTGCAAGTAAGAGAGAGAAGAGAAATACGAAGAGGGGAGGAGATGACGAAGAGGGGAGGAGACAGTGGGAAAGAGAAGGAATTGGACAAAAGACACTTGGTTCATTTGTGGCCATTCTTCACTGTGATTCTAAGACTTGTGCCTTTTATTGAGCTTGTCTGATTTTTTTTCTCCAGCTGAACTCAGGGATAACTCAGGTGATATCTGAGTTTCTCTTCAAAGCATGCCCCCCCCCTTACTCTTTACAGACAGACAATCTAAGTTCCTCTGGAAGCTGGGAATTTGAGGTGATCATGTGTGCAGTTAGTGAGGCGGAGGAAGGGTTCCTTGGAGTTGGAACACTTGACTTGAAAGAATCCTAGTAGGAAAGTAGGGCTGTGGGTGCCCGAGACTGTGAGGGATGTGCCTGGGTGTTGAGATTCCCCAGTCAGTCGAACTGGAGCCATGGAGTTGTGTGATGTAAAGACCATAGTAACTTGGGGAGGACCTTTCAGACACATTTCTAGAGGTGAGCTAACGTATGTTCGTTTAAATAAGTTACTTTGCTAACAGCTTGGCTTATGTTAGTTCCTTACATTTTCTTTGGATTGATTCTCCCTGACCTCCTAACTTCTTGGGTCATTAATTTTCACCTCTTTCCTAATAAAACCATTTGAAAACTGCAAATGTCTCCTCCAATATGATTTTAGCTCACCTCACACGTGGGGATGCATGGTATTTTTATTACTCGATCCTAAATATTTTCTGTTTTGTGTTAGGATTTCTTCTTTGACGTGTGAAACATTTAAAAGGATACTTTAAAATTTTCTAAATATGGGTTTTTTTAAGTTACCTTTTTACTACTGATTTTTTTTAAAGATATTATTTATTTCTTTCAGAGGGCGAGCACAGGGGTGAGGAGGGGCAGAGGGAGAGAGGGAGACTCTTAAGTAGACTCTATGCTGAGCGCAGAGCCTGATGCAGGGCTCAATGCTACGACCCTGAGATCATGACCTGAGCCAAAACCAAGAGTCAAGACGCTCAACCAACTGAGCCATCCAGGCAGCCCCTTATTACTGAGTTTTAAATGAATTGTGTTGCAAAGAATATAGTTCAGCTAATATCCTGCTTTGTTTTTGTTGAGACTTGCTGTGTGAGACGTATTGTCTGTCTTTTTGTTTTTTTTTAAATATTTATTTATTTATTTATGATAGACATAGAGAGAGAGAGAGGCAGAGACACAGGAGGAGGGAGAAGCAGGCGGGAGCCCGACTTGGGACTTGATCCCAGGACTCTGGGATTGCGCCTTGGGGCCAAAGGCAGGCGCTAAACCGCAGAGCCACCCAGGGATCCCCCGAATTGTCTGTTTTGATGCGCCATCTCTGTGTCTGGGAAGAGCATCCCTTCCGTTATTGCTGGGTGTAGGGTTCTATTTGTAGCCATTGGAGTAAGCTTTTTAATTCTGTTTAAATCTTCTTTACCAATTTTTGTCTGCTTGGTCTGCTAATTACAGAGAAGTGTCTTAAAATCCCTTGGTGTGTTTTATCAACTAAGTGTGCCTCCCTGACCAATATAGTTTAATTTTTCTGCTTATGAACTTTTATATGAATGGATCTCACAGCATATTGCCTCCATGTCTGCTTTCTCTCTCAGCATTACATTTTTAAGGTCCATCTGTATTGCTTTGTGCTGGTATAATTTAGAAGCTCTCGAAGTGTGGCCTGTGGACTCTCGGGGTTTCCCTGAGATTCTCCCAGGCGATCTGTGAGATCACAACTGTTCTCATGATTATTTGAAGCTATGATCTGCACTTTCCACTGTTGGCGTTGGTACCGATGGTACAAAAGTCATGGTGGGGAAAACCGCATGCATCATAACATGACCCCAGACTGTGCTAGTGGTCATTTTAATCTTTCCACTGGAGAATGTCCTTGAGAAAGCAGGAGAAAAGCTTGATTTTATTAAATGTCAACCCTTGAGTACATGTCTTTTTGATATACTGTGTGAGGGGTGTCTGGGTGGCTCAGTCAGTTAAATGTCTGCCTTTAGCTCAGGTCATGATCCTAGGGTCTTGGGATTGAGTCCTGCATCCGGATCCCTGCTCAGCAGGGAGTCTGCTTCTCCCTCTTCCTCTGCCTGGCTCCCTGCTTATACTCTGTCTCTTGCTCTCATTCTCTCACTCTGTCACCGCCCCCCTTCTCAAATAAATAAATAAAATCTTTTAAGATTTAAAAAAAAAATTAGGATTCAGGGAAATTTGTATTTACCACTATGAACGTGACAGCTTCTCAGCACTTAAAACCCTTTCTGGTGAGATGGATGGTGACATTAATGACTGTTTTTTTCTTTTTTTTTTTTAATGTCATATAGTGAAATGTCATCATTTGGAAGACTTGCATAATTTATTGAGCTAATGTTTTCCAAATGATGTGTACATTGTAACAAAATCACATGTGGGTAAAAGACCTTTCCACACGCAAGATGAGCCCATGGATTTAATGGATTTTGATGTACGTAATAGTATGAAAGTTCATCCATGGGTTTCAGATGCCACATCGCATCAAATCTTTAATTCTCACTTGTTGTATTTTGGTGTAGTGTCAAGGAGGTATATCCATGATCACTTGAAAAGTCAGTTAAACTACACCTTCCTTTTCCAACGAAATATCTGCGTAGTCTAATTTTCTTCATGTGCTTCAATCCAAACATTATCACACAACAGATTGAATGTGAAAACAGATATGAAAATTGAGCTATTTTTGTTAAGCCAGATAATAAAATAGATTTACAAAAATATGAAACAACCACCCCCTTCATACTTTCATTTCAGAAAAACAAATGGTTATGTTTCATGAGAAATGTTATTTATGTTAACATATTTTGTTATTTAAAAATGAATAGATCTACATATGTAAAAACTTGGTTCTCTGTGTATGGCTATACATAACAAGATCTTTGGGGTCTTTTAGTAATTTCCAAGGTCAGAGGGCCCTGAAAGTGAAAAGGTTGTGTTATTTTCTCCATCTTGTTAGAGCGTACTGTTCCAATGTAAGCTTTTTGACCCATTTATCCACTCAACTACTTCTGGGCGTTTGCATTTTCCAGTTTGGGGCTGGTACCCGGTGCATACAAGCATGCCTTTCCATATAGTGGGTAAGAAGGAGTGGATATCCTGGGTGGTTGGGTTTGTGTCCCTGTAACTCATGCATTCAGCTTTTCTAGGTGAAGCCTGACTTAGCCACTTTCCAGCAGGATACAGAAGGCCCTTGAACCGGGTGTTCTGAGAGCTCAACAAGGGGACAGTTTACAAACATGCAGGCAGAGTTCAGAAAACAAGCGCAGGAGAGGACAATGCCCTGGCATGGTGATGGCTGGGTCCTTGCTGTGTCTCCCATCTCTAAAGGCGTGTTGGGCCAGAGCTGATGCCTCGGCTGGTGGAGGGTGGCTGTGTGGGCAGGCCTTCCCGTAGGAGGTGGGGCCTCCTGACAGCTCACACGGAGGCCTGGGTCTAGGCCTGGGTGGCAAAGGTCCTGACTTCATTCTCCTCTTGCCTTGGTCTGGGAGGGAGATGTGATGATTACTTGGGGTTGGCCTCGGGTCCATTTGGAATTGGATTTTGTGTGTGGTGTAAGATAAAGACAAGAGGAGCGTCTGGGGGCCTCAGTGGAACATCTGCCTTCAGCTCAAGGTGTGATCCCAGGGTCCTGGGATCTAGTGCCGCATCAGGCTTCCTGCAGAGAGCCTGCTTCTCCCCCTGCCTGTGTCTCTGCCTCTCTCTGTGTGTCTCTCATGAATAAATAAAATCTTCAAAAAATATATATTTTATTTTTAATCTTTTGCCCAACCTGGGGCTCAAACTCACAACCCCGAGATCAAGAGTTGCCTGCTTCTCTGACTGAGCCAGCCTGGAGCACGTGGGTGCTAAACATCTGACCCTTAATCCCAGCTTGGGTCTTGATCCTCGGGGTCGTGAGTTCAGTCTCCATGTTGGGCTCCACGCAGGGCATGGAGCCTACTTAAAAAAGTTAAAATAAAATGTAGATTAAATTAGATTTAAAAATACAAAAAAAGTCTTACTAAGATTACTTATGGGTTACAGCACTTTAGCTGAAGATTCTTTTGGATTTTCTATGAATGCACTCATGTTGTCTACAAAGAATGACAGTTTTATTTTTCCCCTTTCCAGTTCTTACACATTTCTTTTACTTGCTTTGTTGCACTAAGACCCTCAGTAAGTATTCATTGAAAGAAGTGGTGATCATGGGCATCTTTGTATCATCCCTGATCTCTGAGAGAAAGCTCCAACATTTCACCATTAAGAATGATGGTTGTTCCCATTTTGGTTTGTTTTTAATATTCTTTATCAGATTAAGGGAAGTTTCCTTCTGTTCCTAGTTTTTATCTGAATGGATAAACTTCTAAAGTCCTTATTGGATATTAATTTATCAAATGTTCTTCCAGCATCGAGTGAGATGATAGTGTGATTTTTCTGGCTATTTTATTATTGTGGTGAAATATATATATATATACATATATATGTATATATACATATATATTTGAGTTTTAAACTAACCTGGCAAGGACCAAGTATTCTTTTTCTATACTCCTAGATTCCTAGATTCTGTTTGCTAATATTTTGTTTAGGATTTTTGCATCTTTGTTCATGAGTGAGATTGTCTTAAAATTTTTCCTTTCTTGTACGGTCCTTATTATATTTTGCTATCCAGATTATGTGGGTTTTAGAAAAATGAATTGGAATATCTCAACTCTGTGTATTCTTAGACACTGTTCATATAGGATTCATGTTATTTCTTTTTTAACATAACACTATAGCTCTCTTTGTGGGCAAGTTTTTCTTTAATAGATGTAGAACTTCTCAGATCTTTGGTTTGTTGTGTCAGTTTTGATAATGATATTTTTCTAGGAATTTCTCTGTTTCTTTTAAATTTTCAAAATTTGGGATCCCTGGGTGGCGCAGCGGTTTGGCGCCTGCCTTTGGCCCAGGGCGCGATCCTGGAGACCCGGGATCGAATCCCACATCAGGCTCCCGGTGCATGGAGCCTGCTTCTTCCTCCGCCTGTGTCTCTGCCTCTCTCTCTCTCTCTGTGACTATCATAAATAAAAAATAAATAAATAAATAAATAAATAAATAAATAAATAAATAAATTTTCAAAATTTCTAGGCATAGAGTTGTTCGTCATACCATCTTAATTTCTGTAGGATTTGTAGTACTGTTCGCTCTCATCCCTGATCTGCTGGAGTTGCACCAAGGTCTAAGTCATAAGCGTTGAGCTGTATTGTACAGGTGTTAGTGTGTTGTATTTTCACTACCATTCAGTCCAAATAATGGGGGTGTCTTCGTGGTACATATGAGTTATTTAGGAGTAGATGGCTTGTGATTTCCAAACGTAAGGGGATTTTCAGGTTTATTTGGTTATTTCTAATATCAGCTCCCCCCTGGTCAGAGACCATACCCTGGAAGACTTGCTTGTCTGGCCCATCATGTGCTAGGGTCGGCTACAAGGTCAGCCATTGGGCACGGGTCCCTTGTGCACAGTATCACTCTGTCTTGAGTATAATCACAGTTTTCCATGGTTATCCACTGGTTATCCTCTCTCTGCTCCTGCTAATCTGTTTTTTTAGTTCTGTCATTTTTGCTGTATACACTTGAAGCTGTGTTACTGCATATATGCAAATGCAGGATGTTTCTATCTCTCTGGTGAATCCTCATGAAATGCTGTTTAGCAGTGATGCTTCTCGCAAAGGATTAGTTTGTTTGTTTTTTAAGATTTTATTTATTCATGAGAGAGAGAGAGACTCAGCCAGAGGAATAAGCAGGTTTCCTATGGGAAGCCTGGTGTGGGACTCGATCCCAGGACCCTGGGATCACAACCTGAGCCGAAGGTAGATGCCCAACCACTGAGCCACCCAGGTGTCCCTCCTGTGTCTACTTCAGATGGTACATCTGTGGGAAGAGAACCCTCGCTGAGCACGGAGCCTGAGGGGGGCTCAATCTCATGACCCCGACATCACGACCTGAGTTGGATCCAGTGTCAGACCCTCACCCGGGCCCCCCAGGGTGTCTACATTTTAAATCCCATGTTAGCGCCTGCCTTTGGCCCAGGGCGCGATCCTGGGGACCTGGGATCGAATCCCACGTCGGGCTCCCGGTGCATGGAGCCTGCTTCTCCCTCTGCCTGTGTCTCTGCCTCTCTCTCTCTCTCACTGTGTGCCTATCATAAATAAATAAAAAAAATTAAAAAAAAATTAAACCCCATGAGGTGCTTCCCACTTCTCCATATGGTCAGTGTTCACTTAGCTTTCTCTTGTCGCTATGTTCCTCTCCACCTTTTACTTCCCCTCCTCCTTTTAGGAAGGGCCACCTTGTGTGATAACACCTTTATATCCTCCTTCATGGTGTTTGAAGTCCGCTCCACACCCAGCATGGGGCTCGAACTCACGACCCCGAGATCGAGAGCCAGTGGGCTTTCTGCCCCAACGTACTTGGATCAAGTTCCTTCTCTGTCTTTGGTTTGGAGCTTATAGCATTTTTGTCTGCGGCTGGATGCCTTTGGTCAGTGTTGGAAAATTCTTAGTTTAGTTGTCTCTGTAGAGACTCTTCTGCCCCCACACTGTCCGTCCACCTTGGACTCAGGCGTCTTGAGTCACCTTTCACCATGTCCCATGGAGCCACTTCTATTTAATCCTGTTTTCCCCTCTGTGCTTCAGCCTGGATATTTGCTTCTGATAAATTGTGGAGTAACTGACTCTTTCTTCAACTGTGTCTAATTTGCCATTAAGCACATCTGGTGAATTTCTAATTTCAGTTACTCTGTGTTGCAGTTTTCATTTTGGGTTTTCTTTTTGTGATTTCTTTAAAAGGCTTTCTATGTTTGTTTGTTTGTTTGTTTATGGCTTCTTTCTTATGGCTTTTTTCTTTTAACAGTTCCCAAAACTCCAGCAGAATCCTTGATCAGGTTTTTTAATCACTTGAACATATCCAAGATGATAACACAAGGCGACACAGGGGTGTGAGGATTATCTTGGATTATGGTCACAGGTGATGGCTTCTGTGCCAGTTATTGGACCTGAGAAACTGGGGAGGTGATCTGCAGCTCTTGGTGCCATGAAATTCTTTCTGGAGGTTTGCTCTAGGTGGGTGGGAGGATGACAGGGACTAGCATCAGGGATGGACACCCCCCGGCTGGGCTTTGGGCTGTGCGGGGCCGGTGTTCCTGGTACACCCCAACCCTCATGGTGTAGCCACCAAGGACTCAAGGGGCCAGGGTGGGGGAGAGGGGGACATCAGGGCTGTTGCCAGCCACTCCCCTCAGCCTCTTGCTTTCTAGCCTCATGTTTGGGGTTGGTAACTCTCATCTGCATAAGCAAGAAAGAATAATCCTGTGTTGTCAAATTCTCCATCACATTCACATTGTCCTTATTTCTCATGAATGTTTATCATAGTTGCTTTGGTCTGTTTGCATCAAGGTGCAGGCATGGTCACCATCCTGGAATTACTTGCTCTGTCTCTTCTGATCTATACATTTCCCCTCTTCTCTGGTCCATTGTGCTGTAGAGCCTCTCGTAGTCTGGATTTTGTTGATTGCATTCGCGTCCAGAGGCTTGACCAGATGTGGATTTGGGATGACCTTAATGCCAGGTCATCTCTCAAGTTGTGGTGTTGAGATTGAAAAGCAGGGTCAGTCAGAGTCTGGGGTTTTATTGGCGAAGTTCATGCAGTAGGAGTGTCTTCGTGTGCCATTCATCTGAGAGTGTGGCAGCCGTGGGGAGCACTGTCCAGATGCGTCATCTCGTGAGGCCTGCACCCCTTCTACGTGGACTGGCTTGGTGGATTCTGTTTGACTCAGTGTATGTTATACATCACCCCGCGCATGCCCATACTACATTTTCAAATTTGTTTTTGGATGATTGCTCTTTTTACAGAATTTTGGCCTTTCTTCCCCCAGAGAAGCAATAATGATTAATATTTTAGCGATCGTTGCTTTACTTTCTGGATTCATCTGTCCTTGAAGTATTTTTGTTGTTTTACCCTCATGCCTTCCTTTTATTATTGTACCTTTGTTCTATTTTGTCATTAAGAGGGAAGCTCTCAGAAGAAATGTGTCCACTGTATCACTCCATTTCCTGATACCCATTCTGCTCTTTATTTTCTCCGCTGGGACTTTTTGTTTTTTTATTTCATATGATTCCTTACAGCTTTTCCTCGCTTGCCTAGCCACCTCTTTTTCTCTTATGTGTGTCTGTTCCGGTATTTAGAGTCCCTGTTATCCTACATCCCCTTGTAGCTATAAATCAGTTTCCTAAACTTTTCTTTTAGCTTATTTTATAGGTAGTTTCCATGGGTACATTCTTTGTCTGAAACCTTTGGATGCTGTTTTCCTTCTTTTTTTTTTCCTTCTTATATCAGATTTTGGTTTGATTTTTTAAAAAAATATTTATTTATTTATTCATGAGAGACAGAGAGAGGCAGAGACCCAGGCAGAGGGAGAAGCAGCCTCCCTGCAAGGAGCCCGATGCGGGACTCGATCCCAGGACCTTGGGATCAATCACAACAGGAGCTGAAGGCAGATGTTCAACCACTGAGCCCAGTGACTCACCTGGTGAGTGACTCACCCAGGTGCCCCTGCTTTTTTTTTTTTTTTTTTTTAAATACACAGGTTTTTGTCTGTTTCCCTTAGGTAAGGTATGTGATGACATCAGCTGGTGTCTTAAAGGCTATGCAGTTCTGCAGAATGTCCTCATGGCTTCAGCAGTGTGTCCAGCTCTCGCTGGGCATTTTCCTGGACTCACCTGCTATAGCGAATCGCCTTTCAGCTTCCCACGATCTTGCTGTGCTCAGAGGGGGGTCTTTATCTTCCCTACGAATCAAATCATTCCTTTTTATTTTTTAAAGATATTTATTTATTTATTTATTTATTTATTTATTTATTTATGGGAGAGAGAGAGAGAGGCAGAGACACAGGAGGAGGGAGAAGCAGGCTCCATGCTGGGAGCCCGACGTGGGACTCGATCCCAGGACTCCAGGATCGTGCCCTGGGCCAAAGGCAGGCACTAAACCGCTGAGCCACCTAGGGATCCCCCATTCTTTTTTTTTTTTTTTAAGATTTTATTTATTTATTCATGAGAGATGGGGGGGGTGGGGTGCAGAGACACAGGCATAGGAAGAAGCAGGCTCCATGCAGGGAGCCCAACGTGGGACTCGATCCCAGGTCTCCAGGATCACCCCCTGGACTGAAGGCAGGTGCTAAACCACTGAGCCATCCGGGCTACCTGAATCAAATCATTCTTGCTTTTCGTCAGTAGCATTTCTAGCCTCTCAAGCTTAAAAACTTGGGGCAATTTTTAGCTTGCCTCTTTGGTGGTTTTTATGCTAAGAGCTTCCAAGTACCTTTGAGTCTCCCTCCCCTGAGTGGGTTCTTATGACCCACAGTCTCCCTCTCACCTGGGCCCTCTCCCTGTGCTAGGACTAATGCAGTAGTCTCTATTCCCCCCAATACTCACCTCTCTCCCTTCAGTATTTTTTCCATGGAGCCTCCATATCTATACTTTTGCAAACATGCTTCTTCCCTTCATTGCTCCTCTCCTCTGAACTTCTAATAGCTGATCACCCTCGCAGGACATAACCTAAATAGTTGAGTCTGCCTTTCTAAGCTCCTGCCGCACACATTCCATGGTTCAAACCACTTTCAGTGAAGCTGAGTTTCCCCCTCTGCCTCAGCTATATCCTGGCACCAAGTTTTAGGCTCTCCTAGTTTTAATAGGAATTTCTTTATCCCTCCTTTTGACCTTTTAATAGTCTTTAAAAGAACATCAGAGACCATCTAGGTCTGAATTTCTTTCCTCGTTTTACAATTTCTGACGAGATGGCTATGACTTTCAGGGCCTGGGGTTGGTTGTATGTTCTGCTCTGGAGTTTCTGTCCTATTATAATCCTGTTTGTCTTTCTCCTTTTCTTTTCGTACTCCTTTCTTTTTTAGTGCCTAATTTTGTGTTTTGTTTGTTTAGTGCATATATATTGTTTTCATACCCAGAGTGTGGTATTTCTGAAAGGTACATAATGTCCTGTTTGTGTATTCAGACAGTGAATGAAGTCTAATTGGAATGTCAGGCTCTCAGAGACATTATTTTAATAACATATCACCCTCCTGCCATGTGCCTTGGGGAAGATAAAGATGACACAGTGTCGCCTCCTTTATCAGTTCTAGAGGAGCCTGGTATCGGAGCCAGTTTCCAGATAGTTTGAAGTGAGCTCTTTAAGCACTGAAATTGAATAATATTTCCACATAAACATTTTTTACTCCCCCTCTTTGGCAGGCACAGGCTTCTGATGATTATTTAACCTTGTTTTTAGATGACGTACTCATATTTGTGAGACTGAGTCATCTTTGTAACCCTAGACCTCAGAAAAGTACCCACCACGTGGGAGACACATATGTTGAATTATTTCTGATTTAAATGTCATTGTTATGCTCTGCTAACCATGCCATACATGCCGTGGGATGTCAAATGGAACTTCCATATTCTGATTTTCTTGGGGTTTTTTGTTAATTGGTTGGTTTTGGTTTTGGTTTGGTTTCTGATTTTTTCTTTTTGGCCGATTGGTAATTTACCTCTTATAAAAGTGAAGTGTAGAATCTGTAACTTCATGACAGACTGTGATCTAATTTTCCAATGGAAAAGCGAGGAATATATGAAGATTCATTGAGGTGTAGTTAATGTCTTGTTAACTTGACCCTGTACAAATTAAGCTCAATAAACTATGAAACCAAGATTGCCTGGCCTTAGCTTTCTCACCCTTAATAAAACCCCTGTTTTTCTTGCCTCCTGTTGCCTTTTGGTCATGTGGTGGCAGAGAGAGGCTGGACTGGGTGAGTAAGACAAGGGGCTTGTCCACAGTGGGGAGCTGAGCTGCCCAGGCCTCTCCAGGAGCTCCCCGGACAGGAGAGCCACAGCCTGAAGACCCGAGTGGTCAGCTGGGGATGGGCAAGCACTTACTCTTGGCCTCAGGCCCAGGATCAGCTCAGAAGGAAGGCACACAGCCCCTGTTGGTGAACTTGAGGCAGAGCCTTTGGCCTTTTGTCCTCTCTCTACCCCTAACCCAGGTGGCAGGTGTGATCCACATCCGAGCCTCTGGTTGTTACATAGGGAAGCTGCAGGGAGAACAGCTCTAGACATGCTTCTGATCACTTAACTTCTCCTGGCAGGCCTGCATTCCCTAGTTGGAGTGTTAGTTAGTAACCTAACTGCAGGGTTCACAGGAGAGCAGTCTCTTGAGTGCCTTCTGGTGGCAGCTGCCAAGGGGTTCAGCCTTTATGAACACAGCTGTTGCTGAGAAGCACCTGGGGTCTCTGGGGAAGCGGGTTGTGGCATGAACACCATCAGTCCTCAGTCTTTTTCATGTCCTCTTGCCTGTAGACTTGGGCACTCAGATCACCAGATCACCCAAGTCGCCCAGATAAGCAGATTGCCCAGATACGTAGATCGCCCAGATCACCCACATCACCTTAAATTAAAGGCCTGCATCCATCCAGTGTGACAGACTGCCCTTTCCAGATGCCTTGGTCCCTCAGTAGGCTGGAGTCCTCTGGTTCTTCCACCACCCCAGGGGCAGTTCGGCACCTTCTTCTTAGAAATCATTCTTAGTGAATTGAGAAAACTCCCCCATATCAAAATGCTCTTACTGTCAATTCTGAATCAGGGTTATTTTCCTGATCAGGAAAGGTTTGTAACTTAAATGAATGGTCCTTAAAAATTATCAAGCACCTGACTGGGTGAACGGGTGGAGCACACAACTCTTTTGTGTGGTTTATATTTATCAGTGTTTACTGTACTTGAAATTACAGCAAATTTAAAAAATATTTCTCAGTTTGGTTGACAATAATAAAGCATTTATTTATTTAAATAAATTCATAAAATAACTGTGTAGCAAGTTAACATAAGTATCTTTCATGAAAAAAGCTATTTTCTTTCCTTTTTTTCTTTTTTTAACCTATACTTTACAGAGCAAAAAAATTCAGAGAAGTTTTTACACTTTTGCAAATCTCTTTAACAGCCACCTTTTCAGATCATTCTTCTTTGATACTATACCCAAACTTAACAAATGGTATTTTCTTAAAGATTAGTTGCAATGTGGAATCTGGAACTATATTACTGACCTTTCATACCTTCTATGCTCAGGAAAGAGTGACCATGAAAAGTGAATAACCTTATCTTTTCAACCTTCTAGTAATAGCCCTAGGAGGTCAGGAAGCATATGTGATTATGACCATTTTATCCAGGAGAGTGCCACTTAGTAAAGCATCTGTGGGAGACCTTCCTGTGGCTTAGAGTTGCCCATCCTTGGCTAGATTTAATTGGGGAATAGACAAGTTACTTCAGAGATGAAGGCCTCTATTCCAGTCACTGTATAGTTTCTGACTGGCTGATATGTTTAGGGTTTTTTATTTTTAACCACTGTATTTTATTTTTCTTCTAGACTTACTCTGGACTCTTCTGTGTAGTCATAAATCCTTACAAGAATCTTCCAATTTACTCTGAGAATATTATTGAAATGTACAGAGGGAAGAAACGCCACGAGATGCCTCCACACATCTATGCTATATCTGAATCTGCTTACAGATGCATGCTTCAAGGTAACTGGAAGTGATAGAGTCCTCAGTACTCAGTTTCTTAAATGTGATTTAGTATTTTTGTGTGTACCTTGATCTGTTCTCCAAAGGGCTTTACGCTTAAAAAAAAAAAAAGATTAAAAAGAAAAGAGGTAAATGTTTATTGCGGAAGAATATTGAATTCTTCAGATTATAATGGGCAGTGTGGTCATTTTCTGGGGGAAGCAGGTAAGGATGATTGTGGCTTCATAGCTACATCACATTAATTTTTTCATTGAAAAGCATCTAGTTTTTTTTTTTAATTAATTTTTATTGGTGTTCAATTTACCAACATACAGAAAAACACCCAGTGCTCATCCCGTCAAGTGTCCGCCTCAGTGCCCGTCACCCATTCCCCTCCAACACCCGCCCTCCTCCCCTTCCACCACCCCTAGTTCGTTTCCCCGAGTTAGGAGTGAAAAGCATCTAGTTTTTACATAAATTTGCTCTTCACTACATGCCGGTATGGTCACAGCTCTCTCACAGTATGTTTCAGAACCCACAGAAGGAGCCACAGGAGGAATGATAGAAAGGGTAGAGGCTTCGTTGGGAAAAGAAAGGTCATAAGATATTTCTGTCTTAAATACATGTAAAGGGAGCAACAGAAGTTAGAAAGCACAGGGCAAGTTGGTTGATGTCAACCGATTCCCTTTGGATTTGGGATGAATTATAAATCTGGAGTCATTCACTTGCATGATGGTGCATTTAGACATGGCATTTTCCTGAAAATCAGAACAGTTTTGAACACATTGCATATTATTGCTCAAAAAGACTGCATTGAACATAGGCCTTCCTAGTGCTGTGTGAGATCCCCTGTAATGACGCTGCGTCTCCTCTTGTCTTTTAAAAAAGAAACTTTAGGGATCCCTGGGTGGCGCAGTAGTTTGGCGCCTGCCTTTGGCCCAGGGCGCGATCCTGGAGACCCGGGATCGAATCCCACGTCAGGCTCCCGGTGCATGGAGCCTGCTTCTCCCTCTGTCTATGTCTCTGCCTCTCTCTCTCTCTCTGTGACTATCATAAATAAATAAAAATAAAAAAAAATAAAAATAAAAAAGAAACTTTAAAAAAAATAAAATAAAAAATAAGTAAACTTTTTTTTTTTTAAGATTTCATTTATTTATCCACGAGAGACACACACAGAGAGAGAGAGAGGCAAAGACACAGGCAAAGGGAGAAGCAGGCCCCCTGCAGGGAGCCCGATGTGGGACTCGATCTCAGGACCCCAGGACCACGCCGTGGGCCAAAGGCAGACGCTAAACTGCTAGCCACCCAGGAATCCCCTAAAAAAGAAACTTTTAAAGTGCCCTAAGACCTATTGGTTCTTATGAGATAGTTCGGTGATCTTTGGGGAACAGAATAGGCTGCCTCCTGCTGTCGCTGACTTGCGGTTCACGGAGGCTGGGTCTGAATCTAAGGGTAGCATGAAGCCATTAATCAAGAGCAGGTCTCAATCCCTTATTTCATGTTTTACTTAGACGCTTCTTATACCAGGTCCCTTGGCAAATAGGAGGTCCTTCCCACCTAGAAGACTGTCATCGATTGGTAAGGACAGGTGAATATCCACAGTCAGCTCAGGCTAAGATGACATTTAATACTCTTTCTGATTCCCAGAGCCAGAGAATCCTAAGAAATGCCTACAGCTCTGGTGAATTGCTGATGGTGGAGAAAGGATGGTCAGCTTTCTTGCTTTCGGTTCTGTGTCTCTGTGAAGAAGAATCTTTATATATGCAGAAAAGCAATTTGTGTGAATGAACAAACTTTGCCTTATATGGGAGAAGAAATTGGAGAAAGCATACTCCTTCTCTAATTAAATCCATATTTCCTCATTGAAACAAGCACGTTCTCACAGTTGAGATGGGTCCCTGAACTGTGATATCTAGGAGGGGAGTTTCCAGAAAGTGGGGGCAGAGTCCCATATACAACCCTAACTTTTCAAAAGGGGAAGAAGCTTCAGGCCACTGAGCTTTACATACCTGCCAGGAAGGATTCTAGAATCTATTGTTAAAAGTCAAAGAACAACACGAAAATATGCCCCACATTCCTTTAGCTTAGTGGGCAGGGAAATTATAGTGGAAAGTGTTTGCTGAGAATCAGGACTTCCACGTAGCCTCCCACAGTCTCCTGTGATGTCCTCATGGCTGTTGGTGGGAAAGGTGCACGTGAGGTGCTGGTTGGTGATGGAGGTTGTCCAGCTTTGTCAGGATGTCCACAAAGGGGTATCCCGTTGAAGTCTCAGGATACTTCAAGATAAGGGATGCATGCATGCCCATGCAACGTATAGATGACTTGAAACTTCCATGCCATAGATACATTTGAGGAAAAGAAACAATCTTAAAAATTATCTTGACAGGTTGAATGGAAAAATCGAATCTAACAAAACAGTTAACAGGGATTAAATGTTAATGTGCCATTAATGTTGCCAGACCAGCTTTATGCATACGGAGTGGGGAAGATGTGGCTTACCAACCTATTGTTTTCTCACTGATACCATCATTAATGCTAGAATGATATATATTGAATATTATTGTGTGCCAGGCGCTGGGCTAGGTGTTCTGTGTGTGTGATAAAATCTACAACAGTCTTATAAAGTAAAAAGAATCACTGTCCTGCTTTTACGGAGGCACAAAAAGTTAAAAACTTGACCCCCGAAAGTATAGAGAGTTAGAGGTTATGAACTAGGACTTAAAACCAGGGCACTGTGACACATTCTTTTCCACAATAATAAAATTCCATATGAAGAATAAAAATAACTGGTTGATAGTTTTGATTACATAACAGTTGAAAAGTGTGACACAAAATGAAAACCGAGAAAAGCCCACTGTAAACAATTTCATTGCGTTCCAGTCTGTAGGTGGGGGGGCTGCATGCTCATGGACCACACAATACAGCTGAGTTGGGACTCACACTAGACTAAATGCCACTGGGCCTGTGAAGAGGATCTGAGAAGGGACCAGGGGACAACTCAGAGCACAGGGTCCCACTGAACAGTTTGTGTCTTGCATGCACAAAGCCAGAAGAGAGCTTCAACTTGTTTCCCTAAGTTTGGATGCTAGAGGATACCATTTTAATAAAATGCAGAGTGTGTCTGGCACATAGTAGTTGCTCAAGAAATGTTCATTGAATGAATGAATGAATGAATGAATGAATGAGACCTCCTGGACATAAACTTGGTTGCAAAAATCACAGACTCCGTTCTTGTTAGATTCATACCTAAATAAAATATATACCCTCACCTAAATAAGGGTTTTGTGGTTTTTTAGCGTTAAATGAATATAAAAATTACTTAAAAATTACTTAAAATATTAAAAAAACTTTAAATATAAAAATTTCCAATCTTGCACTGTTGATATATAGAAAGGTTTTTAAAATATATGTATTGGTGTGTATATATATATATATATATATATATATATTTTTACAACTTTGCAAAACTCACTTATTCTGGAAGGTTTTTTTGATAGAATATTGGGATTTTCTGTGTAGAATCATCATGTCCTCTGCAACTAGAGAGGTGGCTATGTCCTTCCCATCTTAGGCTTTGGACTTTTTTCTTGCCTTATACTACTGAATAGCTGTGGTGACAACAGACATCCCCCCCTTATTCTGGTCTCAGGGGGACAGCTTTCAGGTTTCCACCATTACGGATGGTGTTCGCTGTATGGGCTTTTTTTGGTACATGCTGTTTATTGGATGTGTGAAATTCTCTTTATCTGTTGCTTGCTTAGGTTTTTTAGATCCTGAGTGGATGTTGAGTTTTATCAAATGTTTTTTCTCCTTCTGTCCAGATGACTAGGATGTTCTTTAGTCTGTAAATGCGGGGAGTCAGATTGTTTGCTTTTAGACGCTGAGCTAACCTTGCAGGGATAAATGCCACCTGCTTATTGGGTGCCCTCCCCTTGCCTCCCCCCCTCCCCCCGTGTGTATTGCTGGATTGGATCTGCTAACACGTTAAGGATTTTTGTGCCCTTGCTGATGACAGACATTTGTCATTTTTTTGTATTATGATGTCTCTTTAGCTGGAGGCTCAGGGTGAGGCTTGTCTCTGAAGATGGATCAGAAGATATTCCTTCCTCTTCGATTTTCTGAAAAGTTTGGTTTTTTCCCTTAAATGGTGTATAGAATTCACAGATGGAGTATATTTTCTTTGTGGGAAGGTTTCTAATTATAAATTCATTTTTTTAACAGGTGTAATTGACGTATAACATTGTGTGAGTTCCACAAACTCAATTTCTTTAAAAGGCATGGGGCCAATCAGGTTATTTCTTTCGGAATGAGCTTTAGCAGTTGACATCTTTTTAAGAAGTTGTCCCTTTCGTCTTAGTTGTCAGAGTGGGCCTGTGGGGTTCAAGGTAGTTATTTGCAGATATTGGTAATTTGTGTCTTTTTCCTGATGAGTTTGCTAGAGGTTTATCAACTGTATGATATTTCTCAAAGAACCAAGATTCGGTTTCATTTCTTTTTTCTTTTTCCTGTTCCCCACTTCATTGATTTCTGTGCTTTCTCATTTCCTCGCCTGTTTATTTTTTTTTTTAATTTTTTTTATTTATTTATGATAGTCATACAGAGAGAGAGAAACAGGCAGAGACACAGCCAGAGGGAGAAGCAGGCTCCATGCACCGGGAGCCCGATGTGGGATTCGATCCTGGGTCTCCAGGATCGCGCCCTGGGCCAAAGGCAGGCGCCAAACCGCTGCGCCACCCAGGGATCCCTCCTCGCCTGTTTAATTTGAATTCGATATGCTCTTTCGTGGTTTTTTTAAGGTAGGAGCTGAGGTCATTGATTGGAAACCACTTCCACTGTTGAAATGTGATTTAGCTTGGTGTAGATTTATCAAGGAGCTGCGTCTGTGATTCCTGGGAGGTGCTTTGGAAATCACTGAGCTAGGAGAAGAGTCTGTAGTCTTCAGAAGGCTAGTTGCATTTTTCAAAGTGAAATTGTCTCCCTTAAATAACAATATGAGGCTGTGGTTACATTTATAGGATTTTTGAGCTGAGTCATTGTGTGTGGTGACAATGCTTTCACCGGCCCTTGTAGGGTGAAGGAAAGGAGTCGTGGGGTCACAGTCAGAGAGAATCTTGGAGGTGGTCAAACCCAAACCCTTACGCATGGGTAGGGAAGCTGAGACCCAAAGCCATACAAGACCAGACAGACAGACATGGAGGATGGGTGATAAGTCTGACTAGTGGAGTTGTTTGGATTTGGGTTGGGCTGGGGGTGAGAAGCGTGGAGAATGAAGTATGGAGCAGGATTGAAGGGTAGGTGGTTGTGTAGGTCTGTGATTTCAAACAATGATAATAAGTACATACAGATGCAGGAAGAAAGCCATTCTGAACTAATGAGGTGGCAATTGAGTTTTGGTTAATTTTTACACCTTTTGATGTATGAACCAGTTTGGAAAAGCCATAAAAAAGTTAGTGAAGTTCTATAGAAGTTGCTGAGACCTGGAGAATTTAGGGGCCTGGGGGCTCATATTTACAATGAATAAGCAAGGACTTGATAAAATCCTAGCACCCTAGGAGAAGAACCTGACGCCAGCAAGGTTGCAGCGTTACATGTGTAGACGCGAAGTGAGTTTGCAGCAGAGAGAGAACCAGCACACAGGAGCTCAGTCCCCACCATCCTGCCAGCACCCAGGGTAGGGGGCCCTCGCACTAACTCTCCCTCAGCCCCCCAAACAAGGCTAACCGTAGCCAGTGTGGGAGTGAGGAAAGAAGACAGCCCAGTCTCAGGCAGCACCTTGTAGCAGGGGAGATACAGTGGCTGTGGGTCTGGGGGAAGCAGGTGGAAGGAAGGGCTTGGCGTGGCCCCCGGGAAAGCCAGCCAGTAACCCCAGTAAAGGAGGCAGTGGTCAGCCCGGTCCTGGGAATGTCACCTGTGCAGCCAGAGGAAGGACTGCGGTTAAACATGCTCTTTGCAGAACTCGGTTTATACACAGAATATATGCATGGGTTTGTTTATTTTAATAACAATATGGCAGAGCACACAAACTCTTTATTTCTAATAAAGGCTTTTTACACCTAAACTGCTGAGACCCCCATTGGGTCCCCGGTGGCAGCCACCTGAGGCACAGCAGGCACAGGAGGGAGTGACAAAAGACGTAGCTGGGCCCGGCCCCATGAGCACAGGTCCTTTCTAAGCAGTGGCAGCCTTGGTTAGTGGCGTAGACCACACAGGTGCCAGAGGCAGACACACAGGCCCTCGGCCCTCTGCAGCTGTGGAGCCTGGGTGGATTCCCCTGACCCCCCTCCAGGAGCATTTCTCATCTGTAAGATAGATATTTGGGTTCACAAGTGATTGGAGGTCATACATCCCACACTGCAGGTTCATCCGTGGGCTAGACATGGGTTTGAACTTCACCTTTTCATTTAAAAAATCGAGCTGAAGACTCAAACATTCATCACTTTAAAATCATGTTCGATTTTTTTTCCTGGTACATGTCTTTTATTTTGGGGGATGTGTACCGCATGAACTTGAGACTGTTTAAACTTTATATTGGTGTCTGTCCACCTGCCACTTCTCTGCTCAGAGTGTGATTTTTTGTTTTTTCCTCTTTTAAGATCAAGTTAATAATGATTCCTCTCTGGTTATGGGTGTCCTGGAAGCCTCCGTGAAAGGCAGTGGCTTCCAAACCTGACCCTGCATCAGAATCACCTGGGGAGCCTATTTACAGAGGGCATTTCGGTCCCTGCCCCCTTGAAAATGATTCAGTAAGGGAGGAGCTCTGGGGGTCGCATCTTTACAGGGCTTGTGCATCAAGGCTGACAGGCATATAATAAGCCTTAGAGAAGCCAGGGCCCTCATTTACCCTTAGGAATCTGGCATTATCGTGAGCGAGCAAGACTGGGTTTAGGGCTACATAAGGGGGTGGGGAGCAGAGTTACTAACGTGATGAGGGCCTTTATTGCAGCTTTATTATATTGCATATTTGAAAAACCAGGCAAATGGTCACCTTGTTCTTTTGTTTGTTTTTTATAGATCGTGAGGACCAGTCCATTCTTTGCACGTAAGTAAATATGAACGTTCAGACTTGTTTTTGATTCTGTCGGAAACAAAAGCAATTGTGTTTTTTGTTTTGGGGAGAGGGGGGAAAGTTGAGCAGAATTCGATGTAAAGCTTGCAGTAATTCTAAGACTGAGATGATGCAGATTGCTTAAATCACTGTTTGGCTGTCACACCTGGTTTCTCCGACATTTCGCAGTGTTTATGTGCGAAACTTGCGTGTGTAGTCCCTGTGTACACCTGTGGCCTCCTGCATGTTCCAGCAATGCGTCCATGTTACCTGGTAAATGTGACCAGCAGTCATGTCCTTGTGAGCTGAGTGCTGGAGCACCAGGATCGAATGAAGCCTTATTGACAGCAGGACACCATTAGTTTGGCTTAGAAAGACCAGCCTGGCCATGGTGTGGGTGGAAAATGAATTGGAAGACCGGTTGGAGGCTGTTGGGCATTGCAGGCAAGGGTTGGCTGATGGCTTCAGGCAGCACTGTGACCGCACCAGGAAGGGAGTGAGGAGACACACCGAGTATGCAGGGGGAGTTAGTGAAGGGGTCGGAGTGTCTTTCCCCCACTGGCCCTAGGATACTGGGTGTGGGTGGGGACACTGGCTGTGATGCTGCCAGCCTATCTTCCCATCTCTGCCCACCGGCCACCGTGCTGCCTGCCTGGAGGTGGAGCTCAGGAGAGGGCTGCCCCAGGCACTGAGACCTGAGCTGTCGGTGCAGGCCTGTGAGAGGGGCTCCTTCCAAGAGGAGGGAGAGAGAAGGCCAGGGGTGGAAAGACACATTCAGGGGGGGCCGAGGAGGCAGGAGGGTGTGTGTCGGCAGAGCGAGCCCCATGGAGACAGTGCGTTGTGTGTGTCCTTCCAGCACCTGGGGGCTAAGAGGGAGGCAGAGGCCAGACTATGCTTGAGGCATGATGGGGAAGTGATAAAGTTAACACCCAAAACACTGAGTATAGGCCTGCTGCTCTCAAATAGCAGGAAGCATGAAGGGTGGTTGTGAGAGACAACAGAGTCTTGCTGTTCACGGTGGAGTGTTTACTGGAAGAGATTTTTTTTTAACATTTTATTCATTTATTTGACAGAGAGGACAATTGGGGCGGGGGGGGGGGGGTTGGGGAGGGAGAGGCAGAGGGAGAAGCAGACTCCCCACTGAGCAGGGAGCCTGATGCAGGACTCGATCATGACCTGAGCTGAAGGCAGACGCCTAACCACTGAGCCCCCCGGGTGCCCATGTGGAAGAGATTAAATGGGGGCTGGAAACTTCTCATCCAATGGCTTCTGTCTTCAATGATGTCACCACTCCAGTATCTGATGGGGATGTGGAGAGGTGGGAGTGCTGGCACCCGTCTGCTTATTGTGTACCTTCTCTCCTGGCGTCATTGGGCTCTGGGTTCTACAGGTCTGCTCCTCTGAGCACCAGGCTGCCCTGGAAAGACTTCTAGCAGCAGTTGGGTTGGTCTCAGCTGGGCGGTTGCACGGATCTGGGTCGGGCTGAGTGTTCGCACCTGGGCTCTCCCACCGGCAGCCAGCTGTGGGGATAGCCAGGTGCCTTGTCTTGCCCCTACGTCTCCTCCTGGGCACCCAACATGGTGCCAGGACTCCAGGAGCAGCGGGAGGGCGAGCTCCAGCATGCAAGCGTCGTTCAGGTCTCTGCTCGTGTCACGTTTGCCAAATTCCTGTTCCCACGCCAGACACATGGCCAAGGCCAGAGTCGGTGTGAGAAACGCTACGTTGCCGTGGACCGTCCTCCATCCAGTCCATCAGAACGTGGAGTGATTGCCGTTTTTGCAAGTGGGGGACGGTGGAGGGAGAGAATGGAGAATCTTGGCAAGCAGAGTCATCCCAGGGGGATGTGGGCAGAGGGGAGTGGACAGATTGGGTGGGGGGCAGCAGGTGGGTCGGGACAGAGTGCCAGGGGTCTTCATGGAATAGAGCAGATAATGCTGGGGACACCGGTGTTGGTGCAGGAAGGGTGGGCGTGCGGTCATGGGAGTGAGTGGCTGGAGAGGTAGGAGGTGTTGATGGAATTGAGGGCGCCCAGGGTCAGGGGTCCGGGTGATGTGTCCTTGACATGCAGAGAGGAGGGTCTTGGCCACACGCATGCGTGTACACACGCACACACCAGCGCTGAAGTGCCAGCTCCTCATTAAGCTAAATGATTTCATCTAAAGGAGAGCCCTTTATTCCAACATAATATCCTTCCCATTTTGGGGGGATAAAAACTGCTTTTTTTTTTTTTTTTTAATTTTCATCCATCCATGATAGTCACACACAGAGAGAGAGAGAGGGAGGCAGAGACACAGGCAGAGGGAGAAGCAGGCTCCATGCATCAGGAGCCCGACGTGGGATTCGATCCCGGGTCTCCAGGATCGCGCCCTGGGCCAAAGGCAGGCGCCAAACCACTGTGCCACCCAGGGATCCCTGCTTTCTTTTTTGAGACCAGAGTAGAGGTTTTTGTTTTTAACCATCTTCCTGGGTGAGAGGAGGAGGCAGGGAGGGGCAGGGGCTTTTTCCCATGCAAAGCTCTGGAAATGGCATGAGGGTAAGTGAGCAGGATGACTTTGCTCCTGACTCCAGTTGGGGGGGAGGGGTGGGCAGGAGAGAGAGGGGTGGCCCTCACCTGGGAGGGCAGTCTAGGGCATGCTCACTGAAGAGGTAGAGGATGTGGGTGACTCTGCTCACTCTGGAGTGGGGGATCCCGGAGTCTGCAGAGAAAACTGGGGGTGGGGTGCTGGGGGTCAGACTATAGCAGGGTTTGGGGTCAGGGGAGGGCAGTGTGGGGAGAGACTGTGAGAATGCAAAGTGACCAGAGGAGCTGATGTCTTTGGCACTGAACAAGCACAAGGACAGCTAGGCTGTGAGCCTGAAGGATTCCCAGGAGTCCATGGGGGGAGGGGGCCTGGGGCCTCTGGAGGCTGTGGCCGCAGCTGGTACCTCCTGGTACCTCTGGTGCATTGCTAGCTCAGGTGAGGCCCCCAGCCAGGTGAGTTTCCAGACCCTGATCCTTCTAACGCTCCCTGATGGCTTCCTGAAGAACCAGTGTGCCAGGTGGATGAGGGCGATCCCCTGAAGCCTCCAGGCGGGGAGGACAGCAGGTGAGAATTGGCATCCGGCAGTTGTCAAGGTTTTAGTGTCACTGGAGCATATGGTGTGAAGTAGGGTACAAATGCCAGCTTGAACTCAAAGTGCTGAAAAAAACCCTACATTCCTGTACAAGAATCACACAGTTTCTCATCAGCTCCTGTGTTTTAGGACTCAAAGCCCCACATCTCACGGTGTCCCTCGTTTCTAGTCACATGGTCAGACAGTTCTTTCTGTCTTGTCCTAGCCCCACACCTCACGTCTGACCCATTCTTTTTTAATATATTTTTTTAAAAGCTATTTATTCATGAGAGAGAGGCAGAGACACAGGCAGAGGGAGAAGCAGGCTCCATGCAGGGAGCCCGATGCAGGGCTTGATCCTGGGACCCCGGGATCATGCCCTGAGCCATGGCAGATGCTCAACCACTGAGCCACCTGGGTGCCCCATGTCTGGCCCATTCTATGTGGATCCCAGCAGACTTTGTGCCCTTTAGCTTCTTCTTCCCTCCAGGGAGGAAATCTGCAAATTGAGTCACACCTACATGACCTGTTCCAATCCACATTGGTTTTCTCTCCTTGGACCTTTCTTCACATTCACTACTGTTCTTGGTCCCTTCTTTGGGTCACCCGTGTCGTGTTTCACAACTAGGCCATAAGGGGGATACTCTGACTTCCTCAATTGCTTCTTCATGACCCCTGAGACCCTGGCACGCTATTCTGAACATAGTACGTGCTTCAGAAACAGATAAAATTTCAAACGAAAGAACAAATCTAATGAAGCAGGAACCCAGATAATAGACTACACTGTAGAAATTTTAGGAACTGGTGAGGCTATGTGTTTTCTTTTTTTCTTAAATTTATGATAGACATAGAGAGAGGCAGAGACACAGGAGGAGGAAGAAGCAGGCTCCATGCCGGGAGCCTGACGTGGGACTCGATCCCAGGACTCCAGGATTGAGCCCTGGGCCAAAGGCAGGTGTTAAACCACTGAGCCACCCAGGGATCCCCAAGGCTATGTGTTTTCATGGGAAAACATTGCTGCTGCTGTTCTTAAGAGGCATGAGTAGAATGGTACGTGCCCCCCCACCCTCCACGTGCATCACCCAGCTCCCGTGATTTTAAAATTTTTACCACATCTTCATATTTTCCCCTTTTTAAAACTTTTGCTGATGCATTTCCCCAAGTTATTTTAAAAATTGCAATACTGTCCATGCTACATACCCTTTACTTTGTCAGTTTTCTCTCTATGCACATGAGCCCTTTTTTTTTCTAATCATTTGCAAGTTGACTGCAGACCTCCTGACACCCCGAACTTCTCCAGCATGTGTCTCCCAAGGATGAGAACTACAGGCTGTTATCACCCTTAGAAGGTCAACATCAGTTCTGTAACATCTAATGTGGAATCCATATTCAATTTCCTGTAGTGGTTCTCAACGCATTTTCGTATAACTTTGAAAATCCACGATCCTGTTAACTTCTTGCATTAAGTCTCTTCATTTCAGTCCTGTATTCTAGAATAGTCTCACTTTTTTGTTGTTTGTTTGTTTCATTGGCTTGTGTTCTTCGAAAAAGTCAGTTATTTAGAACCTGATCTGCAAGTATCTTTTAAAGATGATCCATGGCAATGCAGTTTTGACATGGACCACCCAGAGCTCACTCCTCCACACAGTGCCCCGACTGCGGACCCCAGACATAAGTCGGTCCCAGGCCACCTGTACCTCTGACCAGCTGGCTACAAATTTGGGGGTTGCTACCCCCTGGAGGTTGATGGTTCATGGGGATGACAAATCAGAGCCAGCCAGAAGAGACATCTAGGGTGAGGTCTGGGAGGGTCTCAAACATAAACTTTCCATATCCTCTGGATACTTCCTCTCCCTGCATGTCGATGTTTATCACCAACCAGGAAGCTCACCCGAGCTTTGGAGTCCAGAGTTTTTAATGGGGTTTCCTGAAGCAGAATGATTGATTGAGTCATTGGCCATGTATTTGAATTCCATCTCCAGCCCTTCTCCCCTCCCAGAATGTTGGGATGATCTCACATGACTCAATGCTTCCAATCACTTGGTTGGTCTTCTGGGATGGCCAGTGCCCCTCCTGGAACTTTCCAGGGGCCTGCCGTTACTCCCCTCGTTAGCACAAGCTCTCAGGACCCACCATGAATGATGGAGACTTTCCAAGGACTTAAGAGGCTCCCTTCCAGGAGCCAAGGACAAAGACCAGTCCCATTCTTCATTGTACACCATCAGTTAGAGTCACACAGGAATCTGAGTACTGGAAGATTCTGTGGAAGGAGGGGATAAGGAAGCTGCATTCTGCTCACATGCTAGGAAAGAAGAGAATTTGTGTATTCATGGTCTTCAGTGTCTTGGGGATCATAATAACCCCACATACAGTAAGCAGGGAGCCAGGTGCAAGACTCAGACCTCTCCCCTTGACTGGGCAGTTTGGGAGCTTGGGTGACCTTTTTTTTTTTTTTTTTAATTTTAATTTAAAAAAAAATTTTTTTGAGAGGAAGCAAGCATGATTGGGGGAGGGGCAGGTGGAGAGGGAGAGAGCAACTCTCCAGCCAACTCCACACTGAGTGGATCCCAACTTGGGGCTCCATCTTGTGACCCCGGAGCATGCTCTGAGCTGAAATCAGGAGTCAGGCACTTAACTAGTTGAGCCACCTGGGCGCCCCTGGATGACTATTTTTGATGAGGATTTTTTTTTGTAACATCTGAAAGCAGGAAACACTCGGAGGGAATTACTGCTGTTGATATAATGAAAGGTTAGTGAATGCTAATTTACTTTTGTCACCGGAAGTGACCTTTGTGGGCATTTGTAATTAGGGTCATTTTAGACAGCTTTGTCATCAATGAATAGGTTTGGATGTATGAGGTGAGTCTCCTAGCATCTGATTCTCTCTTCTTGAGCATAAAGTAGCAGTCAGCAAGTACCTTCTTTCCTTTTCTTCCCTTTAACTTAGTCCAAGCATCTTACTGTGAATATTTCCAAACATGACTCAAAATCCCTTCCACTTTAAGACCCATATATCCCTCAACCTAGGTCCTAGATTCATGTTTCACTCTATTTGCTGTTTGATACATTGATCTGTTCATCTTCTTTCCATCCACCAATCCATTTTGTTGTGTTGGGAGGGAAGTTTCTTCTTTTCCACCCCATGTCCAGCAAGTGGGGGTTTGCAAATTAACTGGCCATAGATTAACAGGAGAAAAGACTGTTTACCTGCACACACGAGAGTACTCAGTGATGAGTATCTTGCTGAATAACCGGAAATAAAAAGGCATATGTACTAAACATGACAAAAAAGGAGAATTAGGTCTTCCAGGAAAAAGCATGGAGGGTTCTCTTTACCAAATGCTGAAAGACCTCTGACTTAGCACTTCCTGGGTCTGTCTGTTCCCCCATCAGGATGCTCCCTGGGATGAATGGCAGCTGAAACTCAGGAGGCTCTGCTTAAGGTTAGGTGATGTTTCCTTCTGTTGGCTGCTGATCAGGTATTTTCCAGTTCAAAGTAATTTTTATACCACTTTGATGAGCTATCAATCCCTTCATTTGATTTATTTCAAGTTAAATTGTAGACGTCAGTACACTTCCCCTTAAAACCTTCAGTGTGTGTAACATTAAAGTCCAATATTTATATGTTTATGTTTGGAGTAAAATTTGTATGTAATGAAATGCTTAAGTCTTAAATATATACATGATTGCAGAGTTATTTGTGTAACCTGAACCTGTATTGAGATAGAGAATGTGGGGCACCTGGGTGGCTCATTGAGTGTCTGCCTTTGGCTCAGGACGTGATCTCGGGGTCCTGGGATCGAGTCCTGCATTGGGCTCCTCACAGGGAGCCTGCTTTTCCCTCTGCCTGTCTCTCTGCCTCTCTGTGTCTCTCATGAATCAATACATAAAATCTTAAAAAAGAGAGAGCTAGAGAACGTGACTGTTGCCCTGAAGAAATTTCCCCAGCAGATCCCTACCCTCACCTCTTTTAGCCTTAGCACACTTGCAGTAATTCTTGGATGCCCCAGTTATGATATTTAATAACATTTTTGTTGTTCATATCTATTATAAGCTACATTGTAACTTGAGAAATATGAAAATGTGAAACAATGTATCTCAGATTTGAGAGAATAGGATCCTTTCAGTGGTGCCTTTGAGTACCCAGCAAATAAAGAAATCCAAGAGTGTATAACTGGAATCCTTTAAAATTTAGCACACAGCCAAGCTACTTACATTTCCTGTGTGAAATTAACTATTTAGTCAATTTTACCTAGTGCTTATTTTTTTAAATTTATTTTTTAAGATTTATTTATTTGTTTATTCATGGAGACAGAGAGAGAGAGAGAGGCAGAGACACAGGCAGAGGGAGAAGCAGGCTCCATGCCGGGAGCCTGACGTGGGACTCGATCCCAGGACTCCAGGATCGTGCCCTGGGCCAAAGGCAGGTGCTAAACTGCTGAGCCACCCAGGGATCCCCTAGTGCTTATTTTCTATTAAGTACTCATGTTTGCATAGTATCACAAAGAAAAATATAGTTGGAGGCAACTTTTTTAAAGATTTATTCATATTAGAGAGTGCCGAGCAGTGAGAAGGACACAGCAAGAGAATCCTCCAGCCAACTCTGTACTGAGTGTAGAGCCTGATGCAGGGCTTGATCCCACAACTCTGAGATCACAACCTGAGCTGAAACCAAGAGTCAGACATTATACCACTGAGCTACCCAGGCACCCCAGAAGCAACTTTAAAAAAAAAAAATCAATACTTAGGTATTGATTAGATATCAAAGTTCTCTCTAAGCTTTACCATTTTAATCACTTACTCTCTACTTTTCCTCCAAAAGGACAAACCTCTTCATCTCTCCTCTGGTCTCATCTGCCTACTACCACCACCCAGCCTTTCCCTCTGCAGACTCAGGCCAGACAGTGTAGACCTCCACTTAGGGTTCAGCCCCCTGCACGGTCCTTGTTCTCCTGTTTCACCAAGGTCTTTAGTGATGATGTTCAGAGTTTCTCTTATCATAAGAAAGCCGTGTTCTCCACACTTGCATCCCAGGTCATCAGCAGTGAAGTCCTACTAAGAACATGTCCTCATGTTGACTTTCCTCTCATTAGCATTGAAACTCACAGGGCAGTCACCTTGGTAAGAAAATGATTCTGTTCTCTAAGCTCCCTTTTCAGGGGATCCCTGGGTGGCTCAGCGGTTTAGCACCTGCCTTCAGCCTGGGGCGTGATCCTGGAGTCCCAGGATCAAGTCTCACATCGGGCTCCCTGCCTGGAGCCTGCGTCTCCCTCTGCCTGTGTCTCTGCCTCTCTCTCTTTCTGTCTCATGAATAAATAAAATCTTTAAAAAAAAAAAAACAAAACCCTCCCTCTTTAAAGAATAATTTGTTTAGAACTAACTGCTGGTTAACTCAGGTTTTTCCTCCTTTTAAGTTATTTGATCATGTAACAATTGTAATTGCTTCACATCAGCCTTCCACTGGGACGTGATGAGATTTTTTTTCTGTTAAGGAATTTTATCCCGTGCAAATACATTAAGTGGTGGTGACCGAGCCAGCCTGCTCTGAGTAATCTGCATTAAAAGCTTTAACAGGGAAGCCTGGGTGGCTCAGCGGTTGAGCATCTGCCTTTGGTTTGGGGCTTGATCCTAGGGTCCCAGGATCGAGTCCCACATTGGGCTCCCCTCAGGGAGCCTGCTTCTCCCTCTGCCTATGTGTCTCATGAATAAATAAATATTTTTTAAAAATAAAAGTAAAAGTTTTAACATAACTCAGAAGAATTGATGAACTAGCTAAAACCCAAAAATAGGCCCCATGAATGTAGTGAACAGATCTTTGACAGAGGAGCAAAGATAGGCCCTTTAACAAACAGTGCTGGGACAGCTGGACATCCACATGTTAAAAAAAAATCCAGGTGCAGGCCTTACACCCTTCACAGAAATGAACTAAACCCAAACTATAAGATAACATAGGAAGAGGCACGCCTAGGGGGCTCAGTTGGTTAAACAGCCATCTCTTGACCTCGGCTTAGGTCTTGATCTCAGGGTCATGAGTCCAAGCCCCACCGTGGGCTCCACAGAGGGCATGGAGTCTACTTAAAGATTAGAGAGGAGGAAACGTGGATGATCTTGGGTCTGATGATGCTTTTTTAGATACAACACTAACGTCGTGATCCATGAAAGAAATAATAAGTTGGACTTCATTACTATTAAAAACTTGTCGGGCCCCCTGGTGGCTCAGCGGTTTAGTGCCACCATCGGCCCAGGGCCTGATCCTGGGGACCCGGAATTGAGCCCCACGTCAGGCTCCCTGCTTCTCCCTCTGCCTGTGTGTCTCTGCCTCCCCCCTTTCTCTGTCTCTCATGAATAAATAAAATCTTAAAAAAAAAAGCTTATCTGCAAAAGACATGTCTAGATAATGAAAACAGAAGCCATAGCCTAGGAGAAAGTATTTTCAGAAGACACATCTGATAAAGAAGATTGTTATACAAAATAAACCAAAAACCTCTTAAAACTTAATAAGGAAACAGCCCCATTAAAAAATGGGCCAAAGACCTTAGCAGACACCCACTAAAGAACATAACAGATGGCAAAAGAGCCTGTGGAAGGGTGTTCCGTGTCCCGTATCCTCACTACACACCTACTAGAATGGCCAACATCTGGAATGTTGACAACCCGAGATGCTGACAAGGATGTGGAGCAACAGGAACACACACTCATTCATTGCTGGTGGGAATGCAAAATGGTGCAGCCACTCTGGGAGAGTATTTGGTTTCTTATAAAACTAAGCATACTCTTTTTTGAGAGAGTAAGCGAGGAGCAGAGGGAGAGAAAGAGAATCTTAAGCAGGCTCCAGGCTTGATGTGAAACTTGATGTGGGTCTTGGTATCATGACCCCAAGATCATGACTTGAGCAGAAATCAAGAATTGGACGCTTTACTTCCTGAGCCACCAGGCACCCCAAAATTAAGCCAATGACCCACCAATCACACCTCTTGGTATTTACCCTTTGGGGTTAGACTTAACGTCTACAGAAAAACCTGCTTTGTACATAATTACCCAAACTAGGAGGCTACCAGGATTGCCCTTCAGTAGGTGAATGGATGAACTGTGGTACGTCCAGGCGGTGGAGTCCTAATGAGCTCTCAAGCCATTAGAAGACCCAGAGGAATCCTAAATGCATATTAGTAAGTGAAAGAAACCAGTCTGAGAAGGCTCCATACTGTCTGATTCCAACTATAGAGACAATGAGTACAGAGGGTGTAGGAGGGAGAGGAAATGAACAGACAAGGTACAGAAGATTTTTATAGGGCAGAGAAAATATCCCATATGGTATTACAATAGTAGACACAAGTCGTCACTTATTTGTAGGTGAGAATGTACAACACCTGGAGTGAACCATAACAAAACTATGGACTTTGGGCGACCATGATGTGTCCGTGTAGTGTCATTGTTAGTAAAAATGTCCCATTTTAGTGATGTTGATAATTGACATTGTGCATGTGCAGGCACGAGATAGATGAGAAACCTCTGCCTTCCTCTCAGTCTTGTTGTAAGCCTAAAATTGCTTTTAAAATATACTTAAAAACAAAAACAAAAAATGTCTCAAGCAACAGTGTGGTGTAGTTGAAAAGTAAACAGAAGTCTGGTGTTCTATCTCATACCCTGAGCTACTCTGTGACCCCAGGCCCAACCGTAGGCTTCTCTAGAACACACTTTTCTTTTTCTTTTTTTTTTTTTTAAACTGAGGCTGGTCTCAGATTTCTTTCTTTTTTTTTTTTTTTTTTTAATTTTTATTTACTTATGATAGTCACACAGAGAGAGAGAGAGGCAGAGACACAGGCAAAGGGAGAAGCAGGCTCCATGCACCGGGAGCCCGATGTGGGATTCGATCCCGGGTCTCCAGGATTGCGCCCTGGGCCAAAGGCAGGCGCCAAACCGCTGCACCACCCAGGGATCCCCCACTTTGCTTTTTCTGATGATCCTTTGCCTTGGAAGTACTCAAGTCTGAAAACTGGGGCATTTTTAGATATTCTAGGTGCATCTCAATGATAGCTTAGTTCTGGGGGTGGGGGATGTAGGGGGATAAGTATGCAAATCAACTGGTAAATAGAAGTTTAAGATGTTCCCAGCAAATAGGCCAGGAAAGGGAACTAACATCTGCAAATGTTCCCTCCATTCATCTTTGCAGCAGCCCCGTTAGCCCCAATCACATGTCGCTTTATCCGAGGCTGGCCCTAATGTTAGTGGGATGCAGGACTGGAACCTGCGCCCATCTTGATCACAGAAACCTCTGCTCTTGCTCATGAGCTGCTTCCTGGCAGAACAGGATTTTGAAACTGGGGGAAATCCTCAGCTAATGTCCCATGGGTGATAGGAGCTGTTGGTTTTCTGGCAGAGGTCGTCTGAAGCAAGAACTTCCAGTGCAGGGTGTTTTTGGAACTGGGCTGGATTTGATGTATCTCGAGAAGACCAACAGAAGCAGTGAAGATCTGGGCGAGGAGTTTCTTGCTGGGGAAAGGCACCCCTGGTCCAGAAGGGACTCAGAGAAAGACCTCAGGATTGATCACGTGTTGACGATCTGCTTCCCCGCTTCTCAGCACTGTTGGTTTTTAAATTTCATTTTGGATAGTGCACCTGGGAAGCCCCGAAGGCCATAGACCTCTCTAGAAAGCTGGAATACCTCCAGGCTAGAAACCCCTGATCTTCGGTGTCTCAATGTCCTGCACAAGATGCGGGCACCCCACCCTTCAGGCTCCCTGCTGTGCTCTCTTGTTGACCTTGAACCTCTTCTGCATGGACCAGCACTGAAGCCTGCAGTGTCTCCAGTGTAGACCTATTTCCTCAGTGGATCTTCTTTTGTTGGTGAAACCAGATCAGATCCTTTTGTTGTCCTTGCTCTTTGCAATCCTGTTCTGTTGCTCTCCTCTCTGAGGATCCTCCTGACTCACTTTCTCAAGGAGACCTCTGCCGAGCTTTCTGTTTGGCTCCCTCTCATCTTTACTTAGGTTCAAGCTGCTTTTATTTCTCTGCCTCTGCCTGGGATGGATGTGCCATTTCCCTTTATAAAAAGATCGTTTCCAAGAATTCTCATACTGTGCCTTTGATCCTGCCACTTCTTTCATATACACACTGGGGATAGTATCTGGGTTGTTTCCGGGTTTATTTGTTTGTTTTTTTTTAATTAATACCTTCCTCTTCCCCATACCTACTTACTAGCACTATTACCTTTACTGAGAGCCTTTAGGCCGGGGCAGCGCTGGGCTCCTGTGCGTGCTCTCAGGCCTGTGAGGTGCTGACCTCTCCTTGAAATAAGCTGAAACCCAGAGAGCCAGAAAGTGGTGGACAGGACTTGGATCTAGAGGGGTCATGTGGACACCATAGCCCACATTCTCAGCCATTCTGCAGACACTATAGATTTGTAAAGTAATTCGGGGCTTCATAACCCAGATTGACTCCTGAGCAGTGGGGGGTAGCTAAGTGGGCAGGAACTAGAGATGTCCATCATATGCTTATTATGTGCCTCCGGTGGGCATGGTTCTTCAAACAATCTCATATGTTAGAAGCTGCTGTCCAGGGGCACCTGGGTGGCTCAGTGGTTGAACATCTGCCTTTGGCTCAGGTCATGATCCCGAGGTCCTGGGATGGAGCCCCACATTGGGCTCCTTGCTCAGCGGGGAGCCTACTTTTCCCTCTGCCTGTGTCTCTGCCTCTCTATCCGTCTCTCTCATGAATATGTAAACAAAATCTTTAAAACAAATAATCTCTCCACATTTTAAGATGGGGAATATGAGGTTCTCCATCTCCCCTGTTGGGAGCTCCCTGGTAACAATAGGTCTTTGCAAGTAGTGGCTTCTCCATCAAAGTTTCCTTAGACCTGAAATACAAGAAACCGTAGCAGAGATTATAAGCAGGTGTCGAGGCACCGCCCGGTGAGTGTGACAGGGAGGGAAGAAACGTGGTCAAGACACCCTGAATCAGCATGTCTGATCGACAGGAGTTAGCTGAGCAGCCACACAGGCAAACGAAGCAGAAGGGGAACAATCAGAGCTGTTTTCCAGACAAGGCATCATCAGCTTAAATGAGAGGCTCATTTCTTCGCGTAACAGAAAAATTATTTGTTTGAAGCCAACTGCCAACATCATGATTAGCCTGGAAATGCTAAGTGTTTTTGAATAAAAGTTAACAAATCCGAGAAAACTGCTCTCCTAGCTCTTGAGAAATCACGCTTGAATAAAATCCGGATTCCGCCCCCCATGGCTGGGGCCCCTCCTACCCGCCCCCTTCCTGCCTACCGAGCCCCTGCAGCTCTCTGCCTTGCTGGTACTTTGCACCAAATCCTACATTTCCAAGTGCCCCCACCCCCCAGTTCTCAGCAAAGACCTTTGACCTTTGCATTCCTGTCTCCATCTGCATGATCACCTGATTGGGGTGTCCCCCCATTTCACTGGCCTATTCTCCCTATTTAGGAGTCTCTAGCAGACCATTGCATCTCCTCTCTGCACTCCCTCTCCAGTTGCCTTAACGGCCTTCCTCAGGCCTTCCTCACATCCTGCTCTCCTTGTTTGTTTTTGTGGTTTATCTTCCATCTGTTCTCCTGACCTTGAGCTCTGCAAGGTCAAAGACTTTGCTCCCTGCCCTGGCTCTTGCACTTAGAAGCATGCCCACCATTGATTTCTATTTGTTGAAATGAGTGAATGAAATTATTACCTTATCCCGGTACCAGTGAATAGCAGGAATAAAAAAAATATTTAGAGCCTAGGAGGGGCGCCTGGGTGGCTCAGTCAGTGAAGCATCTACCTTTGTCTCAGGTCATGATTCCGGGATCCTGGGATCCAGGCCCACATTGGGCTCCCTGCTCAGCGGGGATCCTGCTTTTCCCTCTGCCACTGCTGCTTCCTCTGCTTGTGCTCACTCCATCTCAGATAAATAAAATCTTAAAATAAGTGGATTCCTAGGCTTTTTTTTTTTTTTTTTCAATTAAACTTGTAACAGGACCTGCATTCATTTTATTCAGTGGTATTTACCCAGCACCTACTGCATTGGGCGCTAGGATTTCAAAGATGTAGAAGACAAACATGGTCCTTGCTTGTTGTGAACCTAGAAAACACAAAATTTACCTGAGAGAGATGAAGACCTCATATCTCCTTTAAAAAAATGTATTAACATAACTTCAAAATTCTACCTCTTTTTGTCTGTGAGGCAAGAGAAGGAGGGATAGCAGAACAAAATTACTGAGGTTTATCTGAAAAGATAAACTTCAGAGGCTTTTTTTAAAAAGATTTTATTTATTCATGAGAGACACAGAGGCAGAGACATAGGCAGAGGGAGAAGTATCTGAAGGCAGATGCTCAACCACTGAGCCACCCAGATGTCCCTGTTTTTTGCTTTTTTAAAGAAGAGCAATGATGGCTGCTCTGGTTAGTGCTATTTCAAAACTACTGCAACATGATTCTGGACTTGGAATAAACTGTATGTATAAGAAGTAAATACAAGCTAACATTTTGGATCACTGGATAATGAGCATCTTTGTCAAGCATTGATACTGGGATGTGGGCTGAATCATTTAGGGGAAAAAATTAGATTATATTTTTTACCTCAACTATAATTTTTTCCCCCAGATGAATTAAGGATTGCATTGTAAAAAGTGAAACCATCAAAGTTCTGGAAGAAAATACTGATGGATTTAAGAATAATGGGTGTTACAAAAATAATATAGATGATTATAATCTTGGTGCAGAAAAGACCTTTTTTAAGCATGAACAACAGGGCATAAAACCCTTAAAATGTGGTCAGGGCACCTGGGTGGCTCAGTGGTTGAGCATCTGCCATCAGCTCAGGGTGTGATCCCGGGGTCCTGAGACTGAGTCCCACTCGGGCTCCCCGCAAGGAGCCTACTTCTCCCTCTGCCTGTGTCTCTGCCTCTCTGTGTGTGTCTCTCATAAATAAACAAATAAAATCCTTAAAAAGTAAAAATTTGGTCTATTTAAATACATACAATTCAAAACTTCTAGATGGTAAAACACACAAGGGGACTATTTTTAATATAATAATGGATGGTGGTTAAAGAGCTTCATATATAAAATATGCTTATAAACCCGTAAATAGGTTATTTCTAGAATCTTCAAATCTTGGTAGCTAGAGAGGCTCTAAGAGAATTCCTCCATTGTATAGACAGTGGCATGGAGGCCCAGAGAAGGTAGTTCCCTTGCTCAAAGCTCTCTTTGCTCATACCCTCTGCAGTTGAGATAGTAGGTATTGGGATACAGAGAATTGAGATAATGCAACCAGTAACCCTGAAAAATTTATGTTATGGCCAGTTCAAATAGTATAATTCTGAGTATATTTCCAAGGAAGGGTCAGAGTTTATTAGAGAAATTAGACTTTTTTAAGCCTTGGATAAAACGAGCTTAGAGGATTATTAGCCAGCCATGTGTATAATACTTTTGGGTTTCTGGTGCTTTTCTTCTGTTTTCTGGGAGTTTTTGGTTTTTTTCTTGGTTTTTTTTTTTTTTTAATAAAAAACCTAATTAGATGTTAAAATTGTTATTTTAATCCAAATTGAGATTTTTATTGACTATGAAGATAGATTCACTTTATTCAGATCTTAGGGAGCCTTAAATATTTGAACAGAAAGGCCCTAACGCACCACTGTGCCTAGCAGCTTACCTGAATGTCAAGGTCAGTCCTTGAGCAGAAATAGAAATCTTTCGAAATGTGCCAGTCTGGTTTTTAAACACAAAGCAGATAAAATGGTGGCATGAAGTCCAAGTTCATCACAAAATTCATAGTGTTATTGCATACTGGTGGGGTGCCTGGGTGCTCAGTGGTTGAGTGTCTGTCTGCCTTTGGCTCAGTCGGGTCGTGATCCCCGGATCCTGGGATCAAGTCCCAAATCAGGCTCCCTGCATGGAGCCTGCTTCTCCCTCTGCCTGGGTCTCTGCTTCTCTCTCTCATGAATAATAATTTTTTTTTTTAAATAAAAGAACTTTCACTTCTCTGGTGGAACCCCCCACCAAACTCCTAAGAAAAAAACTGTGTTGTGAACCTTATCCTTATCTTGCCTCCATCTTATTGGCATCTTCCAAAAAAAAAAAAAAAAAGGTTGGGTTAATTTAATACCATTTTAAAAAGAATAATAATTTTTCTAACCTGTGCTGGCAGGTTTTTTCCCCTGACTTCCATGGTGCCAATTCTTGTCCCAAGTCCACCTCATTTTGCCAGTTATGACTCGGGAATGTGTATGCTCTGCTTTCTTTAAGGCGGCCTGTGTACTGTTTTCTTGCAGGGGCGAATCGGGTGCCGGGAAGACAGAAAATACCAAGAAAGTCATTCAGTACCTTGCTCATGTTGCCTCTTCGCATAAAGGACGGAAGGACCATAATATTCCTGTAAGTTTTTCTTCTGTTGTTTGTTGAACTCTTGGGCTTACTCTCTTATAATTTCAGAAGCAAGCGTAAGGAGGCCCAGCATTCTGGTGGGATAACAGCTCCCTGGTCTCCTCCACTCTCACCCAGACACCTCCCCCTGCTCAAAAGGGAGCACGCTGACCTGGAAATTGCTATTAACTGGGTATCTGAACAGGCCAACTGGAATTAACGGTTCTAGCTTGAAGCCTAATTTCTGGCAAAGCTGTGGGAAGAATTGTTAGCGATCGATAAGCAGTGCTTATGAAAATTTCTTATTTCCACCAAAGGAGGGTCCTCAGGTATCTTTAGCAGTTCTTTTGCAAAGTAGACAGCAGCCCATTGCTACTGTCCACTGCAGCTTGAGGCGAGGAGAGAGACCTGGGGTCAATTGATGGTAGAAAAGGATAAGGACAGAAGAGTCCGTTACTGCTAATCTGTAGGTGTGCAGAAGAGGCAGGTGCCCCTGCTGAGTGAATGCCAGCTGGACCTGCTTTCACGGTTCTGAGCTGCACATTGACACAGTGCTTTGGATGTGGCTCACTGCTCAGGGAAAGACTCAAACTCGCTAACATTTGCATTTATCTGTTTGTAACAAACAGCAGGAATCGCCTAAACCAGTGAAACATCAGGCAAGTGCTTTTCTTTCTGCTTCTTAGTCTTGAATGCTTGCACTAATTTCTGTCTCTAGATTGAGTCTCCATTAGAAACAAGTACAGTTAGCTCTGAGTGAAATTCACTGTGGAAACTTAATTTTGAAAGTGTTGTTGCTTACAGATGTATTCTTTTGCAAGCAGCATGCCCTCCTGCTTTTAAATTTGTTTTCTAGACGAGTTTTGATACTTATTTGCCCTTTTATCATGACATTGAATCACATGTTTATGAAGCCTGTCCCTTCAGGGTTTTGTATTTCAAAGACCAGGTGGAATTATTTTGATTCTCCTCAAATACGCAGGAGGCTCGCTCTGTGCCAGACGTTACATTTTGAGTCCTGGGCTGCAGCTCGAAAAGTTGTACCTTTTTGGGTTCACACATTTCTAATCTATTAAAGTTTTATAGCCCATAAACGGTTTAACCTTCAAGGCTTTAATGATTTCCTATATAAAGTTAGCACTTTTTGTATCCAGGGCAGGTAGTGGAGGCATGTTAGATCTTCCTGATTAGAGAATGCCCCTGCTCCTGGCTCCCCAGAGCACAGCAAGGGACAGGTGACAAGCCAGGAGGACAAGAAGGGCAGTGCCAAGCCAGACACCTCTGAAGGAAAAGAATGTGTGTCCTGGACTTAACCCTTTCCCAGGCACTGGAGTGTCTGCCACAGGCGTGATGATTTCAAGCTCAGTTGAAGCAGGGAAGAGTGATGCTACAAAAATGATCTATTAATAGAAATTATCTTAGTTTCTGCAGGCACAGTCCTAGATACCAAGATTTTCAGATGTCTTTCTCAAAATTGTTTAGCTGTCAGACAGCAAAGCCACATTACACCTGTGGGGGTGCCTACAGTGTGCTTTTGTTCCTTCCGCTGTAGAGCAGATTTGCACAAGTGAATATAAATTGGAAGGGTTAATGAAATAACTGCTATCCTAGACAATACTTAAAGGCTTTTTTTTATCAATAACAGAAGGAATCTCTAGACCAGAAATTAGCTTTTCTTTGTGCCTGGTTGATACACACTAAAAATGACCTTTTAATGCGTGCTTAGGTCACTAGTGAAAAGTGTTAGATGATTAACGGCCAGATTTGGGTTTTCCAAATCCACCGTGGAGTACGCACATCGTTGTTGTTAACATTTTGTTTCGATGTCATTTTAAACTACAGAGTGGATCCCCATGGTGTGTGAGTCGCATGCCTACCCCTGGGTTTGACTTTGGGTCAGAGGAGTCCCTGCGGAGCAGGTCTTCTCAAAGGCAGCAGCTTTTCTGGCCGCTGATGTGCATGTCTTGCCTGCATGAACTTGCTGCGCGGACTTTCCAGAGCTGCTTTTCTCCACGTTTATTTTCACAGTCGTCTAGTCCAGCTCTGCTTATGTTTTTAGAAACCTGAGAAGGGTGCTGGTTCTCAGCTTGAGGAACGGGATGCTCATGAGCAGCAGCAACCCTGGAGGGGACTGTGTCAAGAGACCTCTTCTCTGCCCACACTCCCTCCCCTTTCCCAGGGACCCCCTTGCCCCATTCTGGGAATGGCCACCAAAAGTCTGTACTTTGCAAGGTGTTTCTTTTGGTTTGAGATCCCTGGTTTGTGAATTTACATTGAACTGTGCGGGCAAAACTTGCTCAGAGTGCCAGGCACCATTTGTATATGTTCCTAGCATTTTTTCATCAGACTGTAGCGTGAATCATCAGAACCAAGGGGAAGGCGTCTTTGGGTTCCTGATTTTGTGAGTCCTTTATTTATTTGTCTCCTTGCTCATTCTTTTTTTTTAAAAACAGCTTTATTGAGGTTTAATTCACATGCCATAAAATTCATGCATTTCTACAGTTCAGCATTGTCATTTTTTTTTTTTTAGTATGTTGAGTTATGTAGCTGTCCCTGCTGCAGACTTGAGGACCTTCTTATCACCCCAAAAAGAAACTCATGAGGAAAAAAAAAAAAGAAAAAGAAACTCATGAGGCCTCCCCTTCCACCTCCCTTCAGCCCCCGGAAACCATTCATCATCATCTCCTTTGTGTCTCTATGAGTTTGCCTACTGTGCGTACCTTCTGTGAATGGAACCCTAGCGTATGTGGCTCCTTCCCCTCAGCATGACGTTTGTGAGGTTCATCCGTGTCATAGCACGTGTAAACATGCCCTACCTTTCCCTAGTTGGATGCCACTCGTTCTATGAAATCAGTCACACGGCCCATCCACCAGCTGACACATGTCTGGATTGTATACATTTTTTGGCCACTTTGAATGATGCCCCCGTGAACGTGTGTACAGTTGTCTGCGTGGACCTATGTTTTCCATCCTCCTGGGCATGCACCTAGGAGCTGGGTCCCAGTAGTGTTCCACTGACCATTTTGAGGCCCTGCCCCACCATTCTCAGGAGCAAAGAGTGATGGTGCTGCTAGGCATCCCGCCCCACCAGCAATTCATGAGGGTGTTAGTTTCCCCATCTTGTGGCTAGTGCATTCCTCCTTGTTCCGTTTGAGCTGTCCCCGCATGCCTTTGTACTTGCCTTTGTTTATTATTATTATTTTTTTAAAGATTTTATTTATTTATCCATGAGAGAGACATAGAGGCAGAGACACAGGCAGAGGGAGAAGCAGGCTCCTTGCGGGGAGCCCGATGTGGGACTCGATCCCAGGACCCCGGGATCACGCCCTGAGCCCAAGGCAGATGCTCAACCTCTGAGCCACTCAGGCACCCTGTACTTGCCTTTAAAATTTAATCCTTATTAATGGAAATATAAACCCATTTTCAAAATGAAGCTCACAGTGTTTAAGCAGTGAATGGTAATCAGCATTTAAAGTATAGCATTATAAACTGTGGGTGTGGATGATCCCTGGGTGGCTCAGTAGTTTAGTGCCTGCCTTCGGCACAGGGCATGAACCTGGAATCCCAGGATCGAGTCCCAGGTTGGGCTCTCTGCATGGAGCCTGCTTCTCCCTCTGCCTGTGTCTCTGCCTCTCTTTCTCTCTGTGTCTCTCATGAATAAATAAATAAAATCTTTTAAATAAATAAATAAATAAAACTGTGGGTGTACTTCTTGGAACAAAGTTAGGTCTTACCTGGCTCTGTCCACCCCCCACTCATGTCAGCTGGAAGTAGTTTGATTTCTGTGTTCCCTCCCCAAAGCTGGCTGTGCCACACCCTCAAGAGTCTGGCGCAGTGTCCAGAGCCTGGCCCCAGGCTGGTTTCAGAGCAGCTCTTAACAGCTGACTCCTAACACTGAACCATCCCCTAAGAATGACCCCTTCTGGCCAGCTTACCTGCCCTGCTGACTCTTGAGTCTTCCACACGTGGATGGCAGGTTCAGGATGCCTTCCTACCTGCTGGTCTAGACTGCCTTGAGCTAAAGCAAGATGGGGGCAGATAGCCGGCAGCCAGCATGGAAGTTAGAGCCGCCAGTGGATGTTAAGTCTGGTCCTCAGCATGGCTAATGAGCTCCCACCACCTCTTTCAGGTCCTTATGGGCAGCGGGACACCTGCAGCTTTATCCACCGGGCCCGCAGAGCCCAGCACGATCCCAGCCCACATCCCATTGCCGGCTGACCTGGAGTTATACCAACTTCAGACTCGTCTCCCATCTATCACATAGCAGGCATATATTAATTTACTATATAATAAATGCAAGGGCATGGCTTTCATCAGGATTTGTAATCCTTTAAAGCATGATATAATTCTAATTACTTAAAACTCTAAAAATAATGTCAGTAGCTAATGCTAAGTGTTCCCCCTATGTTCCCAGTAGACCTTTCTCGTTGTCCTATAGAATACAAACAAGGGACACTGCCCCCCTGATTCTAGCAGAAAGGTTAGCACTTAGCCACCATCCCCTGATGGTTTCTAAGGGGCTCCATAATTTGCTTGAAAGATGTTAGTGCTGTTTGATCAAAATGTGAAATTGTATGACACCCAGATGATCAAATGTCATGGTACTTTCTTAATTCAAGACCCTTTTTATGTGTTTTCTGGTGTTATTTTTGAGATCTTTACTTGGTCCCATTGATGTCACCAGTCTATTAGGAGAAAAGTGATACCACGACCCTGTTAACATAGTGGCCCCAAGAGCAGAGACCAGGAGTGCCTCAGTTGGCAGGTACCATGGTGCCAGTGAAGACCCTTGACTCGATTTTTACCACCACCCTTGGCTCACCACCATTCCACCCCCAAACCCTACTAGAAGGTTTTGGGACTTCTGATCATACATTCATTCAGCAGACACTCCCGGAGCATCCTTCTGACCCAACAATGAGCTCAGTGCAGAGGATACGACCAGTTATCACAAGCCAGCAGAAGGACTAGAATCAGTAGATCACTCACATAAGCACACCCACATACGCAAAGAAGGAAAGAATCCTTGTGGCCACCTCTAGGGAATATTGAAATGAGATGTGCCATACTCGTTTTACCTCCAGATTAGGAAAACATCTGAAAGGTAAAATATTAAAGTTTTTTTTTAAGATTTTATTTATTCATGAGAGACAGAGAGAGAGGAAAGAAAGGCAGAGACACAGGCAGAGGGAGAAGCAGGCTCCACATAGGGAGCTCAATGCAGGACTCGATCCCAGGACTCCAGGATCCCAACCCTGAGCTGAAGGCAGATGCTCAACTGCTGAGCCATCCAGGTGCCCTAAAGTATTTTTTTTACCTTATGATTTGACAGGATGATAGTGTGTCATTTTAAGGAATCTAGATTCTAGTTCCCTGATCTAACAGTAGATGTTTAGTGTAAAGGTAATGCCCCATTTATGAAAATTCAGGGTTTTTCTGACAGTTTTTACATTCTGATCACACAAACCACATGAGGTAAGGAGGATTCTGGAGCCCAGTTTGCACAGCGCTAGGATACCCAAGACTTTGTAAGATGTTGGTCATGGCCAGCCCAACGTGGGGCTCGATCCCAGGACCCCAGGGTCATGACCTGAGCTGAAGGCAGACATATAACCAATGGAGTGCCCAACACCCCAATAACTGCCATTCTTAATGATGCTTCTCAGTTGTTCAAATTGGTCCCCAGGATACCAAATTTAAGAAATCTGGGGAGCGTATAATGGTTAGAAAGATTTACATCAGAAATAATCTGGTGTTTTAAAGTCCATAAACCAGAGGATGCGCTGCAAGGGAGCATCCTATCTAATGCCAAGAAAGGAAGTTCATAGCACAGATGTATGTTGTGCTTGAGACCTGTAAAGATCTGGACAATTGAGATAAATGCTAAAGTGTAGACCTGTGGGGAAGTACCTCCCTGTGCCCTGGGCCTCCATAGCACTTCCCCACCCTTCCTGCTGCACTAGATGCTAAGACTGAGTGTATGGCACACATTTGTTCTGCATCATGCAGCAGCTGGCCATGAGTTTAAGAATCTTATGTGAGGGTCCCTTTATCCCTCTCTTGCTTAGAGAATCCCATTTGCCTGGTGGTTTGTAAGGCTTTCTTCAGGTCTAGAATACTGGTATTCTAAAATACAGGGGTAAGATCTGTGTTTGGAAAAAGCAGATTTCTCTAAGTCCTACGATATAATTCTAAAATTACATTCCAGGAACACAACGTCACTTTCTAGTGCTTTTTGTGGCCGGTGATGGCATCATGCTTTCTCATACAGCTTCCTATTGTGTGTCATGATCAAGGCACATATTAACGTGCTTACATCTTCTGTTTGTAAAAACCTGCCTTCTAGCTGAATTTGCTGCACATAACTAAAGACACTGATAAAGCATGTAGGTTATCACAGACTCTACTTAGCCCTTAAAATTTGAGCAAAAGGCCGTAACAGCATCTGCATCTCTGTCCTGTCTGAAAGTGGAGGTGAGGACATTGCCCTGTCTGCATCATTAAGACACTGCGTGAAGCCCTTGGCACATCTTCCACAGTCTAGTGGTGATTATTAGAATTGGCTGCCTTAAGTCACTGGAACAAGGTAGAGGACAAATGAACAGAAGCGTAAGTGTTAATATGTTCTTCATCGCAGCGTCCTGCTAGATTTCATTTCATGAAAACGTGTTTGCTTTATTTTCACAATTCTCCACCTAATTTATGTGCCCTGCCCTTAGAGTTCTCTTCTGTGCTCAGTGTAACCTTTTCTGATCCCTCTGATCACTTTATAAACTTTATAAATTGTTTTCCTTTGACAGAGCCCAGTGGGACCAAGAATCAAGCTGAAAAGGGTACAGGGTGGCAAAAAAAATGAAAACACTGAGGGGAAAAAAAAGATGTGTTTTGTATTTTCCCCCGAGGATTGGAGTAAAGACATGAGATTAACGTTCATATGCTGTGTGTGTGTGTGTGTGTGTGTGTGTGTGTGTGTGATGTCTTTTAGGGGGAACTTGAACGGCAGCTTTTGCAAGCAAATCCAATCCTGGAATCCTTTGGAAATGCGAAGACTGTGAAAAATGATAATTCATCTCGCTTTGTAAGTCTGAAAACACCAGAAACTTTTAATTTCTCTGATTTTTAGTTAAATGTCTATTGGGATTAAGCAGCTAGAGTACTTTTTTCTTCCTGGATTTTGGGGAGAGGCTAATCAATGCAGTATGGAGCGATACCGTAGCCCAGTAGAAATATTGACGGGTCTCACGTAATATTCAATTTTCTAGTGGTCGCATTTTAGAAAGGAAAAAATATGGAAGTCATCGTAATGATGTATTTACCACATATAATTATACTGGATGGCACATGACTCGTTCTTCATCTTTGGGGACAATCTGTAACACTCGTTGCTGGCTGGGCATGGAGGACTTAGCACACAGCACTAGGAATGTCCACGCTCTGCCGAGTTGGTATTCAGTGTCGTCAATTGTCCTGTTCATACTTGCTGTTTCTACAGGATATGGAGGTCAGAATAATGAGTCTGTTCTGTTCCTTCTCTGTAAAAATCCTCTCAGCTGTTTGGCTTGCTCAATTCCTGGAGAGCTTTCCTCTCTCCCTCCATTGGATCACCTGTCCCTGACTGCCTGGGGCTGGCCTTCTAGGCAATGGCCAGATCAGCTCTTCCCGTTCAGCTACTCCCAGCCCACTCATCAGTGGCAGATCTTCTCTAGAACCATATTCAGCAAATTGGGCCTGCCCGCAGTAAAGCCCTCACCCTGGATTATAGTCCTCAAGATGCAATAACCATTTCCACAGTGAGGTTGGAAGGGAGCTTCAATTTCAGTTATTTCTCCTTAAATCATTGAGTTAATATCTATGTTTTTTCTCCCTCCTCTGATACTAGAAGTATTTGTAAAAGCTCAGAAGGCCACGTTAAGAGAGGCTTTAATTCTCATGACTCTCTGATGGGTAGTTTTGGGGAATCTAGTACCATTATGATGTACGGTTTTACCCTGAGGATGTGAAGTCATGGTGTTCGTGTTGACTTTCTGATGGCACAGATTGGGGTGGTTAGTGGAAACAGCCAGATATGGGATCACAGAGGACCCAGTGAACCCAAAGGTAGCCAGATAACCATCTGTAGGAGTCTGCAGGACTGCCATAAAGAGCTTCCCAAACCGAGGAGCTTTATTTTCTCAGTATTGGAGGCTGGAAGTCCAACACTAAGGGAGAACAGGGCTGGTTTCTTCTGTAGCCTCTCTCCTTGGTTTGTCGGTGGCCACATCCTCCCTCTGTGTGTGCCTATGCCCTGTTCTTTTCTTGTTAAGGACACTAGTCCTGTGGGACTAGGGCCCTAGTGACCTCGTTTGGACGTAATTATCTTTGTAAAGACCCTGTCTCCAAATATAGTCCTGTTCTGAAGCACTGGGACTTAGGACTTTGACATAAGAATTGGGGGCAGGACATCCGACTGAGCCCATGGCACCCTCAGAGGGTCCAAGAGGCTGTCAAGTTACAGAAGAAATAGGGATCTATTTGTTTGAGACATTGTTTATTCCCAGAAGATAAATTTTGAAGATTCATTTAATCCGAATTCATTAGGTAGTGTTTTTTTTTTTTAGGTTTACATACAGAGTGGGATATGAATATACCTGTGTCAGGAGAAAGTCTGGGTGTGACTTTGGGGTTTATAAAAGATTTGGGGGCACTAAGCTTCACTTATAGAGTTTTTGTCATCATCCCCTGGATCTTCAGCATTGAGCCTGAGCCACATTTAAATCTTAAATTCTTCCCACTTGAAAGCCCTGTGTTTAGTGGCTATATCATGGGATAGAAGAAACAGTGAGCTACCAGCTTTGGTATGTGCATCTCTATGAAGATTTACAAGGATTTCTTAGTGGAAAATGTTTCATTTTACCACATAAATGTGAAGTTACCAATCTATTCTGATTCCCCCCTGCCCCAAACCACACTTTAAATTCAGGAGAAACCATTTTGTGACTAGGTGTCCCCTCTTTGCCTAGAAAAGATAAATTGCAGCCAACCAGTCCTTGTTCTTTGGTAAAGAATGTCGTGAGTCTGTCACTAAGTGGTCGGGATCCATCTGCCTGCCAGCGATTTTGTGTTTGGTGCAGATGGAAGTAGTATTCTGTATTAGTCAGCTGTTGCTGTATAACAAATTGCCCTGACCCTAGTGACCTGAAACCTGTATCACTCGGCATGTCTGTGTGATGGGTGGTTCTGACTCCGGGCCTCTCACCACCACTAAGGTGGTGTTGGCTGGGGCTGTAGTCCTCTGCAGGATCTTCTTCCAAGCTGACTTGGTCAGGTTTTGGCAGGAATCCTTGGTTCCTCACCTTGAGGCCTCTCTGGAGGCATGCCCGCTCATGACCTGGCAGCTGGTGTTCCCCGAGAGCAGATGATCCAAGAGAGCAGGACAGAAGCCGCACAGGACAGAGCCACACTCTTTATGACCTTGGAAGTCACACACCAGTCCTTTGATGTATTCTACTGGTCACTCAGACCAGTAGAATAGTGGTACAGTGGGAGCAAGGGAACTGCACAATTACACAACAATGGGAACGCCAAGGTTAGGGATTACCTAGACCATCTTGGAAGTTGGCTCCCACACGTCATTAGAGAGATTTCTGTATTGACAAATATAAGTTTTTTTTTTTTAATTTTTATTTATTTATGATAGTCACACACAGAGAGAGAGAGGCAGAGACACAGGCAGAGGGAGAAGCAGGCTCCATGCACTGGGAGCCTGACATGGGATTCGATCCTGGGTCTCCAGGATCGCGCCCTGGGCCAAAGGCAGGCGCCAAACCGCTGCGCCACCCAGGGATCCCTGACAAATATAAGTTGTGACCTGTAATTTGCATTACTCTAGATCAGTGGTTCTCAGTTGGAGATGCTCAGGGGCCATTTGGTATCATCTGGAGGCATTTTTGGTAGTTCGATTTGGGTGACACTTAGTGGTCTGCCTCTGGCATCTAGTGGGGAGAGGCCAAGGATGCTGCTAAACATCCAACATTGTACAGGACAGGCCCCGCGACAAAGAATTATCCAGCCCAAAGTGTCAAACTGTCGAGGTTAAGAAACCCCTGTCGAGCTTGTTTCTTCAAATTGGAGTCTAAAGCAAGGTAATCATTTTTGAAATTTATTTGCGAAATAATTACTATACACGAGTCTCTTTAAAGCTTACTATTTAGGCATCCTATTCCAAAGGTTGGTGTAAATAATTCTGGTCGGAACTAACTTTACATTGTACTGGCAGGAAGAATTTCTTAGATGGTTTTCTAACAAGATGGATTCCAGTGAGAATCACGCATCTAATCTAAATCCTTAGTAAGCCCGGTGTCAGCTGGAGTGCCAGCTCCCAAAGCACTTGTACTACTGGGTGATAATCTCGAAGTCTACTCATTCTAATCTATTAAAAGCTCATCATTTTTAAGGAAAGAAGATTTTTCACTAAGGCAGTGTTCTTACATGTAGCTAGTTCAACGGAGACACAAACATGTCCTTACATTGTTGGCTTCAGGTTGCAATCCTTAGAAAGTCAGTTTTATGTTGGTATATAGGACTTTTTTTTTTTCTTAAGAAACAGCAGTAGCTAGCTACTAACCCATCGTAAGGCATTCACTGTACAAAGCCACAACAAGTAGTTGGTTTTAGTGGTTCCACAAAAAAACAGTGAAGGATCTGGTTACACTGTGGACAGGAGCTCATGCAGCTGAAAGGTCCCTTTGGCAGTTCTCTGCAAGCGTGGCCGATGCTTTGCTTCTTGGGGCGCTCTGGACTCATCTTCTAACCACATTGTACAGAATTCACATTTGGCTGCCGGGCACTCCAGTAAATTCTTGAGCTCCTGTCCTCTGCCAGGCACTATGGTGTGCACATGCTCTTTCCATTGGGATGTCGGAATAGGTCTCTCAGATGTCATGTGTTCCATATGGAACCTTTTCTACTTGAAATCTGTTCCTTACATCTTCTGTCAGGATGTGGTCCCATCAGCCCACCCCCCCCCCCAGTTGCATAAGTGTAAAACAAAACACAACAACAAAAACCCAGAAAAATAAAATAGCTAGGAATCCCCAGGCCCCACCCTTTCCTTGTGGCCCCTGTCTAGCCCGGAGCACATCCTGTTGCCACGCTTCCAGATCAGTCCACAGTTCTCCTTCCACTTCTCCTAAACACCTGCTTGGTCTAAAATTCTACCCGAGACAGTCTCTCTGTGGCTCCGCATGGTGTCCTATTGGCTTTTTTCACGTACTCACAGTCTGTGGGTGAGCAGGCTGCTTCCTGGTGACCCCTGTATCTCACATGAGGGACTGTCTCCCTGCTCTCTGGATCCATAGTTCCTGGCGCTGTGCCTTGCACATGGAAGTACACAGTAGGTGCACATTAATGGAATACATTTAATTACAATGTGGTTACCTACACAGCAAGAGCCTGTGGCCTCCTCGGGCTTGAGCTTGCCTTCATCTGGGTCTTTTTTTTTTTTTTTCCATCTGGGTTTTGACCTCAGTGTATTTTCAATGACATGCCATAGTGCACAGTTGAGCCCAGGGAGTGTGTGTTGCATGGGCTGGACCCTCCAGGAACACGCGTGCCCTGGTTTTGGAAGCTTGAGCAGTCTAAGGTAACCTGGGAAGTGACAGCTTTGGGGCCAGGCCAGGCCTGGGACCAGGAAGGATGTCGCACGTCACACCAGAAGAGCAACGTGATGGGTGAGAAACACGTTGCATGTACGGTGGAGCTGCGTGGAGGCTTTACAGGACGCAGGCTTGCAGTGGAAATATTTGGAACTATAAACTCTGTAAGCTTTTAGAATCCATTTGTTTCCCTCTCTTTGATCTGATAGAGATGAATAATTTCCTGAAGAGTATCTTTTCTTTCAAAGATGCTAGCGTATGGTTTGTATTAGAGGGGCTTCTTTGAGGAGAACATTAGCCTTACGAAAATAATCATTCACAGCTAGTCCCATTCTGTTTATGGAGAAGTCAGATGCGTTCCAGATGGAGGGGATTGATGTCAAATGACTCTCTTGTAATGAAACTTTTAAAACAGAGACTTCAATTTCTGACTTGTATCAGTAGAGACGTCTCCTCCCAGAAAGTTTTGGTAAGAATCTCTCTCTGTCTTTATGCAAATGTTTTTTTTTCTTTCCTCTGGACAGAATTAAGCCAGTTTGGCAACCCCTGGTGTTACGTACCTTTGGGGAGATAACTAGCCACAGTAGAGGTCAGTAAAGGCTCAGGTGCCCTCCCTACCTCTGGGGAGCAGAGAATGGCGGACGCAAGCCAGAGCCCTGGGCCCTTGCCTGTACTTGTTAGCAAACAGACACTAGAAATGGTTTTGTGAAATCAGTTGAATGCAGTCCCTGCTGTGTTCTTGAGCGCTCGCACCCTCCTCCTAAAGACTTTTGGGGGCTGATGTGACTTTGTCACAAGACAGTGTGACCTGCAGTAGGAACCCGGCATGCAGCCGTTTCAGCCTGGAGCTCAAAGCAGCCTTCCCGACAGACACCACGGCCTCCAGGCCTTTCTGGAGTCTCTGCACCTTGTTCCCACCATAGTGGAGGTGTCTGCGTCCTTCCATGTCACCCCGGGAATCCTCCTCTCTGTTATATTAAGCAACGAGACCACTTGATTAACTCCCCTTACTCATGAACAAAGCTTCTGGTACAGTTTGGAGATGAAGATAGTTGAAGCCTTCAACCCCGCCATCTGGTCTCGGGTTAAATCTAGCTCATTACTTCTAGGATGGCTTTCCCCATTTAGGGCAGAAGCTGCTCCCAGACTGGAGGATTTTTAGTGGTGTGAGCTCACACACAGAGCACGCCCTCGATGCTGCGATGTTTGGAAGTAGATTCCAGATATTACGATGACTTGAATAATCTGGCCTGTGTGGCAGTCAGATGTGGGGCGGAGAGCGTAAGTGCAAGTTTCTCCACGTACCATTCGAAGAGACCCTGTTGGCAGAGGAGCATAGAGGGGCCCCCAGGTGCCACTTGAAGTAGCTGTTGGCCAGAAGCTCCTAATTTTCCCTTGAAGTATGGAGTGGTTTCTCTCTTATGAAATGCTTACTAATGGGAAATCAAAATCGGGTTGTCATGTGTCATGGACTCCTGCCATTCATAGTGCTTTTATTTTTTTTAAAGATTTTAAACATTTTTATTTAAGAGAGAGAGTGCGCAGGAGGAGAGGCAGAGGGAGAAGCACCCTCCCCACTGAGCAGGGAGCCCAATGTGGGACTCAATCTCAGGACCCCCAGGATCATGACCTGAGCTGAAGGCAGACACTTCACCAACTGAGCCCCCCCCAGGTACCCCAACAGAGAGCTTAAAGTGGAGAAGCACAGAACCTCCCTTTAGTAGCATTTAGCCAGCAGCAAACTAACACATTTATAAGCTATAAGATCACTTGACTCAAATAGTGATCCTTCTTCAAGCCTTCCTCTGTGTCCCCATAGCACCTGTTTGTCCTCTGGAGGCATATTACCACGATGTCCTTCAGGTGTCGGAAGAACACAACCCCAGGATTCTGCTTCCATTCGGGGAGGACATTAAGTTAGCATCTCTCAATGCCATGATCATACAATTTGTGTAAAATGATTATTTGCATGAAAGTAGTACTTCTGTGAGATCACAACAGCCTATCTTAGAAGGAGGGAAAGTTTTTCTTCTGTTTAAAAAAAAGAGAGAGAGAGAGGCACCCGGCTGACTCAGCAGTTGAGCGTCTGCCTTCGGCTTGACGTGACCCCAGGGTCCTGGGATCGAGTCCCACAACGGGCTCCCCGCAGGGAGCCTGCTTCTCCCTCTACCTGTGTCTCTGCCTCTCTGTCTCTCATGAATAAATAGATAAAAATCTTTAAAAAAAAAAAAAAGACACAAAACTCTCTCCCCACGCTCCCAAAAAACAGAACTACCCAAACAAGCAACTTGTCATTTTTGTCTTGTGATTTTTTTTTTTAACTTACGACATTGAGCAATCCTTTTATATACTACTGACTGTTTACATATCCTCTTTGATGAAATAATCTGTTTAGATAATTTACCCAGTGGTTTTTTTGTGTTGTTTGTCTTGTTATTGAGTTGTAAGAGTTTTTTAATATACTCTAGGAACAAGTTTTTACCAGGTAGGTAGTTTGCAAATATTTTCTGCTAGTCTATGGTTTCTCCTTTCATTTTCTTCGCAGTGTCTTGAAAATTAGAAGCTTTAGATTCTGATGAAATCTAGTTTATCAGTTTTTAGTTGATAAACTAAAGGTTCGTGCTCTTTGCATGTTTTCTAAGAAGTCTTTCTCTACTTTAAGGTCATAAGGATTTTCTCCTGTTTTCTTTTGGAAGTTTTATGGTTTTAGCCTGTACTTCACATTTATGATCTCTTTTGAGTTGCCTTTTTTACATGGTGTGAGGAAGGCTGTAAGTTATTTTGGTTTCATTTTACGTATTTTTCAGGCACCCGTTTGTTGTTGTTGTTGTTTTGGTTTTTGTTTGTTTTTAAAGATTGGTCGTTTCTCTGTTAAATTATCTTGGCACCTTTTGTGAAGATGAATTGACCGTATACGTGTGGTCTATTTCTGGACTCTTCAAATCCATTGATCTGTATCTCTGTCCTCCCACCAATACCAACCTGTCCTAATAAACTTACACCTTTTTGAAATCTAGTAGTGTGAGTCCTTGAGGTTCTGCTCTTCCTCAACATTGTTGTGACTTTTTTAGGTCCTTTCCATTTCCCTGTAAATCTTGGAATCAGCTTGTCCATTTCCCCATAGAAAGCCCTCCACTCCCTTGACCATTTGTGTGACAAGTGAGCTTTGAAGGACTAAGTCCTGGAATAAACCGTTCATTGCCATTGTCAGGCAAAGGATTTAATTTGTGAGATACTTGCTTTTATTTTATTTTTGCTTTCTCATTTTAATGATCACTTTACCAGCTTTGATATTTAGTATAATGATAACTTTATGAAATGAATTATGAAATCGCCACTATTTCTATTTCCTTAAAACAGTTATGTGTAGTAAGGCCATTAAATATTCCTTAGGAACTGGCAAAACTGTTTGATCAGACCAACCCACCATTTTTGAATAAGTAATTATATTTCATTTTTTATGATTACAATCTATTCAAGTTCTCTTTTTTTTTTTCTTGAATGGATTTCTGTTTTCCTAGGGAATTACATTATTCTGTTTTTCAAGCCTGTCATTATAAGGTGGGATACAGTGTTCCTTTAATGCTGTTAAACCTCTTATCTCAGATTATGTGGAAGAGCTTCTTAAAAGTTGTAAATGATTAGGATCTCGTTTTTATTATGTTACAGCTCAGGAAGGTCGCCTGTCCTGTTGCTGCTTTGGGGGAATTTACTGAGGTTTTTCCTTCTCTTTCTATTGGAGACAATATTTAAGACCCATTTTTTTATAACTAACGGATACTTGGCAGGGCACTTTGATTTATCATCTTATTACAGTGTTCGTATCATCTGTGTCCTTACTTATTTTTAATTTTCTTGCTGTGATTTGTTTTCAGGGCAAGTTTATTCGAATCAACTTTGATGTAACTGGCTATATTGTTGGGGCCAACATTGAAACGTGTATCCTTTTCATAATAACATAATCCAAACTAAAGAGGGATTTCATCTTTGTCTAGCCTTGAGGTGACCCTCTGGCATCACTGCCATCACCACCCAGATGATCAGCCTGAAGCCCGGAGAGATGGTAACCTGGTCAGATACTTCCAGCTGAGGAATGTTAATCCCTCAGCATTGTTTTGTTGGTGGGGTTTGTTTTTAACACCAGGTCCTACCCTGTTCACAGGGCGGGGGCAGTGGAGAGGACCTCCAGGTGAAGCCCATCCTATTGAACCACCCTTCAGTTTCCTGTTGGGTGTCGGGTTAGCCCTTTATTACCATCTGCTTCTGGTAGTATTGGGATGGGCACATACCCCCAAGACAAGCCTTGTAAAAGTACAGAGTTCTACTAGTTTTGGTTAGTGTTACACAGAATAAGACCAGAGGAAAAACAAATGTCCAACACATAAAATAGTCCTAGGAAATGTCACATGCCTCAAGTGGCCGTCAGAAATGCTCAGTCTACGTAGAATTAACTTGATTAGAGAAATAACAGAAATGATTCTGAATGATAGTGTGACAGTTAGGAAGGAGACAGGTGACAGTTCTCAGCTACTTCTGGCAAGTGCCAGAGATTCAGTGATAGAAATAAAACGTTTCCAGGTGAGGGGTGCCACAGCTGACTCTGGAGAAGCAGCCAGAGGAGGCCAGTGGTTCACCAGGTCGGGGTGCTCTCAAGAGTATTTGGGAAGTCCGAGCAAGACCGTGGATGTAGAGGGGCCGGCGCCACTTGCATGAGGGTTTCTGTGAGGGGTCCTTGGGGGGCATGGGCCAAGCACATGGGTTGTGGGGTTGAACCGAGCTTTGATTCCTGACTCTGCCTCCAACAGCTCAGCTTCCTTTTTACAGCTTCTTAGAGTTCCTGGTTTAGCGCTGTGTTCTTTGAAAATAACTCGGATTAGGAGTATGGGTGGGGTGGAGTGGGGCGAGGGAAGCACCCTGATCTTCTATCCCCCTCCCATCCACCATTCTCGCAGATTAGCTAGGGACATGAGTGCCTGAATTTTCCTTTTTCACTTACCATTTTTCATCATTCAGAGTGGTTAATCACAGGAGGGTTAATATATATCCCAGAAAGAAAATGTTTTATGCCTTACATTTGTATAGACTCAGAGGGGAGGCCACCTTTTCTATTCCATCCTTAACCATCCTCACTCAGACCTTCTGGAAAAATCTCGTGCTGTTCGTCAAGCAAAAGATGAGCGTACTTTTCATATCTTTTACCAGTTGTTATCTGGAGCAGGAGAACACCTAAAGTGTAAGTTCTAAAGTTTCTTACTATTTTATACTTATTTGAGTTTTTTTTTTTTTTTTAGTAATAATTTTATTGAAAGAGAACATTTTGGGGAAACAGTACAGTTGACCCTCAGAACAAATGGTGGTGGTGCTAGAGGCACCACTCCCTGCACCGTCACAAATCTGCAAATAACTTGTGACTTCTCCAGAAGTTAACTATGAGAGCCTATGATGGACTAGAAGGCTTACCGATCACCAGTCCTTTAATGCGTATTTTGTATGTTCTGTGTATTATATGCTGTATTCTTACAATAAAGGAAATAGAGGAAGAAATGCTAAGAAAACCATAAGGAAGAAAGCACACATTTACAGAACCGTATTCTATCAGAAAACACTCGTGCGCAGGTGGACCCATGCCGCTCAGACCCATGGGGTTCCAGGGTTGACTGTCATTTGTATACACACCAAATGGAAATGAAATTTAACCTCCATTCCATGGGATAAATACTTTATTTTAAATGGCAGTTACATGGCTCGTGTTACATTATTTTCAGTATGTATATTTCTTTTCTTTAAAAAAGTTTCAGGGGTGCCTGGGTGGCTCAATTGGTTAAATGTCTGCCTTCAGCTCAGGTCATGATTCTGGGGTCCTGGGATCAAGCTCTGCATTGGGCCCCCTGTTCAATGAGGAGTCTGCTTCTCCTCCTCCCTCTGCCTGTCGCTCCACTTGCTTGTGCTCTCTCTCAAATAAATAATAAGTAAAGAAATAAGTTTTAAATTAGAGGACAAATGATGGAGTTTTATACAAGTTCTGTTTCAACATTTACAAGGATAAAAAGTCAGAAAAAAAATTATAAAATTAAGTTAAATATTTTTGTTCCCAGGCTTATAACAGAAAATATATGCTATGCTTCCACTAGTACAAGAAGGAGCTTATCATGGACTTTTATTTTGTCACAAATCCTAAGGACTGGAAGCTTAGGGACTGGGTGGGGCAAGGTTCCCAAGCAGAAATTTGCTGGATCAGAGATATTTGAGGGTGAGGGGAGGATGTACAACTTCCTGATTCCTTCTCTGCGACATTACATATGTTCTCCAGAGATACCAACAGACACAGGCTTCGTACTGCTTTTGTCATATAGGGTCCAGGCTCTTGCTAATAACCACAGATACCTGTGCAGGCGTTGAGCCCAGAAATGAGACCAAGACATGCAAGAAAAAGTAAGAGTCACTGCTGTTAGAAACTAAGCATTCAAGCCGATGACCATGTGTAATGCTGGAGAGGAGGACACCCGCAGGCTTTCAGACTGGCAGTAACTCTGTGCTAGTAATGTGAATTAAAAAAAAAGGGGGGGATCAAAGTGTTAAAAGAAGGAGGTAGGAAAAGAAAGCAGTCAGTACCCAGAGCAGGTGTAAGAATTAAGAGAGGTGTGCTCGCAGAAATTCTCTGCAGGAGAGCACATGGTAACATCCCATGTGAGGGGAGAGAGCCCTGTCTGTGCTCATCCCTCCTGAGAAACATCCCACTGCTCTCTTAAGTTCTAACTCATGGACCCTAAAGCATCAGTGGTCAATGGGGGTGGCCGTTAGAATAGCCTGTCATAAATAGGGGTTGTGCATCACCCGCAAAGGCAAATTCACTACCGGACAAACTGGCTCAAGAGAAAGGGTTTCAGAGCATTGGCTGGGCTGGAAGTCTGTACCTTCGACATGAGGGTCTTCAGGTCCATGTCGCTATCAACTGCTTCGCTGAAGGACACCTGGGGGCCTCAGTTGGTGAAGCATCTGCCTTCAGCTCAGGTCATGATCTCAGGGTCCTGGGATGGAGTCCTGCATCGGGCTCCCTGCTAAGCAGGGTGTCTGCTTCTCCTTCTCCCTCTGCCCCTTGCCCTGCTTGTGCTCGCTCTTTCTCTCTCCTGCTTTCTCTCAAATAAAATCTTAAAAAAATAAAATGAATCTGCAAAGAAAGAACAGATATGGCAGGAAACTGTGCGTGGTAGTGAGGATCAGCCCAGGTGGGTGTGTTTGGTCTGCAGGGGCATTAAACTGTAACTTATTTCTGTTTTCTTCTAGCGGATTTGCTCCTCGAAGGATTTAATAACTACAGATTCCTCTCCAACGGCTATATTCCCATCCCGGGACAGCAAGACAAGGACAACTTTCAGGAGACCATGGAAGCGATGCACATCATGGGCTTCTCTCACGAGGAGATTCTGTGTATGTGGGGTTTCCCTGAGTCTCTGCTGCCCACTTAAATAGGACTCACGGGGGTGGAGAACAAAAGCCAGGAAACAACCAAGGAAATAACAAGAACCACCTGTATGAGTTCCTGGGACCTGAGATACTGAAAAGTTCCATGTAGCTGCTTTTGAGCACAAAATAAATGAGGAGATATCTTTACTACATTCTGATGCAATAATTTTGTTTTTTTTCTTTTTATGTCCTTATAAAGCAATGCTTAAAGTAGTGTCATCAGTGCTACAGTTCGGAAATATTTCTTTCAAAAAGGAGCGAAATACTGATCAAGCATCCATGCCAGAGAACACAGGTAAGCGGACCAGTAGGGATTTTGTTTGTGTTTGGACATTTGTTGTTGTGTTGTGGTGGTGGTGGTGTCACAAGCGCATGTTGTGATGTGAGTGTAAACGTGTTCCTGAGGCTTTCCTGCAAGCTGTCGGGAGCAGAGTGGGGGCCTGCAAGCCCACATGGAGGCCGACCAGTTCCGTGAGTGAGGGGCAAGCCAGACTGGCAGTGGAGACCCGGCCCCAGCACTGGGGGTGCATTGGGAACTGGGGCCAGTAGACCACGAGCTGTGGAGAACACGCGGCTCATCGGAATGGGGGCTGCAGGTGTAGAATCTGGCCAGTTGTTCCCTTGCCGGGAATAGAGGCCTGTGTTTCCAGATGTTATTTTTCAAGGAAATCCAGATTTTAATATGAAACCTTCCAGCTTTGAAATGTTAAATGTGGACTTAACTCTCCTGTGTACCATCGGTGGGTTCTAAGACTCCGTGACTTACATTAAACAACCCAGAATTAGTATCTGCGGCCTGCCTCCTATGATCTAAGAATGGGTACTGTTCATTTGAAAGGATGAAGGCCTAAACCTTGTCCTCCTTTAAGACTTACTCAGTTTATTTCTTGATAAGGCTTCTTAGGGAGGATGTTGTGACCAGATCGTAGGTAGAAGTCTAGTATTTAGGAGACTTTTCACGCTCTAGTTGCACAGAAACTCTGCCATCTTCTTGGGATGAACGTGATGGAGTTCACTCGGGCCATCCTCACCCCCCGGATCAAGGTCGGCCGAGACTATGTGCAGAAAGCCCAGACCAAAGAACAAGTGAGTTTAGCATTGTCGTTACCCATTTGTTTGAATGACAAACCGGCGTCCTAAGACCCTCCGCTTTGGCGAGTAACAGACATTAATGAAAGCTCTCCGTAGCAGGTGTTTCTTGGTACCGTGTATTTTATTCTTATACAGTGTTCTCTTTCTCAGACATATTTTAAAGGTGACTGTTTAAAAAGTAAATGTGAAATGTCACCCTAGATTTTCCCCAGGTCAATAGATCATCTAGGAGGACAAAGCGGTAGATGCCCGTTCCTTGGTGGGGCACAGTGTCCCCTGGTCCCTGTGTGGGTGGCCCCAGCACCAAAGATGTAGGAGTCAGGCGCACCCATCTCATGGCAGACTCCTTTCAGACTAGATAGGCCGCACAGAGCCCTGAGGGCATAGGGACAGGCTTATTTCTCCTGGGCATCTTCACCTTTCCCCTAAATCTCTAGTGTACAGTTATCTCTAGCGTACAGTTCTAGTGTACAGTTCTCCATTGAACTAATGCCCTCCGTTGCCATATAAAATCAAGACACGATTAAGTAGCAAGGGCTCTTTTAGGTTTCGGGAGTGCTATAGAACAGTTAAGCTCCAGATGACACCCTGTAAGGCTTTGCTGAGATCGTTTCCAGAACAAATAGTTGATACTGTCTAATTCTAGGCAGATTTTGCGGTAGAAGCATTGGCAAAAGCTACCTATGAGCGGCTCTTCCGTTGGCTCGTTCACCGTATCAACAAAGCTCTGGACAGGACCAAGCGTCAGGGCGCATCTTTTATTGGAATCCTGGATATCGCTGGATTCGAAATATTTGAGGTATGTCACTCTGTCACCATGTCACTCTCTTTCCTTCCCTCCCCCTCCTATTTTTTATTCTTCCAATAAATATTAATGCAGGTCCCCTGTGTGCCAGGTGCAGCACCAAGCAAGGGCCATAATGGCAGAGAAGCAGGTGTGGTCCCCACCTTTCTAGGGGTGCTGTGAGGAAGACCTGGGGGGGCAGCTATAGAAGCAGAATCATGGAGGGGGGGTTCTCTGCAGCGCTAATAGGTGAGCATCGTGGAGGAGACCCCCCCCCCCAGCCTCAGTAGGGTTTCCCAGCATAATGAGAGTAAGCCCAGAGATCTTGGACAGGAGAGCATTTGTCAAATGCTAGAAACTGCTAGAAAGCCAGCGTGGCAGAGACTCAGCTGATGGAGGGTGAGGGCAGTAGTGGACAGATGGAGGACCTCAGAAAGATCGTGAAAGATCATGCTCCGTGTCCTGAAGATCCAGCCGAAGCATCTGACAGTGGATTGCTGTGTATTTCGCTGTCGCTCTGACCGATGTGTCCACACACCCTGCATCCATTCCAGGTGTGTAGACACACATCCACTGTGGTTTTGCAAGAAAGGCAATGCACTTTTGGGCTCCTAAAAATGTGTCTCTTTGATGGACTGACTGTATGATTGGGGACAAATACTACATTAAACTCGCCTTGGGATCGGTGTACCACGTTGGCCGCTTCTGTGAGAGGAATGGCCTTGCTTTAAAATGAACTCCTTTAAAATACTCAGTTTTGCCCAAAAAGATCAGAACTGTTACCAATCCAAGCACTTTTATCCACTGAGTGCCACTGTGCAAGATTGCGTTGACATGTACCGATTCATTTAAAAAAAAAAAAAAAAAAAAAAAACCTTGAGAAATTGTGGAAGGCGGCTAGCTACGTGTCACATTTAAAAAAAAAAAAATCTGTCGCCTTCCTCTACATAATCAGATACAACAAAAGAAAAGATCCCCGATTCTAACTACAATGTAAACATAAGATTCCAAAGAATCAGGTGAAGAAGAAATGGGCATGATGTAGTTGAAGGCAATCTCCGGGTGCTACCAAGAAACAACAGAGCAAATGTGCCTTGTTCTCCTATGGGAAATTCTGCATCGTAAAGGTGTAAATCTTCCCCAGATTATCTCTAAGTCGAACATACGTGTTCAAAGCCCATCGGTGGGAATTTTAAGGGGCCGGAGAGGACAAAGCCACCTTCTTCTAAAACCAACTTGAAAACAATTAATGAAAAATAATAGTAAAATTCTGGAAAATGAAAAGGATATGAAATGATGTGAAACATTATAAAGCTGTAGAACTAGAAGTATGGTTTTGACCTATGAATATACAGACAGGAGAAAAATATAAGAAGCTAAAGATGCAGAATTGTTTAGCCAACGTTATTTGTTCTGGGGAAAGAACGGGAAAAGCCTAAATGTCCACCATGAGGAAATTGGCTAAAGCAGTTACAGCATTTCCATACAGCGGAATGCTGGGGACCCGTTATAAAGAAGGAGGTGCCTTTATTTACTCACATGGAAAGACCTCAAGGCACATTAAGTTTTAAAGAAAAGTTGGTAACACACACACCTACGTTCCCAGACATCTCTGGAAGGGTCCTGAGAAGCAGGTGTCAGCGGCTGACCACAGGGAGCACAAGCAGATGACGGGACACGAGACGTGGCATCACTGCTCTTCATCCATTTGTAATTGCACACTCTGCGTGACCATTGTAGGAACCAATGATATAAAACCATAGCTGGCAGCTTAAATATGGAAAAGCAGAAATCTAATTTGTTATGAAATGTCGTTGCACACAGCCGCCCAGGCTGAAGGGAGCAGTAAGGTCTCCTGATCCTAAGGCAGGACAACATCCATGTACTGAGATGTGACTAAGCACCACCGGCGGTCCTCATGCTTCCCGGAGACATGGTGCGGAGCACAGCCAACAGCGCTGCCCTCCGAGCGTGGCCTCCTGAAACAATGTCACAGCTCTGGCGGGGCGGAGGCCGTAGTGGCTTCTTCTGGCTGTGAATCTATTCTTGGAGTTGATTTGCACCTTCCCTGAAGGGAATAGCCCTCTTTCTATGGAAAGAGGTTATTTACAGGCATGTGCTGCTCGAGCACAGCGTGGAGGCCAGACAAGGGGTTGAGGGCCTCTAACATATAAAGTGATCACTTGTAAAAGTTAGAGCCCCCAATCCCTCCATCCCTTCACCTCTTCCCCAATCCCCCCTCCACTCTTCTATCCCCCATCCCTCCATTCCTTAGGCCCTCCACCCCTCCATCCCTCCATCTCTCCACTCCTCGGCCCCTCACCCTCCCACCCCCCCCATCCCTCCACCCCATCAGCAGCCTAGTGGAGAAATGGGCAGACTTTGCAGAGAAGGAAACAGCCGTGTCTATAACACGGGAAAAGTGTTCAAGTTCACTTCCTGAGGGCCACACGCTAGCACTGTTTCTGCTGAATTGTCACGAGCAGACAAGGCTGTATCAGGTCCAGGTGTGCAGTTTGATTCGATACTGCTGTACAGACACCACTCAGGGCTCAGGCCATGAGCGTGGTCACCCTCGGTCATCGCACAGCGTGGCCGCTGCTAAGGGACAGGAAGGCGTTGAGAGGCAGCCTGGAGCCTCACACGTCCTGAGGGGTCTTGTCGGGCCCGGCCAGAATCTCATCAGTGTCCCTGTGAACTAACAGGACTTCTCTGAAGCTGCCCCAGAGTCCACGGCTGAAGAGAAGATGGGACAGGAGCACGTCCACAATCTCCCTCCTCCCAGCTTAGGGACGCATGTGCCACGCGGCCTCTGGCCTTCCTGAGCCTTTGGTTTTCTTCCTTTTCCCTCTGCCTTTCTTGCTGCTTCTTTCACTTCTTTCCGTGAACCTTGTAGCAGTAGGATTGGAGTTGTCTTCTGTGTCGATCATGTACTTAGCGCAGCAAGTTGAGCGTTTTGGTGAAGTCGCCGGGCCCGGGCCATGGGCGGGGGAGAAAGACACAGGGACGGGCTGAGGCCCCTGGGCTCAGTCACCCTCATCACATGGAGCCGGTGACATGGTGGGCCCCTGGCTGAGAGCGTCCATGTAGGTGGCTCATGTTCGTGTTCTTCCTCCCTCTCTCCCCACATTTGGAATCCCCACCTGCAGCTCAACTCGTTCGAGCAACTGTGCATCAACTACACCAACGAGAAGCTGCAGCAGCTCTTCAACCACACCATGTTCATCCTGGAGCAGGAGGAGTACCAGCGCGAGGGCATCGAGTGGAGCTTCATTGACTTTGGCCTCGACCTGCAGCCCTGCATTGACCTCATCGAGAGACCCGTAAGGGCGCGTTCCACTCTGGCGCAGGCAGGGCTTCCAGGCAGTTCTGGCACTAACCCCCGCTAATTAACCTCTTAAAAAAAAAAAGTGGGCTCCACGCCCAGCATGGGGCTCGAACTCACAAGCGTGAGGTTAAGAGTTGCTTACTCTACCCACAAACCTAGACAGCAATCCCCCTACCCCCCACCCCAGGCAAGTAGCCTTAAGACAATTTTCTGACATCAATGCTGTAGGAAGGTGCTACTTTGATAAAATACGTATTTAAAAAGTAAGCAAGCAGCCAGGGAGGCTCATCCTCAGCCCTCCTACGTGTGAGCCTGTGGCTCACAAACCACCGTCCACAGTGCGTCCTGCCCCCTCCCCGCTCAGCCCATCTCCCTACACCTGCCAGGGCCACAGAGGCCGCTGCCATTGGCCTAGGGCAAGACAGGGCATCCAGACTTGTTCACATAACTAAAGCTTACCCCGGGGGAGTATAAAGGCCTTATTTTGGCAGGGTTCTTTTTTCTAATTTGAAGTTTCAGGGGTTTTTTTGGGCAGATTTTTTTTTCTTTTAATACTATTTATTTGAGAGAGAGCACACAAGCAGGGAGAGGGGCAAAGGGAGAGGGAGAAGCAAGCCCCTCTTGAAGCAGGGAGCCCAATATGGGCCTTGGTCCCAGGACCCCGAGATCATGACCTGAGCCAAAGGCAGATGCTTTACCGACTGAGCCCCCCAGGCTCCCAGGGCAGATGTATTTTTTACAGCAAGTTTAGCAAGCATCAGGCATTCTTTCCCTTTTGGCTTAGTGTTAACACAGAAATACACAGGACTGAGACGCCTGGGTGGCTCAGTTGATTAAGCGTCTGCCTTTGCCTCAGGTCATGACCCTAGGGTCCTGGAATCAAGCCCCACATTGGGCTTCCTGCTTAGTGGGGAGCCTGCTTCTCCGTCTCCCTCTCCCTCTCTCCCTCTCTCTCTCTCTCTCTCTCTCTCTTAAGTGAATAAACTCTTTTAAAAAAGAAATACAGGACCACGTAGAACTCATTCACTCATGATCTCAAACAAATAATGACTTGGCTGTTTTCCCTGGCAGTCAGGAAGCTCAGCAAGCCGCTTATAGAACACCTGATGCTGCCTCCGGCCTCAGATGGAAAGTCTCCCAGATTTCCAGCTCTGTAGAAATCCCCAATTAAAGGAGAAGCGGTAACAAAGGACTTGACATTGAAGGATGGAGTAGCAAAAATAAAAAGACCTAACCGTGGACATTCATAATCGTGCTGTCACTGAGCCGTTTAGGAAAGATTAAATTACATTTGGGATCCTATTTCAGAATTTAGGAATATTTTCATTGAGAGGGATTAAAACGTAAAAATGATGGTAGAAAGATGAATGTGTCCTTATTAATGTTAATACAGATTTTTTTTTCTTAAGATTTAATTTATTCATGAGAGACACAGAGAGAGGCAGAGATACAGGCAGAGGGAGAAGCAGGCTCCCTGCGGGGAGCCCAATGCGAGACTCAATCCCAGGACCTCAGGATCACGACCTGAGCCAAAGGCAGACACTCAACTGCTGAGCCCCCAGGCATCCCTTTACGGATCTTCAGAGTCTGGTGAATGAGGCATATTGACTTACCTACCTCTCTGAGATCACCTGAATCCTGCCTGCCTTGGATTATTGCTCTTCGAGCTGCTCTGAGTCCTAGCAGTTCTTTCAGGACCAGTTAGCCATCCAGGGCTCATTGCAGGACCCCGGCTCCTCCCTGCTGGCCTCTGTGAAGTCAGTCACTGCCTTCCTCTGACCACACGGTCACATTGACTCCCCTGTGCGTTATCCTCTGCTTTGAAGCCGGCTCATTCCCAATGGCCACAAAGGCCACAGGAGTTGAAGCAAACAGCTGATTTCGTAGGCATGCCCCAGAATTGCCTCACTCAGCCTCGTATCACTCACCCCCGTATTGAGGGGGTGATAGTGAGGGATGACCCAGAAGCATTGACCTAGGCCTTCCCAATCAAAGCATTCATGCTGCTTTCACGCACTGTCTACTTGCCTCCAAGGGGGACGTCTGGGCACAAACTCTATGCTTTTTCTTTATTGAGCCATAAGTCACGTGCCCTAAAATCCACTCTTCACAGGAGCAGCTCAGTGTTTTCCATATGTGTCACCCTACTGCCTAATGGCACATATTCATCGTCCTAGGCAGAGACGTCGGGCCCTCTCCTGCCCCCGGCTACACAGATCCACTCTCTGTCATTCTTTCTGGGCCTCTCTTCAGTGAACTAGTTGAGTGAGATAAAATAGCCTCCCAAGTATTGGTTGAAATAAAAACGTAAAACAATTGATAACCTATTATTACCCCACCTTTTATATCCCCTACGATACGCTCGTTTCACTCTTGCACCAAGCATGAAGTGACACATTTTATTTCATCATCCCTTAAACAGGAAATTAAATCAATTAAGAGTTAAGATGCTGGAAGTGTTCCATCTAGGTGAGGTGTGCTTTTGTTTTGATTTTAATTTTTAAAAACTTCCCTTTATCTTGCACCTGCTGCCTCCTTCTGGCAGCCACGCTTTGTTCTGGTGGAGGTTTTAGGGTAATTAATCTGGCCAGTCATCAGATGTCAATATTTTGCTCTGTCTCTCCACTCCTGGCTCCTTACCGGAATCTTTTATTTGCTGCTTTTGGGGGAACTCGTTGACTTAAAATTTGGAGATCTGTAAGTTTTCCAGAGTAAGTGACTCCCCCCTTCCTCAGCAGCTCAATCCTCTGCCTGAGTCATCGATCTGGTATCTCTGTGACATGCTGTCCTGGCGGCTCAGTTTCCTAGATCTTCCTAAAACTCTTAATCATTTTAGAAGTTAAGCTGCCAAGCGCAATGGCCAAGAGCATCCTGGTGGCGCCACACTTGTCCACTCTCGCTGCCTCTTGTTATCAGGCTAACCCCCCCGGTGTGCTGGCCCTTTTGGATGAAGAGTGCTGGTTCCCGAAGGCCACAGACAAAACCTTTGTTGAAAAACTAGTTCAAGAGCAAGGCTCTCACTCCAAGTTCCAGAAACCCCGGCAACTGAAAGACAGAGCTGACTTCTGCATCATCCATTATGCGGGCAAGGTAAGGGCCAGGTGACTGTTACCTGTGGCTGGAAACGTTGGTGCGTCCGATGATGCTGATGACAGATGTCCTGATAAATGGTCGCTAACCCTAAATGTCGTGCATGTTATGAATGCATGGCCCTCAACACGGGCCACTCGTCCGGTGGTTCTGTGAATGTTCTTGGTTGAGGCTGAAAATGTTCCTTGTGTCTGTGTGTCCCTGCATCTGCCCCGCGTGGCCTGCGGCCAGGTGGACTACAAGGCCGATGAGTGGCTGATGAAGAACATGGACCCCCTGAACGACAATGTGGCCACCCTCCTGCACCAGTCGTCTGACAGATTCGTGGCAGAGCTTTGGAAGGATGGTAAGAACGCGCTTACGTTTGTAATTCGGCTTGGCCGGAAGCTTTCCCAATTAAGATGCTATCTGGTGGTTCTGCTGCGTAGGTATGTGCACGTAGATTTTACTTTAAAACTCTCTCTCCCTAGAGCAGGGCTGCCGCTATAGCAAAGTTACCCACTCTTAGAACACATGGGTAAGGGGACATCTGCCTTCTTGATCAGATGCTGTGGGAACTGTGGAACATTCTAGGGCCCGGTTCGCCTGTGATCCAGGGGTATAGGGACATGAGGCCAGAGGAGCCCCGCATGTGCTGTCGGTGTCTCATGCAGGTCAGCGGAGAGCATCCTGCTCCAGTGGCAGCCCTCCATTGGCTCACAAAGTGGCTGGTGAATAAATTCAAGAACCCTGCATAGAGATCAGTTCGTATTCCCCCGCCCCATCCCGTCTGTGTCCGTAGTTCTCTCACTTACATGAGCCTCAGGTATAGATTTGGGCTGATTCGTCACAGCCTAGGAGGTCAGGCTGGCCCCACAGAAGCCAAGCACCTGTGAGGCTGTGTGCACAGTGGGAGGCCGTGCCTTCCAGAGCTGTGTGCTCACTGTGGTGTCCGTCCTAGCTGCACCCCGCAGCCCGTCACCCCGGATCCACCCCTGCCTCGACCACAGCCAGGCTGCCTCAGGGAACTGGCTCGCTTCTGCTCTTTCTGTCACATCCACAGACCTGGTGATTGGGCCTTCTTCACAGAGGTAGAAAGAAACCCAGGGAGCAGAAGGGTTAAGGTTCTTGAGGCAGAGGAGCAGAGCACAGTGAGCGCCGAGGCGGGAGAGAGCCAGGCCGGAGGGGAGGGACACGGGCCTGCAGGAGGGGACGCGCCGGGGCCTTTGCATGCTCAGGACTGGGGGGCAGGCTAGGGAGTCTGTGTTTCAGGTGAGAGCATCCAGCTGAATGCCTAGTGTTCCTGGGCAGCCGAGGGAAGTGGCAGGAGTCTAGTGCAGGGAGTGGTATCTGGTGCAGGGAGTGGTAGCCCAGGGACGCGAGACACTGGAACCAGAGCAGACAAACCCAGTCTGAGTGTGGCTGTCCCAGTGCTCCGGGTGCAAGGGGTCTGGTGTCCCAGGGAGACGAGGGGGCAGTGGCACCCGTTTACTCGGCTGTGACTCTGCGAGGCCCCGGGCCCTCCCCTCCTGCCCACACCCTGGTGAGGTCTCTGAGCATAGGAAGGGGAGACAGGAGATGCCCACAGATAGTCGGGCACCAGCGGCTGCTGTGACAAAGGCTTCATGAGTGCCAGGAATGAGCTTTTGGCAGTGTACAGTAGAGGAAGGGTGACCCTCTGGCCTGGGTGCCAAGGCGTCTTGTTGTGGAGCTGGAGGCGCAGAGTTCCTTGTCCTCGAAGGATCACGCTTTGCTGAGTGATGAAGGCTGACACTTACTGGGCACATCTTGGGCGCCACGTGGTTTCCCAGCACTGCCTTTTGAGCACGCGTGGCCTGGGGGTGAGCGGGCTCGCACGATCAAGAAGGGTCACGCTGGATGAGTTACTGCAGCATGGAAGCGAGAAGCCCAGCTCGGGGCATCCTGCGGGGGGGCCAGGCAGGAGGGTGCCAGCAGGAAACCTGGGGGTGAGGGTGGCCACCAGGCCACAGGGAGCCCTGCCTGCTGCTCTCAGGTGGGCTTCGCTCTAGCAGGTGTGCACGAGGGCGGCACCCCGGGAGGAGTGGAAGGAGGAGCATGGGTCTGACTGGGGAGCTGAGTGCGAGGTGGCTGAGGAGGCAGTGGCTGTGGAAGAAATGCCCATGGAGCTGGGGACAGAGGAGGCCGGCATTTTTTACTCCCAGAGCCTCAAAACCTGCCTTTATCTTAATTCTGAATGTAAGGAGGATCCAGTATTGGAGAAATAATGACCATGTTACAGGAGCAACCAATCCTCAGCTAACACACCGGTTCTGATACTGTGAACTGCTTTTGACCTTTTTAGTTTTCTTTTTTTCTTTCAGTATATTTTTTAAAGATTTTACTTATTCATGAGAGACACAGAGAGACAGAGACACAGGCAGAGGGAGAAGCAGGCTCTCTGCGGGGGGGGCCCCGGTATGGGACTCGATCCCAGGATCCCGGGGTCACGCCCTAAGCTGAAGTCAGATGCTCAAGCACTGAGCCACCCCAGCGGCCCACATTTTTGAATTTCTTAACCAAAAACCATAATGGTGGGAAACTCCTGGCCCATCTGGACGAGGCCACCTTGCCCTGTGCTCACCACGGTCGTAATGTGGGGTCCATGAGGGCCCTGCCCCTGTCCACAGAGCCTACAGTCCAGCGGGACACTGGGGACACACACAGAGGTCGCAGTTAGGATAGGGAGCCTCTATCTTGGCTCCCAGCTCCCTTCGCGGGCTTCTTTCTCCCCTCCTCCTCTACCCCTGTGCTTTGGGAGGAGCCGGTGGCAGGCATGGGCAGCAGGGTCAGTGCCCACCTCAGAGCCCAGGTGATGTGTCTCTCAGGAAGGACCATGGCCGGAGGGTCGAACCTGCTTTCCAGTGCTGTCTGTGCCCGTGGAGAAGCTAAGGTCTACTGAGCAGCCTTGCGGGCTCCCCTGGGCCTGGTGCAAGCCCTGTCCATCCGTACCTCATCCTCGGCTCAGGACCCCCAGATGGTAGTGTTTGCTCGGCCCTGTTGTGGACCTGGACTTTGTGAAGTTAGCCGCTTGGGAGTGAGTGTGGCCACTGCCGTCACAATAGGCTGAGAGGAGTCATGTGTGCCCCCAGCCTCATGTGGCCGTGCTGGCATCTACCCCGGAATCACCCTCATGGCTGCTGCCCTGCAATGGCTATTGTGAGTGGAAGTCCTGCCTCCCATCAGCTTAGCTGGTCATTACTTAACTGAGTGCCAGGATCCCAGAGGTCGCTCAGTGCCGCAGAGCACGGGACCAATCTCCAGGGCCTAGGGCAGGCGGACGGTTTTGAGGACTGCGTGTTTCATTCAGAGAGTCAGTGGCAGGTGCAGTGTTTGGTGAGGGTTCTAGGCTGGAAGTCACCCTGGGTGTAGTGATCTCTTGGCATAAGGGGAGCTCAGTGGGAAAAGAAAATAACCCTAGAAAAACATGTCCTTATTTTTCTCTTTTTATGGCCACATAAACACAAAAGCAGAAAATGACAAATTGACCATGAAAGTAGGAAAGAATATAACCTGGAAAAAAGTAGGATGTATGAATATAACCTGCCTTTGAAGTCACAGTCCCCAGGGTATAAAACATTTGTGTTAAATGGACTTTTAGGGTTTTACGGAGTTCTCTCAAGGCTTCAAACCAGAAGCAATGAGATTTTTGGTGGCAGCCCTGCCCTAGGATTCATAATGCCCTGCTTTTTGCTAAAAGGTGTTTTGGGATTTCTCTACCAACTGCACAGGACCCCTTGCCACTTCTTGGGGCTTTATATACAGAAAAAAAAAAAAGCTTAACAATTGCATTTTCGTGTAAATGTGCCTCCTCGCGTATATTCACGGGTAACAGTATGATCAACAAGTGTCACCTTATGACTTAAAGTTGTTTTAACGTTTTGCTGCAACAGAACTTGAATTTTGTTCCCTTAATAGTAGTTACCTATCTATCTGTTACTAATTCCTATTTGAAGTAAATTGTATTTCCAATATCTGTATTGGAAGTCAAAGTAGACAGCAGTGTGAATTTTTAACAGTACAAGCCATTACTGTACCCACTTACCAGAGTGCTCAAACTTACGCAGTCTCGTCCTGATGTTCTAGTTGCAAGATAATTTTATGAAAGACAAATAGGACCTCATTACTCTTAAATCTCCCCCTGCGTTTTCAGGGGGCTAATCACGTAACATTGATAATGATATGATGCTCATACTTGCAGGGGGGGATGTGCTCTTTTGATTCAGTTTAAGTGTATTTTATAAAGAACTTTGTCCAAATGTGCAAATTCTCTGGGCAGTAATGTTGCATGGGCTCTGCCCCGGACTCTAGCTACTGTCATAGCCCAATTTCAAAGTTGACTTGTAATCTCAAATGTCTCTCACACTAACTGAAGTGTTTGTGTATTTGCTCTTCTGTCCTCCTGTTTTTGCTGTTTCTCTGCTTTAGAGATTCAGAATATTCAGAGAGCTTCTTTCTATGACAGTGTTTCTGGTCTTCATGAGCCACCAGGTGAATGTATAAAGTCTGTAGGTCTTCCACACAGAAGGGTTCTAAGCCCACAGGAAGAGCTCGCGGGGGGGCTGGCAGGGTGGCCGGGAGGGCAGGGTAACTGGGGGTGGGGTTGGTTCCTGGGTTTCTGTTTTTGTTTTGCTCATAGACCTGCATGAACCTTTCATTTCATGCTCACTTTTCTTATACTTCAAGGCAACTGTTTGAGTGCATAAACAATTCGATTGCTACCGCATACACATTGCTTCTTATTTTATGCATAGCGCCTACAGCACTGCATATTAAAAGGTATGTCATTACCTTTTCCAACAGTGCCGTTTTGATACACAGTCCTCGGAGGGAATGCTGGGAATGGATGTGCTAATAATTAATGTCTTCTTTGTCTCTGGGTCACCTCTGCATTTCCCACGCCAAGGAACTCCAGAGAGAGGGATGGATTTCTTTTTTTTTAAAGTCATGAACATTTCGGAGAATAGAGAATTCCACATTTCTGTCACATGTTGGTCTCATCATTATACCTTATATTTGGAACTTTATGTGGATATTTAGCTACTTGGCTTTTCTTTGGAATTTGAGATGGAGAAACTATCCACAAGGCTCGATAATGCAAGTTGAGACTAAGGCAGTGCAGCAATGGTCAAATCTGTGTCCTGAACCCAAAAATGAGCTCACACGAATGAGCCTTGTGGTCTGAAGCCTTAGCCCTGTGTTTAAATACCGCCTATGCACAGCTAGAGCCCCCCCCCCCCCAAAAAAAGCTCCACCTAAAAAAGAATGTACTAGCCAGCCTTGTAATCATGTACCAAAACTGTCAGGAAGTGACGCTCAAAGTCAGATTCATCTTACAAAATTTCCTTTATGATTTTTTTGGAACACAATAATGCTGAGACCTAAATCCATCTCAAAAGTTTGTTACCCATAAGATTAAAGGAGCGTGCCCATCTTAATCCAAGTCACCACCATGAGCTCTAGTTTCCGTCCTGGGGGAGACGCGCATTAGGAGTGCTGAGGGCCGGGGTGCGGGGTGGCTCATGCCAGAGGTGGTTCCAGGCTTTGGAAAGCACATTCCACCAAAGAATCCAGACCCAGAACTTCTGATGCAGCCCTCCTTGGCCTTGGGGCATCCTGCCTGAGTTGAGGACATTGGGGAGGGACAGAGAAGTAGGAGGTAGTTTTAAGCTAACAGGCTGCCAGAGACATGTGCTCTTGTTAGAAGGTTAGTGCTTGATCTTCTGGACTTTGTCCCAAAATACAGTGCCCTCTTTATTTTTTTTTAAGAGTTTATTTATTTATTCATAAGAGACACAGCAAGGCAGAAACACAGGCAGAGGGAGAAGCAGGCTTCCAGCAGGGAGCCTGATGTGGGACTCGATCCCAGGACCCCAGGATCACACCCTGAGCTACCCAGGTGCTCAGACGTTCAGCCACTGAGCCACTCAGGTGCTCCCAGAGTGCTCTCTTTAAATTAACCCTCTGTGACTCTTGAGCTTCTGATATCTTGGAGGCCTTTGGTGCAGTTACATGGCTGAACCAAGCATCAGGCCTCCATCTCTCCTCCTCCTTGGGAGGAGCCTTCCATCCACCATGGCGAAAATCTGGTCCTTGAGGTTGCATGTAGTCTTTCTACCACAAAATGCCTTCCTCCCCAACAAGTGTTTATGGATTCCAGCCCCGGGGAGAGGTAGTCGGCATTAAATGGAAATGTGGGGCTTTAGTCAATGAGTTCTTGGAAGACCAAGGGTGAAGGAGTTTCTGGGCATCGAAGTTGTGGTCTAGTCATCTCTGATGTGCTGGTAACGCAGTGCGTGTCCTTCTGATTGTGAGAACATGAAGCACGGCAGACCATGGGCTTCTGGGCACTCCTGTAGGGTCAGGGAAGTAGCATGGTGCACATGGAGGCCCTGAGAAAGGTGAGAGGCTAGAGTAAAGACAGGTTTCCAGCAGCATCAGCAGACAAGTGGACAAGAGGAAGGAGCAGCATCCCCACAGGCAGAATAGGGAGGTCAGAGAGTTTCTGCTGTAAACCAAGGGGCTGTTTCTTCCAAACCTGATTTGAAAGTCCAGACCTTCTGAGTTAACCCAACAATGAGCCTGTGAAGAGGGTTTGTAACCTCAGAATTCTAGGTAGTGTGTCTGTGCCACAGGGTGGCTGTGCGTCCTTGGCCGTGACCCCAGTTCCACTCCTGCTGTGTCCTTCTGAACTGCTGCGAGTGCCAGGAGGCCTCCAACAGCTCTGGAAGGCTGGGCTCCACCAGAGAAAGCTTGAGAAGAACACAGAGCAAGTTCTAACTGTTGCTAGAGTACCAGCCCACCTCCACGCAACCCTAGTCCTTTCCAGTCTTCCATAGAAGCAGCCCTTGAACTTGGGATCCCAGTTCACTTGGACTCACCCAGGAGAGGCTAGCCAGTGCTGTGGGAGGGCTTCCTGTCTGTCACGGGCTCACAGGGTCTCCCTTCATCTCTGATATCCACTGAATTCTTCCCTTCCTTCTTGTCACAGTTCTGGGAGGAAGCTTCTCCCTTAGCCATGCTTCCAACCGAGATGATGTGCTGGCTTCAAAAAATGCTGAACCAGTCTTTCTTTCTTGGCCCAGGAAGTCATTAAAGAGGTTCCACTTAGAATTGAGGAGCATGACTGATGAGATGGCAATCATTTTAATCTCCTTATAAGTTGTGTCCTTCGGTCACGATCTCTGTTGTGCCAGTTTAGACTCTGCGGGTCGGATCTGACACAGTTGTGTGTGGCATTAGATTGTGGATGGAGGTTTCTTTGCCGCACAAAATATCCTTGTCCTGGTTTTTCTTTACTCTTGAGTCTTAACAGGAGCTGGGAGAGAAATAGGTTTCTGGTTTTGTAACTTGTGTCCCTGAGGTCACGTGGGGACAGTGACACTTTGCTCCCAGGGCTATCATGAGTGTCACACATGAGGGGCTAAGAGCCTGCCTTTGGCTTCAATGTTTTGCTGCTGCTCTAATTCTGAGAAACAAAATCAGTAACTGTCCGTGTCCTTGAGGGTTGGTTGATGCAAGTCCCCTTTCCTCTCATGCGCCAGGGCCACACCGGGGGTGGGAAAGGACAGGTGAGGAATGGAAAGGAGAAAAACTGAAGTGCAGGTGAGCACCAGGGCCTGGGAGCAGGAAGACACAGAATCACAGGCTCCCAGGCAACCTGTAGACTTACATGAATTCTCAGGATTTCCAAATACGCCAGAACCACTAACAGATCAGTTCCACCACCCAGCAGTAAAACCAGAACAAATGTATTATTATTACATGTTGGGGCTACATGGAGATATGCTACTTGATGTTAAGATTGTTTCTGGGAATTCAAGCACTTACAATTATATTTGTTTCCAAACCCGTGCTTAACTGTTGGTAGCGTTTTACCATAGGCTAGAGTAGAATTGTTGTAATTTTTTGGAATGAGTATCGAGAACATGCTACGCGCTTTGCACAGTGCCTTATGTCTTTGCGAAAATGCACCTGGTTTATAGTTGGAGCTTCAGGTAGCAGGGAGGGTGGCCAGAGGTCCCTCCATTGAGCCCTGGAATGTTCCCCAGGCCCTCACACTGAGGTCAGTCACTATGGCTCCATCTGCAGAAGAAGTGGCTGAGACGGGGAGCAGCCAGGTGAGTTGACTCCAGATGCCACAGCTGGTGAGGGGCAGGCGTTTCTGGCTCAGCGCTAGGCTCTGCATCGCCGGCTGTACTACGGGGCTCAGTGATGTGGACTGTACCCTACAAGCTGCTGGAGAAACGGAAGCATTTGAAGTATAGGGATTAGGAACCAGTTCAGTTGGGTCTTTCATAAATCCCTGCTAATCATGACCCTGGGACCAGAGGCCTACGTGGAGAGAATAGGTGCTATGTAGAGCACCACAGGTGGCTCCGGGAGAGGACCCAGGGGCAGAGTGGAGCCCGAGGCAAGAGCAGGTGGGAGGTTACTGCAGGGGAGGAGTCCAGGGGAGAGTGAGAGCCCAGACAAGAGCTGTGGAGCAGAGCAATGGGTGGAAAGACCTTTTGAGGTTTGGCTTGGACCGGTTTTGGTGAGCAGCCGATCCAAGGGCAGTGGAGGGGCCTCCTGGTCTCCGGCCTCTGTACCTGTGGGTCCCTTCTGTGTGGGAGGCAGAGAATATGCTCTCCACCCCAGGGTTTTGACCTCCTGGCTCTCCTCATCCTCCCGGCTGGCTCTTCCACTCTCCCCAACTTGGTCTCAGGTCCCCCATCCCTTGCCAGTCACCCTAAGGTGGCCCATCTGGCCCCATGACGACTACCCACAGCTGACAGCTCCCACATCCACCTTCCTAGAGCCTTCTTCTCCTCCTGGCAGCTGCCCACCACCCCAGACTTCCAGGATTTGCAGCCTGTCTCCCCGGTCTGGCAGTGGCACCACCAGCCACTCCTCTGCTCTGGCCAAAGTCCCAGGACTTACTCTTGACACATCTGTCTGCCATATTTTCCACATCAGCTTGATCGTTAGCACAAGTCCGTCCTTCCACCGAAAGATGTCTTGGATCTTCCTTCTCCTTCTCCCTCCTCTGCGATCACCAGTTCGCCTGCCCTCCTCTTGCTCAGAGCCCAGCCTGGCACAGCCATCACCTCCCCAGAGACCCCTCCCCACCCATCCCTTGTGCAGCAGCCGGCATGGGCACCCTGTGTATCCCTGCTGTCCTGCTTCCTTCCACGGGCTGCTGTCCTTTCTACCCCTGGTCCTTTGAGCTGCCGCCTGGAGTGGTCTGCTCCCTGCTGGCTCCTTCTCACCCTGTGGGTGATAAACAGACTTTCTCCAGAGAGATCCCCCAACCACGCGTCTCTTTCATGGCATCTTGTTTTCTTTCCGTGCTCTTCCCATTATCGGTCATTGTCAACGTACTCCGCGTTTGCTTCGTTTATTCACTAGCATGCGCATCAGTCCTGTGACAGGCCAGACCCCAGACGTTGTGCTGGGCACTTAACAAGAATTTTTAGGAGGCAGAGACACCTTTGTGACTGCAGGGAGATAGGAGACTCCGGTGTTTGGTGGCTCGTGCTGGAGTCAGATGACGAGAGCTCCCAGGACAAGAAAAGCAGGTGAGGTAGTAAATGCCCCTACTCATAGGTTGTCTTGAGGGTTTCAGGGGTGAGCGGAGTTTGGACCTCCAGTGAGCACCACAATGCTCAGGAAAAGGACAAGAAGAGTCACCGTAGCAGTAGGTGGGGGTCCGGGGCAGGTGGTGTTCACATGGAAGCCCCAGGGGTAGAGGGAGTTCTTAGGGTGCTGTCAGGACGGCAACACGCAGGTGCATGGAGGTCAGGTCAATGCTGGGCAGCCTGTGCAGCCTCGGGCAGGGGCAGGAGGGCGGCCTGGAAGCCAGTCAGCTGCCATGGACTGGGAAGCAAGCGGGAGGCATGCGGGGTGCCAAGTTTGTGAACTGCCCTTGAGGAGACCAGGAAGTGGGTGGACTCAGGGTCAAGGGCCATCCCTGGTCTGGTGGTGCATGCAGGGCTGGGCGCTGGGCTGGGCGCTGTTTTCTGCTAGAACACATGAAGTGGGTTGTCGGAGGCACAGAAAAGGATGGCAGACGGCAGTCTCTGAGGTGGGCAGTGGGCGGACTGGGGCAGGACACGAGCCAGGATAGCCTCCACCCCAACCTTCGAGTCCAGTGGTGCTGCTTCGCAGATGTCATAGGACAGGGTGCATGCCCGGGCCTAGAGACAGATGAGTCCCCTCCTTCCCCAGCTTACACCTGGCCCACACTGACGGCCTGCATGCTGGGAACCGTGACCTCGCCACTGGTGTCCTGGGGTCCTGTCCCGTGGGAGCCTCTCTGTGCTTCACCCAGTGCCAGGTCCCCACCACTGCCTGATGAGGGGCAGACCACAGAGATGGAGGTGGCCGCTAGGGCCCACCGGGCGTCAGTGGGGATAGTTCAGTGGACATTTTGAGTGCTTTTAAAACATCCCAGTACCGAGTTTCATTTATCTCACGGCTGTTGTGAATCAGAGCACGTCACATGCAGGATGCTCCGCTGGCAGCTGCGCTCGAAGTCCCTGTGCTCGGAAGGATTAGGTCCGCCTGGTCACTGGTCATGTCTACTGCTGCCACCAGAGCGAGGCCTCTGAGTGGTTCCACCACCACCACACGGAGCTGAGACCCTGACTCTTGGGGGGCTTCCTCCCGCTCCACGCACTCATCCCTTAGCATTACTCCTGCCTAGAGGACAGAGCTGGCACTTGCTCACCCCTCACCCGGTCTTCCTCTGTGTGTTCCTGAAACTTAATGATTTTAACTGACAATCTGATGACGGAGATGAGAAGACTCTGATCCCTCCGCCCCGAGCATATCCTTAAGGGATTTGCTTCGTGGGGTCATGTCTTTTCACAAGCTGCTTCCTCTTTCGAGACTTGTCACAGGGTCCCTTTTGTGTATCAATAATGCCCGCGGTGATCCCGCATTTACCACAGGGTGGTGCGCGTAACAGGCAAGATGTTACCAAATGCAGTGCATTCCCAAAGTAGCGCAGCGGAAGGCACCTGCTATGTGGTGTGGAGCTGTCCGGGCACTGACTATCCTGCCATGGGAGTGTGTGGCTGTTGGTTCCACGGCTTGTGCGGTGTCTGAATATGCTGACTGCCTACCGACACACGGCATATCCTATCATCTGTCCCACAAAGCTTGTGCTGCTGCACTATCACTGTGTCTTTCCTTTCCCTGCGGAACAATTCCAGTTGGCTTATTTTCCTTTTCTTTTTTCTTTTCACCAGTGGACCGTATCGTGGGTCTGGATCAGGTCACAGGCATGACGGAGACAGCCTTTGGCTCTGCGTATAAAACCAAGAAGGGCATGTTTCGGACTGTCGGGCAGCTCTACAAAGAATCCCTCACCAAACTGATGGCAACTCTCCGGAACACCAACCCTAACTTCGTCCGCTGCATCATTCCAAATCACGAGAAGCGAGTACGTGTCACATGGAACATAATGCTGGTATTGGAAATGGACCCGGGTCAGGTAACAAAGATGAAAGCATAAAACTGTCATTTGCTTGATTAGGCTGGAAAACTGGATCCGCACCTAGTGCTTGATCAGCTTCGCTGTAACGGCGTTCTGGAAGGAATCAGGATCTGTCGCCAGGGGTTCCCCAACCGGATAGTTTTCCAGGAATTCAGACAGAGGTATTGCTAATTTTGACCTTTTTCCCAAATGTTTCATAGCTTATCTTGACAGGTATCAAAACAGTGAGCTGATGAGGAAAAATGTTTCCTTGTTTCCGGGATGTTTGAGTTGCCTTTCTTTTTTTTTTTTTTAAATAAAGATTTTATTCACTTATTCATGAGAGACACAGAGAGGGAGGCAGAGACACAGGCAGAGGGAGAAGAAGGCTCCCTGCGGGGAGCCCGATGCAGGACTCAATCCCAAGACCCCAGGCTCACGACCCAAACTGAAGGTAGATGCTCAACCACTGAGCCACCCAGGTGCCCCTGAGTTGCCTTTTCATATAGGGAAGGGATAATCATTACCTCGTTACTAGCCAAGAATATCGAGCACTGTCTTTATAGAGCGCTAACTTGCCAGTGGCCACTACAGGTGCCTGAAAGTCTAGCTCCCGGCAGCGTGAGCTAGATCCTTGAGGCTGGGAGCCGGCCCTGCACTCATGTGCACATGGGTCTGCCCAGGATTCACACATGATTATTTTCTGACCAATTTTTAAAAATATGAGTAATGTTTGTTCCTTTAGAAACATTTGAAAATATGTGAGAGGTAAAAATCATTCAGAAGTGACTCCTGCAAACATTGGAGTTATTTTTCTCCACCTTTCAATGAGTATATCCATGTAGATGTGTTTATGTGTGAACGTACGTGTACGTTTCCCACCGTGTGTGTGTGCACAGGTCCACTCACAGTCCTTTTACTAACATAGGAGAGGGACCGGGATAGATTAGAAAAGGATTAAGAAAGAAAGATCAACGAAGTGGATGCGATACAAATGAATAAAAACATGAGAAACTGATTTTTTCTAACATATCGTGTAATTTGTGTATCATTGGGTATTTCTGTTATTTGCTTTTTTCATATTTCACTTGGAAATGAGATCTTCAGTTATGATGCATTGGCTGTCCTGTGACATAAGCAAGTCTGCAGGTCAGAGACGGGCACATTCTGCTACCAGTCCAGATGGAATCCAGCTGAGAGATTATTCCAGTCCTTACGGGTTTGGGGGAGGCCTTACCATGGCCCTGCTGTGTGCCCCCAATGGTAGAATTTTGCTTTTTGTTGGTAGGAGAAAAAGCACCATAGTTGGTACTGACTGACGCAGCCAGGATTCATCCTTTCACGCAGCCACTGTCTCTTTGCTAAAATGTGTTTTATGGAGGTACGACCCACCCAACGTGCCCAGATCTTAGGTGTGCAGCCTGGCGAGTACACGCATGCCCAGGCCAGTGCCGTCGTGAGCATCACCCTGGTTCTTCCCAATGTTCTAGGTAGAGGCCTCCAGGCATTGCTCTACTACATAATAAACGCCTGCAAATCACCGCACAGAGAGCAGTTTCTCCTTGCAGTTTAGGCCTGTGAACATTTGGGGGAAAATAAAAAACAAAAGATTTTTTTCAAACACCATGCCTTACTCTTCTCCGCCACAACTTCTCAGACCTAGTGTTTGTCTTTGGAGAATTCATGTCCTGTTCAGTTTGCCTCCTGTTTTGGGAAAGAAAAGCTAGATCTGCAGAAAATCTCAGATCATCACCCTGTCGTGTTTTTATTCTTCCTGTGACATGGTTACCTATCCCATTCTTGCGTCTTAAAGAAATGTAACTCACAGCAGGGAGATGTTTCCACAAATTTTTACCGAAGATTTTGGGGCTGTTTTTCTTACAGATACGAGATCCTAACTCCAAATGCTATCCCTAAGGGTTTCATGGACGGCAAACAGGCCTGTGAACGAATGGTAAGCTTTCTCTGACTCCACTGCCCTGCGGGCTACCGATAGCATCTGCCCCATAGCCAGCAGTAAATGGACTCTTTATCTTTTAGATCCGGGCTTTAGAACTGGACCCAAACTTGTACAGAATCGGACAGAGCAAGATATTTTTCCGAGCTGGCGTGCTGGCACACTTAGAGGAAGAGAGGGATCTAAAGATCACCGACATCATTATCTTCTTCCAGGCTGTCTGCAGAGGCTACCTGGCCAGAAAGTAAGTGGGGACTCACAAATTAGATGTTCGCTAAGCATGTGCTTGGGCTGGGCGTTGTGCTGGAGATGCAAAAGTGAGGGATGCAAGATCCCCGTCCCACAGCAGGATGGGTGTCCAGGTGTGCAGATGGATATTCCACCGGAGGACATGCGGCCATGAGGGAAGAGATGAGTCGAGGCACAAAATCAAGGGTTCAGGGGCTCACTTCAGCGTGGGTTCTCAGCGAAGGTTTCTCTGAGGCTGTGAAACCTGCAGGATGAAAGAGTGCTGACCCTGGGGAAGGGGGCAGGGGCAGAGCAGCTGTCTGGGAGGGGAGCACAGTTGTAGTTCTGGAAAGCATCAGCATCCTCTGAGCAGGTGCGGCAGCCCAGCATGTCAAGGGCATGATGGGGCAGTGGGGGACCCTGCGGGCTTGCTGGAGTTTCAAGGTCTCCCAGCTGCCACAGCAGACTGGAATGGGGCCAGAGAGGAATCAGGTGGGCCGCATGGGCAGATGATGGAGACCCAGAGTGGTTACTGGACTCAAGATCCAATCACAAGGCCTCAGGGCGGGCGCAGAACCAGAGGCAGTGATGGTGTTTCCTTTATCTCCTCCTACAGGAGGCCGGGGCTTGGGAGGGAGGAGGGCACAGCCTGCCGTCCAGGCCCCTGAGGCCAGCAGCACCAATAGCACCCCGCTGGAGGCTTGGGACCACAGCGTTGGGCTCAGGGTGTCTGCCCCTGACACTGTTGCCAAATGAGGAGGAGGCGGTGTTTGTGAGTCTCTGCCCACACATAACAGGGTCCCGAGCTAAGGAGGAGGCATAGAAGGTCAAGGAAAATGATGGTGTCTTCAGTGGTTCACAGCAGGACACCATGGGTGAGGAGGAGTGGAAGCCTTGGGTTTACCTGTTGTTGCTTGCAGCATGTTAACTGTTGGCAGCATCACCGTCCCATGGCCGCCAGCTGACAGGATGCCCAAGGGGACAGGACTGAGCACAGCCAGGTGCCTTCCTTCGTGCCTTGAGCTGGGAGCACATCCACAGCTTCCAGAGCTTCCAGAAACTAGAACAGTTGATGCACAGGGAACGAGCTGCATACACTGAGAGCATGTGCCACTGCTTCACCAAAGTCTAAACCCTGCAACACTGTCGTTGGGATCAGTCCTCAGGAACAAAGATCTCGTCTCGAGGACAGAGACCGGATGCCTGTGTGACTGCTGCATAAGGAGCAGCTCTGTGACTTGCGGCCCCTTCAGTCATGCTCCGTGCAGGCTGGGGTGGACCTAGAGCGAGGGGCTCAGAGGAGCCAGAGTAGAACGTGCAAGAAGCAGAGCAGTGCTTACAGTGGTCAGGAAAGGTAAGCGTGTGTCCGTGACCCGTGACCTTGAGGTTGGAGCACCTTGGGGTCACCAGGACAAGCGTATAGAGACTGAAGAAACAGGTGGCTTCCTGACGATGTGCTTCAGGTGCGGGGCAGGCGTCCCAGTTCCAATGAGTGTTGCGGGGAAGGAACTCCTCATTGAGACAGAATGACTGGCGTGTCCTTGACCCATTCTGACCGTCTTCTCCCAGGGGCCCCCGGATGCAACAGGACAGCAGGTCTCAGTAAGGGCATTGAGGGATGTTCACTGCAGTCTTGAAGGACGCAGTGAGGATTGGGAGGCAGATGCTATTTTGTAGTCTCAACATACTTAAAGTTATCGCTCTTGCAGAAACTTAAAATTAAGACTTGGCCAAGCTTGCTTGGCTGGGGAGCATATATTAGGAGGAGGAAGGTCTTATAGGGAGCAGAGCAGTGGACTGGAGGACGGCCTATGCAGGGATTCTTGTAAGGAAATGTGAGCCACAGCAGAAGGGCAACAAGTCTCAGATTGTGCCTTGGACCTAGAACCTTCTGCTGCCAAGGCCATCCTACATGACTCCAGTGCATGCTGGTCATTGCAGTGAGCGAGTAATTATAAATGTTTCTTACCATCTTTCCCATCCTCCACGTGCCCCTCTTTCCCGGGAGAACCCCATAGCCAGTCTTGCAAAGAGTTTTGGAAAGATCTCGAGAGGAATAATCGCAGGTCCCAAGGAGCCCAGGTGTTTGTTCATTCACCCGGAAGACATGACTTGAGGGGCCTCGAGTACATGGCTCTTTACTCCTGGGGAGCTGCACCTGCTTGGAAAGGGGCCACATTCATGGACAGAGTGGTGCTTGATGCTGCGACAGGGAGTGAAGGAGGCCACAAGTCACACCAGTACCCAGAAACCCCAGGGAACCAAATGTTTGAAGTAGCAGGTGGTCCACAGGAGTGTGAAGCAGAGAAGGCAAGCAGACGTGGCTGATGGAAAAGCTTGAATCTACGAACCCTGTCACCAGTATCAGAAATACAGGGTCAGGAGGTGATGGGCAGAGCCAGGAGCTGTGTCTCCTGGAAGCGCCACCGTGAGCAGAAGATAAGCGGCCTCCTAGGAGGAGGCAGCACAGGACCATGAACGAGGATGGGGCTGGGACATCAGAAAGGGAGCCCTGTTCCTGAAGGCATGTGAGAAATTGAAAAGACTCATAAGCACAATTAGCAGGTGGCTCTCAGGGCACATGGCCCGGACAGCACAGGGTGGTGGGAAAGCCCAGACTCGGTGACAACAAGTTCGAGAAGCACCCGTGTGTCCTGACTCCTTGGTCTCCAAACAGGAGGCATTCACCCAACCATCAAAATGCTGTAGAGGGAGGTCGCCCTGGGAGGAAGGGGGGCCGACGCTTCCTCTGTGCCAGGTGGAAAGAGAAAGTGCCAGCCCAAAAGGGAAGGTCGAGGGGCGCCAGCAGGGGAGGATGAGGAGGGTGGGTCTCACTGGGTGGACACCGTCAAAGCGTGGTTTTCTGTCCCTGCTGAGCTGCTCTCGGTCTCCAGGGCCTTCGCCAAGAAGCAGCAGCAGCTGAGCGCCCTGAAGGTCCTGCAGCGGAACTGCGCCGCATACCTGAAGCTCCGGCACTGGCAGTGGTGGCGTGTCTTCACGAAGGTGGGCCCCGGGAGGTGGCAGTGGGGGATGGACAGCGGGCCCCCAGCCAGGGCGCACGGCGACGCTCACAGTCCCGTTGTGTCGCAGGTGAAGCCGCTCCTGCAAGTGACCCGCCAGGAGGAAGAGCTTCAGGCCAAAGACGAGGAGCTGCTAAAGGTGAAGGAGAGGCAGACGAAGGTGGAGGGCGAGCTGGAGGAAATGGAGAGGAAGCACCAGCAGGTGTGTGCCCAGCCTGTGGGCCTGCCCCCATGTCTTCCCATGTGTCGTTGGCACTGCTCCCCAAAGCACAGGCATTTGGGAAGAGAGATGACAGACACAATGCCCCCCGCATTCGGGCTTGTGTAAAGTCAGCCCGCCCCGTGTGTTCCTGCCTTGGTCCTTCATGGAGCCGTGGGCGGTCACGTTTGTGGTGGGGCGCGTGTCTGACACCTCTTTGCCCTGAGGCTCCCAGCAGTGTCTCCTGCCTGAGAGTGCATGCGAGGGACCTCAAAATGAGGATGGGACTGCACCAGGCCCCCTTGGGTCCCAGCTGGTTACGTTTCAGGGGCAAAGCAGAGCCCCAGGAAGCATCCCACAACAGTGGGATGCTTGGGGCCACAAAGGGGAACCACCAAGGTCACTGTACTCGCTTGATGCCAAATCACCACAGTCATCCCCACAGACATGTTTGAATAACATTTTCCCTCTTTGTCCATTATCTTAATAGAAGAACAGTCATTAAAACAATGTGAGTATAGTGTTAGGATAGTCCGAGACCATAGAAACAACCAGAAATGCTTTCATCTAGCTGGTTTTTGCTGTAGCTACAGAATATCAAGTTTCCCCAGCGACAGTACATAGCTTGAACCCTCAGTTTCTTTGGTGGCGAGCCCTTGGCCTCTGAAATCCTGGAGACTGTGTCTGGTGTGGGCATGGGGGGCAAATGATCACGCCGGGTGCTCCGCTGTGATTGCAGCTCCTGGAAGAGAAGAACATCCTAACAGAGCAGCTCCAAGCAGAGACAGAGCTCTTCGCTGAAGCAGAAGAGATGAGAGCCAGGCTCGCCGCCAAGAAGCAGGAGCTGGAGGAGATTCTCCATGACTTGGAATCCAGGGTCGAAGAGGAAGAAGAACGAAACCAAATCCTCCAAAATGAAAAGAAGAAAATGCAAGCTCACATTCAGGTACATCTGATAGTCTTTATTTAGGATTCTGTTGTGGGCTTTGCAGGTGGATCTGTTAGGTCAATAGAGGCTGTGGATCTGGACGGGAGCCCCAAGTCAAGGTGTTGCCCCTAACGGAGGACCGTCATTGGAAGTGCACAGGGATAGATCCTGTTTGCGCACAGAGCTGTTGTAGTTGTGTTCTGAGGGCACACACAACGATTCGCAGTAGGAACAGCCCAGGGTCTCCCGCACTCTGGGACCGCATTTGGCCCGTGTTGTCAGTAATCACGGCACTGCTCACCCTGTTCCCCCTATAGGCACCTGTCAGGTGGCTTGGTTCCTGAGACGGGCTTGGGTCTGACCCAGGAGGTGGCCAACAGTCAGGATGAAACACTCGGCCCTTCCTGGGCTGTGTTACCGGGACACAAGCTGTCCTCACGCGAAGCGCAGCTGTACTGGGGTTGGTGGGGTCAGTGTCCAGGCACACGGCTCAGACAGCCCTTCCCTGCCCACACCCAGGACGCACCCCCATCTTCCCCTGGGCTCCCACCCCAGACCTCCCCAATACCTTCTTCCTTCACGGGCCCAGCACCAAACCTCCTTCCAGGTCTCGCCTTGAGTTTGTTCTCACCCTGTAGCTTATGTTGACAAAGCATAGACAATTCAGCTGTTTCACAGAGGCACAAAAGATATCAGGTTACTTCCTTGGCAGATATCTCACATGGTAACTCATCTGGACACTTTCCATTCTTCAGCAGAAATGCTTTCCAAGTACCGCCTAATAGGTGAGCGGAGTATCACCAAACCTGGAAAAGTACATGTTAATCCAGCAATTCTAGTTCTGGGACTTTAAGCAGAAATTTGTGCAAGCCATCTAATTATCTTAACAACTGGGGGTTTATTAAACTGGGATAGTACCATCCAGTTACGAGTAATAAGTTTATTTCCATGGCTATCCATTAACGCATTAAGGATCGTTGTACAGATCCAACCAAAAAATGCATTTCCGTAACAAATTCATACACATCATTTCATATGAGAAGACACAGAGACCCTGACTCTTCACAGTAATGAGCTCTCCTTAAGTGGTGACAACAGTTTTGATTTTTTTTTTCCTCTTTAAGAGCCATGTGCTCGTCTTAGAAATAACATTTGTCTCGTGTGGCAGGAGGACACCCAAACTCCCCACCAGGGTCCTCAGCCTAGTTTCTTATACTCCAGATTTTAACACCCTCACATGAAATGCTTATATTTTTTAAGACTTATTTATTTGAGAGAGAGGGAGGAGGGGCCAAAGGAGAGAACATGGAGCCTGATGAGGGGCTCAATCTCACGACCTGAGCCAAAATCGAGTTAGATGCTTCACCACCTACACCACCCAGGTGCCCCAGAATGCTTGCATTTTTTTAGTCTATTTAGAAAAACAAAGATGTCCCTATAGAGCAGCAGAGTTTGCATTTGTGTTTTGCTTTTCCAGTACTTTCTATTTCGTTCTTCTCTAGACTCTCTTCTCTAGACCCTAGATTTTTGGCATGGCTATCTGAATTTATTATTTCCTTCTGTGACACGTAAATTCATTCAGACATACTCTAAAAACAGTAAGGTGATAGTTATTATTTTCTTTTGCCTTTTACCTCTCTCTGAGGAAAGTAGAGGTATCAGAAGCCAGGACCTCCTGGGCCCTATGGTCCCTGCACGGCCCCTGGAAGATAACTCAGCCTCATTGGTCTCTCCTGTCCTTTTTCTGACCTGGGAGGCTTTGAGGGGCTTCTGACCTGTGCCCTTTGCAACCAAAACTACTGGAGCTGGTTTTGGATTTGATGTTTTTTAAGATGAATTTCCTGATGACGTTATCAGTAAGCGATTATTGTAGAAAAACCTAGTGACCACAGCAGCACTCCTGGTCTCCTCCCTCCCATCAGCCCCATTACTGCTTTTCTGTCTGCTTACATGGGTTTCTAAGCAGATTACGCAGATTCATTTATTAATTGAAATTCTAGGGACGACTGAGTTGGTTAAGCATCTGACTCTTGATTTTAGCTAGGATCATGGGATCAAGTCCCTGTCGGGCTCCACGCTGAGCGTGGAGTCTGCTTGGGTCTCTCCTTCCCTTGTCCCCATTCATGTTCTTTCTCAAATTTTTTTTTAAAGATTTTATTTATTCATGAGAGACAGAGAGATTGAGAGAGAGGCAGAGACACAGGCAGAGGGAGAAGCAGGCTCCCTGCGGGGAGCCTGATGCACGATTCGATCCCAGGATGCGAGGGTCACACACTGAGCCAAAGGTAGACGCTCAACCACTGAGCCACCCCACGTGCCTCCCCCCTCAAATAAGTTTTAAAAAAGAAAAGAAGTGATACTGAACACATAGGTTATGTTCACTGCTCTTGTGAACTTAGGAGTGTCTGGTGCAGGGGTGCACCTCAGAAACCCCACTGTGGGAAAGTGTAGGGCAAATGACCTATTTTGTTGTGTTTTAAAAACAAGTGGCGAGGGAGGGAGGGGGAGACCCAAGGGGGCCTAGAGAAGGAAGGAGTCTTTATAGGCTTACCAGTCACCTTGTTTGGATTCCAGTACAAACGAACAAATGTATTTTTAAGCAGTCTTGATCTCTTAGAAAGACAGCTGGAGGTTTTACAGAATAAAATGTGAGGTTTGGGAGTTGCTTCAAAATAACCTTGGTGGGGGGCACCCGGGTGGCTCAGTGGTTGAGTGTCTACCTTGGGCTCAGGGCGTGATTCCAGGGTCCTGAGATTGAGTCCCGCATCGGGCTCCCTGCAGGGAACCTGCTTCTCCCTCTGCCTGTGTCTCTGCCTCTGTCTCTGTGTTCTTTCATGAATAAATAAATACAATCTTTTTTTAAAAAAAATAATAAAATAACCTCAGGGGGACCTGGGGCGGGGGGGGTGAGGCACTCAGGTGGAGAAGAAGTGACATGGGCCAGAATCAATGCTTGTCACGGCAGAGCCAGTGGCCGCGTCAGTATCAGGCTCTGTGCTGCTCTGAGCTCTTGGATGTGTGTTCGAGGCTTTTACATGGGTGTCCTTCCAGAATCAACCATGATCAGTGTCTGAAATTTCCTGAACATTGATGTGTACATACAGCCCTGCTCCGTTGCATCTGTTTATTACAGACATAAGGTAGGGTGTGAGACAGAAGAGTAGTTCACCGAATCCGCTGTAGACACTAGCATCCCACCCCGCCTGCGGGTGGGCTCACGCTGTGGAAGTCAGGCTTAAGTGGAGACCACCCACCTCACTGACCTGTGACCACAGTATGAGTTTGAATTACTGTGTTACTCATTTTGAAAAATACACCAACTTCTACCCACTTTGAACTACCAGGATATTTCGTAGTGTGTTCACTGTTCCTCGATGTTATAAATAACGCTTTGCTTTTTTTTTCTTTTACGTAAATCACATCTGCGATTATTTCCTCAAATTCCTGGTTTAAAAGGCACGCTCGTTTTCAGAGCTTACCATGCGTCACTATGTTGGCTTCCAGAAGGATCTGGCTTGTACTCCAGCCTGCAGCAGATACATGTCTGCACCTCCTATTTATACAAATGTCCTTGCCATTTTGAAAACCAAAAGTTGGCATTTGACTTTTAACACACGTTCCTCTGATGCTTCGCGTGCGGCAGGACTTTGTGGAGCAGGTGGGCAGCTGACTGTGTGTTCTGCCTCCCAAGGATCTAGAGGAGCAACTGGATGAGGAAGAAGGCGCTCGCCAGAAACTACAGCTGGAAAAGGTGACAGCGGAAGCAAAAATCAAGAAGATGGAGGAGGAGATCCTGCTGCTTGAGGACCAGAATTCCAAATTTATCAAAGTAAGAGAGTATTTGCATTACAGGGTTGGTCTTAGACCTGGGAAGTACATACGTTGATGCGCTCACTGGAAGGGGCTTCTTCCAATGGGAAATTCTCAAGAATTCGGGTTCGTTTACTTACTTTTCTCTCCAAGGCTCTACCCGTAAAGGTTTCTAAAGATAGAAACAACGTAATTTTTTTAATCCACCAAATTAATAGCCTTCTCATCTTTTAGATGTTTGACGTGCATGTCTCACACCTACTGAGCCCTCCTCAGTGACCTCATCTACAGAGCAAGGGGATCCAGGGGCGGGCCACAAGCACCTGCTTTCTGAGCGAGACCAGGCCCCAGGTGTGGTTTGGAAGCCTGCTCTGAAGCCGTCAATTCTTTCTCCTCAGGAAAAGAAACTCATGGAAGATCGCATTGCAGAGTGTTCCTCTCAGCTGGCTGAGGAGGAAGAAAAGGCCAAAAACTTGGCCAAAATCAGGAATAAGCAGGAAGTGATGATCTCGGATTTAGAAGGTTAGTGTTTGGCGTCAGAGAAATGGAGGGCTGGGACGTGTGAGCGTTTAGATTTTACTTACATCAGAACAGGCTGTAAAAAATGTGCATGTGGGTCAATCCATTTGGAGTCAATTACTAAAATAGGTCTGTTTTGAGTTATTATTTCCTGCCCAGTCTCCAAGCATTTATGATGGGATAGTACTAATTTAACTTAGTTTTTTTAAAGATCTTACTGAGAGAGCACAAGCAGGGGGAGAGGCAGAGGGAGAGGGAGAAGCAGACTCCCCGCTGAGCAGGGAGCCCGATGTGGGGCTCCATCCCGGGACCCCGGGATCAGGACCTGAGATGAAGGCAAATGCTTCACTGACTGGGCCACCCAGGCGCCCCTAATTTTATTTTTTTAAGTGAGATCCCCTGGTGAAATACGTAGCCTCCCCTGGGATGGACCCAGCAGGGCTCTAAATTAAGTTTGAGTCGTGGATGCCGCTGGACTTTGTGTGTGTCGACTCTAAGCTGCATGAGGGGCCCCTACTGCCACAAAAACTGGCAGGGACTGGAGCCACTGCTGAGGGCAGCCGCACCGCATGGTGACAGCCGGAATAGCCTCGGGGAATCCTAGAACGTTTGCAAACTAGATCCTAGTTTTCTGAAAACGAAAGAGGGGTAGGACTGGGGAGGAGCCTGGAAGCCTCTGCTGTGACACAAGCAACCAGGGCTGGCATGTACACTGGAGGAGCAAGGGCACAGCCCTCGATCCCCCGGGTCGTGCGATGCTCGTGCAGTTGTGACCGCACTTTCTCAACGCGCTGCTCTCCTGGTGTGGCGGAAGTGTGGCTGTCTAAAAACCACCTCAGGGCTTTGCTATACTGTTGTTGAGCACAGACAAGGGAGGATGCCAGCATGAGAGGTGTTCACAAACCAGTTTTGCCAATCCGCAGCTCCTCTGCTGGGGAAGAACACAAGGCAGATGTGCCTCTTCCTTCTCACACATGTGACCGGCCTGTGATGCTCGGTCTCCTCTCTGAGTATGGGTTGTGCCAGAGAATGTCAAGGTGTATGGGGCTCAGTGTCACGAGGACCCCTTCCTGCAGAGTGTGGAGGGAGGGCGTGAAGACATAGGACCCTCTGCCCACACTGTCCCCTCCCTCCTGCTTTGGAGCTGTGGTCCTGGTTCCAGGCAGGGATCCCCAGGGAAGGGGCACAGAGTGACGGGCAGTTGCACACACCACCCTCGCCTCCAATGAGCCTTTTGCTTGTTGTGGGCCTGGTGATGGGTGCAACATGAGAGGGCCTGGGTTATTCAACTCCAGGCGTGTGGGCTCACTTCCCACAAAGGGACCTCCTTAGAGTCCCTCCACCCCCGATTTCTTCCCAAAAATTCCATCCTCTCACCAACATCTCTCTCCATCAGTTTGATCTCAGTGGGTTTCAGATGACTGAGCCATTGGCACAGTGGTGACAAGGCGGTGACCTGCTCCTGAATCAAGTGGCTGATTTTCAACCTCAATTTATATTTGAATTTGTTCATCCGGCGCACCGTTCGTGGGTTGAGCTTCTTGGCTCTTTCTTGCCTTACAGAACGCTTGAAGAAGGAAGAGAAGACGCGTCAGGAGCTGGAGAAGGCCAAGCGAAAACTGGACGGTGAGACCACCGACCTGCAGGACCAGATCGCGGAGCTCCAGGCGCAGATCGACGAGCTCAAGGTCCAGCTGGCCAAGAAGGAGGAGGAGCTGCAGGGCGCGCTGGCCAGGTCTGCCCCTGGCTCGCCGGCCTCTGCCCTGAGCCGGCACCGCGGGGTTTGCTCTCTGCAGAGCCTCGTGTCTGGGGCTGGATGGGAACCTGGGGAGGCGGACATGGAGTCTCCTTGTTGTGGGTGTGACGGCGGAGCCTGGGACTTGTGTCCAGGCAGCAGGAAGCTCTCGTAAACCGCCCTGGGTGTCCAGGCTCAGAATCAGCAGTCATGTCACAGAGTCCCTGGAACTTCAATCCCAGAAGTTATTTTACCATATCAAACAGGTTTTTTTTAAAAAGGTGTTATTTGTTTATCTGATAGATAGTGAGAGAGCACGAGCAGGGGGAGGGAGGGGCAGGGGGAGAGGGAGAAGCTGACTCCCCACTGAGCAGGACGTCCTTTGTAAGCCTGATTCCAGGACCCCGGGATCATGACCTGGGCTGAAGGCAGACGTTAACCAACTGAGCCACCCAGGCGCCCCTCACAGCGTGTTCTAGAAGTTGAGAGGAAATCCCGTTTTAGAATGGAAATCGCATATAATAAATATATTTATAATCATCTGGCTATGTGGTCAGAGAACTTGGAGTTTAATTTATAATTTATTACAACTGAGTACATCTCATAACAAATTTTTTCCCTGCTCTCCATCACAGTGGGACCTACTTTGTCCAGACCTTCTGCTTTCTCTCTCAGCGGTGAGAGCTAGAGTCTAGGACTACAGCGTCACCCCGGGGCCCCCTTCCCTCACCCCACATGTCCCAGCCCTGCCAGTCCAGAAGATCTGCCACCACTGAGTGGGGAGGAGGCTGCAGGAAGGAGGAAGGGACAGAGGAGGGGGGGGAGGTGGTGAGTCTCCACCTCCGGCTATGTCCTGAGAACGCAGGGGGATGCACCGTAGGCTGGACAGTTTGAAGGGATGGACTGTGTTCTCGTTCTAACATTTCACTGGAGAGGAAATGTTTTTCTCTTCTGACCATTAACAAGAGCTTGTCCTTCCTTTCAGTGGAGGACTGTAGCCCCTTGGAGAAGGGCCTGGGCTCTGCTGCTCCCGGGTCCGGGCCTTTGGGTCGGTGTCCCACGGGCCGGGGATGGGTAACTGGGTCTCCTCGTGGAGAGGTCCTCACTCGGGTGGGTTGGCCCGGACACTGTCCACCTGGGCGCAGACTGACTGCTCCCCCTGCCTGGATGTTTCAACAGGGGTGATGATGAGACGCTCCATAAGAACAATGCCCTCAAGGTGGTGCGAGAGCTGCAAGCCCAAATCGCCGAGCTTCAGGAGGACTTTGAATCAGAGAAGGCTTCACGGAACAAGGCGGAGAAGCAGAAGAGGGACCTGAGTGAGGAGCTGGAGGCCCTGAAAACAGAGCTGGAGGACACCCTGGACACCACCGCGGCTCAGCAGGAACTTCGGTGAGTGGCGGGAGGTGGTGCGTCACCTGGTGTCCGGCAGATGTGCCCCCCACCCCTCAGACCTTCCTTGAGGGGTGGGGTGTTTTCTTGCTGTCTTCATTCTGAGTATTTCTCTTCCTCCTAGAGAGGGAACAAAATAGCCGTGGTCAGAAACAAACTGGTGTCCGTGCGGGGGTGAGGTGTGCAGGGTGAGAGGGTAGGGTGCAATCAGGAAAGCCCTGCTCAGGGAGAGACCCACAGGAAAGACACGGGGCTGGCACACGAGGAGCTGGTGCAGACCTGCACACAGACCAGGCGTGAGACCTCGAGAGAAGATCAGAGGGGCGGGAGGCTCAGACACAGAATCAGGAGATGCAGGCGCACCTGGGCACCTGCTGCGGCACCAGCTGGTGTGAACTGGTTGGGCGGGCAGCTGAGAATGGAGGTACGGGCTCACGCTCGCGAAGATGGGCACTATGCAGAGTGCGCACGGGGCAGAGGTGTGTCCTGTGTAACAGGTGAGCCGATGGCCAGGCACAGGTGCACACCCAGGGGATTCATGCGCCCTGGCCTGAGCACATCAGCCCCCAGGAGGTCACAGGGGCCAGCTGGGGAACAGGCCGGGTAGAGGGGACCAGCGTGGCTCCTGCCCGCACACGGGTCTCGGGCTCCCGTGAGCTGCTGACTTGGAACCTCCTACCTCTCGGCCTCTTCCTGGCCGTCGGCTCCTGCCTCAGGTCTCAAGCGGCCAGGGGCATGAGGCCCCCCAGGCGCCTCAGCTCGTGGCTGTGGCTGGCTGGTGCCCGTGCACACACATCTGCCGTGCACACACACCTGCTGGGGATCCTCCTGTGTGTCCTCGCACTGAGGTGGTAGCTAAGGAAAGGCCTGGAATAAAACAGGAAGGGGAATCCCTTAGCAAGACAGGTGGGGGCAGAAATAAGAAATGGCCTGGAGCCACCAGGAGGGAAGTGTGTTGTGGTGAAATCAGGGGGCCCTTCCCTGGACAAGGCTGTGCTCTTCCGGGGGTGTAACCGGACAGAGTGACCTCACTGGGTGTGCAGAGAAGGCCGCTGGGGGTGAGGCGGAGGTCAGACTGCGGGTGTTGGGGGAGTGACCAGAGGTGGGGAGCCCGACGGCGGGTCAGGGACTTGGCCCATGAACACATGCACCTGCAGCAGCCTCACGGAGTCTGCTCCCCCAAGACAGCTGGGGCCTGTGTGCACCTGGCAGGCCTGAGGCTTCCAACCCCCCTGCAGCAGAGCAGCTCCGTGAGATGTCTGCTTTTCAAGATCTGGAAACCACTGAGTAGACCTTGAAATATCCATTCTCAGCTGGTCTCTTGGCCACAGTAGAAAAACCCTGGTTTTAATAAATGCTGTTCCATGAAGACTCCCGACTGCCTGAGGCTCTGGCGGGTTAGCGCTGACTCTGGCTAAGGACACCCCTGCCTCCCCACTGGTCCTCCCGGCACGGTGAACCCCAGGGCTCATGTGAAAGTGACATCCCCAGCACCCCCGACACCCTTCAGCAGACTCAGCCCATAACTCTCCATAGGACTTGCCATGAGAGCCTCACAGCGGTTGGGTTCCTGAGCGTGGAGATGGGAAGGGAAGGGCTCCCAGGACTCGTGGTTTCGAGTCGGAGTTAGGAGCAAAACTCTTCACCCGAGAGACGGCTGCTGTTGCCGTCTAATCCTGGATGGTGCTGGTCATTCGTTGGGGTGAGCTCAGGTAACCAGACGGAGCGTGTCCGTCTGTCTGGGCTGGTGCTTGCATCTGGGGTCCACCCCCTCTGCCGATCCCTTCCTCTCGAGACCACCTCAGGGACGGGGCCCGACCAGCACGTCTCCTGCCTCCAGGAGCTGGTGGTGATCACTGCTGTCTAGCGCCTGTGAGCCAGAGCCAGCTGCCGCTGGGCCCCTCAGCACAGCAACCTCAGCCCCCAGGCCCCCCAACCCGCTGGAAAGGGAAGAGAGCGTGGCCACAGGCCCACACCCCAGTCACTGCCCCAGTTGCAGGTCTGGAGCCGTAGAGCAAGTTTGCCAGCTGGTTGTTTGTGATGGTCATCAGGTCACAGCTGCTTCATCTCCTACAGCCCTGAGCAGGCGGGTCAGGGTGGGGGGCGGCCTGGCTGGTTTGGGCCTTAACTAAGCTGGTGTGCTCAGACAGGTCTGAGAAGTCTCTCCCAGTTAGCGAGACCACTGTGATCTTGCAGGTTCCCCCACGTATGTTACAGCAAATTATAAATTAAAAAGCCACATAAAGTCATTTAACACTAACATAATCCTCAGTCCCCATGCTGAGATGAGAGGAAACATGAGTTTGTCTCAGGACATTAGAGTCCAGGGTCTTGCACCTGCCAGGCTGTCCCTCCAAACTCTGGAGACCTTCTAAGCCAGGAGTATGGCCTCTCCTCCTAGCCCTCAGCCCTCCCTCCTTCCGGTAGAGTTTTGGGAGGGGGTTGATGAACCACAGGCACTCCCCAGGATGCCAAGAGTCCCCGCCTTTGTTGGAACGTGGTGTCCCCGTTCCCCCCCCCCCCCCCCCTCGTGGGGCCTTCACACCCCTTAGCTTTTGAAGCCTCTTCAGGATCCATCTTTTCCGGTTTCATTGAGAGGTAGCTGGGGCCGTGGTGGGCAGTTTGGCCTCTCTCATGAAGCAGTACCCGGCCTGCCAGCAGCCAGACTGCCCAGAACATTCTGAAGGCCCACAGGGATGTCACACTGTGATCTGAGTCAGCCGGGGAATGGGAGCTGTGCTCGTTCTGGAAGGATTCCCGTATCGCAGAAACAACAGTACGGCCTTCTGAAATGTAACATATCAAACAACTATCAAAGGAATTAATGTGATACATTTTCCTGACAACAGTAACACCCCAGATTTCCTGAGGGCTGTTAGGGACCAGGCCTGCCACGTGCTTCCCACATGCAATGCTCACAGTGGCCTCCGAAGGCTGGTGCCCCTGTGACCCCCGTGTCATGGATGGAGGAACCAATGTCAAGGGTTGTCAAGTGGATGGAATCCACGTCTGTTGACTCTGGGGAAAACTGCTATCATGTTCAAAACAAAACACCACCTTAAAAATGTACTTTTGTTTCATTCAGTTAATTCTGAGTTGCTTTCTCTACAAATATGTTTGTCTAGCACGAAGCGTGAACAAGAAGTGGCAGAGCTGAAGAAGGCTCTGGAGGAGGAAACGAGGAGCCACGAGGCTCAAATCCAGGACATGAGACAGCGACACGCCACGGCCCTGGAGGAGCTGTCGGAGCAGCTGGAACAGGCAAAGAGGGTGAGTAGGGGAGGCCGCCGCGCCTCTGCATCCCGTGGGAAATCCACCAGCAGGTGCCCATCCGTCCGCTCAGTGCAATGAATTCTAAGGCTGATGGGGCCCCAGCTCTCGGGGGGCTGCCACCCAAACGCACACGGCCTACTGCGAAGAGCCATAGGCCCTTGGCTGTGCATGTGTTTTCTAGTCACGGGGTGGTCCTGCCACCGTCTGAAACGCCATGTCCCTCCCCAGGTGTCCCTCCAGCAGTGTCACCCCCAGTGACTGAGCTCTGAACCCTTCAGCAGCCTGAAGCCCCTGGCTCATGCTGCCAGCCAGTTCCCAGGTCCTGTTGGCCTTTCATGTGCCCCTTACCGTCCCCTCCCCATACTGACAACATAGCATCTCGTCCACCCTCTGACTCCTGGGCAGATAGCTGTCTTGCTCATTATCCCCTGTCGTCCTATTCAAGCACTCTCCTCTCACCCTGCCTCCCCCTGCCTGCCCCGCCTGCGCACACGCCGCCTTTGGTTTCTGCACTCACGGCAGCAACAATGGCTGGACGTCTGCATCGTCACCGCGCTAAGTACTCGACATGCATTGGCTCCCTTAACTTTTATCCCAACCTGGTGGGGGAGACCCAGCAGGGTTCAGAAACTGACGAAGGGTCACACAACCACTAAGTGACAGCAGAGGGAAGCCAGGAGGTCTGGCCCCAGAGCCCCCACCAATCCCCTGGCCTTGGAGGCCCACCCCCTGGTCCCCGCAGCCAGCTGGCCTGATGTGATCACCCCTGCACTGGCATGCGTGCACTCGTGGAACACACCCGTGGTGGTCTCACTCCATCATCGAGACTCTCGGCTCCTCATTAAAAACAATTCTGTGAACTAACGGGATGTGTTTTACACCAAGGCCTAACATGAATGAAAGATTACACTTTGGGTGGGATGCACCTTGAGTGTCACCCCCACACTGCGCTGACCAGAATCAAGTCCGCAGTGCGGTGAGCCCCTAGATATCCAGATCTCGTCCCCTAGGTAGCACATGCCGACGTGTTCCTGCCCTAGAAACTTCATGCTCGGGGAAGAGCTCAGGTTTTCAGTCAGACGTTGACAGCAGACCACGTATCAGGCTCGATCCCATGGATACAAAAAACAGCACCTTGTATGGAGTGTTCTAAAAATAGCACATTTCTTTCCCTTTCCCCCCTAGTTCAAAGCGAATCTGGAGAAGAACAAGCAGGGCTTGGAGACTGACAACAAGGAGCTGGCGTGTGAGGTGAAGGTGCTGCAGCAGGTCAAGGCTGAGTCTGAGCACAAGAGGAAGAAGCTCGACGCCCAGGTGCAGGAGCTGCACGCCAAGGTCTCAGAAGGAGACAGGCTCAGGGTGGAGCTGGCCGAGAAGGCAAACAAGTTACAGGTAAGCCTGGGAACCCCAGGCCTGGGCTCTGGGCAGGCCCTTTGGGAGCACGTGCTTCTCCTGAACACCTGGCAGGTGCCACCACAAGCCCTCAGCATGAATTAACCTTAAATGTAATAAATCAATCCCACACTGGAGGGGAGGGTATAGTTCTTGACTGGTTGTAGGCACAATTACAGCTTTTCTGTTAATCTGGTCAATAAGAGAACAGGAACAGTGAGCAAAAAAAATTGTACCTAGTGTTGGGGAAGATTTGTGAAAATTGGATTGTTTATACACTGCTGGTTTCAGGGTAAATTACTACTACCCTTTCCTAGAGGACAGTTCAGCCATTTTTTTTTGCAAATCTTAAAAATATGAATACCCTGGGGCGCCTGCCTGGCTCAGTCAGTGGAGCATGCGACTCTTGATCTCAGCACTGTGATTTCAAGCCCCATGTTGGGCAGGCAATGATCTAAAAATATGTGTGTGTGTGTGTGTGTGTGTGTGTGTGTGTGTGTGTGTGTGTGTATCTGAGGACCATACAATCCCATAAATCCATGTCTAGAATTTATCCCAGGGAAATAAGGATGTACATACAGATCCAACTTCTAAGAACGTTCACTAAAGAAATATATGAAAAAAAAAGAAAAAAATATATGTAAAAGAACATAGAATTAACTGTAATGTCCTAGCATGTACTCGTGCAGCCAGTGGAAGGCAAGGAGTGATGTACGTTACGTGTTGCTGTGCTAAAAACAGGTTGCTGACCGTGACTTATGATAACTAGGACCAGCCATGGTTTGGGGACTCACTGGGCGACTCCTGCTCACGGCTGTATTTCTGCCAGTGAAAGGACCCAAAGCAAATCCATAAAGGGGGAAAGGTGGGGGACCCTGAGGAAGCCTGGTGCGAGCTCCAGCCCTCCAGCAGGCAGGCCTACCCTGCGCCCCATTCCTCCAGCAGCAGCTGGGACAGTGTGCCTGGGAAGTGCCATCTCCCGGGGAAGCTCGAGGAAACTCTGCCCCGTGATTCGGGTGGGGGCCGCCCCGTAGGCCCCCCCGGCCTGACACTCCCAACACATCAGGCTCCCAGAGGGAAGCAGGTGCTCAGGATAACACCGTGTTTACACAAGCCACTCCGGCACACTGAGCCACTCTATTTTAGGGAATGGTAGGCGCTTTCTGGAAGTCGTAAGTTCCCAGCCGCGAGCCATGGGCCAACATCCCAAGCAGGCCTTTCTAAGGAGAGCAGTCTCCAGCCGCCTCAGTTAACTCTTTCCTGCACACGCGTGCCCCGAGATAACGTGTGAGGTCATGCATGCGCTCTCGCCTATCCAGAAAGGTGTTTTCGAGAGAGATGTTCAACAGTGTTACAAACCATCGTCATGTGTTACCATGTATGGGGCGGGGAGGCCATGGTGCCCCAGGCACACGCCCTTCAATCCTCACATCATCCCCCACGGTGAGTCTGGAAGGGTCAAGGAAGCTGAGGAGCACGCCACCCTCTGGCGACTCCCCAAGCGGTTCACAGAACCAGAGCTGAAGGCTGGAGGTCTCGGTTGAGTACAGAGCCCTTTACCACTATGTTGCTGCCAAGACTGTGGACACCTGGGCTCTCCAAAGGATGTCGTTAAAATGAGCAGAAACAGAAATGTCATTGGCTTGAATCACGTGTGTAGATATGTTCTCCGTGCACCTCCCCTTTGCTGATATGACCAGAGGACAACCCAGAGTGAGGGGTACCCCCCCCCCCGTCTGTGCCAAGCACCTCCCCTTCTCCCCAGTCCTGACAGCGCTCACAAAGATTACAGAAGGTCGTATGCTATGGTGATTGGGGGCGGAGAGGATTTTTACCACATTACTCATGAAATCTGACCATTAGAAATGGCTAAAAAAAATAAAAATAAAAATAAAAAAATAAAAAAAAAAGAAATAGCTAAATATTCACAAAAATGCACATCACCAGATTCTTAAGCTTACAAAGTACTTTAGACTAAATACTGGGAGTTAAACTTTGACTCTAATCAAGTTTTCAAATTGTATAAGAAAGTGACTGCACCGGCCCCCCAACACAGGGTTCATGCGTCTTAGTGTGAAAAAGGACCAAAACGCAACACCTGCTCATCTTAGAGCCTCTTCACGCAGCAAGGCAACCACTGGGAGGGTTTAGTGTACTTTCTGTCTCTTTGTGATAAAACAGCAAGATGCTAACCGGGGTTAGAACACACTCCATCCATGTGTGGGCTCTGCCACTGGAACTCTTCCCCCCGCCCTGCCCTGCCCCGCCCCGCCCCGGTCCTTTCCACAGAGACTCAAAGGTTGTCCCTCGGCGGCTGGTGCCATGCCTGCCACCTTGGGCGCGCGGCTGGGGGAAGCAGGCCCCCCAGTGATGGAAGTCCTCCTTGATGGGGTTTGGCAGCTGCGGGATCGCCCCTCCTCCCTCGATCCTGCTCTGTTCGTGTGCATGTAAGAGCAGTGGTTCTGGACCCTTTCTATGTGCTTACTCATGAATTGAATCTTTTACTCCTCACAGAATGAACTGGACAATGTCTCAAGTCTTCTGGAAGAAGCAGAGAAGAAGGGCATTAAGTTTGCTAAGGACGCAGCTAGTCTTGAGTCTCAACTACAGGACACTCAGGTATCCCAGGCGGGGTAAGGGCCCTGATACCAGCTGCAGCGGTTCTGGGTGGCAGCTCTGGCTGGCCTTGCCTGGGGTATGGTTCACTGAGCGTGGTCCTACTGCACGCACAAGTACTGCTGCCCACTTTAAATAAGACTATTTTGTTGTGGTTGAAATCTGACTACCCCGACTGAACGAAGAGTCCCTTTCGTAAAAGGACAGGTTAAAGCTTACTAAGTCATACTGTTAAATCTCATACCGAAACATTCACCGAGGAATGATTGTCTTTAAGCCTGAGAGAAGTTAGGATAGTGACTGATACAAAAATAATGTAGTACCTGGAGTCTGACATCTTATTTTTATTACATTTTCTAATTTGATATGAATGTTTATTTGCTATGTGCTGGGGACATGGGGGTCAGAAATCTCAGACAAACAAGTCCAGTGTCACTGGGGCTTAGGCTGTGACAAGGCACATCCTGGACCACACAGAAAGCCCCGTGTGCGCTTTTGGAAACTTTCAAGTCTGAAAGTCATGGGAACAATACATTCGCATTGACATATTAGAAAAATGAGCCTGGCAAAAAGCATAAAGGACAGACGATTGAGGGGTGTCCCGAATCTAGAGGTTACCATGGTGAGAAATGCCAAGTGTCTGAACTCTGAGGGGCAGGAGTGGAGAGGAAGGTTTGCCCGGAGCTAAGAGATGCAGGAGGCGTGGATGGGGTCGCCGTTGCTCGACAGCCAGGTCAGAGTGGTATTTCTGTTCAGGGCATTTATAAAATGATCCTGTGTGGTTTTGAATCCTTTCTGTCTCTTCACATCCCTGGGTATTTCTGGGACACTGAGGCTCTCTGGTTTTTGTGACATGAATTTTTTTTTTTTAAATAGAGGTGTTAAAATAAATAGATGATAGATAGATAGATAGATAGATAGATAGATAGATAGATAGATAGATAGATGGATGGATGATAGATAGAGTTTCTGTTTTGGTGACTAATGTAACCTCAGTGTTGGCCTCTGTGACAACAAACAGGAGCTCCTTCAGGAGGAGACCCGCCAGAAGCTGAACCTGAGCAGCCGCATCCGGCAGCTAGAGGAGGAGAAGAACAGTCTCCAGGAGCAGCAGGAGGAGGAGGAGGAGGCCAGGAAAAACCTGGAAAAGCAGGTGTTGGTGCTGCAGTCCCAGGTACGTGTGTCCCCCTGGGTGGCCGCGGCGGCCTAGATGTGCGTCTCTAGCCGCCGAGGTTTCACACTGTCTCCTCCACTGGGGACAGTTAACCAGGTTGTCCTAAATTAAGCACATTAAGGGGTTTTTCCCTTGAACCAGCCAAATGCTGATACTACACCAGTCATGGCATTGGAAGTGTCCAAAATAAAGTCCTAGGACGGCGTCCACTGTTTAAACCACTCATCCCCTTCTAGATCATTAGCTAAGAAATTCAGTTACAGTCGAAGAGTCATTGACTCAAAACCCCACAGCGGTGATTTGCAGTTCTTTTCACAAAATATCGAAAACTCGTTTTCTCTTTCTCCCTTGCCTGTAAAAATCAACGGGGTTGTTGAATGTACATCTCTCCTCACGGAAAACCTAGCTCGCCGATACCAAGAAGAAGGTAGATGATGACTTAGGAACCATCGAGAGCTTAGAAGAAGCCAGAAAGAAGCTTCTGAAAGACGTGGAGGCCCTGGGCCAGCGCCTGGAGGAGAAGGCTCTGGCCTATGACAAGCTGGAGAAGACCAAGAACCGCCTGCAGCAGGAGCTCGACGACCTGACGGTGGACCTAGATCACCAGCGCCAGATCGCTTCCAACTTGGAGAAGAAGCAGAAGAAGTTTGACCAGGTGGGTCCTCTGCGTCCATGTCCAGGCTCCATGGCCAGTGCCACGTGGTCTCCTCCTGGCAGAGCTCTCCCTTTGGTTCTTTTGGTTTAAGATAATCTTATTCAGGGGGGGGCCCTAGGGGGCTCAGTCAGGGAAGCGTCTGCCTTTGGCTCAGGTCATGATCCCAGGATCCTGGGATCAAGCCCCACATTGGGCTCCCTGCTCTGCAGGGAGTCTGCTTCTGCCTCTGCCCCAACCTTTACTTGTTCTCTGTCTCTCTAAAATAAATAAATAAAATAATCTTATTCAGAAGCTGCACATATTTATAGAAAGTCGGAAAAGGAGAAAAGCAAAGAGAACTAAGAGCCCACCCCTAATCTGACGGTACTGTGCTCAGCAATAAGTCAGACACAGGGTGAGGCAGAAGGGGTTCTCGTGCCGTTTAGAGCGTTCCTGACATTTCCCAATGCCATCCCCACAGCTGCTGGCAGAGGAGAAGAACATCTCCGCCCGCTATGCAGAAGAGCGAGACCGTGCAGAGGCAGAGGCCAGGGAGAAGGAAACCAAAGCCCTGTCCCTGGCCCGAGCCCTCGAGGAGGCCCTGGAGACCAAGGAAGAGTTTGAGAGACAGAACAAGCAGCTGCGGGCAGACATGGAGGACCTGATAAGCTCTAAGGATGACGTGGGGAAGAACGTGAGTGTCCCTAGGGACCGGTCCTCAGAAGGGGCACAGGGGGGCCTCACCCAGCAGCGGAGCGGCCTGGGAGGACCCAGGCCTGTGCATAAGGATGGGAGCGCCATCTTCTGGGATGTGTGGCCTGTTCTGGGTTCTCAGTGCCAAAGCCAGATTGGAGTTCTTGTTTGTTCTTGTCACATCCTGGGCCCACCCTGCCCTACCCTGCGCCCTGGCAGGGGACGTGGAAGCAAGGATGTCACAGCAGTTACCAGCACGAGTACCAGGGATCCCTCAGATCGAGGGCAGCGGGCACCTGGGGAGGAGCCTGTGGCAACAGCTTTCTCCCAGACCACCATCTTCCCCGAAGGCTTCAGATGTTTTGGGGACTCATTCAGGGTCTGAAGGTTTCTGTGATACCGCCCTCCCCCTAGGACACATGCCACAAGAGCTGTGATCACTTCTCTGTGCCCCACGTCCCTCCCTTAGGTGTTGAGGATGGCCAGGCCAGGCCTCGGCTCAGAAACAGGTTTGGGGCTTGGCTCTTCACTCAGTTCCCGTTCTCGGCAGGAGAAGCCACTTTACCTCTCAAGCCCAGGTTTGCTCATCTGCCGGCTGGACGTTACACTCCCCCTATTTCACAACACTATGGCACATATGCTTTGAAAACATCAAGTCTCCTTTTCATGGGATGTGGGCTCTCTGGCCACGTCCTAAAGGGGGAAGACCATCCTAACTTCCCGTTGGGTCTCCTGCAGCCCAGGGGATCAGCCCCCTGGACAAGAGGCCACCTACAGCAGAAATGGCTGTGATTACACAGTAAAATATAGAGGAAGAACTCCACAGTTGCTTTCATTGTTTTGGGATTTGTTTTTTTTTTTTAATCAAGCAAGCTCTCTGCCCAACATAAGGCTTGAACTCACAACCCTGAGGTCAAGAGCCAGCCAGGTGCTCTGTTGTTTTCTTCTTCCCTTAGTCATTCACTAGACTAATCAACAGTCACACATTAATTCCACACACATTTCTTTTGAGAAGCACCAGACCCTGAGGAGACCTGCAGGGCTGCCTCATGCCAGGCGTCTGTCCCGTTGCTGCATGAGAACTGGCGCAGCCACAAACCCCCAAGGGGAAGCACAGCACCTGCACCTGCTACCTCCAGGGTGTCTCTGGGGTGGATGAGAGGGGACGTGGGGTGGAAGCGGTAGATGGAGGTTGGTGATGAGGATCTTTGCCCAGAGAAAGCCCAGGCCTGTGTTACCTGTATGCTGCTTCACGGGCCTACACCTTAATATGTAAAAGCTTCCACGTGCATTTTTGGTACGAGCCATCTTGCCCAGAGCAAGACGGGACATACCGTAGCACCTTTCACACACCGACAGCAGGCAGGTGGCCATTCTGCAGACCAGCACCTCTGACATTGCACTCCTCTCATTGTTCTTTGGCTCCCAGAGCTCACTGGGCCTCAGGGTCACTGGAGAATTGCTCTTGATTACAGAGCACGTCAGTAAAGAGCTCCCTACTGTTCTCTAATGGCTTACTCCAAAATGAGGAGGAGCGGAGGCTGGAGCAGGATAGGGAAGGACCATGATGTGTGGGGAAGCTGGCCTGGGAGGGACCAGAGCGGCCTTCGTGCCGTGTGGGGGCTTCTAACCGAAGACGACACAGATGGCTGTCCTAGTCCTTGTCTATGGCTCTGCCAGGGTCATCTCTTCCCTGCTGTGTCCCATGGTCCAGGTGCACGAGCTTGAAAAATCGAAGCGGGCCCTGGAGCAACAGGTGGAGGAGATGAGGACACAGCTGGAAGAGCTGGAGGACGAGCTTCAGGCCACAGAAGACGCCAAGCTTCGCCTGGAAGTCAACATGCAGGCCATGAAGGCCCAGTTTGAGAGGGACTTACAAACCAGGGACGAGCAGAATGAAGAGAAGAAGCGGCTCCTGGTTAAGCAGGTAGGTGGGAGGAAGCATAGTCTTGGGAATGGGAACATGTTTGTTCTCGAAGTCTGCCTGTGGGTCAATGTCTTGTCCATTCATGTCAGAACATGTTAGCAGAAGTAAAACTAATTTAGTCGATCATTTGATTATTCTTTAAAATTTAGCTTACTTGTTCTTGATTTCCTGTTTCCCAAACACCACCAGTGATGCTTACAAGCCAGAATGTTTACCGCTTATTCCATACTCCTCAGTGGGATCCCCAGAGGATACATAGTACAGTTCCAATTCTTGGTTGCAAACATGTGGGTAAAGGAGAGAAGCCATACACACCTGATGGGGGGTCTCCACTTTTCTGAAGGTGACATCACATGTCCTCATGAAATCACTTTGAAAAGGAAAAAAAGCCAGATGATTCTTTTTGTTTTGTTTTGTTTTGTTTTGTTTTGGTTTTGGTTTTTAAAATGTTGCTGGGCACTTACAATTTTGTATACTTTCCTGAATGTAGGTCTAATTTCTAAGTTCACTTTTAAAAACAAATTATGGATATTTTGGCAGTCCTTTGAAGTTCGTGGTATCAAATCTTGGATCTGGGATAGATTTGTTGTTTTCATTGTACTGATATTTAATATATTAACCATTTATTGCTCGATAACTAATTACCTCAGACTTAGTGACTTAGAGCAGAACTCACTTAACTCCCAGTTTCTGTGGGTCCAGAATTCTGAATTGATGTGGCAGGGTGCATTGTCTGAAGGCCTGACTTGGCCCAGAAGCCCGGCGTCCAGGCTGGCTGTCCACCCCCACCCCCCCACCAGGGTCCTGCCCTGAGACCCCAGCTCCCTGCCACATGGGCCTCTCCATAGGTCACCTGAGTGCCCCCACAGGAAACCACCCCGAGAAAATATCTCCCGGTGACCATGAAGGAGGGCACATGATATGATGAGCACTGGGTGTGATATAAGACTAATGATTCACTGACCTACCTCCAAAACCAATAATACATTATATGTTAATTAACTAAATTCAAATAAAACTTTTTAAAAATACGAAGAAAGAAAAACAAAGAAAATGAAAATGTCTCCGAGCTTTCACCTGTATGGTGTCACCTTGTCTGTGACCTTGAAACCAAGGACTCTGCCTTCCCATGTGCCCTCATGGGTAGGCTGTGGGAACGGTGCATATGAGGTGCCACTGTTTAAAGACCTCCCTGAACACAGTTCAGCTGTTATTATTATTCCATTAATAATACCTACTTGGCAGTAGGGAGCCCCCCACAGTAACCCTCTGTAGTGACAGGCTGCCTGGCCCCATGAGGGGACACCTGGGTCCCAGCAGGCCTAACCTGATGCCACCCACCAGGTGCGGGAGCTGGAGGCAGAGCTGGAAGATGAGCGGAAGCAGCGGGCGCTGGCGGTCGCTTCTAAAAAGAAACTGGAAATAGACCTGAAGGACCTTGAAGCCCAGATTGAGGCTGCGAACAAAGCGCGGGACGAAGTGATCAAGCAGCTTCGCAAGCTTCAGGTATGTGTGGCCGCGTCCTTGAGGGTGTCCCGTGGCCCTGTGGGGACCAAGCCTGTGACCTGGGCTGTGGCTTGGGACAAAGGCTGGAAGGACCACAGTGTATCTGTCGTGTCTGCAGGATGTGCATGGCCCCACCTAGCAGGTCCTGGACAGAGCAGGGGGTCACACAGCATCCACGGGGGGGGGGGGGGGGGGGAGGGGGGGGTCATGCTTTCAGGGCTCCAAACAGCCCCCGGTGACAATGTGGAGCCACCCGGGAGGAAGGTGGCTTTGGCCATGAGCTTCAGTCCTCTTCCCAGTCTGATTTCATCGGCACTTCTGCTACTTGAATGCTGTGCCAGCTGTCACTATCATGATGTCAAGGTGATTTCTAGGATAACTCCCAGTTCCTGGCAGGATGTCATGGGCCCTCTCTCGTAAAAGGCACAGCTTCTCTGGGGGGACACTGGTCATTTGTGACAAACGCTTTAGAAAACATCCATTTCTCTGACTGTGGTGATTCCACATCTTAAGAATGTGTTCTAGCAAAATACAGAGATGAGAAGAAGTATTTTTATACAAAGATCAGAGCTGAAATGTATTTGACCACCAGGCATTTCGATGCTGGGGAGAAGGACACGGCGACAGAGCCTGAGTGAGGAAGCAGCATAGGGCAGCTTTGCTCAAGCCCACACACGTGTATATTAAAAAAAAAAAAAAAAAAAAACCTTTAAAAGGAAAAGTCAACTCTGGATAATGGGTTCAGAAGTAATTTATTTGCTTCCTCCTACTTTTTAAAAAAGCTTAAGTACAAAGCTTTTATTTGGATGAGATAATTACAAAGGTTATGAAGCACCTGGTAGAGAACATCAGTTAGGCTGTATTTACGTCACGGCTTTAGGGAGATGTAATTCACAGGCCGTGCGACTTACCTATTTAAAGTATTTTGAGTATATTTTAGTATATTCACAGGACTGTACAGACTCACCACTAAGTTTGGACATTCTGACTCCCTTGAAAAGAAACCCTGTGCCATTAGCTGTCCCCCCCACCATGGTCTGCTGCGTCCAGCGCTGATCAACCACAAATCCACTTTGTCGCTCTAGATTTGCCTGAGCTGGACATCCATATAAATGGAATCCTAGCAAACGTGGCTTTGCGGACTGGCTGCTTTGCCTCCGTGTGCTGTAGCCTGAATGAGTGCTTTGTTCCTTTTTATTACTGAAGAATATTCCATTGTATGGATGCACCACATTTCCATGCATCAGCTATGGCCATTTGGGTTGGCTTTTCAGCTACTAAGAATACTGCTGCTGTGAGCATTCATGAACATTTGTGTGGACACGTGCTTTCAATCCTCGGGTATGCCCGTACCTACGAGTGGAGGTGCTGGGTTATATGGTGATTCTGTTTAACCTTGAGGAACGGCCAGACCTTTCCACGGCGACTGTCCCGTTTTAGTATGAGGACTCCAGTGTCGCTACATCCTCACCAGTATTTGTTCTTGCCCATCTTTTATAGTCATCCCAGTGGGCGTGAAGTGGTATTTCATTGTAGTTTTAATTTGCGTTTCCCTAAGGACTGATGACAAACATCTTTTCATGTGCTTCTGCCCATTATCTTATTTGGGAAAAATATCTTTCAACCCTCTGCTCGTCTCAATTGATTTCTTTAATAAACAGAGTTGTGATGTATCTGTATGTATTCTGGATGCTTCTTGTGAAATTGAATGGTCTTGGCATTCCTGTCAAAAATCTACTGACATAGACTTAGGTGTTTATTTCTGGACTCCGTTCTATTCCATTGATCTCTGTGTCTTTCCTTAGACCAGAATCACAGTCTTGATTGCTGTGGCTCTGTAAGTTTTGAAATTGGGAAATGTGACTCTCTAGCTTTATTCTTTTTTCAAGATTGTTTAGCTGTTCCTTATAATTCCATATGAATTTTAGGATCAACTTGTCAATTTCTGTAATGAGAGGGAAAGGAAGCCAGCTTGAATGTTGATAATGTGTTGACTTAGGTGGACTGATTTGGAAAGGACCACCATCTTAACAGTATTGTCCTCCAGGGCATGAACATAATGATCCTTCCAGTTATTTAGCGGTTCTTTTTTCAGTGATATTTTGTATCTTTGGTGTGCAAGTCAGATACTACTTTAACTAAATTTATACCTAAATATTTTACTGGTTTTGATGCTTATCAGGGTGGGTGACTGCTTTCCTAATTTTTTGAATGTTTATAGTGTATGGAAATACAATTGATTTTTGTATACTGATCTTGTATCTTATAACCTTGCTGGATTCCTTAGGATGTTCAGTATACCAGATCATATTATCAGCAAATCAAGCTGGTTATTTTTGCCTAAAGCCTTTCTAATCTGGATGTCTTTTTTTTGGTTCTTGTCTTGATGTAATTACTTTGACAAGACTCTCCACGATAGTGTTAAACAAAAGTGGCAAAGTCAGACATTCCTGCTTCGTTGTTGATCTTAGGAGGAAAGCATTCAGTTTTTGAACCACTAAGTATGATATTAGCTAGGGTTTGTTTTTTCAAGATTGTATTTATTTATGAGAGAGAGAGAGGCAGAGGGAGAAGCAGGCTCCATGCAGGGAGCCCGACATGGGACTCAATCCCAGGTCTCCGGGATTGGGCCCTGGGCTGAAGGCGGCGCTAAACCACTGAGCCACCCAGGCTGCCCTAGCTAGGGTTTTTTGTGGCTGCCATTTATCAGAGTTAAAGGAAATCTATTTATTTCCTTAAGTGTTTTTATAATGAAAGGGTGTTTTAGATTTTGTCCAGTGCTGCCTCTGCATTTTTGAGATGATCCTACAGCTATACTAATTCATTTTTAGGTTTTGCATTCCTCAGATAAATCCTACTTGGATGTTGGGATATAATGGTATATAAATATACAGTGTAATTCTTTTTTATATGCTCATGGATTCAGTTTGCCGTTATGTTCGTAATTTGTTGTGGGATTTGCTGAGGATTTTTGCATCCATGTTCATAAGGGATATTATTCTAAATGTTTTCGTGTAATACCTTCATCATTTCCATTTATTTTTATGTTTCCAATGGCTATATATTACTTTTACAATCTGAAAAAAAATACATGTTTAAAATCTAACAATGAAAACTACTCTAAAACCTTCTTCCCACTTAATTTTAGGCTCAGATGAAGGATTACCAACGTGAATTAGAAGAAGCTCGTGCATCCCGGGATGAGATTTTTGCTCAATCCAAAGAGAGTGAAAAGAAACTGAAGAGTCTGGAAGCAGAAATCCTTCAATTGCAGGAGGTTGGTGTACTTATTCATCCATTTATTCAAAAAATATTTACCCGTCAGCCCCAGTGGCGCAGCAGTTTAGCACCGCCTGCAGCCCAGGGTTTGATCCTGGGGACCCTGGATCAAGTCCCACATCGGGCTCCCTGCGTGGAGCCTGCTTCTCCCTCTGCCTGTGCCTCTGCCCCCCTCTCTCTCTCTCTGTCTCTATGAATAAATAAATAAAATCTTTAAAATATATATATATTTACCCCTTAAAATTTCTCCAGGGGCAAGGAAATACGTGTCACTGTCTTTATAGCCTAGTATACAATTTCACTGCCCATTTGTAATAAGATACTGGACCATCTTACCACTCAGTCCAGCCTATGACACTGCTCATATACAATTCTCTACCTGACCAAAGGCTGAGGCTTGGATTAGTACTTGCTCAGGCAACTTTCCAGGCCTCATTCCGTGTGTAAACAAAGGCAGTGGTGTTTCTGTAGTGTAGGTAAAGCATCAGGACTGTTAACTCTAATCTTAGTGTCCTGAGATGGCCCTGTTTATGCATATGATGCTTACAAGGGGAAAAGTAGGTTTCATTGAGTTCCTAAGTGAATCATCTTGTGATGGATTCTTTCGTTTATCTCGTTTTTAAGTTCTCAGGAAGAGGGACTAAAGAAGGGATACAGAGGGTCTGGGGTTCTATCCATGGTGGGCACACCAGAATACATACACACATTATAATGGTTTTATTGAGGTTAACTGACATACAAAGGAACTGTACATATTCAATGTGTACACACATTTCTGTATAAACAGTGATCAACATTTATTCCAATTGAGAAAGATAAAAGCAACTCAAGTTGAGATATGATTACGAATTAATATGAGAAAAAAGCTACCACCATCTAGAAATGTTGGATTTGGTGTTAGCAAAGACAACTGTAAATGAGGGGTAGACCTTGCAAGAAAGGAAGGGAATTCCCTCAGTGTTCGGAATGGAAGGAACTGAAGACCAGGTGAGTAAACACTGAGCAGACCCTTGGCTTCCTCCAAGAGGCAGCTTTTGGTTTGGATCCTTCTTTATTTCCAATTTCATTGATTTTTTTTCTCCCCTCTTGTCTTTATTTCCTTTGAATCTTTTTTTTCTGACTTCTTGAGTTGCACACATTAATTTTTTAGGCTTTTCTCGTCTCATTCTCCTAGAACACTGGAAATTCCTCTCCTGTGTTCACTGTGTCCTGCAAAAATCTGTGCTCTCATTGCCATCTTTTAAATTTTTAAAAAAGATTTATTTTAGAGAGTATGTGAGAGGTGGATGGGGCAGAGGGAGAGAATCTGAAGCAGACTCCTCATTGAGTACAGAGCCTGATGTGGGACTTGATCCCACGACTCAGAGATCACCCACTCAACTGCTCAACCAACTGAACCACCCAGGTGCCCCTAGTTCTAAATTTTTCTAATTTCAATGATGGTTTCTTCTTTATTCCATGAATAGTCTAAAAGTGTGGTATAAGCTTCCAATATGTTACTTTTGGTTTTGTTTTTTGTTTGGTTTTGTTTTTTGCTTTTCATAGCTGGTTTCCGTTTTATTGCATCATGGCTAAGAATATTGAGAGCAGAGCAGCGTTAGGGCCTAGCATGTGGTCCATCTTTAAAAATGCTCCAAGTGCTTAAAAGAATATGCATTCCTCAGCAAAAGTAGATGCTCATGATAGAGCTTACAGGGCTACACACACAGGGGACGGGGCCCTGAGGGCCAGGGCACTGCCTCTGTACCCAAGCCCAGCAGCAACGCAGCCTCTTCAGAAAGTGTGTATTCCAGGCCTTCAGACAGGGGTTTGCTGCAAGAGGGAGAAGCCATCCCACAGAGAAAGCAAGCCCCACCCTTCCCTCCACCTCTCTCTCTTTTTCTCTCTCTCTCTCTCTCCCCCCAGACCCCTTTGTCCTTCAGCTCACAGGCCCCAGGCTCCTCCCCTCTCTCTTGTCTGCAGCTCACCCAGCAGGTGGACAGGAAGGGCACCTTGCTAGGCCCGGGAGGATGGAACACCTAAGGCCGGCCCTTGGGTCAGGCTCAGAGCATCCTACCAGCTGCCCTCACAGTCAGGCTCACTCTGTCCCACGTGCAAGGGCCTCTGGCCTACATCCTGGGCACTAATGTAACCTGCATGCCATGCACACAGGTGAAATCCTTTTTATGCAGCCCTGCCCCACAGGCATCTTAAAGCTGTACCTTTGTCAAATAGAGATCTTTTGGGAGGGCTAGCTGCAGGGGAAGAGGCACCGGATAGGGAGGTGTCAGGACCCCGACTCTCCGCTGTCGACCAGCCTTAGACTTGGCAAGCCACTTCATCCATACGCTCATGGAAATGGTACTCTCTTGGGAACCCTGGGTGGCGCAGCGGTTTAGCGCCTTCCTTTGGCCTAGGGTGTGATCCTGGAGACCCGGGATCAAATCCCACGTCGGACTCCCGGTGCATGGAGCCTGCTTCTCCCTCTGCCTATGTCTCTGCCTCTCTCTCTGTGTGTGACTATCATAAATAAACAAAAATTTAAAAAAAAAAAAAGAAAAAAAAATTAAAAAAAAAAAAAAAAAAAAGGAAATGGTACTCTCACATCCTGAGAGTAGCTCTGCCTTTACCCATGGGTGGTGAGAAATGTGCCCTGGCTGCTTCCTGGGGCAGGTCCTCTTTCCAAACAAATCCATGGAAGGGCTGCCACAGGGCCATTCTTCCTGCAGAACTGGCAGGTGCAGAACCGTGTGTCCTGCACCCCCTCCATGCCCTTTTGGGAGGCAGCCCTGCTCACCGCAAAGCCCGAGGCCTCACACTCGCCCCCCTCCTCCTCACAGGCACTGTGATCCTGACTGTGCCGCACAACGGCCCAGTTTCCTGGGGCCTTTGATGTTTCTGGTCTAACTAGTGTCCTTCCTCCAAACTGTATGACCCGTGTATCCGTGTATGTGATAGAGTCATGCCAAGACCATGAGCTGGTCTAGTTCTGGGTTTGAATAAAGTTCATGCTCAGTCTGTGATTAAGAAACCCCAGCTTTCTCAGGAGGGCAGGAATAAAGCTGTCTCTTAAATTGGAAGTGACAGCAAAGCACTTACACAGACCAGGACTCCCCTCTGGGGTCAGTTTTTCATAGGATGTTGACAAGAGCACACTGCCTGGTTGGCTGGCTTCGTTTCTCAAATATAACAGCAGCTTGAGGTACAGAGTGAGCTGGATCCACGGAGGCTGCAGTCAGCAGGGCAAGGTCAGACCTCACCATGGAGTAGATGCTTCACCAGAGCTTCAATCCCGTCTCGTCTTCCTTAGGAACTGGCCTCATCTGAGCGAGCGCGCCGCCACGCCGAGCAGGAGAGAGATGAGCTGGCTGACGAGATCGCCAACAGCGCCTCTGGCAAGTGAGTCTCCCGGCAGCCAGTGGGCCGGGGCGGGCGAGAGACCTGGAGCAGTCCCATCTGTCCTCTTGGGCACCTGTGGTCTGTCCCCCTTGGGGCATGCCCACCGCCCCCGGGGAAAGGCAGGCGATCAGACATCTGGAAGTCAGGTTGGTCTGCTCCTCAGTTCCAAGTCTGGGCAAAGAGGATGCTGGGCTTCCAAACTGCCTTGAGCACAACCCAGTAGGTCACACCCCCGCGGGTCAGTCATTCCCACACTAGGCGGGAAGGAAATACACCTGAAACTAACCCAGTTAAGTCTTCACCCTCCAGGTCATTCGGTTTGGCAAGCAGATCCCTTAAGACCAACATCCCTTGTGTAGCCTGGATGAGGGCTGACGTTTTATCTCAGTGCACTGGAAACCCAGTGGAATCTAAGCTAGGGCGTACTGGGGTCACTTTGCCCTTGTGGAAGGTCACCATGGCCGCTGTCTGCAGAGGGCAGATGGAGTGCAGCAGGGAGGCCAGCTGGAAGGGGACCGAGGTGGTCCAGCACGAAGTGACAGAGCCCTCACTAGCATTGGAGGCTTGGAAGTGTCATCACCAGGACTTGCTGACGGGCTGGGGGACGGGAGCAGGGGGAAAGTCAATAATCAAGAATGATGCTGGTGTGGAGCAGCCCCCCTGCATCCCCCACCCCACCCCCAACCCCCAGGCCGGGCAGACCCGGTGTTGAGTCATCTCCCTCTCTTCCTGCCCCGGCCAGGTCTGCACTGCTGGATGAGAAGCGGCGTCTGGAGGCACGGATCGCGCAGCTGGAGGAGGAGCTGGAAGAGGAGCAGAGCAACATGGAGCTGCTCAATGACCGCTTCCGCAAGACCACGCTGCAGGTGGCCCGCGCAGCGGCCTGTCGCCTGGGAAGGGCTGTGGTGCCCGCTGGCCCGAGTGACTAAACCCGGCTCTCCTCTCCAGGTGGACACGCTGAACGCCGAGCTCGCGGCTGAGCGCAGCGCCGCCCAGAAAAGTGACAACGCACGCCAGCAGCTAGAGCGGCAGAACAAGGAGCTGAAGGCCAAGCTGCAGGAACTGGAGGGCGCCGTCAAGTCCAAGTTCAAGGCCACCATCTCCGCCCTGGAAGCCAAGATTGGGCAGCTAGAGGAGCAGCTGGAGCAGGAAGCCAAGTAAGAGGGTCTTGCTGTCGTAAACCCAAACTTCCTGCATCTGCTGCAGGCCAGGTCCGGGCTGAGCCTGTGAGTCAGACACAACCCACACTCCGCGGCCCTGCAAGGGCTCCCTTAGCCTGGGAAGAAGCCACGACAGGGACAGACGTACCCAGAACGGGAGACTGAGGTGTTGTGAGCCCTTAGGGATGGCTGGCTCACCTGCGGGCTAACCCTACTATGCCCCTGACCTCCTTGGGTGCCAGAGGTGCTCTCCCCAGTCAATGTCCCAAGTGGCTGACATCACACGAAATGCTACAGCTGGTTGGCAGAGAGGAAATGCAGTTTGACCAAACAGCTTTTCTTCTCCTATAGGAAAGGACTGCCTGGCATTTCCCGTTGTGTTGTAGTAAAGCATCTGGAGAGCTGCACAGGCAGCTCTAGAGGCCACTGACCCCACCCTGGGTTAGAGCAGAGCTTCACGTTTGCCCTCCCGATGGGCAGCTGGGGGCCCAGGATTGCAGGGCCCCCAGCATCTACCCAGGCCCCACTTCCTCAGTCTCCCACTCTGCAGACCCCACTGCACTCAGAGAATAGGGCTTATTCGCCGTCACAGTCATTGTGACCTACCCTTTCCAGCCAACTGCAGGGACTGGCCATTCTTGGTAACATTTGAGAAGGAACAAAAAAGACTGTTTTCCGTGGCACTAAGTTCCTTCTCTTTGGCATGGCCAGTGTGGGCCTTTCAGGAAGCATGCTTACTTGCTTGGCTTTAACTAAACAGGGAGTGTGAGATTTTTTTTTTTTTTCTGTTTCATTAGTAGCTGCGACAGCCCATTAATTTTAACCTAAAACAGTTAACAAATCGGTTTGTTTGGGTTTCCATGCTAAAAAGTTAGGTAATGAGAGTGACTAATTATGGTTTTTATCCGCAGAAGATTTGAATATATAGGCAGGTAGCTTATTTTTTAAAAAAAAGATTTTGAGAGAGTGAAGGAGACCAAGCGGATGAGCAGGGGGAGGAAGAAGCAGACTCCCCACTGAGCAGGGAGCCCAACGCAGGGCTTGATCCCGGGACCCTGAGATCATGATGTAAGCCAAAACCAAGAGCCAGGCGCTTCACCAGCTGAGCCGCCCAGATGCCCCTGGGGCAGGTCGCTGTGATCTTCAGAAGGCCACCAACACGATCGACCTCTGTGTGTGAAGGAATAACGAATGCGCTTTTTCTACCCACCTGCATTAGGATATGTTACATCAGAAAGGAAGAGTTTCTGGGCCATGTTAATTATATTGTTGTGGTCAGAGAGGTCTGGGAAGGCATTCCAGCGTGTGTCCTCTTCCAGAGACAAAAGACTAAAAAAAATAGTTTCCCCATTCCACCGTCATTTCTGGAGTTGCCAAAACTAACACGTTGGTCGTTTTAATAGGGAACGAGCAGCTGCCAACAAACTAGTCCGTCGCACAGAGAAAAAGCTGAAAGAGATCTTCATGCAGGTTGAAGATGAGCGTCGACATGCGGATCAGTATAAAGAACAGGTAAGGAAGGGGAAAGAGCAGGATGACGATGCCTCCCGCCTTAGAGCAGCTTTACTCAGCAAGGACACTCATGCACAATGAGCCCAAGTGTCACCATCTGACTAGCGACATGAAGATGCTGTTTGAAACTAACACTTGTGTTCTAGCAAACGTGCTGTTTGTTGTCCTCAGCAGACACTCTGGGGTGCAGGGGACACAGAGATGATTGTGACACAGCCCCCACCCTCAGGGCTCTCCCAGGGCAGCCAACATAGGCAGTGGGGAGCCTGGACCAGAGGCCTGAACGCAGTCTTACAGTTAGTGGTTTTCTCCAGAGCATGTGTGCCCCATGGGGGAGGACACCTCTGCCTGTGACACTCACTCTCCTAAGTGCCCAGAACACAGTCCTGGGCATTGTCGGCACTCACTGGGCACTGGCCCTGTGTGCGGGACCCGCCTGGTCTCCCTCGTCTGCACCCAGCCACACCCTGGTCTGAGCATCAAGGGGCTACTCTAATGGGACTGGTTGCCATGGCCGGGTCCACAGTGCCTGCTGCCTAGGGGGGCCGTGCTCTCCCTCTGGGCCTCCCCACTCTGCTGTGATGACACGTGGCCCCTGCAGATGCTGGGAGGGAAGGTGGCCAGGGCGGAGAATGCCGAGGCCCTTGGCTCTCCCTATCCCACCCCCAGGACCTAGCACCACTGAGGGCAGCTCTGGGCAGACGTGAGCGACCTGTGAGGCGCTGGCCAGCATCTGCATTGCTGCATTCTTGCATTCGCTCTTCCAGGGTGTCTTTGTACTTGAATCAAAGCGAAACACCCGTGCTGAATAGAGGTACAAAACCAATTGTACCACCTCTTGGGGTGGGAGACTGTGCCCCCGTCTGGCTCTTTTGTATTCTGCAGGAATCGGTTCCTGCTCTTAATCCCCTAGGTCACTCATGTGAAGCTACTCAATTGTACGTTTTTTTTCCCTACCGAAAACACGAGGGTGAAAATAGGATTTGACATTAGATTTCCTTTAGCAGTTTGCTTTGTAGACACTGGCTGTGCTGGGACTGGCAGGCTGATGAGAAGGCCTCAGACCATCCACCCCCCACCCCCGCCATGTGTGTGTTTGTTATTGTGTGCACGCGCACGCATGCACACACATACACATTTGTCGGGGACATGCTCGGGATATGGCCATGCCAACACCGAATTCTCCCGTCTGGTCTGACTCGGCTGGTGCGACTCATCCCCCAGATGGAGAAGGCCAACGCCAGGATGAAGCAGCTCAAGCGGCAGCTGGAGGAGGCAGAGGAGGAAGCCACGCGTGCCAACGCATCTCGGCGTAAGCTCCAGCGGGAACTGGACGATGCCACGGAGGCCAACGAGGGCCTGAGCCGTGAGGTCAGCACGCTGAAGAACCGGCTGAGGTAAGCGACCCGGGTTAGGGTCTGGATGGGGATGTCCCACAAGAGGCGCTGGGTCGCAGAGCCCCAAGCTTTGTGAAAACAGCTGCATTTGTCGCTTTGCATTTGGCCCAGAGGATTCCTCAGATCCCCGTAGTTCTTCCCTCTGGCTCCGGGATCGCTGTGCGCTTATCCGGTCAGGATTTCCAGCACAGGCGGCCCAGGCCCACTCCCTTTCTGTGCTGTGCAGAGTAGACTCCACCAGGATGGCGGGAGGCCTGAGAGCCAGGTCAGGTGTCCCATCCCTGTGCGGAGGTCCCAGCCTCTGGGAAAAGCAGGGCAGCAGCTCCTGGTGCCACCTGGTGCCCTTGGCCCTCCTCCCACAGTGGGGACAGGTGGGAGTGAAAGCCACCCATCGCCCCCGCCAAGAACAGGTTAACACAGGTGTCGGCGGATGGTAGCCCGTTGGTCAAAGTGTGTCGGTGCCCTGCTTTCTGCACAGTGAGCTGAGAAGGGTTTTTTACACTCACAAAGGGCTGTACAAGAGCCAAAACAATGTGCAACAGACCTTACGTGGCCCACAAAACCTAAATGAGGACTATCTGCCCTCCCTAGAGCCCCGCCTGTTCCCATGACATCCCATCCCTGCACGCAGCCACCCAGCCCTCTGAGCACCGCCCAGGGTCTGCTGTGTGCTGGCCAGGTGGCACTGGAGCAGCACAGGGCCTTCCCGAATCCCAACCCCCCATCCCTAGGTCGTGTCCTGAGGAAGGGGTGCAGGTTTGGGGGCCCCTAGACAGCGGAACACATCACCAACTTTATCCACACGTGTCCACTTCCCATCCCCCAGACGAGGTGGCCCCATAAGCTTCTCATCCAGCCGATCAGGCCGGCGCCAGCTACACATCGAGGGAGCCTCCCTGGAGCTGTCAGACGATGACACGGAGAGTAAGACCAGTGACGTCAACGAGACACAGCCGCCACAGTCGGAGTAGAGCCCCAGGAAGCCAGCGGAGGCGACACAGCGGGACATGCAGGTACTCGGCCGGCGCCGGCCTGCCCTGGGGGCCTCCGACATTTAGGAACTGAGCAAGCTTTGGGCTTCCTGACAGATCAACCGTGTCTTACAGCTTTCCAGCCCACACATACCGTATCCTGCTTCAGATTTAAGTACAACTGCTCCCCTTTTTCTATATATACACACAGAACACACACCTACTCAGCAGAGTCTCCTCCTTGCATCTATTTTCCATATACTCATCCAGAGACCATTTTATAATCCATGTTAAGAGAACCCCTTTGCAGACCAACTCCAGATCCTCGTGGCCGGTGGCTGGGTTCTTGGGGCAGCCCCATGGTGGCCGCTCTCTCTGCATGCGCTCTGTCTACAGACAGGTAACTTCGTTCTGTGTTGATGTGGCCCCGACTCCTCAGCCACGTCGAGTCTCTTAGCACATTGTGGAACCTGACCCACACTTGCATCTCCCTGTCCTTCCTCCGATGACGATCAACACTATTTCAGTGAGCAAACTGTGAAGGGGGCTTTGGCAAGATGAGGAGTGGGTTTGCAGCATCCACTTGGGGCCCCCGCGCCCCTCCCACCCTCGAGTTGGTGGTTGTCCCCGCATCTCTTCCTGTGAAGCGTCCCCGGCCAGGGCTGGCCTGTGCACTGAAGGGACAGCGGCCACGAGGCCGCAGGTGGCAGCCGTCGCGCCAACCCCATGCCCTCTGGCTTGGCCAGCACGCTGCCCCCTCGCCCCAGGAGCAAGCAGCCACAGGGCACTCACCGGGCCAGTAGGGGGCCCTCCCTCTCCAGCCAGGCTCGCATGCTGACCTTGCAAATTCAGCCACTGCTTTGAGCCCAAAATGGAAAAATATTGGTTTTGTGTCCCACACTTATTCCAAGTTTGTCCGGGAGGTTTACGGATCCTCCAGAACAGATGCCATCTGCCTGAATGTTGATATGCCAGTGGATGTGAATCCTTTTTCATTTCTCCTTCCCTTTGGACAGTGTTACAGTGAACATTTAGCATTCTGTTTTTGGTTGATAGTTAAGCAAACTGACATTACAGAAAGTGCCTTAGACACTACAGTACTAAGACAATGTTAAATATATTATTTGCCTCTGTAACAATTCAACTGTGCTTCATATCATGTACCTCTCTAGTCGAAGTGGTATTATAAACATTCAGTGACAATGAATCAGTGTTAATTATAAATCCTTGATCCTCTGCAACGTGCTTGAAAAACAAACCTTTTGGGTTAAAAGCTTTAACACCTGTTAGGAAGAATTTGTCATGTGGGTTTGGAATCTTTGGTTTTCCCCCTTTATGAATTGTACTGGCTGTTGACCACCAGACACCTGACTGCAAATATCTTTTTTCTTGTATTCCCATATTTCTAGACAATGATTTTTGTAAGACAATAAATTTATTCATTATAGATATTTACGCCTGTTCTGTTTACTCGGAGGAAAAAGCACCCGTTGAAAATAAACAGACCTCAATAAACAAGAATAATCACGTGAATGTGGCATCTATCTTCTCACCTTCTGTGATCTGATTGGAGGCTGGGCACCCCACAGACTTAAAAATGCAGAGGCCAGGCCCACGGTTGCTGAGGGCGCTGTGGTCCCAGAATCTGGCAGACACAGGCTAGCTCTCTGGGCGGTCTTGGCTCCGAGTCCTGTTCTCGCAGTGGCCTCAGCATGCAGATATGTGGGGGAAGGACAGGGCCACTGGGGCCAGACACCCAGCCGTTAGTGGACAAGGGAGCCATTTAGGGCTGCAGGATGAACCCTTCGGGAGGGTTCTGGTCATGGACCAGCGCAGCTCATTACTAGATCAGCGTGTTTTGTTTCAGACTATGCTCTCGGGCAGGATGCATGCTGAAGATGCTTGGGGGAGAATTCAGGGAGATCCTAGAGCGGCCTCTCCAGTGTGGGCCAATTCAGATAGTCTGGAATGAAACACTAGGACAACGTATGATCCCATAGAGAATGCGGATTTTTGTTTTCAATATTCTATGATGTTCTCAGGCCAGGCTGGTATTGCTTGGCCATGCTGCTTGGCCGTGGTGGGGATGTGAAAAACACAGGCAAAAGTGCAGGATGCCCTCTCGCGTGTCCTCACCCTTGTATCCAGGGTCTTACCCAGGTGTGTCTGGCTTCCCTCAGAAAGTAAGAGTTCCTCCCTGTTGGCTGGTTTAGGGGGTGTTAACGCCAGCACTGTCTGCCGCCAGCTTAGCTGTCCTGTGCCAACCTAGTCAGGAGAAACATGATCTGCATGGAATTGTCCCAGTTCCTGTTTCTACAGAGATGCTAACCAGAAGGAACCTCACTTCACGTGACAAACCACTGCTTTGTGGTCCAGGGAAAGGCAGTTCATAAAGCCTTTGTTGGGCACTGAGAGCCCCAGGAAGAGGGTTTATGGGAGCTGGGCTCCCAGTGCATTGGAGACTCAGAGAAGCCAGCGGGTTGCCACCCAGCAGCAGTGCAGCGCATCATCAGGAAGACTTCAGGCCCAGTGCTTGTTGAGATGGAGCGGAGATGCGTTGAGGCTCTGCGGGAGTGTTCACTCTGCTTCCCACACGAAATGCCCTGTCTGTCCCCACCACATCACAGCAGATGTCCCAGGGATCATCTTCATTTGCTTTACTGAGGAAAACACACCCATTCCTAGCCGGGCTGGCCAGAAGGTATACTTCTGGAGCCCAGACATCAGACCAGAGCCCTGTCACAGTCCCTTACCGTCACCAATCTGCCCCATCCCTGGAAACTCCACCTTAGATGAAGTATGAACCAGACAGCCAAGCCACCTCCCGGCCGGCCCTCCCTATGGCTCTGGGTCTGACCTATGGCCCTGCCTCCTGAAGCCAGTGTTGCCGGGACACGGGTCCGTGTCAAGACCAGGGAATTAATGCGCTCACGTCTGTCACACTCCAGGAAACACCGTGTCCTGTCCGGGTGGAACCTGACAAAAGCCATGCTGCAACAGGCCACAGGATGGAACCTTTAGGAAAGTGGAGAGGCTGACTTCTCTCCCCGGGTTCCAGGCAAGACAGAGAGCCCACAGCTGAGACTCGAGGAGAGCCCCTATCCACACAGGCTTCCTCGTCACTCTGTGAGGGCAACGTCTACACCAGGAGCCTTCCCAAATGTGCTGGGGTGCTGTGCCCTGTGCCGGCTGCAAGGACCAGGCAGGGCACTCCCATTTCCTAGTGCAGCCAGCTGGCCTTTGGGAACCTGGCAAATCATGGGACACGATTCTCCTTGCTGGAAATTGAGTATGAAACACTCAGTAATGTTTCAGTATATGGACACGATGGTATATGGACTCAGTATATGGACACGATGATGCCAAAGACCACAGTAGCTGTAATTATGCAAAAGAGTGTGAACACGTCCTTCCACCTTTACTACAACTAGAATTCACATTTGATTAGTTAATGCCAGCGAGATCTATTTTTCCAAAGGAGCCTAATGGCTCTGCCCCTGCTGCCTGGATGTCACCAGACCTCATTTAGTGATGTCATGTATGACACAGCAGGTCTGATGGAAACAGCACTCCATCCCTCCAAGCACCACACCGCGTAGGTCCTAAGATGCCCGTGTTCTCACATATGTAAAATCTCAGGCCTCCCACAACCGCCATCAGTGGGGGGGCCACTGTGCCATGGTTGCCACGGCCGGGCTCCTCCTGGTAAGGTCAAGAGAGCCCATCAGTTCTTGCAGAATGATTATCAGCAGCTTGGGAGGAAATTTCTGGAGCCGACAGCAGAATACGCTTTCCAGAAGTGCTGCGTCCCCAAGCACTCACCACAGCACAGAGAACAGTTTAGGAAAACAGAGACAACCTGGCCCAAACCGTTCAGAGCACCAAATCACAATGCAAAGTTTTAGGAATATCTCTTACATTTTACTTTCTAATTAAGAAGTGCGATATGAAAATCTGTCTAAAGCCTAAGTAAAGCTCTTTCGGTAAATATAAAAAGTTTATAAACGAGCGTTTCCATGGTTCTGACTGGCACATTTTCCTTAATGGTTCACCGAATAAAGGTGTGCCTCCTAAGTGCTGGGTCTGGGATTGTAGCAAATTTGCCCCTCACTAGGCCGGTACAGGGGCAGAGCCTGGGAGGACCTGTATTTTTAACTTCCTCAAGGGTGATGGCTGGTCACCCAGCAGGTCAGAGAGCCCCTGCCCTGTGCTACTGGCTGAAATCTCCAAGCTTCTCACCCCAGGTCTTCGGGCCAATTTGGACAATCCAGGAAAACCAATTTCATTACTTTCATTTTAAAAAGTGAATTTGGGGAAAAAAAAAAATGAATCTGGGCAACTTTAAATTTTTTTAAATTTTTATTTATTTATGATAGTCACAGAGAGAGAGAGAGAGGCAGAGACACAGGCAGAGGGAGAAGCAGGCTCCATGCACCGGGAGCCCGACGTGGGATTCAATCCCGGGTCCCCAGGATCGCGCCCTGGGCCAAAGGCAGGCGCCAAACAGCTGCACCACCCAGGGATCCCGAATCTGGGCAACTTTATAGAAAAATTTAGAGGACTCACAAAACATTTACATCTTTTTTTTTTTTTTTAATAAAGCCATTCATCAGGATGCCTGGGTGGCTCAGTGGTGGAGCATCTGCCCTTGGCTCAGGGCGTGATTCTGGGATCCTAGATCGAGTCCCACATCAGGCTCCCCACAGGGAGCCTCCTTCTCCCTCTGCCTGTGTTTCTGCCCCTCTCTCTCTCTCATAAATAAATAAAATCTCTAAAAATAAAGCCATTCATCTGTGTCCACTATTTCCCAATAGCCACTTCCATTCCCATATATTGGCATATCTGCACACAATGGCCCTGTGGATAAGTCATCCTGACCATTCCCCAGCCATGAGACATTCATGTTATTTGCTATCGAGATTATTTTATTTGCTCTTACTACCATGGGCAAGTTTCCCAAAAGGAGAAAAGAGAAGAGTTTTCATAGCGTGTCACATTGTTACATGGTCCCCAGACCTAGAGGATAATTTGGTGACACCAAAGTGTACCTATTCCCCTAAATTCTAGGTGACAGTAGAATTTGATTTTTTTCCCCTAGATAAAGCAATCTTTATTTTTTGAAATGAAAGTGTTTCTTAACTCCATCGTCCACTTACAGGAAACAGTGGGGCTCTGAGCTCATTCAGACCTCTCTCAAAGGACTGCAGTCCAAGCACCTGCCAGGGAACCCATGACTGCCCAGGCCTCCTACCCACAATCATGACCCATGCAGGATGGGGGCAGCAAATTTGATCCCCTCATTTCCCTCGGGGAAGACTTCGAGCTGACAGGAAACCCTAACATAACACCTGTGGGCCCCGGCAGACAGAAGCACCACAGGATGACATGAGACTCCAAATCCTAAGCTCACATGGCACAAACCCCACTCAGTCCGCAGACACCAGCACTAAAAAGCTGTGTTCTGTTCTCAGAACTATCCTATTAAGGAAATCCACAATGTTAATAGTCACTCAAGGTTAGTGCTCTCCCTTAAAACTGAAAAAGAGCTACCATATTTACCTTAGGTCTCATCTGGAATAGTTGTAGGAGCAGGTTTCAGAGATGCTCTAGGTCACAGGAAAATGACCAACAAGGATGCCTCCTCACCCGGCCTCCATTTTCAGGAAAGAGGAGAGGAGCCCAGACCCAGGTAACTCCCACTCCCGGAACACGGACATGTGTCATGAAAGGCAGTGCAGCAGGCCGACTGGCTCCTGAATCGACAACCTAGCACACAGCCTCCCCCAACGTCCCAGTCCCTCCTCCCAAACTGTCAGGCAAGGCCAGGCCATTCTCAGGGCACTCTTGGAAATCACAGCTGCGAGCAGAAACCAGCACCAGGGGTCAGCATGAGAATGCTGGCTAGGGGCACGAGACACCTCGAGAAGCCACTGGACTTTTCTTTGCCTCAGTCTGTGGCTGCTGTCCATCCACATGCCTGTGTCAGAGCAGAAGCAGCAGGTCTGAACCCGGCTTTGGAACTCCCGAGTCTTCTCACTCGGGCTGGCAGAAACCCAATAAAGCAACCCTCCATCCTTTGTTTTCTGTGAAATTTATTGTTTCCACATTAAAAGATTTTTTTGAGGGGAAGTATTTTCTTTTTTTCCTCTTTTAACCACATGATGATCCTATACAGCTGCCCAGAGTAGGACACCATCAGTCATGAACATGCCATATGAATTCTGAATAAATAAAAGCTACAAAGCCCAAGTTATATATAAATATCTTAGGCAATAATGTTTACAAACCTATGTACAATAAAACAAATGTAAACAGTAAATGCAGCATGAGAGTAATCGAAGGACACACAAAAACAACCACGTATGGCCGGTCTGCCTCCCAGGAGCCGGCGCCTGCCAGCCCCTGACTCAGGCCACTTGACCCTTCCTAACACAACTGGACAGGCCCTCCGAAGGCAAAACAAAACGCTCTGAAAGATGTCACTTAACTGAAGGACCAGAAAGCTGGCGAGGAGGTGGCCCCTGCTCCCCATGTGGAGGCACGTGGAGGAGGAGACCCAGCGCTGTGTGTGCCCTGGCCTCAGCAGCTCCTGCTACCTGGGGTCCAGATGGGCATCTCGCTGCTCTGGGAGGCAAGTCTATGGAATGATAACTGCGAAAGTAAAATCAGAAGGTGCAGAAAATGTTCCCTAATTCAGTGACCTTCCTGACTCTGTGCCAGCAACAGGCCAAACTGGGAAGAGTGGAGCTGGGGACACATGATCGTGAGCACTGGAGATGCCTGGGTGGGAACTCGGGAAGAGGGCACATGTTGACCTGATCTGGGGGAGAACTTCTAGAAGATCTGCAATGTCTTAAACACAACTAAATCCTATCAGTACAGCAGGGTGGGAGCTATGAGGCAGGTGTGATGAATGGGTACTTCTGCATCCAGTGACCAAGGAATACACGTACGTATCACCTTGTGACCCACAAAAGTGCAATCATGTGAAACCAACGGCACCACGGCGAGAAGAGAAAAGAGCCAGCATTGATATCGCGCAGAGTCCTGGGGCTGGACAGGGCCCGGCAGCCGCCACTGCATGCAGCCTGCCCTCTGCCGGCCATGGGGAGGCAGACGCAGGGGCCCAGGCTGGGCCCAGGCACCAAGGGGTGAGGCGTGGGCGTCCTGGGCTGTTGGAGGAGGGCAGGAGCCCCCACCTGGAGGCCGGGCACTCACACACTGAGAGGCAGCATACCCGGTGCTGACGACGGCCGTGAGGAGCCCAGACCAGGAGGAGGAGGCGCTGGGTCAAAGCCGTTTACTGCCCTGTGGGGGTGACCGGACCAGAGAGGGGGAAGGGAAGGGAGAAAAAAGAGAGAGAGAGAGAGAGAAACGGTCATTTAGCATCACTCGACTCACAACAAGAAATGCACTTGCTCTCTGTAACTACTCCTCTTCCTGGCCCATGGTAGAGTGGCTGCCTGGAAAGCATCATTTGGACAGAGACCTGAGAAATCTGAGGTCCAAGAGCAACACGATCACGTGCTCCCTTCTTGATGACTTCATCCTGCCAGTCACTGCCACAGAGCCCTGACTTTGCCCCCCAGAGCTGGTCTAAATGTCTGCCAGTAGGGAACTAGCTAGATAAATGATACAATTAAATGAGAAGTATTACGCAGCCATTAAAAACAAATTCGAGTTCTTTAACAGCATGGGAAAATACTCAGAATGCAATCAATGCTAGGTCAAAAAAATGCAGGTCACGAAACTATATGGTTCGATGATGTGAAAGAAAAAAATTAAATGGTATACATTCTAGATTCTAAACTACAACCTCTTATATGGACATCACTCCTCTGTAACTAAATCTACAAATGTAGGGGGCTACACAAACACACATATATGTACAGAAAATCATATGTTACAGACAGAAAATTTAACAACAGTTACTTTTCTTCCATCTGGGGAGTGGGTAAATTTTGTTTACTATTTCCCACTTCATTGTTTTCCAAATCTACAATGTACGTGAATATCTTAATAAAGAGGAGAAAAATAACTATGTTAAATTGTCTGGCAAACAACGCCAAATAGAGGGGTGAGTGCCCTGCCCCCCGCCCTCGGCCCCACCCCGTCCTCCACCTACACAGCCACCCAGGGAAGCAGCGAGGGACTGAGTGCAGGTCTAGAACCTCTCTCAGGAAGCCACTTCAGCCCTTTCACACAAAAACCCTTCCCGGGAAGATTTGCCCCACTACCAATTTGGAAGGTGCAGCCAACTGTAGGGCTGCACTGCACCACACAAGCCATCGCTGTCCTCCCACCTGCTCCCCGGGAGGAGTCCAGGGACCTGAATACAGGCTCAGGAGAGAGGTTCTCTTAAAAAAAAAAAAAAAAAAAAAAGGTAGGGTGGGGGGGCAGACACATTTCCTGCAAAGATAACTGCTTCACAGACTGCAGAAGGAAGTGCAATCTCAGAGGAACAGACATGCAGAGACAGATGACCCCTGACTACTTTGAACAAAGAGTGTAGATGTTGACTGGAAGGTGAGTCACCCCCCACCCAGGCCAAAAGCAACAGGAGGGGCTCCAAGGCCCATAATCTCTCCCTGCTGCACACCTGTCTCCCTCAGTGATGCACCCCTTCTTGGGCTGGGGGCCATACCCCACATGCCCCTGCAGCCTTCACAGGATAAGCCCCACCTGCCACTTGTCTGGCTGGTCCGAGAACCTCAGTGGGAACAAGGCAGGCCTCACACATGGCCTCAGATTTAAACACGGGAACATCATATTGCCGGCTCCTGAGAGCATGGCAGCAGGCAGGACAAGCCCCACCGGGCACCAAGAAGAACCTAGCGCCTGCTCCACAGGGGCATGCAAAAAGCCCCACAAGAACAGCACCACATGCAGTAGTTCTAGGGCTGGCATTCCCACATTTTCAAGCTAGATGGACCTTAAAAAATATCAAGTTCATCCCTATTGTTCTACCGCTAAAGAAACCAAAGCAAGCAGAGGTCCAGCCCGAGGTCACCCCCTGAACGCGTCAGTGGATGCCGGGGCCACATTCTCCTTTCCCCAGCTCCTCCTTGCCAGCAGACACCTGAGAGCCCTCAGCAAACAAGAACTCTCCTGCTCCCGACACAGCTCCACTCTAATGGGAAAAAGCAGCAGAGCACACAAGCAAAGAAAAGGAGAACAGGACACTTGAAAGGCAATTTCCCTTCTGTGGACAGAAGTGAGAATTCTTGATGTGAATGTCCAATGGAGCACAGAATAACCACCTGCCAGGGTCATGTACCTAGCACCCATCCCCTGAGTTGAGGAATGGGAAGTAAACGGCCAGAAGAAGGTTGACCCTACGGGTGGGAGCAGCAGTCTGGTGAGGTACCTTCCTCCAACTGCAAAGCTGTGCAATGGGGGAGGGGTTCCAAGAGGACCAAAGCCTCTACACTCACCAAACTGGGTTTCGGGAAGCAGCAAAAGAGCCGCAGGGGAATGTCCCAGTGGACAACACAGGACTGAACGGAGAGTGAGCACGCAAGGATGGAGAAGCAGATCTGGGAAATCAGCTATACAAAAAAGGTTCCAGAAGCTATGAAATGTCATGGTCATACCACCAAAATCTAGTTCAATTTAGCTCGAGAGTCTGAAAAATAGACAATCTTGCTAAGAACAGGGGCCGGGGCAGCTGTAAAACAGCAACAGAAGTGAGGAGTGGGACAGAGCCAGTCAGCAGGAGAACACATCTAACATGACAGAGACAGAGCACCAGGCCAAACCCATCCTAGCAGCAAGGGCAGGTGTACCCGGCGCAGCAAGGACAGGATGAGAGAAGGCCAGAGCAGATGCAGGAGTACTAGCAGACACACTCCCGATCCGCCACCCTAGCGAGACAGGAGAGTGGAGTCTCAGGCAAGCTCCAGCAGCTCCATAGACTGAAATGTATGTTCCTGAAAAGGTAGACACGTCACCATCTATCATCCCTGTACAGGAGCGAGCAGAGGAGAGTTCCCAGGCAGCAAGGCTCCATGACCCACTGGTGCCTGCTTTGAGAAAACAGAAGACTGGGCAACAGGAAGAACCCTGCTCTCCCCTGGAGTCAAGTCAAATGTGATCCCGGGGCCCGACAGTGGCACCTGACCCTCATGCCCAGACTCCTCGCAGCATCACTACAGCTCCGACCCCGTGTCAGGAGCACCACCAGGCCTGCTAGTCACAACCACCCCAGGACCCCTACACCATGAATTCCTTCCGTTTTGCACAGCTGAACCGGTAATAATGGTGTACAGTCAGGTCAGACAGGAGCTTGAAAACTCACTCACGGGCTGTAAGTTGGTTAAAGCAGAGTCAGCCCCATGCAGTTAGTAAAACCAGTTTGTTAATGCGTCTTACACCACACACCATCATTGAGAAAGAAGGAAAAAGAGCACAGCAAACAAATTCAGTTACCCATGAACAACGTGGGAAATATGACTTTTTCTTGCCTAATAAAAAAAAGGAAAAGACATTAAACAGTAATATAAGCACTATTTTCACAGCATGCCCTACAATCAGTCTACGCCCACGTACACACAGCCCAAACAAAATCACACTGGCTTACAGAATCAGGGTAAGTGATACTTGCTGAATGAAAATGATGATGAAAAAATGTTTTTCAGAGAAGACAAGTAACCGTACTACACATGAGGTTTAGAGAAGTGACACGAAGGGCTGTCAGTGGCTGGAGGACACACAGCAATGCCAGGAAGGAGGTCCAGCAAGCCACATTCTAAAAACTGGCAGAAGTGATCACAGACTAGATAAAACCATTTCTAGGAAGCCCTCAAACCACCAAAACTTACAGATTATTTTCAAACCACATGTGCTGATATCTAATGAGGAGATGTATCATCTGGCTTCACGTGGTCAAGCCTCATGGCATCACAGGACTTTGAGGGAGGGGCATGGCGGAGTGGACACATGCATGTCCACAAGCATGCACACGTACCTCCCCTGATGAACTCTCCCCACAGGTCTCTGGGAGTGCTACAGACACACTCTTTGGGAGTGAAAGGCAGGGCAGGCATGAGTTTTCTCTCATGATAAAACTCAAAACTACACACTTCTATGCTTCTGTAAGAAATGGCATTTCTTCTTTTAACTGCCAGACTCAACAATGGAGCTGAGGACTGGGACATACCCCCACCCTTCCTGTCCCAGCTGGTACATACCATCCTGATTTTTACTATCTAGTCAACAGGTCAGCAGGAAAAAAAGACCAGAGTTTAAAGCCAGGCAGGCCAGAAGGAAGCCAGAATCGAAGCAAAGCAGCAAGAAGTATAAACACAGCCAAACCATGAGAGTTAGCTTCAGGAATATGGCAACTAGACGCACATGATTCAAGAAGTAGGTTAATACATGAGTGGGGATGGACAATCCATTTAGCATATAAACTAAACACTTAAGAAGAGGATGGCCCACAAAAGCCTATTTAATTCTTAAGAAACAGTACAGTTAAAAATGTGTACTATTTAAAGCAAAACTAGGTATCATCTCTGTTTCTCTTGGGAAGTACGTCTCCAGGTTCAGTTCAGAAGATAAAGCCTCCACATGCATCTAGGATGTTCCTCAGGGGCTGGGGGGCTCTGTGATGGAGCCCAAAGCTCCCAGTTCCGGCTTACTCTGAATCCTCCGCATCTACCTGAGACCCGGTCCGTCTCTGAGCCAGGGTCGTACACCAGGGCCCACATGGAAGAGCAGTGAGCCTGAATTGAGTTATCCCTCCCTCATTGAGACTGTTCTGAGTAATCCCTGTGTACAGAGGCATCACCCCAACCTATGTGTTTCTGGTTCCTCTCTGTTCTTATGTCATAGGGCATCCGAGGCAAGAAACGGGATTCCAAATAAGGACTCATAACTGCTCTACCTGGAGGTTAATTACACTTTGGAAAAATTACAAGTCAGACAAAATAATTAGGTACTGTTCTCAATGCTCGTGAAGACTACCTCTAAACGTTTCCTACATTATTCAGAGAAATGGCAACTTTAATGTGAAATATGTATTCCACTTACCATTATAGTATAAAAATTAGTCCTCAAGGTTGCCTGAAACTCCTAAACCTGAGGAAAACTAACTTTCTACTTACTCCCCCTAAGAAACCCCAATGGTTAGAGTGAAGTTCTGATTTATGTATTGCTATTTTAGAATGTGCTCCTTAATGAAGTATGTACCCCTTATGGTAGACATCCCTTAAGGGAAAGAGAGGATCGGGATGCTCCACTCCACAAGGGTGACCAAAAAGGAGCTTTTCAGAGCAGATGGTGTGCCAAGTCAAGTCCTCCATCAATGTGCCACAGTGATCAAGGAAAGCAGAAAGGACAAGCTCCTTTAAGAAACTGCGAACATCTCTAGACTTGTATTTACACTTTTTCATAGAACAAGAATAAACAAGTGCCCCAGCTCAAAACACAGACAGGAGCAAGGGACCACAGGGCCTCTTTACTGTTCCAATAACAGCTACCATTGGGAATCTGGTCAACACACCTAGACTGCAGGTTCTGACTGGTTGTTAGTCAAATGAAGGCACATTCAATCAAAGCATAACCATGCAGTTTTGTTTTTAGTTTTTTTTTTTTTAAACTTGAGATAGATCAAAATGCACTGATAAGGAAAGATACTGGCACTATAAGTCATGATGGGGGTGTTGCAGAGCCATATTTAAGGCAGAGCAAATGCATAAAAATATGATTTTACAGGCCTAAAAACAAGCATAAAGATGCAAAAATGGTGTGAAAACAGAAAACATTTACTCTTCACTTATACACCTCCGTACCAACTGAAATGTTTTTGCATTAAGGATGCTTCAATCTTATGCCACTTTTTGTCAATACACCCCCACCTCCAAAAAAAATCTTCGAATCATACAACTTGCATCCTCTAAGCTGTATTTGATCCAGTGCTTTCATACTTTTCTAAAATATTCCAACAAAACATTTCTTGCAAAGTATGCACATACACAATCACAGTGTTCTCTTCTACCATTACCAATCATTGGCCAAGACCCTTTAAGGGCCCTGGGAACAAGAAATATTAACACGGTTGTCTTTAACTCCCAGAGCCTAACACTGCTGCCCTGCAAGAGTCTGCTTCCCAAGACAGAAGTGTCAGAGTTCTCAGGGCAACAGACTCCATGGGGACCAGAAGACAACAACAGATTTATGTCTCCTAAGACTTGAATGATACCTACTTCAGGTAGGTTTATCAAATTGAATTTACCTTTTCAGAGTCCAATAAGCTCACTTAATAATGTGCAACTTTACTACTCAAAAATAAATTATCGTTTAAAATGTCCAATACTTACCCTTTGTCAAAGAAAGACGTATGTCCTGATCGAGAGAACTTTGTGCCATTGCTATTCATCACCCCACAGTTCACATTCCCTGAAATATAGGATTTTCGTGATGCTTGGTCCTTTGCAAAATTCCTGCAAGCTGCTAATTTGGATTCTAAAGCCTACAGAAAGGAGGAGGAATGATATGGTTGTCAAAACAGTAGCTGTACATAAAAATCTGCATTTCAAACCATTTCTATTTCAAGACTAAAATTACTCTGTGTTGATAATGGTAGCCATTCAAGCCACAATCAATCACCTCTGATAGAAAAGAGGGAATGTTTATTGCTGACTCCGATCTCATGAGCTCAGAATAACGTACTAATTTCTCTCGGTATTACTGATGAATACAGATATAATCTTGACCTTACAACTTAGAAAAATGTAACACAAGTAGACAGATCCCAGGGCTCTTGACCTACACCCATGGTCCTTTCTAAGTTGGGATTGTTAAAGAGACACTAATTTCCTGTATTCATTCAAACACCTGCTGAGCATGATCATCTAGCAGGTACAAGCTGTGTCTGAGGCATCGGTAAGAGACGTATAAAGGGAAGCACCAGGTCCAGCACTGGGGGAAAGAGTGGTCAAGAAATGCAGACTTAGGGCAGCCCAGGTGGCTCAGTGGTTTAGCGCCACCTTCAGCTCAGGACGTGATCCTGGAGACCTGGGATCAAGTCCCATGTCGGGCTCCCTGCATGGAGCCTACTTCTCCCTTGGCCTGTGTCTCTACCTCTCTCTCTCTCTCTCTCTCTCTCATGTCTTTAATGAAAAAATAAATAAAATCTTTAAAAAAAGAAAGAAATGCAGACTTAGATTTCATACCAGGTAACAAAGTCAGGGCTATAAATGATAAGATCAGGAATTCAAGGACAGAACTCTGAATAAAATCAACCTGAAAGGGTGGGCAGATCAAGACCCAATGAGATGGCAGAAAGGAATGGGCAGGAAGCAGACCTGACACAGCAACAGAGCAGCAAAGGAAAAAAAAGCATTGGAAAAAAAAAAAAGTCGGTATTGAATGTTCTAAGTAAAAGTAGGGCAGAACAGCATCCACCGGGCTTGGTAGTGCTGAGATCATCAATGAGCAGTTCTGGTGGAGTGAGCAGGGAACTGAGTCCAGACCAGGATGTCTGGGGAGCAGGTACAGTCAGACATGCTAACTATAAATGAAGACATGCTTTCGAAAAGCTTGGCTATGAGGGAAGAGAGAAAGAGGGTGACAGCTAAAGAGAGATACAGGGTAAAAGAATAGCTGTTTTTGCTTTTTTTTTTTTTAATTAAAAAATTGTATGATATGTAATACACAAATATTACATATGAAGTATGTGTATCATATATAACGTGTAATCCATACAGATTATGCATATAAATACTAAAATACAGTAAAAGGCTGAAAATACAGGAGACATCAACGAGAAGGCTGGAAGGGATGGGATCCAAGGCACAGAGGGACAAAATTAGCCACAGGCAGGAACAGGATCCTTTAACCACTGAGATAAAGAGGAAGAATGGCTATAAACAGAGCCAATAATAGGAGCGTAATAAAAGAAGTCAGAGAGGAGAACAAACAAGTGGGAATCAAATGGCCTAGAATTCTCAATGTTAGAGGATGCAGGGGTGGGGATGGAGCCTCCAGTTCAAGTCATGGGACAAAGGAGGCAAAAAAGTAGAAAGGGAAACACTTCGAAGAGCAAGCGGAGGCTGGCTGATAACCGCAGACCGGAAGTCCCAATGATATCCTGGAGGCGGAAGGTCAGCCCAAAGGACAAACCGAGGGAGGACTCCCAAGATCACCTTTCATGCACCATTTCTGAATAAATTACATAACTTAATCAGCAAAACAAACAAGGGACAGAGAAAGCTGCAGACGTGAAGCCAAGGAACAGACAGAAGTAACTCAGGAAGAGAAATGAGGCAGCATGCCAGCCCTGCGAGCCCCTCAGAGTGCTCAGCAGAGGGAGAGAAAGAAGCTGCAGACGTGGGATGGAGCCAAGAAAGGATAGTGGTTTCTTCTACCCACAAGAAAAAGAAGGTAAGTGAGAAGATGTGGAAAAGGAAAGTGTACACGAGGCAGCTTTGATACAAATATAAAAACCCTTGGTATGATTTTGAGTAAATGATAAAAAACTTAATACATGAAACATCTGTTGAGATGTTACAGATAAAACGACCCAAGAACCCCAGCTCCACCTGATTCTGCAGTCTACAATCTATACATGGGCAGAACATTGTAGAAGTTGCTAATTTTCAATTTTCAGAACCAACCAATGCAGGGTTCAAGACAGGAGAGACAGAAAGACACAAACATACAACAGGGAGCTAAGATGCAGTCTAATAAATTCAGAAACAGAGGTTTGAGCATGCCAAAGACTTTAAATTATCAAAAGAACAGAAAATTTAAAAGTGGGAGAGTGGGAGTTAAATTCTTCATCTTTTTGCTTAAAGTTGGTAAGTCAAGACACCAAAAAATAAACACATCATTTTGAGTTATGGAGCCACCTGTCACATCTCTTACAACAAATAGCATTAAAAAATCGTTATGTTACGAGGGAAAATTACTCTATAGACTGTGTGAAATAATTTGTGTGTGTTGCTTTTTATAGCAACGTTGAACTGCAGATTCAGAATTTAATCTAATGATCAGAAAATAATTCTATAAGTCAAAAAAAGCAAGCACAGGGCCTTGTACCTCAGCCTCCCATTTCCTCATTATGTAAAGTATAATGCAATTTCTGCTTTTTTCAGCAGATGTCTCTCACAAACAAGTGAAGGGGTGGTGGATCGCAGGCAGTTTCAGAGGTAAATTACTGAAGGGAGAGGTAAAAGTTGCCCAGGGAAACAGGAAAGGGAACCCACGCAGGAGATGCTAACTTCACAGTGGCGTGAGTCCACAGTTATGTAATTGTTTCCTGCACTCCAGATTCAGGGAAGGAAAGCTCCAACTGCTGGACTGATCCAGACTGTAGGTCTCTTCCATGGCCAAAAAGACCATGAGTCAGCAGTGACAAAGGAAGCCACCTGTGGGATCACTGATGAGCAGGAAGGAACAAAAGTAAGAGATAGCTAAAAAACCCAGAGTCCTACTGTTGATGAAGTCAAAGAGTAGGTATTCTACAAAGGAAAAAACTGAATAAACAGAAAAACAAGTTTAATATTTCCAAAGCCCAACTGTTCTGGAATCCAAGATTAGAGCCGAGGAGACAGCACAGAAGCTAAAGCTCCTCTTCCAAGGAGCAAGAAGACGGGCATAAGTAACTGAGAGCCCCAAGTCCTATCTGGGAGCCAGTGCTGAAGTCCTACAAGGAGAAAGCTCCAGGGCGGCCCCAGGGAGGGCAGACTGCGGCAAGCACAGGATACAGGAATGGTCCAGAACACACAACAGGCCAGAGAGCAGTTATCTTAGGAAAAGACAGAGGAGTCGTGATGGAGAAACAGTCATGGAGAAACCGAAGAGTGCCCAAGGGGGATCTCAAGGACAGAGCACAGGGCCTTTTGCAGAGGCACCAGCAAGCCCAAGCCCAGGCGCTGTTTACCGGGAGTTGCCTCAGTGGTCACTGGATGCTCCTGCCTCTCTGCCGATTTACAGCCTTCACTACAGGAAGGAACCCTTCTTTCTTCCCGCACTCCAAATTAAGAACTCCACACCTTGACAGCTTCAGTACTGAGTGCTAAATAATGGAATGCTTACCCCTACTTTCCGTAAGAGATCTCCCACGATGTTTAGCGCTGATATCCTAGCAGAAGGAGTTAGTGGACTGGCACCAAAACCATTTGGTATAGCTAGAGAGAAAGAAAAGGTGAGTGATTACACTTGCAGGTCCCTTTTGTTGTTGGGTGCACTGTGCAGCATATGCTCAATGACAAATCAATATAGTATGCCAAACTATGGGTATAATGTTTAAAGTGGAGACACCCTAAGTATGCTGAACGGTCTCCTTCAGCTGATGGATATTTGGAATATATCCAATTTTACATCATGAATAATGCTAAAAGAACACATATCCTTAAAGCATCTAGACAAGTATTTCCAGAGAAGAGATTCCTAAAAATAGAACTGCTGGATCAGAGGATATGCTCATTTTCTTCACCTTAATAGATACTGCCAAAACACTCTCTGAAAAGGTTGTGCCAATGTCAGCAATCTCTATGGTTGTGCCCTCAATAATATTAGACGTTACTTTTTTTTTTTTTTTGGTCAATTTGATAGTCATTTTATTTTCTCTTTTGTTTCCTTAACTAATTATTTTAATATCTTATTCTAGAAATCATGTTTATCCTCTGCACTTTGTCTACCGGGTTGTCTTTCCTTTAATCAGTGGGCAAGGGCACTAAATGCTATATATATTCACCCTTTCTCTCATAGATCTTGTATTTTTTTTTTTAAGATTTTATTTATTCACGAGAGACAGAGAGAGAGAGAGGCAGAGACACAGGCAGAGGGAGAAGCAGGCTCCATGCAGGGAGCCTGATGTGGGACTTGATCCTGGGGACTCCAGGACCATGCCCTGGGCCAAAGGTAGGCACTAAACCGCTGAGCCACCCAGGGATTCCCCAGATCTTGTATTTCTCAATGTGACATTTATCTTTCAAACTTTCTGTTTCGATGAGGTAAGTTTTGGCTTCCTCACCTTGTTTTCCTAGTTTTTTTTTTACATTTAGGTCACTTAATTCATCAAATATCTAAATTTTTTTTCATCCAAATGGATAGCCAATCATCCTAATACCATGTTGTGAAGACTCATCTGAAATGGCACTTTACATATACTGAATTCCCTATATATTTTAGTTCCACTGAATTATTAGTCTATTTCACCAGAAACATGCTGCTTTCATTATTACAAAGTTAAAACATACTGTGGTATCTTGAAGGGGAAAGCCTCTTGTCTTCACCTTATTTCGAACTTTCTTGGCACAGTTATTCTTCAGAGTAACTTTAAAATCAACCTGCCAACTTAAACCCTGTGTTGATGTCATTAGGAATTTAAACAGCTGACTGATTTGGATACAATGGCTACTGTAAGAGGCTTCCCATTCAGAATCGGAGCCATTCAGGGTGACATTCCCATCTTCTTGCACGCCTCTCGGCAAAGGTTTTCAGTCATGCACATTTCTTCAATTTATTTTTGAAGTCATATACACGATGGTTAATAGCTCTTAGGCTACACTGCAAGAGACAAGTCCATCTCTGCCATTCAGTAACTGCGTGAGCTTTAGTAAGTTGCCCATATGTAGAAGAGGGCTAATGACAGTACTTATAAAGTCATCATGAAGTTTCAGTTACTATGCTTTTTAAATACCTAGCACATAGTTAATACTCAATAAATGTTAGCTGTTATTCTTTCATCCGTTTTCTACAGAGTGCTCTTCAGTATGTAAATGCTTTGTTGCTGCTGCTGTTCTGTCCTCAGCCTCCAGGAGATAATCTCACTGAAGGTAGGGACTTCACCTTATTATTCACCAGTCAACCCCCACCGCCTAGAAAAGTGCGTGGCACAGAACAGGCACTTGACAGGATATAAATAAACTGCTGTACTTTTCCCAGCAAGGATTTCCAGATCTCAGTTCTCCCTGTTCTCCACAAATTATGAAATCTGTGCTTTTATGGTAAGTTGTCTTAAATGCTTTTTGGAAACAGTCATTGTTATCGATAAAATGCAATTAAAGACAGACCACTTCATCGGGCTCAGCCCTTCCAATTTGCACCAATTCCTCTAACCTCCTGCTTCTCATTAGGTCTGTCCTGACTGATTTGTCATTCAACTGCTGTGATCCAGTGCACAGCAGCTTTTAGGTTAGTGAAAGTTCATGCCATCAGTTCCAGTCTAAAAACTTGTCTACTTGGACAAATTTCCTGCCTTGGAGTTGACATGTCTTAATCCTCTGCCAGAGCAAGCAAGCTCTGTGTCCCACTGACCTTGCCCGGCTCACTGCAGCCAAGTCCCTGAGTTAAAACTCTAATCAGCTATTAGAGAATGGGCACCTCCCTGGGTATTAACCTTGACTGAAGTTCCAGACTATTCAGAAGATTAGTACTCAACTAACAAATTTTCAGAACTGACCTGCAGAATTCTAGTTAGTACCTAAAAGCAAATCTTTGTTAATTCTCAAATGTTAGCAATTCTGAGATCCTCAAATGCCCAAGTAGCCCTTCTGAAAAGTGGACAGTGAGTTTCTGATGGCTGCTGTCATCTCTACCCTGCCTGCTCTCATCCTCAGCAGCACACTCAGCATGAGTACAAATAACACCACCTCTGACTCTACAGTATTTTCACACTAATACCTAGATGAAAGTGGGATGAGTAGTTATCCATTCAAGGGCTTCTGGGCACCTGAAATGCAGCTAATGCAACTGAGAAACTGAATTTTAAATTTTAACTAACATTAATAGAAATGTGAACAGTCACATGTGGCCAGTGGCTACTGGAATGGGTGGCACAGACACAGAGCACTTACTTCACTAACTGCCCAGAGAAAAATCCTTCTATCACGCTGGAAGATAAAATCCTTTACTTAAAAAAGAGAGGGGAAGAAAGAACTTATTTTGGGAAGAAAAAAAGTATGGAGGAATAGGAAATGCTGAAATAGCGATAAGCTCAAAAACAAAATAAATCTGAATTAAGAGCTTTGGGGTTCCATTGTAAGGTTCTGTGTATAGTGGCTGCTAAGTGTTTTCTCTGCTTATCTGGATTAAAAAAAAAAAAAAAAAAAAAAAAAAAAACACCTCTGCTGATGGAAAAAGGAACATTCTCCATGTATTAGTCATTGGTTACTCCAAACGTCACCTCTGAAAACGGCAGCCATGTAAAAGAACATGTATGCATGTAAGCATGTAAAAGAACAGCGTGTCCACCTGAGCCAGTCTTACATGAGTCTGAATGGCAGCTCAACGAGTCTCTATACAGTCTGTGTAGGAAGGCTTCTAGTCCTTTACAATCGGTTCAGTGGCAAGAGAAATAAACCATATATAAAAATGATCCCCAAACGTGAAACAAGTAGGCATGTGCAAAAACAAACAGGCACATATGGCAGGGAAATTTGGTGTCAAGAGTAGTTGGCTTTCAGGGGCAGGACTGCAGAATGGGCCCCTCTCTTTTCTTTCTCAATTTTTTGGCATAAGCGTATATTACTGCCATCATCAAAAGGTTGACTTTGCCTGAAAACCTTTCTTTTTAAAATCTCGATTGAGATGCTCCTGTTTTACATGTGGCCACCGTCACCCCGTTCTCCGTGTGGGAGCAACCGTGGAAACTTCTTCTTCTGCCTCACAGAGCGCTTGACTTCCCCAACTTCTCCACTGAAACCATCGCTTACACGTGCCTTGCCCTGCTTCCCCAGCAAACCCTCCTCAGTTGGATAATCTACCACAGGTTCAGAAAGAAAAGAAACTGCAAACCTTTTGGTGAAGGAAAACTGTTCTCTGTGCCCTTGCCAACAGGAGTGGCTGGCAAAGAAAGTGACGCCTGGACAGCAGAGTCCATCTTTTCACAATCAAGAGTCGGAGAACTGGGGGCCGACTTTCTGGTTACTTCCTGTTGTCTTTCCCGAACTGCCAGTTCTTGTCTTAAATCTGCAAAATGGGGCACAGGTAATAGAACTCACCAGAGGAAGCAAATCACCCAAGCAAAGTCACCTCTAAAATGCCATAACTTCCAAAATTATTATATCTCAAAAGAAGAGTTTCCTACGTAACACTTTTTTTCCTCAGGGTATAAAAATGACAACCCTACTGTCTAAATGATCTTTGAGAATAATTTTTAAATGCTAGAATTGATACAAATGCTATAATCTAAGAGAACAGTTAACTATGCTCATTATATAAAAATAGGGCAGAGTCCAAAGAACAACTCGCAGTGAGCCTATATGACACAAAAATAAATATTCTTTTCAACTCATTTGCTTTTATTTTGAAATGATGTACTTTGGCAATTACTGCAAAATCAATGAAGTACATTTTTGTAATTTTATATGGATTAGTATTTTTTTATTAGTTGTCAAAATGTACTATTCTGTTTTAGAAAAGAAGTATTCGAAATAGTTGCAAATTTTTTCTTGCTTTTAAATACTGAATTTTTAAGCCAAAATTAACACTTTCTTTTCCAGTTATGCAACTGACCTACAGAACACACATTTAAAAAGGATACAAAGTTATCCCATTTCTGAGTATTATATCCAAATGTCTGCCCATGGATAAATGGATAAAGAAAATGCAATACAAGTATTTAATATGATCTTATTCAGCCTTAAATAGGAAGGACATTCTGATACGTGCTACCACATGGATGAACCTCAAGGACATTACGCTAAGTGAAAAAGGACAAAACACCAGTGACAAAAGGACAAACACTGTATGACTCCACGTATATGAGGTCCCTAGAGTCATCAGATTCATAGACACAGAAAGGAGAATGGTGTTTCCAGGGGCTGGAGGAAGGGGGAGGGAAGTCAGAGTGCTGTACACATTTTATGCATGTGGTGATTATACACTTTCCTTTAAAAGTCTCTTTCCCTCCCTCTCTTTTTAATACATGGTAGAATGCAGAATATCATAAAGACGAAAATAGCCTCTTCTTTATAATATGTGCACATATGCAGTGTTACTATGTGCATAACAAAATTATTTACACAGAAGCAAAATGTAAAACACCAAAACAAACCAAACAGGACATGAACAGTGGGAACAGAATTAAGGTTTTGGAAAAAAGACCAGTGTCTGAATTCCCACTGAAAAGCTCTTAAGGCTTTGGACAAAACTCAAACTCTCCATGCCTTGGTTTTCTGACCCACAAAATGGGGACACTACCTACCTCTCAGAGTTGGCTCATAGGTGTTAAGAGACTAAAAACACTTAGTGTAGTGCCTGACAAAAGTATACAAATGTGCACAACTTTCAGAGCAGATCCCAAACCTAACTTAGAACTCGGACTTAGAGACATTAAGGTAAAGGATAAACTTTAAGTTGTCAGTTTTTACCTCTTGCTTCATCCTTTAACCGTTGTACGGAGACCAACAAAGATTCCTTTTCATCAAGTTCACTTTCTAAAAATGCATTGCGTTCAATGGCCTGATTTAACCTTTGTTCAAAGTCTTCCAGTGAAACTATTGTTGCCCTTAAGAAAAAAAAAAAAAATTGGAGTCCACAAATTAAATAAACAGCATGCAAATAGCTAATACAAAAGAAAAATGTCAGTTGATCTCATGCCATTTCCTGACCTAGAAAGCCTGGCCCAGTTGAAAGAGAATGATCTCAATGCCTTCTGACTTTTGGTGGCATTTAGTATCTCTGCTATTAGTTCGGGCCATTCAATATATTCTTTTAAATTCCCGCCAAAATTCCCTATGATTCCTTAAAGGAAGGCCATTATTACGCATTATATCTCCCCACTGAATGTTAAACAATCAAAGTTTACACATTTTCAAGAAGAAAACTTTTCAACAATTTTAGAGTACACTAAGAATTAGTGATTTGTTTGAAACATCAAGTCCTAGCTCCCACTCCATTTACTTCCTAACTCCTCTTTCTGCATTTTTTGTTACTCATTTATTCAGGAAACAGTAACAAGCACCTACTATGCACCACCACCACAACCACCACCACCCTGACAATATGTGCTATCTGCTACAGAAATAAAGTTCTATAACCTCCAGTCAGAACTCTTAATGCCCTGGCCAATTTTATCAAGAAGTCTCTCAATTCCAGACTCCTAACTCTGGGAAAAGAACAAGGGGTAGTGAAAGGGGAGGTGGGCAGGGGGATGGGGTGACTGGGTGACGGGCACTGAGGGGGGCACTTGTCAGGATGAGCACTGGGTGTTCTATATGTTGGCAAACCGAACTCCAATTAAAAAATATACCCAAAAAAAAAAAAAAAAAAGATGTCTCTCAATTCCATCTGCTCTCCTCCAGTTTTGTGCCCTGGCTTAATCCTTCATCCATCACCTAGATGACTCCTCAATGGTCCTTCCTCTCTACTTCCAATTCTTCAGTATTATCCTCTCAGCTCAAAATCTGATCTTACTCCCTTGTTTAAAAAAATTCTTTAAATTTTTTTTTATTTTCTTTTTTTTTTTTTTTTAAATTTCTTAAAGAGCCCCTCATTGCCTACAGAATGGCTTTCAAACAGAGCAAAGTTCTCTGTAATCTGGCCCTGACCACCCTCCAGTCTCATCCCATTCAGCCTCACTATCTCTATACACTTCAATCAAAGTGAAATATTCCTACCTTTTAAGCCTTTCTGCCTCTCTGCCTTCATATCTCTCTCTTCACTTGGCTGGCTTCTTTCCTCCTTGCAAAGTCAGCTTCAATACCGGCAAACTTCCCCCAATTCCCCCAGGGCACTCTAGAGGCTCCCTCCTCGGGGCCCCAGAGCTGCCTGTACACTCTCTTCACCAGAGTATTTCTCAGGTGAAATGTCTACATCTGTCACCCCCCAGGAGTAGAGTTATCTCCTCAACTCTAGCATCGAGTCAGGCATTTAAGAGTCACTCACATATTAATAATTGCAAAGTAACAGGAATTAAGTTTGGAATGGTTAAGAAACACTATAATTACATAATAGCTTAGCAACAGTAACAGCAAGCCGCTCTAGGCCGTGCCGCACAATCGTAAGGGAAGCGGCACTCTGAGAAAATCCATCGGTTCGTGTTAAAGCCAAAGAGAACAAAAAGGAGTTGAGATGTAAAGACAGATCAGCCATGAAGAAACTGCAGACTTTGGGAAGAAGATCCAAGGCCCATGACAAGTGTGGGAGTGCTGAGAGAACACAGAGGGAAAGAGAGAGATGAATGAGACATGTTTTAGAGAAAAACCAACAGGACCGAGCACCAGACCTGCAGGGAAAGAAAAGGACAGAGGGAAAGAAAACCCTAGAAGGGCACAATCTGTGAAGATAGGGATTTGGGGTTGGTGTCAATATGACCAGTTACAGGGGACGTGAAACACCAAAAGGAGATGTCCTGGGACTAAGACCCAGGTGACAGGCTGAGCCCACAGACCTAGATTTTTGTCATTGATGGCCACCTTCACTTATTCTAACCAAACAAGCATCCTCCATTTACCTTTTCGCTCGCTCCAGGTCATCATTGGCCTGCTCCAACTCTCTCACGTACTTATGCAGCTGCTCCTTAATGGCCCGAGTCTGACTTAAATCATCTTCCAATACTGACACCTGCTTGTAGCTCTGTGCATACTGATGTTCTAGTTTCTCCTGAAGGCACGGATATAGGAAGGGGAGTGGAAGTCATTAATATATAGTTTTCCTTAACAAAGGAAGTAACCCAAGTTATGGGTGCAGGTGGCGGGGTAGCGGGGAATCCAAGGAATTTACCCACAATCTGAGTTGATGGTATCCCTCTCCTCCTTGTAATATTAATTAAAAAAAAAAAAAAAAAGACACATTCATCCCAACTACTTTAATTCATAAATTTAGAGAGTCAACCATTCTCCTCTCAGAAAGAAATCTAATAATGATCTCTCTGAAAAGTACAATAGTGAAACTGCCACCTCAGAAATCCCACAGTTGGTGGGAGGACCTCTGCATTCTCAGGCTTAAACGCAGCCCGGGGAAGCAGAAAGGAGATTGCCACTCTGAGTTCCAATTCCCTCACTCTTATCCACCATCCCCACCTACCTAGAACCATGCTCTCCCCAGGCACAGAAACAGCTCAAGCACTTGGCTAAGGCAGGTGCTGAACAGCAGCAAAAGGGGTTAATCCTTTTACTCCTGGAAATCCCTATTTAAAAAGGAATTTTTTTAACCCTAACTAAACTTCAAAACCAAAGAGACTATGAACAATAATGAAATAAATGTGTATTTCATACAAATATAATTTTAAAGTACCCTGGAGTGAGGCAATCTGTCAAATCAGGCAGCTTTTGAAAATGAAACGAATTACATTATTACAAGAATAGTATTGCTAAAAAACTGACAGCTACAGAGTTTCTAAGTGAACTCCAAAACTCTAAACCACCTTTTCCCTGGCTCCCTGAAAGAAAAGTTTATTTTGAAAAAAAAAAAAAAGAAAGAAAGAAAGAAAATTTATTTTGAGCCTTTTCTATTTTGGAGGTCCCTGGGTGGCTCAGTTGATAAAGCATCTGCCTTCAGCTCAGGTCACAATCCCAGGTCCCTGGGATGGAACCCTGCATTAGGCTCCCGCTCCTCCCTCTCCCACCCCCTACACCCCCAGGTGCATGCTCACTCTGTCAAATAAATAAAAATCTTTAAAAAAAAAAATACAATAAAAGCCTTTTCTATTTTTGTGGTTGCCTGCTGCTCTGAAGCTCCACCTAGAAAGATCTATTTCTCATTTTAATCTAAGCCAGCACATTAGATACCCTTCTACTTCCAAGGTTACCTTTAATGCTTCCACTTCATACTTCAGTCTTTGGTTATCAGCTTGCAAGTCTCTGTTTCTTTGTTCAGCCTGTACTAACTGTGCCTCCAGCTCTGCTTCTAATTCTCTGCTTCCCTCCTGGAATTCAACTAGCTCATCCCGAGCTTCCTGGAAGCTGATAAAGAGATAAAGTGGGAAAGAGGAGTTAGAGCAAGAATCACAGAGTCAGCTTGAAGAAGCTCATGTATCAGTTCAGTAATTTGGCCTGAATGTGGCACTACCACCAAGTAGACGACACAATAAAGACAATCTGTTCAGCAACTCGTACTCTATACTTGGGGTTCAGTGAAAGTGAGTTAAAAGGCCCCGAAGGACTCACATTTTACAGACTCGTACGTCTTTCTTATTTAAGGTATTAATAAAGCAGCACATACTACGATACCACAAAGTCATCTAATACTTACAGTTGCTTTCCTTTGTAATTCTATTATTTAATCTCATACGTTTAAAAGCACTATTCTGAGAAGGGGTTGCAGGTTTCCCCAGCCTATTAAGGCGTCTATGGCACAAAAAAGATTACAAACCCCTACCACAGACTGACCCCTTCTACAACCACTGGCCCAATAACTGCCTTCAACAATAACAATGAAACAGCAATAAGAGGTGTGATAAGGCTTAGCAAGCTCTGTAAACCAAAGCAGAAAAATGTGTATGTTACGGTATGTTTTAAAAAGAAATCTAAGACAAATTTTGGTGCTTGAAGGTTATTATATAAAAGTTTTCCCAACTAATTAAAATAAGTGAGATTTTATAAAATGCTCCATACCCCTGAAACTCTTCTCCCCACTTCACAATGATGCAGGCTCCCGACACTGATTGAACCTGCCTGAAGAGACTAGATTCTGCTGTGTGCACCCGGGACAGCTTATCAGAATCTCCAAAGACCACATCATGAGGCAGAATCAGGGCACACACAGAAGGCCAAGGACAACCAAATGTAATGAGCATAAAAGCAGGTAAACTACCAGAAGAAATCACAAATATGAAGTTTTCTTATGGTATTGTTATACTATTTAAACACAAGCAATGCTAGGACTATTTCCAGAATCCTAAACCTAAATCTGAAACTCTAAATTTAGCTGATGGTTAAAAACAACAAAAACCACACATGCTAGAGTTGCTATATTCCAAATTCCCTCCCCTATTTCCAGGATGCTTTCAACATTACCTTTGTTTATACTTCAAGGAAAGTTCCTTCCAGTAAGCAGTTTCCTCCTTTAAACTCGAAAAATCTGGTATATCTTCACCATCCATGATCAAGAAAGCCTGTGAAATATTAAAGACAAATCTTTAAATTAAATAGAAACAGGGGCACCTAGCTATCTCAGTCGGTGGAGCATGTAACCCTTGACCCTGGAGTCATGAGTTCAAGGCCCACATTGGGCAGAGAGCTCACTATAAATAAATAAATGACAGCTATTAAAAACAAACCATATGAAATTTTAAAAAAATAGAGAACATAGGAATCTAAATAGAAGTATAAAATCTGGGACATTAAATCTGCAGCATTCTGGATGGAGTTAAACATGACAGATTCTGAGAGTGATTAACTCTCTATTATATGTCAGACACATGAATCGCTTTACTGCCCCAACCTTAGGGACCACAAGTATTGTGGATAAAGGCAGGACAGGAGATCCACAAAGTGCTCAGGTATGAAGGCATATGAGGCACTCTGAGTAGAAGCATTAGGTTCTAGGTGAACTGGCCCCACAGAATCATCCCACACATGGGGCTCCAGCAATTGGGTTACAGCCAGCCAGTCTTCTGGGAGTCAGGTGACAGGAGCTGATGCTACTACTGCACATCCCTCCCTGCTGTACAACTGCTTCACAAGGCCTCTCTGAAACATTTCATGCCAGGTGACCATACTAGGAAATCAGGTACCACATTCTCAATAATTTACCATCATTACATTTCTAAAAACTTAATTATCTTTTAACCCCACAGCTTCCTCCATAAATTCACTAATCCCCAGCTTCAGTATTTTCTCATCTTGGTTGCTCTCCCAAAGCATTGGGGGCCAGGGTTCTATTTAACATTGCATTTAGACTAACCACCCAAAAACCCCCAACTGGCTGGACACTGTGCTCACCCTCCACTCACACCTAGACCAAATGTCTTATTCCTACAGCACACCGCCGCCGCCCCAAAGTGTTCCACTTCACATTCCAGCAATACTGTTCAAAACCGTCATAACGCGACATCAGGTCTGGACACTTCCTCTACCTGGAATGGCTCTCCCTTCCTTGTGCATTTGGAAAGTTCCTGCTTGTCCTTTAAAATAATGACCTAGCTGTCATCTTTTCCAGAAAGTCTCTCCTGCCCTCACCCAGACAGCACAAAAATCCCCCACACTCTTGCCTACCAGACTACCCCTGAATATACTTACCACACAGTAATGCATTTGCTTTAACCTGCATCCCTATTAGGCTGTGTATTATTATTTCTTTCCTGGCACGATGTCTGCACAATAGCAGAGACTCAATAATATTAGCTAAACTACACCTAAATTGAATCAACTTAATCTATACTGGGCAGCAAGAACTAAACCAGCTTTGAAAGTAAATTAATAGAAACCCAGAGTTCACACAGCACAATCCACTGGCAAAGGCTGAGCAAGAAGTAACAGACCAGAAACTCCAACTTCAGGATGGGTATGCCGAAGAGGTCTGAGAGTGATTTCTCGCTGACTAATATTGACATATCATTTCATATACTTAGTTTGAGGCTGATTGCAGTATTCTGTTTCAGCCAAGTCTTCCTGACCATACCACTTTCTGACTTTTGACAAGTTAGTCAATCATCTGATTATCTGAAATTCCCTATCAGCCCAGAGCTCTCTGAAAAGAAACAGACTCTTGGGGTGCCTAGGTGGCTCAGTCGGCCACACATCCAGCTCTTGGTTTCAGCTCAGGTCACGATCTTAGGATCATGGGATCTAGCCACACATCAAAAGCCATGCTCCGTGTGAAGTCTGATTGATATTCTCTCTCTTCCTCTCCTCCTCCCTCCACCTGCACATGTGTGCTCTCTAAAATAAATAAAATCTTTACAAAAAAAAAAAAAAAAGGAAAGAGATGGATTCTTGACATGCTTTGCATCCCTTCATGCATAATACTTTGCTCAGAGAAAGTACTTAACACTTTCAAGCATTTACTGAGCAACTGCAACAGTGTCAGACACTGTTAAGTACTGGAGGAGTACTTAGGACCCCAGCTGTGCCCTCCTCCAATGCCATCACCCCTACACTAGTACACTCCTGTCTGTACCATGCTCTTAGGGTCCAATAACACATGAAAATATAAACTTCAGAGTGGGGAGTTCTGCCGAGACCAGGCTCTAGGGTTCTGACTCTGCCATCCAGCTCCTTAAGCTATCTGCCTCACCCCTTAAGGTCTCTGTTTTTTCATCTAATGAGAGTCTGGACCAGATGACAGGGTTCTTCAAATATGTGAACTCACTAGTAAATATTACGGATTAATTTTACAATCCTATCCTTTCATCAGAGTTCCCAATTCCCACTCCATTTTCCCAGTTGTAGCAGTAATCTCATTTATAGCTACAGTTTGTAATAAAGTGTCATGAGGATGAGGCTAGTCCAGCAGAAGTATCTGTATTTCAGAATATCCAAAAGCCCTTGAACAGGCATCACCATGTGGTGACAACCTCTCAATAACCCTTGAGAGCTCCTGCCTAAGTCTCGTTGAGGGAAGGGGCAGATTTTGTATGAACAATCCAGATGAAGGTATAATTACAGCACAGAGGCATCTCAAGGTGAAGTAACAATCTCCGTGTCCCTTGAATGCTCCACATAAGGTCTTTCCCCAAATGCCAAAAAAAAAAAAAAAAAATGCTGGTTACATCTGAAATCTATGAATCTAGCCCTAAAGAAGGTCATGGGCACAGGTCCTCAAATTTGGAAATGCACTCATCCTTTGAACACTGGCAACCATATTATCAATGTATAGTTCAAATATCCAGGTTTTTTTTTCAAATATCCAGTTTTTGATACACAATCCAATTATGGTTTTTGCAAATTACGGGACAGGAGAGGCAAAGTTTGCTGCCACTTATTCTAGCTCAAGTAAGAAATATTTATAGAATCATAATGAAAGGGTAAGTCTCTCTAGCCAGCCCCTTGAGGGCAGGACCAGTGTCTTAGTTATAAATCCCATCTGCATCACCAGAACACAGAACACAGTAGAAATTCAACAAATGTTTGAAGGGACTTATAACCTCTTTACTTTCCAAAGCACTGCTTTCCTTTATTAAGATCTAAATTCCTATTTCAGGAATGTTGTAAGAAAAAGATGTGTGGGTAATTTATTTCTCACAATGCACCACCATGTTTTTGTTTTTGTTTTTTTAAGATTTTTCATTTACTTATTCATGAGAAACACAGAAAGAGAGGCAGAGAGACAAGCAGAGGGAGAAGCAGGCTCTATGCAGGAAGCCCGACGCAGTACTGGATCCCGGGACCCCAGGACCACACCCTGGGCCCAAGGCAGTGCTAAACCGCCGAGCCACCTGGGCTGCCCTGCACCACCCTGTATTAAACCAGGATTATAAAACCTATCATTCTCGGCTAGACAAAATTATCAGTCTGATGCATGCCAAGCCACATTCATAGTCACTTAAAAAGCTCCACGCAGGCTCCACACCAAAGAATAGAAAGTGGACGGGACTAACTGGGGAGAGCCTTAGAGACTCCACCACGTACTCGCTACCTAAAATAATCACTGTCCAGCTCTTCAGTCTTAAATATAAATGGACAACCAAGTACCACCGGACAAATGACAAAACCCAGGAGCATGAATAAGAAGATCCTAGGACCTACTGAACTGAGAGGAAACAGGTAATTCAGACAGTGAGAGAATTTTTTTTTCTCCTACAAGAACTCAGGAGGGTTACCTCCCACACACTTCCTGAGACAGTTACAGAAGGGAGAGAAAACCAAGACCCCCACAGCACAGGGTGCAAAAAACAGCGGCTCTAGCTTAGGACTGCAAAGAACAGAGGTCCCCAGATGAAGAAGCCTAGTCTACCCATCAGACCAAGGGAGTACCTCAGCCAGACGGAAGGCTCCAGGAAAAACAAGGAGCCTGGGAAGCTGGAGAAATCTGAGGTTGTGTTGAAAGCACATAGCTCTTGTGCCAATCAGAAAAAAAGCAAGTGGGGGCACTTGGCTGACTCAGTCAGAAGAGTGTGTGACTCTTGATCTCAGGGTTGTGAGTTCGAGCCTGATGTTGGATGCAAAGATTACTTTAAAATCTTGAAAAGAAGCAACTAAAAACTCCAGAGGGGTGCCTGAGTGGCTCAGTCTGGTTAAGCATTTGAGATCCTTAAGAGCCCTGCATCATGCTCCCTGCTCAGCAGGGAGTCTGTTTCTCCCTCCCCTGCTCCCCTTGCCTGTGCTCAGTGTCTCTCAAATAAATAACATCTTTAAAAACAAAAAAACCCTCCAGAGAAATGAAAACACAATCTAAGGTCCTGACCCTTATATATACTATTTTAAAATTAAATATCTCAAGTCTAAAATTTTTAATTTGCTGATTTTATGTTATTTATGCATTTGAGACAAGTTCCATATTTTATAGCCATCAGTATATTTCCTATTTTTGGCTTTAAATTTGCCCTAACTTTTGTGTGTTGCTCTTCTGTAAGGTTCTAAAATTTGATGCACGGGTTTGTATTATTTCTTTAGGCTTTTTAATTTTGTACTTTGATGATAATACTTCTCAACCATGGTCTTTTCAAGGTGAATATTTCTTGTCTTTGTAGCTTATAGTCCCCTGGCAGCCATCTCTGTCCCTTAAATATGTCACTGTCATGCTTCGGACCTTCTCTAGATTACATATATGGCTTTCTGGAATTGGGGACTGGTGTCTCCTCAGTATTTCAACATTTTATTCATGGGTAGGATGTTTTTAAAGTTTTCAGTACTCTTCCTGTTTCTAGGCAGTAACGGCTAGGGGTGGATTGTGTGGTCCATGGACCAGAGTCCTTGCAGAAGTTATAATGACTATCAGATGCTGTCCTTGCATCTAATATTTGAATTTTTTAAGATTTTATTTATTTATTCATGAGAGACAGAGAGAGAGAGAGGCAGAGACACAAGCAGAGGGAGAAGCGAGCTCCATGTAGGGAGCCTGATGCTGGGCTCGATCCCTAAACCCCAGGATCACACCCCCGCCAAAGGCAAAAGTCAAAGGCAGCCCCACCACCCAGGCATCCCTATTTGAATGTATTTTAATGTGCAGCCAATCCTTCTACAAATAAATCTTATTTGTAGAAGAATTGGCTCAACAGTTTTTAATCTACAGACATTATCATTCACATGCTCAATGTGAAACTTTTCTGGGTGAGGCTCTTCTGTTGACATTGGCTCTTTACTCAGTATCAGAAGACTCATGAGTAGTAAAGACACTGAGAAGCACTGAGCTAAGTAGTGTTCCCTAAGGAATCTACCTGTTTACACTTCTGGGTGTGCTATATTCATTTGTCCCTGATTTTTGGTTCCTAAATAGGGCCATATTCTTAATACAACCACCAACTTTTCCATCAGTATCCCCTGGTGACCTGGGTTTTAAATAGACTTTCCTGCGAAACTTCTTCAATATCTAGCTCTATTTCTTGTCCTCCTTGTCCAACTACCTAGTTCAGTGTCAAATAATGCTAGCAAAACTAATATGTGTTTTTATTTCACACATGCATCTCCTATTTTCTTGCTGAATCTTTTTTTTTAAATATTTATTTATTATTTATGATAGACATAGAGAGAGAGAGAGAGGCAGAGACACAGGAGGAGGGAGAAGCAGGCTCTATGCCGAGAGCCCGACGCGGGACTCGATCCCGGGACTCCAGGATGGTGCCCTGGACCAAAGGCAGGCGCTAAACCACTGAGCCACCCAGGGATCCCCTTCTTGCTGAATCTTACACAAATTGAAAGTTGACTACAATTTTTAACAGGCTACTTTTACAACTTGTTTATTGGCTCCTCAAACAGTATAATCAACAACTGAAGCCTTTTACTAAAATGACCATTGCCTTTTCCAGAAGAAACCAATTAAAAACATTTAACCCGGGAATAAGTGGGAGAACCAACACAGCAGTAGTGGGGAGCCCAGACACTGGAGCGAGACTCCTATATTCACTAGCTAGGTGACCTTGGGCAAGTTACTCAACAACCCCATGCCCCCGTTCTTCACCTGCACAATGGAGATAATAATTAAAATAGGGCCGTTATGAAGATTAAGGGAATTAATATTTATAAAGTAATTAGTATAGAGCCTGGCACATTGTAAATACAGCATAAATTTAATTAAATTGTAAAAAAAAAAAAAAGTTTAATAGTGGGCCTCTGAAGTATGACCACAAAATAAATGTGCTTCAGAACTTATATAAATGATTCCTTAATTTCTTCCAGAAGCTATATCCATAGTCCAATGATACCACCATAACTGAAAACATTTTTCAAAACCTGTTTTGGAATAGCCTTCAAGAGCCAGATTAAAAACTGAAGGGAGGGGGATCCGTGGGTGGCGCAGCAGTTTGGCGCCTGCCTTTGGCCCAGGGCGCGATCCTGAAGACCCGGGATCGAATCCCACATCGGGTTCCCGGTGCATGGAGCCTGCCTCTCCCTCTGCCTACGTCTCTGCCTCTCTCTCTCTCTCTGTGACTATCATAAGTAAATAAATAAAAAAATAAAAACTGAAGGGAAAAAAAAAAAAAGTATTTGTGGTCACACCTCATTCTTAATGCTTCCTGATTGGTATTACCTGTTTTACCACTCTGGTTTTATTCATCAGAAGTACCCTTCCCAAAAAAAAAAATCAGAATTTTTACAAATGATCAAAACTTGCTACTACCATAGATATTCAAAAGATCTTCTCAGGAGCTGTGGAGATAGTCTGTTCAGTTTGTTTCAGGTTACAGGGGGAGGATGTGTTCACTGTGTTATTTGAAACTATGTAACTGGATATATGAAGGCTATAGAAAGTTAGCCAATACAGACAAATTCACTGCTAAAAAATGTTTTTAAAAAGCTTTAACAATACATCAACAATCTTATGAGGCTGGTGAAAGCAGATAATTATGTACTCTCCCTTGCTCCCCAAATATTCCCTCCATACCATGTCTCACACAAATGGGAGTATGGATCTCAAAAATATGACAACTTTCACATAGGGCATATCACACTCTATGTGACCTTCAGTTAGCAACTGACAAATCAACTCATTTGGGTGAAAAACAGCCTGTCCAAAATGCTATACTCACTGAGAACTACTTTTTGTGCAATGGTAAGAAAATCCATCTCACGTGATATGGTCATCCTATTTTTTTTTTAAGATTTTTTTTTATTATTATTATTCATGAGAGATGCAGAGAGAGAGGCAGAGACACAGGCAGAGGGAGAAGCAGGCTCCATGCAGGGAGCCCAACGTGGGACTCGATCCCAGGTCTCCAGGCACACCCCGGGCTGAAGGCCGCACTAAATCGCTGAGCCACCGGGGCTGCCCTGGTCAACCTATTAATAGTTCTACTATCGATGAATGAGATTGAGAGAGTTCTGGAACTCACTGTAGGTAATACATGCCTTTTAACCAAAATCTTCTACTTCTCCCAAAGGTGACATTTACAGAATTTTTTCCTTTCCAAAGCTGATCATAAATACAATCTCTGTCTCGGTCCTGACCACCAAACTTCTTCTTCTGCCTTACAAAGTGATCAGGAACTTATGTCAGAAGTCATTTTAAGCTTTAGTCACCACATTTATCTCAGCATGATTTAAAAGGAGAATAAAAATAAGTTTTGCAGATGTCATGAAACCCAGATGTAATTGTTTACTGAGGTTTTCACTTATTTTTAATGTCCCTTACCCAACTCAAATTTATTAAGTTAAAGGAGTCTACATTGAACTGAAAAAGAATAGCTTTGTAAGATTTAGCAACTATGTGGACCAAGTCAACCTCCAACCAGAGCCACCCAAGGTCTTCTTTGTTCCTTATAATCTCCCAATTTTAAATATTAGTTCTAATAAAAATTTGGAAGAGTTACCTTCCTCCGCTCCCCTTTTACTTCTCTTCAACCCACGACTTAAGGTTGCATTTACCGCACCTCATGATTTAGCAAAGGCATTACCCTACTTCAGAAGTGGATCAAGAGCAGCACAATTTTTCACGCAGAACAATCAGCCAGCGACCCAAGAGCTGGTTTCAGACAGAGTAGGATTCTCTTGATGCGCGAGTAGCAGTTCTCATCCCAGATGAGTCTGCTCAAAAAATATTCGAAAGCATCTTCTACTAGGTTCTAGCAAATTTTCGTCAGGTCCAATTTTCTGCCGTGCTTTTCTTGCTGAGAAGGGTATAAAAATCACAAACACACACACACCGTAATTTCGAAGCAAAAATGTAAAATCCCATTCAAACGAAGCCATTCGCCAACTGGTAGCATCCAAAGCACCGTATAAATTACTTCCTCCCCCCAGCCCCACCCCTACCCCCGCCGGGGCTCAATTTCCCCATCCGTCAAATGGAGGTCACACAATCAGGCACAAGCACAGGATGATGAGATTCAAGAGACAGCAAGGAGTGTTCTGAAATGCGTCAAGGCGCTGCAGAATTGTAATGTCATTATCGGCACCGAAAGAACCCCTCACTTCCTCCGCAAAACTTAAAAGGTTACTTCGGTTGCTTACGAGCAAAACAAAAAAAAAGAAGAAGAAGAAGAAGGCGAGCACAGAGAGCTCGAAACTGTCCCCGGTGCGGGGACACTTTTGCCAACTCCAGGAGCGGCGGGGAGTCAACGGGGACGCCCCCGAGCCCGCCGTGGCCGCCCCCGCCAGGAGAGGCCCCGGGCGCCGGGAATCCGAGCCGGCCCGAGCCCTGGCCGCCGAGGGCAGCCGCGGAGGAGGCGGGGGAGGGCTGGGCGCGCCGCGGCCACCAGCGCCCCGGCCCGCGGCGCCACGTCCCGGCCTGCGCCCGGGCCCGCGCCCGGCTCCCGGGGCCACACCGCGCACCGGGGCGGGCAGTTAGAGCGGTTGGAACAGCCGCCCCGGCCCGGCCGCCCCCAGAGCCCGGGCCCGGGCCCGCGGGCCCGGCCGGCTCCCCGGGGACAGGCCTCGGCGGCGCCGCCCGACCCGACCCCTCGGGAGCGGCCCCGCACCGCCCGCTCACCTCCAGTGTGTCAAAAGCGCATGTTCGCCGCCGCTCGACCGACGTCTCCGCTCCGCTGGCCCGGCCAGGCCCGCCCAGCCGCTCGGCTCCGCTCCCCTCCGCGGCCCGGGGCTCCCCTCCGCGCACCTCGGCGCCGGCTCCTCCCCGACACGTCAGGGGCCGCCAGGGGTCCGAGGCCATTCTGTGACGCACGGGGGCGGGGCCCGGAGCATGCGCGAGAGCGCGCGCGCGGCCGGGGCGGGGCTGCGGCGCGGAGGGCGACGCGGGGAGGAGGCGCGCGGGCGCGGCGCGCTGACGTCTGGCTGGCGGCGGCCTCTGCGCAGGCGCTCCCGGGCCTCGCGGTTCCCCCGAAAGGGGTGCGCTGTTCCGGGGAGGTGCCGACCCCCAGAGGGGTGACACCCTCCTGCCTCCCCGTCTTACAGCCAGCGAGGCCCTTCGAGTGTGAGTCTCAGGGAGCTCGTTTATAAGGACTCACCTCGGAGCGCACCCCCAGCACCCCGGTCCCCCTCGTCGCTCCCACCGAGGCCTGCATGGTGTTGACGGCACTCCCTCCAGCTGACATTGCACGCCCCGACTTGTCTCCCTCTGGCAGATTGTAAATTCCATGAGGGCTGAGCCCCCATCCCCCCACCCCGTCCAAGGAGCTTGGACACACAGTGGGCATTCAGATACTTGCTGATCAGAGTGAATGGGCTCGTTGAGGGGCATACAAATACATCCCCTTATATATTTTGCATCTCTAAGTGTATGTTATTTGTGGGTTTCTCCCCCTGGGGCCCCTGAAGACTCTCACATCCATAGGGGACTTGAGACGGAAGAGGGCTGAGGGGGTACTCAGCTCAAAAAGTGGAGAGGTGAGGATGAGCAACTGCTTGGGGAGCAGCAACTTGAGTAGAGCTGTTTTAAAAACACCTCTAGGAACTTTTACTGCATAACGTGCAGTGTAATTATCTCTGATGTCAGTGCTCTCAGAATTGGATCTGTGGGTTTTTTGGACACGGTAATCATGTGAAAGACAGGCCTCAAGGCAAAAGCAAGGTGAGGGTGGGAGATCCAGTTATGTTTTTTGAGGCAAATGGACATAAATGAGAACAATGCAAGATGGACTGGAAGAGGGGTCCAAATCAATAAAAATTGGAGATGTGATGAATGGGATTTATGAGAAGGATGGCATGTTGAGCTAGACTCTGAAAGATAGAGGCTTGAGAAGATCATGATAATGACAGTAAGAGTAGTCCACTTTTGTTGTGCTGTGTGTATGCACTGGCAATGATGTGAAAGTTTGGTGTGCATGATTTAATCCACACAACGACCCTGTGAAATAGGTACTGTTAGAATTCCCATTTTATTGACGCCTGAGTGGCTCAGCTGTTGAGTGTCTGCCTTCGGCTCAGGGCATGATCCCAGGATCTGGGATCAAGTCCCACATCGGGCCCATTGCAGGGAGCCTGCTTCTCCCTCTACTTGTGTCTCTGCCTCTCTCTCTGTGTGTGTGTCTCTGTGTGTGTCTCTCATGAATAAATAGATGAAATTTTTTTTAAAAATCCCATTTTACAGAGAGTCAGCAAAATGGTGTTGCCCAAGGTCAATCAACTAGAAAAAGAATAAAATATAAAAGAGGACTCAAGATCCAAACCCAGATGTCTGGATGGTTTCATTCCAGAAACCACATTATTAACCTCTACTATACTGCCACTCAACTAAGGGGATCTGTTCACAATAACTACCATTTATTGGGCTAGAGCACTGTGCTAAGTGCTTTATATAAATTGCCTTCCTCAGTCCTCACAAGCAGCTGGAATTATTACCTCAAGTATATATATTACAAAAGTGAGGCCCAGAGGAACTGGAGTCTAAACCCAAGGTGGAGTTTAAACTAAGTGTCCAAGCCCAGTGACCTGTGGGACACTGCGGAAGCTCTTTCAGGTCTGAGGCTCTGCTTCCCTGGTCAAAGCTGTGGTCTGACCGATGAGATCACAGGCAGAGAGATAATTAGGCAGGGAGGCCTTCCTGTGGACCTGGAGCCAAGATATAGCAGTCCCACCCGGAGAGGAAAAAACAAAGTCTTCGAGTCTTGTCCCCGCCTCCTGGCTGAAGTCCTGGGAAATACACTGAGTCACCTAATGGCAGGCCAGGCCCTGCAGAAAATGTTGGCATCATCTTGCAGGCCACCACCCCTCCTACTCAGTCTGGATCCAGAGCTGGTGTTTGTCAGGACTCGTGCATTGGCCCCATCTTAATGAATGGGCTCTGCCTGGCCAGGCTCTCAATAAATAATATCAAAGCCCTTTACTGATCTTCCGCTGTGCTGTTGCGCTTTCTCCCAAGTAATAGTCAACAACCTTTGCCCCACTCCCTGTTTCCAGTATGCCCTTCCAGGAAAAGTAAAGTGGAAGTGAAGCCAGAAAGCAGTCTCGAAGGGGAACAGAAGTGACAAAATCAGCTTTGTAAAGGTAAAAGATGAGTGAGGTTGCTGCATCTTCTGCCTTCATAAACTCTTTAGTAGGGGTTTCCTGAGGCATGGGTCCTGGCACAAGGTCCTCTTCGGGTCTTTGGAGCCAAAGGGGTCAATATCACAGTTGACCATGCACAGCATCTCACCTTCCCTCCCACCCCCTCAGAGACTCGGGAAACAGAGGCCAGTTTCTACTGGGGGAGGTAGGGGTTGACCAGTTGCCTTAGGAGAAGTTTGGCCACAAATGAAAACTCCAGCTAATGAGAATGTAGGACTCCAGCCACATCACACACAAAAGACCTGCTTCCTGCAGGCCTGCCTTGAAAACGCTGGAGAGATCAGGTCCATGTAACCCTCCATTGAATCAGGTAAGCAGAGATCATAATCAAAGGTTTGATTCAGCCTAATAATCTCTCCATAATTTTTTGGCCAATATTTTCTTTTTTTTAAGATTTGTTTATTTATTATTCATGATAGACACAGAGAGACAGAGACAGAGACAGAGACAGACAGAGACACAGGAGGAGGGAGAAGCAGGTTCCATGCCAGGAGCCCGACGCAGGACTCGGTCCCAGGACTCCAGGATCGAGCCCTGGGCCAAAGGCAGGCGCCAAACCACTGAGCCACCCAGGGATGCCCTGGCCAATATTTTCTGCTGGCCTTTCAGGGCATAGATCTCTTGTGCCCAGGCTGGCCAAGGGACTCCCAAAGGGTGGCTGGTTCCTAAAAGCCAGCTGGATACATCTACCAGACATCCCACCACCACCTCCAACTCTGCCTGAACCCCACACAAATCCTCCCTTTGCCCCAGTGGAAATTTCCAAAATAAGTTTCATGTTTCTGACAATGTGTTGACACTCACCTAGTTACTAAGGCACAAAAGGCCTCCTCCGATCCCCTTAATTATCCCCTTTCCCAGGGTTTTCCCAGCTTTCATTTCCAGGGTTTTCCCAGCTTTTATTTCACTCTTGAGGTCACCAAACCCTGGTAGACTCTCCCATCATCAACTCTCTCAAATCCATTTTCACAGTATTTTCCTCCTAGATCTTCCCAGTTTAGACCATGCAGCCATCAGAATAACTTTTGCTAAAATCCCTCTGGCGATAGACAGCATCACTGGTTCCAAAACTTGTTTCAGCATCCTGTTGCCTTTGTGATAAAGTACAAACTACAAAGCCAAGCATTCAAGGTCCTTCTAACCCACTTCTACAGTCTACTTCCTGAAGTTCACCTATCTGGGTCTGGCCAGACCCTCCACTGTGTCTCCCAAACAGTTCCCTTCCTCTCCGGGCCTCTTATTGTCTCCCACTGCACTATGGACTACAGCTGTTCCCTAAGCCCAGCCAACCAACCTTCCTCTCTGCCTTTTGAAGTCACATTCATAAGTTTCCTTCTCCAGGAAGCCTTACCTTATACCTAAAGCCCCCAAATCAGTGCTCCTTCCACTGAGTTCAAGTAGAACCCCACATAGTTCACAGGAGAATTGCTGAACATGACTTTTTGGTCATGGAGGTGTCTAAGCTCTCCCCAGGGAGTCAAAGCTCATTGAGCACAGGGGATGTCTGTCCTACTATTGATTATCCTACTATTCCCCGGCAACAGGTATTTAGCAAACTCTCAGTTAGATGTGTTTCAATTAGGGACGCCTGGGTGGCTCAGTGGTTGAGCATCTGCCTTCAGCTCAGGGCATGACCCTGGGGTCCTGGGATGGAGTTTTGCATCGGTCTCCCCACAGGGAGCCTGCTTCTCCCTCTGCCTGTGTCTCTGCCTCTCTCTCTGTGTGTCTCTCATGAATAAATAAATAAAAATTTTTTAAAGAATAGTCATAATAATAATAGGGTTTTTTATTTAAAAATTATACTCCTGGGGCAAAAAAATATATATACTCTTGGACCTTGAGGTAAGAAGTAGTTTTCTAGAGAGAGGTAAGTCTCTCATTCATCAGCTAGGAGTTTAGTGCTTGCTCTGTTCTAGGCCTTGGGGTTCAAGCTGTCATCACTATCTAAAGCACCCCACCTCCACAGAGCTTATCTTCTAATGGGGAAGATGGATAATAAGCAAACAGATCAATTTATTTCTGTCAGATCATGCAGATGCTATGAAGAAAGATGCCCAGGGTAAAAGCATAAGGTGTGGCAGGGGCTGCTCCCAGAGTGAATATCGGGCTTAATGACATGGGATCATCTTCTCTATAAAACTGACAAGACCCTTAAAATAGAAGACTGCTATATAAAATGCAACAGAGATGTGGAATTAAGAACATAATAATATATGCCAATGCTCTAGATAGAGAAGCTCATCTTACTTTCTATCACAGTGCCTGGCATAGAGTGGGCAGCCAATAAATACCGATTGGGTGAACCACTTGCTAAGTGGTCTACAGAATGCCCAGCCTTCGGTCAGATGATAAATTCCCCCTTCTAAGATAAGGCATGATAACCAGTTCGTGTCTGATTCAAGAATACCCACTTCTGGGGCACCTGGGTGGCTCAGTGAGCATCTGCCTTCAGCTCAGGGCGTGACCCTGGGGTCCTGGGATTGAGTCCCACATCGGGCTCCCCACAGGAAGCCTGCTTTTCCCTCTGCCTGTGTCTCTGCCTCTCTCTGTGTGTCTCTCAGAAATAAATAAAATCTTTTAAAAAAAAGTCTTTGCTTAGCCTTTTTTTCCTCCCCATTAATGGAACCTGATATCCTGCCATGCTCCCATGAATCTCTTGGAGCTGCCCTAATTATTCCCCAGCAACCTACCTGAATTGTGGGCTTCCTCCCGTTCTGGAACTATCTGAAGCCTTGTGGCGTTCCTGGCTTCAGAGCCTCCACTCCCCCCAAGCTTCTGTCTTCACTGTCAGCCCTGGCTCCCAACCGGCCGGCCCCTTGTGTCACTACCCACACCCCTGAGTGATAGCTGCCTCCGCAGGAGAGGATGGCACGACATTGTTAATTGCTAGCATGGTTAACACCTGGCAACCCCAAGGGCTATTGACATCACACCTACATAAACAATGTGACCATCCCCAGACAAAAGATCTCCTCACATACCTTTACACAGGCAAGGTGGCACTGATTTTGTTCACTCCCAAACCATTCTGATGAAATGACAAGGCTGAAAAGAAATGGAGTGTTTCTTACCAAGCTGAGCCAATCATATTAGGCAATTTCAGCCAAATTCCCATTACTGGGGAAGCCAGTGAGTCAAAGTTACCAGGACTGAATGATCATGCACGCAAGCATCCAACAGATCGTCTTTTGAGTGCCCGCCCTGTTCTAGGATCCAGGAATAGAGCAGTTAATGACACAAGCTCACAGAAAAGACAGGAAACAGAAAAGAGAGACACATTAGCCCATCAGGTAGTGATAAGTACTGAGGAGAAACAAAGAGGCTAGAATTTTTAATATTTTTTTATTTCAGGGGGCATTTAGGACAGCACCTGGCACGTAGCAGGTGCTTAATTGTTGAATGAACAAATACCCTGCGACGAATGTTTTTTAAGTTCTGGGATATTTTCTTTGCTCTCAGCTGCTCCTTCCTCTTTTTTTTATTGTTTTTTTTAAGATTTTATTTATTTATTTATTTATTTGTTTATTTATTTATTTATTTATTTGAGAGAGAGAGCGCTCAAGCAAGGGGAGGGGCAGAGAAAGAGGGAAAGAGAGAATCTCAAGCAGGTTCCTTGCTGCACGCAGAGCCTGACGCAGGGCTCCATCTTACAACCCTGAGATCATGGCCTGAGTCCAAATCAAGAGTCAGATACTCAACCAATTGAGCCACCCAGGTGCCCCTTCTTTTTTCTTCCTTTAATCAAATCACTTTTTATTATTTAGAACTCCAGTAAAGAACTCTCCCATAAAACAAAATAAGCAAGAAGAAGCAGCTCACAAAATTTAAAAATACAGGTGACTAACGCGCATATCATATTCACCTTGCTGCTAATCAAAAGCATTCCAAATAGAACAGCAAAGAAGGTGGGTGCCGGCGTGGCTTAGTTGGTTAAACATCTGCCTTCAGCCCAGGTCATGAACTTAGGGTCCTGGGATGGAGTCCCACATCAGGCTCTTGCTCAGTGGGGAGTCTGCTTCTTGACCTCTCCCTCTGCTCCTCCCCCCTGTGCTCTCTCTCTCTCTCTCTCTCTCTCTCTCTCTCATATCAAAAAAAGAAAAGAAAAAAATCTGGAGAAGCTCGAGAGAGTTTCTTTTAAAGAAGAAGGAGAAGGAGAAGAAGAAGAAGAAGAAGAAGAAGAAGAAGAAGAAGAAGAAGAAGAAGAAGAAGAATGGCAGCAGTAAGGAAGAGATTCCATATTTCATCCAACAAATGTATGAGATTTTAAAACAGTAGACTCCAATATGCAGATGAGAGCACATAAAAATTAGTACTGCCGTGTGCAGCGCCCAGGGGGTGTCCCTAGGTGAGAGCTTTTCTGGTACACAGCTTAGCAGCAGGAATTAAAAACTTTAAAATGCGCAACCCCTGTGATCCAGCCTCCCCTCGGAATTTATCCAAAGAGAAATAGCAAGGATGTGTGCAAAGATTTTTCCATTAGGATTTTCATCAAGGCATTGTTTAGCAAAAATTTGGAAGCAAACTAGGCAAAGAGGTGAGTTGAGTGGAATGATGTGATTGCCCCACCATACCACAGTACACAACTGGTAACAATGTTACTGACGAATATTTAAAAACAAAAGATAAAAAAATAATAATAATAAAATAAAAACAAAAGATATTCACGGATACGTGCTTAAATGAACAAATTACACATATTGTTAATACAATCCCACTATTGTAGAAGAAGAAGAAGAAGAAGAAGAAGAAGAAGAAGAAGAAGAAGAAGAAGAAGAAGAAGAAGAAGAAGAAAAACATGTATACATTAAACATAGAAAAGTTTGGAAAGGTAGATGATGTTAACAGTGGCCAGCTCTGGGAGATGAGATCACAGGTTATATATTTTTTCTCTTTCTCTCTCTGTCATCTGTTCTTCCTTCCTTTTTTGTTTCTTTTCTGTACCTTTGAACCAAAAATGATTAAATGTATATTTTTTAATTCAAAAAACATAAGAAAGCAGCCACACTTAAGATAATTTCCTCAAAATTCTTTGCAAGTGATTTTCTCCAGTCTGTGGCTTTAGGACCTTTTTAAACTCCATCCTTGCAGCCAAGTCTTTCCAGCATATACAAGAGTGATGTGGATACACTGGGATCAGTAAGTTTTAATTGGGGGGCTCCTGGGCAGCCTGGGTGGCTCAGTGGTTTAGCGCCACCTTCAGCCCGGGGGCCTGATCCTGGAGACCCAAGATGGAGTCCCACATCAGGCTCCCCGCAGGAAGCCTGCTTCTCCCTCCCTCTGCCTGTGTCTCTTCTCTCTCCCTGTGTGTGTCTTTCATGAATAAATAAAATCTTTTTTAAAAAATAGGGGGGCTCCTAGTGGTGTGGCACTGATCTTAGGAAATACCTTCTTCTGCTAAGACTCCCTGATTGGCCCAATCTGATGTGATTCCCTCCCATAAGCATGTACATGATCAGTTTCCACCCTACAATCTTTTTCAACTTTGTATCACCTAAACACCTGTTAACTGACAACATAATGATATTTGGGATTTTGAATGGTGGAACTACCTTGGAGCTACCTGGAACTACCTGGAACTAACCTGGAACGTGAGGATTGCTTTTCTGTGAGAGGTGGGGGGTGAGGGGGAGGAGTCTCAATAAGGGGAACAATACCCTGACCGTGTATAATTATAAACTAACTTGGGATCCCTGAATGGCTCAGCGGTATAGCGCCTGCCTTTGGCCCAGGGTATGATCCTGGAGTCCCAGAATGGAGTCCCACATTGGGCTCCCTGCATGGAACCTGCTTCTCCCTCTGCCTGTGTCTCTGTCTTTCTCTCTGTGTCTCTCATGAATAAATAAATAAAAACTTTTTTTAAAAAAGTGTTATTTAAAAAAAATTATAAACTAACCTGAGTCTCTGGGATCTTGGAGGAAATTGCCACTAGCCTTCATCCATCCCTACCCAGTATAATGCAGAGCAGGTTCCGATATCCACTTTGCAGACTGAAGAAGGGGAGTTTGTGATCTGAACACGAGAAACATTTTCTGCTCGAAATTAGATTGGGCTTTTTTCAGGAGTGTATGCTCCATGGAGGCTGATTTTGACTCACAAATACTGAAGTGCAGAAACGAAACATCCCAGGTTTTGTGTTAATTATGGTAGAGGGACACCTGGGTGGCTCAGTGGTTGAGCATTTGCCTTTAGCTCAGGTTGTGATCCCAGGGTCCTGGGATTGAGCCCCGTGTCGGGCTCCCCGCAGGGAGTCTGCTTCTCCCTCTGCCTGTGTCTCTGCCTCTCTGTGTGTCTCTCATAAATAAATAAATAATCTTTAAAAAAAAAAAATCATGGTAGAAATGTGCCTGCCATGAAATTCATGTCCTTTGGAGGAGAGTGGGCCAGGCAGAGAAGATGTTGATTTAAATGCTGGCTGCAGGACCCAGGTGTGGGTTAGAGCAGAGTGGGGGGAGAGGAGGACAGGAAAGCCTTTTCCCCAAGCATGTTTCTGTTTCAACGATTTTCAAAAGTCATGTGTTGACAGGACAGTTATTAAAACCCTGATAAAAAGATATTAGAGGCAGGGCTGTGAGAACAAGAAGCCCAGACACACAGAGAAGGCATCAAAGGGTGGAAGGACCCACCCTCTACCCCCAGCCAGAGCCCCGCCCCTTCTCAGGTCTCCTCACCCTGGTGTGAGAACCTGCAGTCTCTGCCTGGAGCCCTTCCCTCCCACCACCTTAGACATCCAGGAATTTCTTCTACTCGGTCAAATTGGGCCCCATCACAGGTGATTTTGCCCACATCTTGAGAGTCTCGGGTTCTTTCTCTATAAAACGAGCAGGTTGTTGGCAGCTCCCATGAGTCAGGACGAGTCCTGCCCTCTAGGTGCCCAGCACCCTCATGGGGGAGGTGAAATCCCTGCCTCTCCCGGGCCAATTTACCCTACAGTCATGGCAGGGTCAGGCCCCTCCTCCTTCAGTGCGGGCAGGCAACTGAGGAGTCTAACTCTCCTGCCAAGTTCCTTTGCTATGCTCTAGAGAGTCTCTGACCTTGCAGAATGAACCACTTCCAAGGGCATCCCAAGTCGGGTGTATTCGACTTCTGCGGCCGCTCTAACAAATTACCACATGCTTAGTGGCTTAAACAACACTACTGTATCCTCCTACAGTTGTGGGAAGTCAGGCATCCAAAATGAGACTTACAGGGATAAAATCAAGGTGTTGGCAGGGCTGGTTCCTGCTGGTGGCCACCTCTCTCCAGCAGTGCTTCTGGGGTCACGTTGCCTTATCTGACTCTGACCATCACCGCCCCCCCCCACCTTCTTCTCATGAGTACCTTTTGATTACGTGGGGCCCATGTTGATATCTCAGAATAATCTCCCCATTTCAAAAGCTTTCACCACCTCGGCAAAGCCCTTCTTGCCATATAAGGCAACACATAGGTTCTGGGGGTTCAGGTGTGGATATCTTTGGGGGGCTGTTATTCTGGCTACCACATCTGATGTTCTCATTTTACACTCTTCACAATATTTGCCATTTCTGCATATCATCTTTGAATTTTCTTTGAATTGAGTCCTTTTTAGTTTTTAAGTAGGCTCTATGCCCAGCATGGAGCCCAACATGGGTCTTGATCTCATAACACCAAGATCGAGACCTGAGGTGAGATCAAGAACTGGATGCTTAACCAACTGAGCCACCCAGGCATCCCTAAATTGACTCACTTTAAAAAAAAATAGACCTAAATCCTTCATTAGCCTCATCCTAAATAATCATATCTATGAAATCGTGGAATTGATCCCAGTCCTATTTTCCCTAGTATTCTGAAAAATAAATACATAACAATTAAAATGTCAAGCGTCAGGACACCTGGATGGCTCAGTGGTTGAGCATCTGCCTCTGGCTCAGGTTGTAATCCCAGAGTCGTGGGATTGAGTCCCGCATCGGGCTCCCCACAGAGAGCCTGCTTCTCCCTCTGCCTGTGTCTCTGCCTCTCTGTGTCTTTCATGAATAACTAAATAAAAATCTTTTTAAAAAGTAAAATAATAAAATAAAATAAAATAAAATAAAATAAAATAAAATAAAATAAAATGTCAAGCGTCCATGTCTGTGCCATGTAACATCACTTTGCCTGCTACCAGTCATATAAAGGACACTCTTTGGGGAACAAAGATAGAATCCAGCCTGCTGGTTTTACAGAAAAGGGTAATTTGTCCAAGAATGTATAGCCGCAAAGAGCAAAATTTCAGCCACACCCACAACTTCTTCCCCCTGCTCCGTGCTCACTCATCACAACTTGAAAGTGTGTCAGTTTTTTCTAAATAGCATCCCTACGTTGGTGATTCATATCACCTTGTGCTCAGGTGCCCTCCTGTTACACTCATGGATATTTTATATTTAGAAAGTGGAGTTTCCTATTACTTCCCCTGTCCACTAGCATTCGTACATTCCACTTATCTATGTTCAACAGTTGCATGTCTACTTGGCCTGCATCTGGACAACGTCCAAGCCCTGGGGAAGAATGATCTGAAAAAGAAGGTCAGTGGCCAGTGGTGACTTTATACTGGACTCGTTGGCATCTGTCCCAGCTGCAGACTGCACTTCGAAAACCACTTTTGAGATGACAAAGTTCTTTTCCATCCACACAGTGTGGGATGGAATAATTACCCTCCTCTTACATAACGATCGGCGTGCAGTAAAAATAGCTTTCATTTATTGGATACTTGGTATGGGAAGGCCCTGTGATAAGTGCTTGCCAAACATTCATACACAGCAACTCTATGAAGTAGCTATTAGTGTTCCCACATTACAGATGAGAAAACCAAGTCTCAGAGAAGGTAAGTAGCGTATCCAGATCACACGGCAAGTGTGAAAAGTCTGTATTCATAGTGCCTTGGAAGATACAGGAGAACTTAAAAATCCACCAGAGATGAGGAAGGAGGGTAGGGAACCCAGAGAGGCTGAGCAATCTGCCTGAGGAAACACAGTTGGTGACAGGCTCAGGGACAAGATTCAGGTTTCTTCCACGCTCAGATCAATTCATTCTTTCTGATTTTCTCTCTTAAGATAGTATTTCTTGGATTATTTCTTCAGACACCTGCCTGATATGTTACTGTTGTCTCATCATTACAAACATCCCTCTTCCCTAGTCTTTTGGCCTCCATCCTGTTCACCCGGGGTGAAAGCTGTGGAGGAATCTAAGGAGAACCCCCAGTGACCTTTCTCCATCTCTTCCTCCAACTCACAGGAAAAAAAAAAAAAAAAAGACAAAGTGCTTGAAAATCTCTGTGAGTCCGTATTCACTGATTTGGAATTAGTAATCATTTAACTAGAAAAGGATTAAAGTTTGCCTTTTATCCTTCCCCCCTCCCAAAAAGAGATTGCTAAGCAGATAATATAGTAGAACAAGCTTAGATGAGGTCATGATCAAAAGGAGAACTTGTTAGTGAAGATTTTAACCCAAAAGAACTTAAATGTCCATCAATAGGGTATTGACTAAATAAACGATCATATACCTATACAATGGAATACCATGTTACCACTAATAATGATGTCATACAACAATGTATAACAATACAAGGACAAATTGTGCTTAGTAAGTTGAAAACATGAATACACATTAAAATGGCTCTTTTATAAGCACATAACTATAGAAAAGGTGATTCGTGTTTTCTCTTTTGTTCATCTATATTTTCCAAATTTGCCATAGTGAACACAGGTAGATTTCTTTCTTTCTTTCTTTCTTGCCTGTCTTTCTTTCCTTTTTTCTTTCTTTCTTTCTTTCTTTCTTTCTTTCTTTCTTTCTTTCTTTCTTTCCTTCCTTCCTTCCTTCCTTCCTTCCTTTTTTTAAAGTAGGCTCCACATTCAGTGTAGAGCCCAATGCTGGCCTTGAATTCAAAACCCTGAGATCAAGACCTGAGCTGAGATCAAGAGTTGGATGCCTAATCAACCAAGCCACCCAGGCACCCCTACAGGTTATTTTCTTAATCAAAGGGAGAGGAAAAATATCATTTAAAATTGTATACATAGTCATTAAAATCCACTGTTTTCTGAAGCCTGTTCTCTGAGACTGAATATATAAGAAGAGATTGACTTTGCCTCTTTACAGAGAGCTGGCCATATATCAACAATTTAACAATTTTGCTACCCCACTAGAAAAATGAGCAATGGATATAAATAAGTGGTTTAGAAGAAAAAAACACAAATAGTCAATAAATATGTGGGAAGATACTCAGCCATATCATTAGTAAGTTTTGAACATGTAAATTAAAATAACAATGAGATATCACTTTTTCCTTATCAGATTAGCAAAGTTTAAAATAAACAATAATGCTCATTGTTGTTAAAAGTATGAGAAAGCCAATACTTTTGTATAATGCTGGTGAGTGCAAATGTTATAACCATTGCAGTTACCATGTGGATTGAATACTTGTATCTTCACTTCCTCTTGAAACACCACAAAAGGCTGCCTGGGTGGCTCAGTGGTTGAGCATCTGCCTTTGGCTCAGGTAGTGATCCTAGGGTCCTGGGATCAAGTCCCTCATTGGGATCCCCACAGGGAGCCTCTTCCCTCTGCCTGTGTCTCTGCCTCTCTCTGTGTGTCTCTCATGAATAAATAAATAAAATCTTTAAAAAAGAAAAAAATCACAAAAAAAAGGACAAGAATTCTAATAGGCATAAATCCACCAAGACACAGTACAGAAGAGAAGACAATGATGGACACAAGGTGTTAACAGGATCTTAGAAAATGGAAAGTTAGACTGGTGAGTGGTAGCTGATGGAGTGGATCAGAGAAGGCTGGAAACCGAATGCCAACCAAAAGCAAAAAGTGTTATGCCTCTGACCCACAGACAGGCTCGGGAATTGGAGGTGGCAGCTGCATTAGAAGGTGTGGTGGGGCGGAGAAGATCTGTTGAAATTATGGTATGTTTACAAAGCATTTTAGAGGCTGACTTCACAGCCTAGGCAATGACAAGTCACTCACTCTAGCAGGAGGAGGACGTTTACTCTAGAGAAACCAAACCAGAGAAGCTCCAGACCAGGGGACACTGGGCCACATTGGAGGGCAAGGCTAAGTCACCATACTACAAAGAGAAGGCAGATGGAGGGAAGGTAGATTCTTCAAAGGCTGCATATGGAATGATGAGATCCCAGCTTCCTTCCCCTGACAGCCTCCCAGAATGCCTGCAGCCTGACTTGTACCCCCAGGCAGGAGATCAGAGAGTTTTTCTCAACAGAACCCAACTGGCTCAAGAGAGGTCTCCCAACCACATGGTCTGCTCTGGATTACCTCACAGAGAAGCCCAACAGCCAACAAGACCCCCTCCCACCTGCCCAATCCCCGTACACACAGAGCCTCCAATCAGCTTCTAGTTCCTTGATCATAAAAATGAACGTGTAGCAAGGAACCACCAAACACAGAAAAGGCCTCCAATGTGAAAAAAGAACAAAATCACACAAAAGAAATTCAAGAGTAGTAGATACAATGGAGGAAGCAGAAGTAAACTGGAAAAAGAAAAACTTTAATATCTTCTGAGAAAAAAAAGGTATCACTACATCCATAAAACAAGAACATGGCGTTACAAAAAGGAGCAAGACAAAAACCTTTTGATTTTGATGAGAGTTGAAATTAAAATATGTGGCAGTTGAAAACAAGATGAAAACAGAGAGATTGTCTGATCTCTCTGATCCTATTGAGAGAAATTTTAAAGCCCCGTTGGAGAGGAAACAGTGATATGTATGTGAAAACTAAGAAAATAAAAAACTGAGGCAACCATCAACTCCAGGGGGGAAAACGTAGACAAAATGAAGGTAATAATAATAATAATAATAATAATAGGGGATCCCTGGGTGGCGCAGCGGTTTGGCGCCTGCCTTTGGCCCAGGGCGCGATCCTGGAGACCCGGGATCGAATCCCACATCAGGCTCCCGGTGCATGGAGCCTGCTTCTCCCTCCGCCTGTGTCTCTGCCTCTCTCTCTCTCTCTGTGACTATCATAAATAAATAAAAAATTAAAAAAAAAAATAATAATAATAATAAAGTAGATAGCTCAGAGAACAATACTTTCCCTCTCTCCCTCCTGCTATTCATGCTCATGAGCTCTCACATTCTCTCTCTCTAATAAATAAGTAAATAAAATATTTTTTTAAAAAAGGCAAGATAGATATTTATAAATTAACCTTAGACAATACTCAAATGATATTAAATGAAAAAGTCTTTTTTAAAGATTTATTTATTTATTCACGAGAGAGACACAAAGAGAGGCAGAGACATACACAGAGGGAGAAGCAGGCACCCCACGGTGAGCCTGATGAGGAACTCGACCCCCAGACCCTGAGATCATGCCCTGAGCTGAAGATAGATGCTCAACCACGAGCCACCCAGGCATCTCAAATGAAAAAAGTTTAAAGGACAGAATTTGACATAAGAAACATTTGTTTTAAAAGTCTAGTCAAGGGGATCCCTGGGTGGCGCAGTGGTTTGGCGCCTGCCTTTGGCCCAGGGCGCGAACCTGGAGACCCGGAATGGAGTCCCACGTCAGGCTCCCGGTGCATGGAGCCTGCTTCTCCCTCTGCCTGTGTCTCTGCCTCTCTCTCTCTCTCTCTCTGTGACTATCATAAATAAATAAAAATTTAAAAAAAAAGTCTAGTCAAAAATAAATAAATAAAATAAAAGTCTAGTCAACTTCCAGAATATTTAAAGAACTCCTACAGCTCAACAGCAACAAGAAACAACTCAATTGAAAAATGTGTGAAGGACTCAAATAGACATTTCTCCAAAGAAGTATACAAATGGCCAACAAGCACATGGAATGATGCTCCTCATCACTGATTACTACGGAAATGCAAATCAAAATTGCAGTAAGATACCACTGCACATTCAATAGGATGGCTACTATCAAAAACACAGAAGGTGGCAAGTGTCAGAAAGAATGTGGAGAAATTGGAACCCTTGTGCGCCACTGGTAGGATTATAAAGCAACGCAGCCACTATGTATGAAGTAACACGATTCCTCAAAAAATTAAAAATAAAACTGCCATATGATCCCAGCAATTCCAATTGTGGGCATATACTCAAGAGAATGGAAAGCAGAGACTCAAACAGATATTTGTGAACTCATAGTCCTAGCAGAATTATTCACAATAGCCAGAGGTGGAAGCAACCTAAGTGTCTATGAACATACGAATGACTTAACTGAATGGTGTCTATACATACAATAGGATCATACTCAGCCTGAGAAGGGACGGCAGTTGTGACACATACTACGATAAGGGTGAACCTTGAGAGCATTAGGCTAAGTGAAATAAGCCAGTCACAAAAGGACAAATACTGTATGATTCTATTTATATGAGGTTCCTAGAGTCGTCAAACTCACAAAAACAGAAAGCAGAATGGTGGTTTCCAGAAGCTGGGGAAAAAGAGAGTGAGGAGGTGGTGTTTAGTGGGGACAGAGTTTCAATTTTGCAAGATGATTAGAATTCTGGAGACGGATGATGATGATGGGTGCACAACAATGTGAATGCCCTTGATGCTAAACTGTGTACCTAAAAATGGTACATTTTATGTTATGTATATTTTACCACAATACATTTTTAAGTCCAAAAATCATGAAAAACAAAACAAAACAAAAAACCTTTCACTTTTCTGTATTGTGGGGGTTTATATCGACTATTGAGCCAAGAAAAAAAAAAAGTTGAGTTCCATTTAGAAAATGAAATAAAAGTAACCTCAACTCCTTTAAGGATATCATCTTACAGTTTATGAAACACTTTCATAATCATTGTCCTGCTTAAGCATCGCAAAAATCCCACAAAACAGAGACACTGTGCCATTGCCATTTAGTAGACAAGAAAACACGTTCAGAGGGAAGTAACTTGGCCATGAGTGAAACAAGGAGCCCGGACTCCTGGCAATCTCCTAACTTGGTCAGCTCAGTGTGATGTTAAGCATCACATGGACTATGTATATCTCAGGCAGCACCAGATAAACCTGTCTGAACCCAGGAAATTCTCTGCAAGCCTAGAAAATACCATCGAGGCAGCCCAGGAAGCAAAAAGAAACAACAAGGCAATGGGATCTTAGGGAGATGTGGACAGACAACACAGTGTTGGGACGCCACCAAAACAAGTGGCTGGTGTCACTCCCACAGAGGCATAACCAGCTTGACAAGCTGACCTCAGCCTTTGACAGTCCCTCCTACTACGTGGTTGGAGAGAAGGTCCGCAGGCCACCAGGCGTCCCCCATGTTGGGGTGTCTCATGCTGGCCCCCACCTGGCCCAGACCTCCTCCAGTCAGAGCTCCCCGGTCCCCTGCTCCTCACCACCCCACCGTACCTGGTCCTGTGTCCTGTGCCTCACCAATCAGACCACCAGCAGAACACGGTTCCTAGCGCTGAACCAGCTGAAAACCAAGCAGAAGTCAACAGGAAGCATGAGAAATCACCGTATGACAAAAGAGGCACAAGGACAGGAAGTGGGTTCAGCCCGCGAAGGCTGGGGCCTGTCATCTGGAAGTGAGGCAATCCTGTCAGCCTCCTCACTGAGCTGGAGTCGAGCAACACTTCCTTCCATGGTCCGGAGGAAGGGGAGAGAGAGATCAGATCCTCACCCTCAGCCAGGCGTTCAAGGCTCCCTGTCGCAACATGCCTGTATGCTCTGGTCCCTGTATCTGGAGAAGAATGAGGGAAAAGCTGTCACTCGCTAAAGGTAGGAGCTGCGCAGCACCTGGCATAGCACATATGTGGCATAGAAGAGGATGAACTGAAGGCAGAGGGCCGTCATCACTTTTATAGCTGGGAGGCCTGAACGAGCTCTTGGGGTCTGAGTCTCACTTTCCACATCTGTGAAATGGAGGTAATTCTAGCACCGGTACACACAGGTCTGTTTACACTTGAATGACATAATGTGTGTAACAGGCTTCACACAGGTCCCATGAGTCCCTATCTGTCCCTCCTCCCTTCTGCCTCTGCGAATCTGGCCCACTCCTCAATCTATATCAGATTGGACAACCTTGGTCTGGTTCTGGTCTGGAGACTCACCCCAAACAGCAGCTATCATTTAGTCTCCCTATGTAGGAAGAGCACTGCTTCTTTTTTATTTTACTTTTTAAAGTATTTTATTTATTTATTCATGAGAGACTCGGAGAGAGAGAGAAAGGCAGAGACACAAGCAGAGGGAGAAGCAGGCTCCACGCAGGGAGCCCGGTGTAGGACTTGATCCCAGGATCACGCCCTAGGCTGAAAGCAGACACTAAACCACTGAGCCATGCAGACATCCCTTATTTTATTTTATTTTATTTTATTTTATTTTATTTTATTTTATTTTACTTTACATTATTTTGTTTTATTTTATTTTATTTTATTTGAGAGAGAGAGCACAAGCAATGGGAGGGGCAGAGGGAGAAGCAGACTCCCCGCCAAGCAGGGAGCCTGATGTGGGGCTGGATCCCATGAGGTCATGATCTGATATGCTCAACTGACTGAGCCACATGGGCGCCCCGAAGAAGCACTGTTTCTAAGAACTGCTACTGAGACCCTGCACTGGCTGACCATTCCTTTTCCATAGTGATGGGTTACCTCCCTAGGGACACCCAGTGAGGGTAGAGGCTGTGTGGATCTGTCTCTGATTCCCCCAGAACATCTAGCAGAGCACTGGAAGTCAGTCCATAAATGTCCGTGAGCCTTTGAGATGCTGTGGAAACACCACCCTATTTAATGCACGCAGGCAAACTCAGGAGCCTGGGCTGGGGACCCCACAGCAGTGGAGTGAGGCTATAGAGGCCAAGGCAAAGCCTTGCATGAGGGCAGGGCCAGGGTGAGCTTTGGCTCCTCTTAGCACCACTCACAAATCCCTAAAATCTTTAAAAAAAAAAAAAAAAAAAAAGATTATTCCCTCCAATTTACCACTCCCCCAGGGTGGGTGCCTAGCTTCTTCTTTTAGTGCACCCCAAGCCTTGCTGAGGCTTACTATGTGCCAGGCACAGTACTAAGTGTCTTACCATAGGACATCCTGCTTTAACTTTCAAACCACTCTCTAAGGAATGGGCTGTTAATCTCCCCATTTTTTTTTAATTTGTTATTTTTTAAGGAATGTCTACACCCAATGTGGGGCTTGAACTCACAACCCCGAGATCAAAAGTCACATACTCTTCCAACTGAGCTAGCCAGGCGCCCCTCTTCCCATTTTACAGATCAGGAAACTGAGACCCTAAGAGGTCACACAGCTTGCCCAAACTCACCCAGCAAGTGGACTCACACCTTAACCCATATGGGAGACATTTCAGTGATATTTTACTCCAGAAAGCTGCAAGCCCCAAGGGCAGAGCCCTCTTCCACCTCCTGTAGTGCACAGAAATGAGACCTTATGGGCAGTGTGTTCTAGATGTCAGAGCTACTGAGCATGAGTCATCACCAGGGAGTTGGAAATGCAGATCTCAGCCCCACCCTAGGGCTACTGAATCAGAACGAGCATTTTCTCTTTTTTTTCTCTCAAGATTTTATTTATTCATTCATTCATGAAAGGTACACAGAGAGAGGCAGAGACACAGGCAGAGGGAAAAGCAGGTTCCCTGTGGGGACCCCGATGCAGGACTCGATCCCAGGACCCTGGGATCACAACCTGAGCCCAAGGCAGGCACTCAACCACTGAGCCACCCACGTCCCAGAATTTGCATTTTCACAAAAGAACCACGTAGGTGATTGGCTTGCTCATCTGGACCCATGTTGTTCCAAATTAAATTGAACAGATGGTGCTCTACAGGTACCCACAGGGGAACATAGGGGATATGGGGGAGAGGAATATAGGGGGAAAACCTCTACAGGGCTCTTGATCTTGGGGGTCTCACCTCTGGAGGAAGCACAGAGCCAAAAAGTTAGGGCTCAAGACTCCTCGTGCCTCAGTTTCTATTCCCTAGGTGCTCAACCAAGATTTTGGCCCCCTCCAAGCCTGGATGGCAACGGCACGTCTTTAGAGTGCCACCTGCTGATTTTGCTTAGGTATGCACCATACATTTCTGCTCCAGGCATCCCCTCCTGAGTGAGAGCCCCAGGTCAGTGTCTGGGGCTGGCTGAGCTGTCTCTCAGGGGTTCTCTCAGTTCTTGCCAACCTGGTTGACTTCTGCTCCTGCCTTCCACATCCACTCTCCACTATTCTTGTCACTGGTTCAGATAACTCCTTCCTCTATACGTGATAACAATGCGGGGCCCGGTAGTGGATGAGCATAATGACCTTCTCAATTCAGTTCATTTCAATAGCCATTTCTTGAGCTCCTACTGGATGCAGAACATAAGACTTCAACCGACTTCATTCCTCTTCTCACTGACATCAGAGCGAGTGGTCAAAGCAGGAGCATAGTGTTCGAGCTAAGGCATCAGAATTTAAAACTGATCTCTACCAGAAGGTATTTACAACATTCACACCCACATATCTCTATTTACCTCTATTTACATCCATCTAAAATCAATAAGAAAAGGAAAGCCCACTTGGCGGGATGAGCACTGGGTGTTATGCTATATGTTGGCAAATTGAACTCCAATAAAAAAAAAAAAAAAACATTAGCTATTTGGCAAAACAATTTAATTGAAATTCTCATCCACTTACACTAATATAAATTCCAGTAAAGAGTAATGTAAAGAAATAAAGCACTACTAATACTGAAAAGAAAAAAGAAAAGGAAAGCAACCAGCTAGAAAGCTGAACAAAAGATATAGTAAGTTCATGGCAGAAGAAAATCAAATAGCAAGGGCATTTTTAAGAAATGTCCCTATTTTAAACCTTTTTATATTCTATTTTTTTAGCTTATTTGCTTATTTAAGTCATCTCTACATCCAGTGTGGGGCTCAAAATCATGATCCCAAGATCAAAAGTCATAGGCTTTTCTGACTGAGCCAGCCAGGTGCCCCCAAGCTTTTCTTACGTTCTTTTAAATTTGATTTTTAAAATTATTTCTCTTTTTCCACTATTAGCTTCATAATGAATTGTACATTCTTTTACTATTCTTTTAATGGTTATCAAGAAACTATGTGCATCTTTGAATTATTAATCCATTAGAAGTTATACTTTTCCCACTCCCCAAATAATTCGAGAATCTTACAGTTTAATTCTATCTATCCCCTGCCTGCTTTATGTTATTAATGTAGAGTATTTTAATGTTTCACATATTTTTAAACTCTTAAGATTTTTTTTCTGTGCAGCCAATATTCATATATTTTTCCTACACATGTACCTTCTTCATTCATTCATTCATTCATTCTTTGCTCCCATTGGGATCATTTTCATTCAGCCTAAAGAGCCTAAATACTAAATCCTTTAGTATTTTTAGCATAGTTCTCTTCTCAATGAATACTCTTTGCTTTCATTTGTAAGCCTCTTTGTTTCACCTTCATTTTTTGAAAACTATTTTTCTCCATATAAAATTCTAGATTGGCAGTTGTTTTCTTTCAGTCATTTAAAGATTATATATTTTTTAAAGATTTATTTACCATAGACATAGAGAGAGAGAGAGAGAGAGAGAGAGAGAGAGAGAGAGAGGCAGAACACAGGAGGAGGGAGAAGCAGGCTCCATGCCGGGAGCCCGACGTGGGACCCGATCCTGGGTCTTCAGGATCGTGCCCTGGGCCAAAGGCAGGCGCCAAACCAATGAGCCACCCAGGGATCCCTCATTTAAAGATTATAAAACATAGCCTTGACTTCCACTGTCTCCTGAATCCCATCATTTATTTTACAAATCAGCCGTCAATATTGTTACTGCTCCCCTAAAAGTAAGGTGTCTTTTTTCTCTCAGCCAATTTTCTTTTTCTTGTCTTTTTTTTTTTTCTCTCAGCCAGTTTTCAAAGATTCTCTTTGTCTTTGGTTTTCAGAAGTTTTACTACAATGTGCCTATGCGGGAATTTTTTTTTTTATTTTGCTTGAGATTTGTCATTTGTTGAACTTGTGGTTTAACATCTTCATTAACATTGTAGCATTTGTGATCAGTAACTCTTCAACCACTGCTTCTAAACTGATCACTAACACTCCTTTACTTGAATGCTTCCAGTTAAATGTATCTAGATCTTTACACCACATTCCATATTCTCTGATGTACATATTGTCCGTGCTTTTCCCCCCTCCATGTTTTGCCCCCCTTTTTTCCCCACTCCATGCTTCAGCTTGTCTATTTGCTACTGAACTATCTTTCAGTTTACTAATTTTCTCTTCTGTTGTATCTAACCTTAAACCCATCTATAGTGGGGTTTTTTTTTTCAGTAATTGTATTTTTCAGTTTTAGAATTTCTATTTGGTTCTCTTTATTTTTTAAAAGATTTTATTTATTCATTTTATTTATTCATTCATGAGAGACACACAGACAGAGGCAGAGACACAGGTAAAAGGAGAAGCAGGCTCCCTGCAGGGAGCCCAATGTAGAACTTGATCCCAGTATCCCAGGATCACACCCTGAGCTGAAGGCACACAGATGCTCAATGGGGGAGCCACTCAGGCATCCCTCTATTTGGTTCTCTTTAAAAATTGTTTCTATGGATAGAGGATGGGCAAAATGGGTGAAGGGGATGGCAAGTGCAGGCTTTCAGTTATAGAGTGAATAAGTCATGGGGAAAATAGCATAGCATAGGGAATATATAGTCAATGATATTGTATTAGCATTGTATGGTGACAGGTGATAGCTACACTTGTGAAGAGTAGCACGACATATAAAGAAGTTGAATCATTATGTTGTACATCTAAAATTAATGTAGCATTGTGTGTCAACAATACTCAAATTTAAAAATTAATTAGGGACACCTGGATGGCTCATATGGTTGAGCATCTGATTCTTGATTTCAGCCCAGGTCACGGTCTTAGGGTCAGGAGATTGGGCTCCACATCAGGCACCATACTGGGCATGGAGACTGCTTGGAATTCTCTCCCTCTCCCTCTCCCTCTGCCTCTCTCTCTCATTCAAAATAAATAAATAAATTGGAAAACCAAAACCTTTAAAAAATTTTTTGAAAACTATTTCTAGTTATCCTTTTACTTTCTTGAATACAGTAGAGTCTGTGTACAATAATACTAATATCATTTTCTCCACAGCGAGTCTGTTTCCCCTTCTCCCTTTCTCTCTACCCCACCCCACTCACATACACTCTCTCTCAAATAAGTCCTTAAAAAAAAACACTTCCTGCAACAATTTTTTATAGTAGGGGAAATTGAAAACAAGTATCAATCAATAGATTAAATAAGTGACTACATCTATTAAAAATGAGGGCATAGAGGTGCTTCGGTGGCTCAGTCAGGTAAGTACCAACTTTTGTTTTCTGTCAGGTTGGTGAGTTCAAGCCCCTCCTCCGGCTCTACACTGGGCTTGGAATCTGCCTAAGATTCTCTCTCTCTCTCTCTCTCTCTCTCTCTCTTAAAAAAAAATGAGGGCGTAAAAGACTGTTTATTGGGGACCACAAGACAACAACTGAAAAAAATCAGGTCCTAAAAGTATTTACACAATGCGATCCTTCCCACTTATTATCTTATTATAATCATATATTATATAATATATAATTATGGTAAATATATCATTATATCCAAGTAGGCTGGAAGAATAAACGCCAAAATATTTATGGAAGCTACCTGGAGAGATGGTGTAGAGCTTATGTGTTTTCTTCTTCGTTTGTGCTTTTATGAATTTTCTACATTTTCTCTCCAAGGGCAGTTCTCGTTTTATAATCAGAAAAAAATATAATTTTCTTTCACTCCCGAGTCTGCCCCTGACTCTGGCCTCACCCGTCTCAAGCACTGAGGACTCTCAATTGTCAGGGAGGTTTTCAGTTCTGGGATAAAGAGCGAAGACTCAAGTAAATCCTCCATCAAAGCCTCAGTTGTTATTTGTTTTGTTTTGTTTCCCAGCTCTCTTTCTCCTGCCACCACCACCAGGAAGTGGGGAGAGGTCTCTCTTCTACTTAAGAGCCCTGAAATCAAACTTCCCTGCCTGCTTCTTCGGGCTCCCATTCCGCACCTGTCTCAGAGCGCTTCAGGACCTGGGGTTAGAGACCCGCAAGGCCAGTGAGTTTCAGAGGCAAGGGGGCGGGAGCTCTCGCGGAGCAGGTGAGCGGCAGGTGGGCAGACCCGCGGGCTGGGGCATTCCTCCCAGCCTTCCTGCTCGCCGCGCCCGCTGCCCCCACTCCTGCTTCTCTGCCTCCGCCCACACCCCGCACCCCGGTCCTTGCCAATCTCAGCCTCACGTCCTTTTTTTTTAAGTTTTTATTTTTTATTTATGATAGAGGGAGAGAGGGAGGCAGAGAGAGAAGCAGGCTCCATGCACCGGGAGCCCGACGTGGGATTCGATCCCGGGTCTCCAGGATCGCGCCCTGGGCCAAAGACAGGCGCTAAACCGCTGCACCACCCAGGGATCCCCCAAGCTGTCTCCTTTCAGGAGGACTTCTCTACTTTGATCGTACTCTGTGGCTTCTGCGCTTCCGGGCCAAAGGGCTCTTGGAAAACCTTGCTTTTGTTTTGTTTTAGTTTTTTTTTTTTTTTTCCTATTCAACAGTAGGTATTAAATGTGCTACTTATTAAAAATAGAATTGGGGGCGCCTGGCTGACTCAGTCGGTGGAGCCTACCACTCTTGATCTCTGGGTTATGACTTTGAGCTGCACGCTTGGTATAGAACTTACTCTTTTTTAAAATCTTTTTTTAGGGATCCCTGGGTGGCGCAGTGGTTTGGCGCCTGCCTTTGGCCCAGGGCGCGATCCTGGAGACCCGGGATCGAATCCCACGTCGGGCTCCCGGTGCGTGGAGCCTGCTTCTCCCTCTGCCTGTGTCTCTGCCTCTCTCTCTCTCTCTCTCTCTGTATGACTATCATAAAAAAATAATAAAATAAAATCTTTTTTTAAAAAAAAGTATAATTAGAGTATCAGAAGTGTGATTTCAAAGGTATAGGTGCTTCGGAGGTCAGAATACATACTTAAGTTTAAAATGTGATTCTATTTCTTTTTTCAAGACAAATCAAGTGGGGCACCTGGGTGGCTCAGTGGTTGAGGGTCTGACACCTTCAGCTCAGGGTCCTGGGATCGAGTCCCACATCAGGCTCCCCACAGGGAGCCTGCTTCTCCCTCTTCCAATATATCTGCCTCTCTCTGTGTGTGTCTCTCATGAATAAAAAAGTAAAATCTTTTTTTAAAAAGACAAATCAAGTAAACAATTGTACACATGGCATTTTGATACTGCAAAAATCACTGAAGACACACCGCTAGGTAGTGGGGCATTCCTCCCTCTTCCCCAGACCATCATCCCTCCCCTTCCCACACTCACCTCCTGTAGAAGGACCATGCCTTTTCAAAGACAACATTAGTGAAGGAAGAAGGCTAACGTAAGGCTCTGACCAGAAGGTGGGCTCATTCTCCTGTGTCCAGCCACATTGGAGGTTCTCAAGTCTATTATGACTTTGAGGAGGGAACTTTCATGTAGATTCCAAAGGGGTGTCCAACAGAGAGTTGAACAACCATGTTTCCCGGGCTTGCCTTGCACACCACGCCAGCCCCTAGCCCCACACACTTGAACTAGGCTTGTGAAGGTAGATCTATTCATTTAAAAAACATTGATTTATTGGTCTCTAAGGATACCTGGCCACTGTCCTGCACCCCTCCTTGAAGGTCTTAAAAGGTAGAGATGCAGGTGGGAGGGGCAGGTGATGAACTGAGAGCCATCTCTGTGGCCACAGTGTGTGGTATGAGGCACCCAAGGGGAGGGTGATGAGAGCCTTGTGGGCTGGCTGAGTGTGGGCTTTGCACGGAGGGCTGTAGGGAGCCACAGAAGTCCTTGGAGGGAGGGAGGGAAGGGGAGACACCGGTGAAAATGCTCTGTGGCTGCTGCATACCATGGTACAGTTGGGCTAAGAAGGCTGAGGGCCAAGGGGGTAGTTAGGAATGAAAAGAGGCCCTTATTCTGCCTACCAAGCCGTGTGCCTGGGCAGGGCTGCTTTCAACCCAGACAAGGGGCATCTTTGTTTTCTGTCCAAAGGCCCCTGGTTTCACCTGTGCTACCAGCAGCCCTAGGCTATGTCATAAATGAGGAGAGCCCAAGGAGGTAGAATGAAGGGAACAGGGAAGGCAGAGATTTCAGAGGCCTGGGCAGCCTTTGGGGAGGAGGTGAGCCCAGGAAGTTTATAGGAGTGTGAATGACTGAAACCCCAAAGCAGGTCCCAGAGTTAGCTGGCACGAAGCAGGGCCAGGGTCCAACGGATGCACGGGGATGGGGAGACCACCAGGGCTGCACCTAATTCTGGGTCCTCCTCTGGCCACACTGGGCAGGGGTGGTGTGTGTGGCCTCACCAAGGAGGTCCAAGTGGCTGGACTATGCTGGCTGGTGCCGGAGAGGATCTTCAGGGATGACTAAAGCCTTAGTCTCTGCATGGGCTTCCCTGGGAACCAGAGGCTCCTCTGCTCCATACTTTGGGGTCCTCTGCCCTCCTGGGTTTGCCTTTCCCATCTGCCCACATTCCTCAGGCCAATCAAGAAGCTGACGAGTGGAGGCAGAGCAGGAGGGGGGTCGAGGGTCATGTACACACACACATACACACACGCACACACGCTCAAGCACGGCAAGGAGACACCCACCTCCTGCCACACAGGCATCATTTAATTACAACCACTGTGAGCATGCACAGGGACACAGACAAATTGCCCCCCATCTCCTACCCTGCCCCCCTTTATATGACTCCAGCCTCATCCAGAGCCAGGATGGAGCAAACCTCCACTGCCGGAATATGGACAGTCAGGGCAATGGTCTCCTGCCTCCTAACCAAACACAGCCCTCGGTACCCCTGATCAGGTCCCAGTCCTTGCTCCAGGTGTGCCCACAGCTGCATGTTCAGCTGGGGAAGATCATTGTCAGGTGTCTGTTCACGGATGGCAGTGATCTAAAGACCAAGAGCCTCTGTTCTAGCAGAGGTCGGCCTTAACCTTCATCCCATTCTTCCTTCTCCTCTCTTACCCCCTCCACCCTCCACTGCCTCTAGCTCCAGGTCTCCTCCCCTTGGCCCCTCCATCCTTTTTAGCCTTCAATACTTAGGGTGACCCACTTTACTATTCTCCTTAAATGATTGGCCCTGGCATAAGGTTCTGAATGGCAGGAGTGACTCCATTCTCTTAGGGCAGCCCCTGCCTAGCAGCCCCACCCATCCCCACAGCAGGTGGAGAGAAGGTGGAGCAGAGGGTGTAGTGTGCCCCTGCTACCACACATCTGGAGTCTCTCCAGGGGAGCAAGAGAGCCAAGATCTGCAGGGAATCCCATCTCCCTGGGGGATGCTACAGAGGGATGCCTCTGTCTGAAAGAGCCACCTCAGCTTCTGGTCCTCCTCTACCCATCCTAGAGGAAGGAGTGAGGATGGAGGTCCAAGCTACCCAGGACCCCAACCCCAACCTCTGGCCTGGGAGAGGTTCCCAGACAGGCCACCCCTTGACGTTACTTGGAGAAGTTGCTAAAATCTTGGATTCCAAAACCGCACTGTACATGTGTGATCATGGAGAAAGCTCCAAGATGTCAGTTCAAGTAGGATATGCAAGATGCAGAAGCGTGCATGTGGAGCGCTATCTTTTGGCGAAAAAAAAAAAAGTGAGAAAGGAATACAAATCAAGATCTGTATTTTCTCTGCAGATATAAAGAAGATACACAAGAATAACCACTAATGACAGTGGTTATCTCTTCTAAGAATTGTGACAAAACACGTACAATATGAAATTTACTATCTTAACCATGTTTAGTGGCATTCAGCACATTCACATTGCTGCACGGCCACCACCATCCATCTCCAGAACATTTTTCTTCTTCCCAAACTGAAACTCTGGACCCATTAAGAAATGATGCCCCATACCCCCTCCTCCAGTCCCTGGCCACCACCATTCCCCTTTCTGTGCCTATAAATCAGAGTCCTCTAGGAACATCATGTAAATGGAATCATACAGTATTTGTCCTTTCATGGCTGGCTTATTTCACTCAGCATAGTGTCCTCAAAATTCATCCATGTGGGAGCTTGTGTCAGAATGTTCGTCTTGTTTAAAGCTGAGTACTATTCCATTACACGCATATGCCACGTGCTATTTACCTATTCACCTGTTGGTGAATGGACGTCGGTTGCTTTCACCTTCCAGCTGTTGTGAACTATAAACACGGGTATGCAAATATCTGTTTGCATCCCTGCTTTCAGTTCTTTTGGGTATAGATTCACAAGTAGGGTTGCTGGAGCATATGGTAACTCTACATTTAGTTTTTTTGAGAAACCATCACAATGTCTCCCACAGTGGCTGCACCATATTACATTGTCACCAGCAGTGCCAAAAGGTTTGAATTTCTCCACGTTCCTGCCAATATTGGTTCTTTCTGGGTATTTTGTTTTCTTTGTTTTTTATAATAGCCACCCTGTTGGGTGTGAGTTAGTGGTGACTTTTTGGGACACACAGAAAATGGGCAGACAAGGAAGGAAAAAGAAGGGGAGAGAATCTCTACTGCAGGACTTCTATCACTTGTTCTTTCTTTTTAAAAAAATTTTTTTAAAGATTTCTTTATTCTAGAGAGAGAATGTGTGAGAGAGAGCAAGCAAATACGGGGGAGCGGAGGGGGGCAGAGGGAGAGAATCCTCAAGCACAGAGTCTGACACAAGTCTCGATCCCAAGACCCATTAGATCATGACCTGAGCTGAAACCAAGAGTTAGATGCTTTGACCAACTGAGCCACCCAGGCGCCCCACATTTTAAAAATCATCTGGATACATTACTTATTCAAGAAATTAAATCATTTTTCCAGCATTTATTGTTATTTCCAAACATACAGCAAAGTTCAAAGAATTTTATGGAGAACCCATACATGCAATACTCAGATTCCACTAGCATGCAGTATTCTTACATTATATCCATCCACTCATTTGTCCATCCAATTAAAAAATTAATATAAAATATAGTTTCCTAGGCCTCTCCCAAGGTCTGCTAGGTCCTGAGGTAGGACCTCAGAATCCGTATCTTTCATCAGTTCTCTAGATGATTCTGATATTTGAGAACCTCTGTCCTGATCCAGCCATTCATTGCATGCACAAACTATACTTCCAGTCATTTGTCAAGTCAGCCAGCCTCAGTCAGGATTCTATTCTTGTCTGGAGGCTCCCTATGCTCAGAGAGGTCTCTCCAAGGAAGGTCTTATGGGGTCGCAATGGTCCCCAGACCCATCCCTAACCTAGCTGGCTTCTTCCCCAGAACACACATTGGTCCCCCAGCAACACCACCCCTAATGTGTCCCCAAAACTGGACACAACTCTCCAATGTGGCCCGACCAGAGCAAAAGCCACTGGTCCCATCCCTCCCTGAGCTGAAAACTAGCCTTCCACCCTTCAGCGTCCATTTGTCCTCTCTGCTGAGAAAGACAGGACACTATAAATTGGGGTGGTGAGATTGGCAGGACTGATCGGCTCAGACCCTCGAAGTAAAAATTGTTCAAGTCCTCTTATCGCTCTTCAGCCTTCTCTTTTTGCTGTGATGATGACAATGATGATTGTAGGGGGTAAGGTTGACCAAGCCCTTAACATATAAGAGGCGTGGTTTCAGGCACATTATTTGCACCCATTCATTGAATCACCATGATCCTAGAGAGTAGGTAATATTATCCCCATTTTTCAGATGAAGCAACTGAGACACAAAAGGATTAAGTAACTTACCCAAAGGAACATGGCACATTCTCTTTATATAAACACAGAGCAAGTGTACTTCTGGCTAACTTACCTGTGATCTCAACCTTCCCTGATGGCTAATTCCCCTTTGCCTGTCAAAACCTAATAGTCCTATGTCCCACCTTCTCGGGGGCAAGATGATAGAGCCAACCTGACAAAGTAAAGCTAAGGTTTCTCCACCTGATGTATTTCCTGTCTCGGGCGGGAGGGGTACATGTGCACACACACATGTGCACATGTTTATTTATACATACATATATATATAAATTCCAAAGTTAAATTCTTATTTTGGAACACAAAACCATAACAGACTATGGTAATAAGTATTCATTCGAAGTTATCTTCAAAGTCAAGCTTCATGGCAGAGCTAGTAGAAGAGATTTGGGGGCTCCAGGAACTTCCTGTCACCCCAGGGTCACATCACATTAATCTAAAGACAGGCCAGCCTGGATCAGTCCCCTCCCCCAGGGACATACAGGGCACAGAGGATAAGTCTCCTTTTCTCCCAGAAGCCCTAGGCAGAGTCATAAGCCAAACTATTGCCCCACTATTGAAGGGACCCCTGGTAGTGCTGATGGAAGGACAGAAATTTGGGGAGCCCTCTCAGACGAGAGAAGATGCAGAATGAAACATACAAAATTGTCCAGTGAAATTTGAATTTTAGATAAAGAACGAATAATTTTTTAGTATAAGTAGGTCCCAATTACTGAACTGAGGATGCTCATACTTAAAAGAAGTATTTGTTGTTTGTCTGAAATACACATTTCCCCAAGGCAGTCTGCATTTTTATTTGCTAAATCTAGGACTGCCTGAAACTCCTCCCCTTCAGCTCTTGGAGAAAGAACATAAGAGACTGTCGTGACAGTTGGCACTCAGCCATCCCCATGTCCCTGGGCGAGGTGGCTGGGTGCACCGCCTTGACTACCCTACCCAACCGGCCTCTGGGTCCCTGTGGAGACAGACCATGATGGGACAGGTCAGGAGGGGCCATCCTGGGGCACCGTATTGAGTCACACTCACGCAAGTCGCACACTATGCCTTGGATCCAGGAAGCTCCTTTTTCAGAAGAAAACCAATTTTTTGAGGACTGGGCCTCCAGCCCTGAGAAAACTGGGAGAGAATCCCTCAAATGGTATCCAGTTGTTCTCTGTCACCCTCTTTGTTCCTGCCTTATTCTTGATTATTTCTCATCACAAAATAAGCAGGATGAAAATTCAAATACCACAGAAATGCATAAGTTAGAAAGTCCCTCCAGAGATAACTACTTTCAAGGTTGATATATCATATTCCAGATTTTTTTGCTATAAAAATATATAATTTCCATAAATAGAATCATATTTTACAAATTGTTTGGAAATTTATCCCTATTCCCCATGATGTCAGGGATTTCTTTCCAGGCAGGTTCATGTTTCTAATTCATTGGTTTACTCTGCCTCATTCTTCTTTTTTTTTTTTTTAAGATTTATTTATGATAGACATAGAGAGAGAGAGAGGCAGAGACACAGGAGGAGGGAGAAGCACGCTCCATGCCGGGAGCCCGACGTGGGACTCAATCCCGGGACTCTAGGATCGCGCCCTGGGCCAAAGGCAGGCGCTAAACCGCTGAGCCACCCAGGGATCCCCTACTCTGCCTCATTCTTTACCACCATGGTGTTTGGTCTTGGGAGCTCTGAGTCCCTTTGAGTGCTCGATGAATGGCAAATGCATATGGACACACCACCCAGATATTTGTATATGATGTTGGGTGTTGTGGCCTCCCTGAGGCTGTTGTGACCCCCCGCCCCATCCAGTGCATGGCAACGGAGCAGGGGTTTGGGAAGAGGATCACTGAAATGGGTCCGGGAGGGTGAAGGACCATGAGGATAAATTTCTTATTGTTGGAATCGGGAGACCCACCCATAGGGAGCCCACCCTGGGTCCTGGGTCACTGCCTCCACTGGGAGACTCATCCCTGGGCTCCCCCTTAGATCGGGGGCTCCTCTCCGAACATCCCGGTCAAGATCACCTGACTCCAGCAGCTGCCAAAGCCCTGGGCAACGCCAAGAGCCTCCTGGCCTCAAACGGGTTGGGCGACATTCACTTCCCTCCGCTGTCCTCCAGACCTGCTCAGTCATTAGGAAATGCCTCAGCGGCGGCTGTCACAGTAACAGCAGCAGGAAGACGTGCTGTCTGCCCAGCACCTGTGGGTGGCTCAGATCTGCTCCGTGGAGGACGTGGTGGAGAGGTGGATGCTGATCCCAGCAAAGTGAGTCTGGGGGCCTGGCTGGGGGCGGGGAAGGAGTGGGATCCAGCCAGAGCGTGGCGAGGTTCTGGACTGAAACTGGAATAACACAGGGGTGTGGGAGTGTGTGTGTGTGTGTGTGTGTGTGTGTGTGTGGTATCTAGGGAGTGGTCACAGCCGAAGCCACAGGGCCTTGCTTTGGAAATCCAGGAGGGAAGCCCAGAAGCATCTCTCTGCCTCAGGGGCTCACAGTCCCGAAGTGGGGAGGCAGGAATCTCCTGGGCTGATGATTCCCCCAAACAGCCCTCTCGATAGGCTGCTGCTCTGGGTGAAGTGGGGCACTGGGGCTTCATGAGGTCAGCGCCCCTTGGCTGGCCCAAACCCTGCCTCACAGGTGGCTGGAGTGACAACCTTGTTTAGAGTCACTCTCAGGAGGGACTTTACCAAGGTGAAGCAAGTTTAATCTTTTCCTCTTTTTCTTTTTTTTTTTTTTAAACCACTTTACAAGATATGCTAGACACAAAAAAAGCTGGATTCTGGAGCTCCCAGAAGGTATTTTCATCTGTGGATTAAAAAAAATTATTTATTTATTCATGAGAGAGAGGCAGAGACATAGGCAAGAGGGAGAAGCATGCTCCCTGCGGGGATCCCTATGCAGGACTCGATCCCAGGACCCTGGGATCACAACCTGAGGTGAAGGCAGACACTCAACCACTGAGCCACCCAGGTGCCCCCTGTGGATATTTGTTAAATCAGTATTTCTGCACAGGTATGAGGGCTGGGACCTCCTGTTCCATCACTCTGCTCTCCTTTGGAGGCACATCCAAACCCCCACTAGAGCTGGCAATCCCTAGCGCCCTGGGTCTATCCTGCCCCAGCCATGTGACTTTGAAGAAGTTACTTAAGCCCTGGGCCTCAGTTTCCTCATCTGTAAAATGAGGATAATATCTACCTCCCAGAATTGTTGTCAGGATTGCATGAGGAAGGGATGCGACATGCGAAGCACATAATTAGTGTTCAATAAATGGTCGCTGTTATAATTATTTATTACTAGCTCGACACTGGTCCCACCTCACCTAGAAAGACTTTCCAGCCCTCCTCTCCCACCATTTCCTAAAGCACCAGTGGGGTTGCCTTTTGGCATAGAACATCTCATGTTGTATTTGAGCTAGAGTGCACCCAAACTAGAGCATGGTCCTTGCATTTCTTCTGTTGCCTTAACCCTGGCCCCAGCACCCAAGACAGAGGCATGCCCAGGAAAAGAACTCAAGGAGCAAAAATGAGTGGAATCAAGAGAAAGAGAGGGAGTGGGCAGGGAAAGACTGAGAAAGAGAGGTCAGTAGAAGGTGGGGATGGGTGGCACTGTCCAGGCATGAGTGACGTGCCTCTTCTGAAGCCTAGGAAGAAGAAAGGATTGCCCAGGGAGGCCACCAGTGGGGACCTGGAATGTCTTCTGTATCCCTGGATCCCTTTTACTTTTCTTCAAACTCCAATGACTATTAGAGGCTCTCCTCCCCCCTCCCCTGCTCCTCCTGAAGAGGATAGTGCTTCCTGACTCAGCTATATAGCTATAGAACTCCTCTAATGTTCTCTATGTCATCTATAGAATTTCCTCTCTGCGTCCTTCTCTCTCTCTCTCTCTCAGCCTTCTCCCTCTCTGTCACCTTCCCCAAGTGACTTCACCCAAGTCATTTCCTCCTCTCTGGACCTACGTCTGCTCCCCTATAAGACTAGATTTGACTAAATGACCTCAAAAGCCCTTCCTTCCCCTAGCATTCTCTTAACTATCTGCTTTAATTCTCTTGCCTACCTTGATACCTACTTCTCAGTTACTCAAACAACTTCAGCTGCCTATCACCATTCCTTCTTTAAAAAAAAAAAAATCTTGGGCACCTGAGGTGGCTCAGCGGTTTAACGTCACCTTCAGACCAGGGCCTGGTCCTGGAGACCCAGGATCAAGTCCCACATCAGGCTCCCTGTCTGGAGCCTGCTTCTCCCTCTGCCTGTCCCTCTCTCTCTTTCTCTCTCTCCCTCCCTCTCTCTCTCTCTCTCTCTCTCTGTGTGTGTCTCTCATGAATAAATAAATAAAATCTTTTTTTAAAAAATCTCTTTTTCAAAACCAGTTATACATATCCACTACTCTAAAGTTTCATGAAGGACCTTCTTGAACCTGCTTATCTTCAATGCCAAAGGTCAGTGCCTAGCACACAGCAGGAGCGCAATAACTATTTATTGAATAATTGGATGGATGAGTGGATGGGTGGGTGGGAGAATGGAGGGATCAACGGATCAGTGGATGGATGGAACTGCTGCCATATGCCTGTGGGGCACTGTGAGATACAGGGGGACATATTAGAAGTTGGCTTAAGAGAATCATGGTCATCCTTGAGAAAACCCCAGTTTAGTTTAGGCATCTGCAAGTGTGTTATGAAACAGAAATGACAGAAACATTGGATTCACCATCTTGATTGTTATCTACTGCCCATCATTTATCTAATCCCTCCTTGGACCTGTTGCCCCGTCTGCCCCGGGAGCCACAGGTCTTCATCATCTTGTATAGTTACTCTAATTTGACGGGGGCTTCCCTCTGTCAGAGATGTGTGTTATTTTTTTTTTTAATCGTCTACATAATAAGAACAACTGGAAAGAAGAAGAAGATAGATGCTAGAGGATTTGGCTGGCCTTAACAATGACATCTACCATTTGTTGAGCATGTACTGTGCGCCAAACTCTTCACTCACATTAGCTTACTTAATACTCTGAACAACTCCAGGTGCACCTGGGTGGCTCAGTAGGTGAAGCATCTGCCTTTGGTTCGAGTCATGATCCTGGGGCCCTGGGATCGAGACCCACATTGGACTCTCTGCTCAGCGGAGAGTATGCTTCTCCCTTTCCTGCTACTACTCCCCCTGCTCATGCTCGCTGTCTCTCTCAAATAAATGAAATCTCAAAAAAAATTACTCTGAACAACTCTGAGAGGAAAACAATACTATTACCCCCATCTTAGAGATGGGGAACAGGCTCAGGTTAAACAATTTGCTTGAGGTCATACAGACAATAATAGGTATATCAAGGATTTGAACTCAGTTCCAGAGTCTGAACACTTGAAACCCTCACCCCCAGCCTGGGGGCCACACTGATCACCCAGAGACCAAAGCTTGAAAAGGTTTTGGAGCTGTCTTCAAGGTCCCAGTTCCCCCATCCCCACCTTTACATATTTTTGCTCCTTATTCCTTATGGGGCATTTTCAACTTGGCAAAATGCACTTAGGACCAAGCCAAGAGAGGAGAGAGATGCCAAAATATTTATGATTTGAGAAACTACAGTTTTTTCTAGTAACTGATCTGGTTCCCATTATGTCATCTCTTGGGTCTAGGGGCTGGCACAGAGTTCTATTTGTCAGTGTGTTCAGGTGTCTTTTGTCTACATCCTTGATGGAAGAAAATGTCAAAGACAGGTGATCACAATTCCTTCTAAAGAGGCTAACCTAGATGAGTTTATTCTACACAGTTATGATACAGGGGACTTTTTTTAAGATTCTGTTTCTTTATTCATGAAAGACAGAGAGGCAAAGACACAGGCAGAGGGAGAAGCAGGCTCCCTGAGATGAGCCTGATGCGGGACTTGATCCCAGGATGTTCAACCACTGAGCCACCCAGGTGCCCTGATATGGGGGACTCTTAAGTGAGGACACTTGGACATACCAAGCTGGTGTCTGCCTTCAAAGCCAGCATCTTGAGGAGCTGTGTACTTAATCCAACAATTCTGCTGTTGCTGAGAACACCTTTGGGGTCTCAGATTATGTTTAAAACCCACCTAATTACTTTATGGTGACTCCGTATATTCAATTTAAAACAGTATCATGCCATTGATCACTCCTGTACTTTCTCACCAGGCTTCGATCCCAGTGACTTTGGCCATTTCCAACATATCAGACACATCCTCAAAGGATGAAAATCTGCCTTTGCCAAGGTTAACCAGGAGGTTCTCTCTCACTGCCTCAGGCAGCGCAGTAAGAATGTGAAGAATGAGTGAGCTGTGGCAGGCGGAGGTACGAGCCCACAGCTCCCTGCCGTGACTACACAGAGGGCCAGCAGGCATTTGGATGTGTAAGTTCTGAGCTTTATTTTCAAAACAGTCATTGCTTTATAGCCACGCTTAGCACAGAGGAATGCAATCCAATGGCTGGATGCAATCCAATGGATCAGCCAATCCCTGAGCAGGGAGATAGAGGAGCAGCAGAGGATCTTCTGGGAAATGACCACTCTGGGGACAGCCATACTGGAGACCGGGCTGAGTCGGGGGGAGCATTGGCTTAGCTGCCTGCTTCCCCTAGGAACTGGATCCTGCTGCCTTCATTGCAGGCATCCAAGCAGGAAGAGGTGAGGTGATGACCTCACCAAGTCAGTGTCCCCAGGTGAGGTATCAGGGAGGTCAGACTTCAACACATTCCATGTACCTCGAACCAGTTTCCCGGGGCTGGAGTTGCTCCTTATGGGTCTCCCAAAGCCCCTTGTAGAGGTGCCCCCCTCATCTCCTCCTAAGGGGCCTGGGCCCTAGGTCCTAGTCTCAGTGTAAGCCAAGTAGACACCTGGGGAGGGGCAGCAGAGGAGGACAAGAGAGAGGGGGGCAGAAGGCAGGTGGGAGGGAGTTGGGAAGGAGGGAGAGGGCTGGTGGCTCCCGGCCCTTCCCTCCCGCAGCTAAGGCCCTGCCTTGGCAGAGTGGCCATGTCCGAAGGAGAGAGCAAAGACAGCTCGGGCAGCGAGTGCCCCGTGTGCTACGAGAAGTTCCGCGACCTAGAGGGTGCCAGCCGCACGCTGAGCTGCGGCCACGTGTTTTGCCACGACTGCCTGGTCAAGTACCTGCTCTCCACCCGCGTGGACGGCCAGGTCCAGAGGACTATCGTCTGCCCCATCTGCCGCTACGTCACCTTCCTCAGCAAGAAGAGCTCCCGCTGGCCCTCGGTGCTGGACCGGAGCTCGCAGACCCTGGCCGTGCCCGTGGGCCTGCCCGACGCCCTGGGCCACACGAACCCCCAGGTGTGGAGGCCGGCCCCCAGCCAGGGCGCCCAGCCCCCCTCAGACCTGCCACCCGGCCTGGTCCGGGAGCCCCAGGTCTTTGTCATCAGCCGCCACGGGATGCCCCTGGGGGAGCAGGACAGCGTGTTGCCCCGCCGCAGCCTGGCCGAGCTGTCTGAGGCATCACCGGCCCCCAGCGCAGGCCGGGCCTTCTGCTGCCGCTCGCGGGCCCTGCTGCTCATCACGCTCGTCGCCGTGGTGGCTGTGGTGGCCGCCATCCTGCCCTGGGTGCTGCTGGTGAGGAAGCAGGCCTGAGCGCCACCCTGGGCTGAGCGTGGCTGGTGGGGGAGGGGGGAGCCTGGATGGGGCGAGACCCCAGGGCCAGCAGTCTGGACCCTGGATGGCGTCCCCACCTCCCACACCACCTGCTTCATTGGGGGCGGCTGGGGGCTGATGATCTCTGCGGCTGGAGCTGAGCTCTGGGCCCAAACCCAAACTCCATGTTCCAGGCCAGGGTACAAAATGGGGTGCCTACCCTTTCTGGGAGCAACAGCTATGTCCCCCCCTGGATGGGGGGCTATCCTCAACAGATACTTCCCCCTCCTCCGGGCTGGAACTGAGCAAGGTGGGAAGACAGGTGGTCCCCCTCGTACTATGGGGTCACCAGCCCTGAGGTGTGGTCCCTATCTGCCAGGTGACCCACCTGAAGTCAGGTGGGGCCAGATGGGGCCCTATAGTGGCTGGATGGGGGCTCCAAGGCAGGACTCGTCCAGGTCAGAGTTCCCACCCAGGCTTCTCTAGCTGGCTCGCAGGAACAAACAGAAGGAGTGGCTCAGGGGTCAAAGCACCTTTCCCAGGATCTCAGCAACCACCCATGAGCCTACAGCTGGGCAAGCATATGCCTTCCTGCCCCCAAATCACCAGCCTGTAAGGTCTTCGCTGGTGGAAAAGCTGATCTCAGAGGCTGTGGCCTAGGATCTCTGGGGGACATGACAGGAAAGCATCGTCCCGGGGAATGTGGCAACATCAAGGCACAGGAGTGGAGGCTAGAGGTCTCTGCAAGCCTCCCAAGCCCAAGGAGTGGTCCAAAGTTTGAATCCTGGAGTTCCCAAGGATGGACCGGTGGGCCGGGAGCACAGGGGGAGCCTGAAGGCCGAGACTTGAGTCAGCGGAGAGCTATGCGGGCAAATTAACCCCTAGGGGCTCCCCCGACTCCTTCCTAGCCCAGGTCCTCCTCCTCCTCCTCATGACCCAACCACTTATTAGAGGCCACACCAGCTGGGCCAGTTTCCCTGGGCGGATTCCCAGCTGGGCAAGGATGGGTGGGGAAGAAAACAGCTGTGCTTGTCAGGGACGCCACTGTCTCAACAAACGCTGAACCCCAGCTCCTGCCAACCCCACCCTGGGCTGTGCTAGGGCTCCGTGGGGACGGCCACTCAAGAAGCCTCAGACTGGGTCTTGCCTGTGGGGCAAGTCACTTGCAGACAGCTGTTTTCTATTTAGTAAGGGCCATGATCTTTATTTTTGAATTAAAAACAACAAAAACTTCCAGATCCTCTCTCAAACAGGTGGTTGTTCACAGGCCAGGCTTGCCAGCAGCTAAGTCCCCCTGCAACCTATTCCTCCCTCGGCAAAGGTCGCTATCGGTGGGGAAAGAAACAGCACCCTGCCTTTTATCTGGTTCCCAAGTCCCCAGAGTGGTGTCTATTTGGGGACCCCTGGGGAATGGGGTTCCCCCCCAGAGGGGATATTTGGGACACATGGAGAGCTGATTGAAAACACTTATGGTCTTCTTTATGCTCTTTTCAAGACTAGAGAAGCACATAGGTGCTATTTGGGGAGGGATACAGGTGGGTTCATGGGAAATATATTTATTATAGGACTAAAAATGCTAAATTTACAAAGACTCCAATTAGTCTTGTTTTAACCTCAGCCAGGCTGCTTTAAACAACATCATGAATTTCTGGGGATGTGATTCTCAGATTCCGTTGCATTTGCCAAAAGTTGATTTCAAAATACCCGTAGTGTTTTCATATTGTTCAGGGGCGACTCCCAGACGGCACTTCTTTTATTTTCAGAAAATGTCGCATGGCTATTTTATAAATAAAGGTATATGTATATTTTCTCAAAGATTGCAGAGACATCACCGATGCACGTGCAAAGCGCTGAGCTTGGACTTTCCGGATAATCCACATTAGATGAAAGAGACAGCTCAGAAAAGACTAATGCAAATGGATCTTAAGCATCTAGTCGGTGACACTTGTGAAAGACATGCAAATTAAAACTTCTACAGGTGTCCCAACTTTCACCTGTTAGCCTGTCAAACCCTGAAGGACTCAAAACCCACTCTGCCGCCAAAGGAAGGAAAGCAGGTTCGGTGGTGGGATGTATATGGGTAAAACCCCTGGGAAGGGAAATTTGACATTAGCTATCAACATTTCCACCTTTTGACCCAGAAAGTCCTATCCTAGAAATGTATCCTCTAGATCAACTTGTGGATATTGCCACAGAATATCTCCAAGATACGGTGGCCAGTGGGAAAAATACAGTGTGGAACATTGTGGAAGGGTGGGGGGAGTAAGAATTCACATTCCTATGTGTGCTTTTTAAAAAATATTATTTATCTATTCATGAGAGACACAGAGAAAGAGGCAGAGACACAGGCAAAGGGAGAAGCAAGATCCCTGTGAGGAGCCCGATGTGGGACTCAATCCCAGGATCCCAGGATCACAACCTGAGCCAAAGACAGATGCTCAACCCCTGAGCCACCCAGGTGCCCCTCACATTCCTATGTGCTTATTTATGCATCAAGAAATTGAGAAGATCGCACAAAAAAACTAGTCACAGTGATTAACTGTGCAAGGGGATGATAACTGATGGGACAGGATGGGGAATTTCCTTCCCTTTGATACTTTTTTAAAAAAATTCTTTGGAGAAAAAAAATTCTTTGGAGAGAGAGAGAACATGAGCAGGGGGAGAGGCAGAGAGGGAGAAGCAGACGGTCCACCGAGCAGGGAGCCAGATGCAGGTCTCGATCCCAGGACCCCGAGACCATGATCTGAGCTGAGGCAGATGCCTAACCCACTGAGCCACCCAGGCGCCCCTGCTTTGATATTTTCTGAAACAAGCAAAGGTACTACTTATTCAAAAATTAAATTGAAAAATGCTATCCGATGCTAGGGATATTTTCAGCATCCACACTTGTTGCTCCGTGAGGTGCTGGCCCCAAGAACATTCAAGAACTGCCCCTGACTACCTGTCCTGCAGCTCAAGAGTGTCAGCTACCGACCAGTTTGGCAGGGCTGGTTTGTCTGGTTAGAGGTGTGACATCTCCTGCTTAACAGGAAGGAAGGTAAAAAAAAAAAAGCTTCATATTTGACTCAGTGTTTCTCAGTTCCTATGGACATCTTTGGGCCGGATCATTTAATGTGCCCGTTTGGATTTTTCTCTGCCTTCTTTTCCTTTGTCAAGTATAAGCTTTTGCTTTAAGCAACCACCCTGAGGTCAGGACACTCCAGAAAGATGCCATTAGATAAATAGATAGACGGGTGGATGAATGCCTGGTATTACGCACACACATTTTGCTACCTCCTCTCACAATAATCTTTAATTTAATTTAATTTTTTTAAGATTTTATTTATTCATTGGTAAATTGAACACCAATAAAAAATAAATTTAAAAAAAAGATTTTATTTATTCATGAGAGACACAGAGAGAGAGGCAGAGGGAGAAACAGGCTCCCTGCGGGGAGCCCGATGCGGGACTCGATCCCAGGACCCCTGGATTATGCCCTGAGACGAAGGCAGTTGCTCAACCACCGAGCCACCCATGCGTCCCTAACCTTTACTTTTAATACGTACTTGCACAGTATAAGCCTACCGAGCTAAATGTAAGGATCCATACATTTCTGGTGAGCCCTGGACCAGGGTTCCCAGGAATCTCTGTGCCCCTCAGATACCATCCCATGACCTCCACCCTCAGCAAAGCCTGCAATGACTCAGGCAGCCCTGTGAGTCTCTTCACTTCTCCCTTTGACACCCTCATCAGTCCAGATACCCTTTTTTTTGTGGGGGGGCGGGCAGAATAACCTGGCCTCGTCCTCACAACTTCCCTCATCCTCCTCTTACCTGGGACAAACTGATTCGCAACACAAACTATTTGTAGATCCAACAAGTTCTGTTGGTGTAGGACTCGAGGCCTTTGCTTGGGTGGCTCCCTCTACCTGGAACATATTTCCCCTCTTGTCTACCTGAAAAACTCTCACCTAGCTTTCAGAAACAGTTTAAGGGTTCGCCTGTAAAAATTTCACCACATCCAACTTCAGTTAGAATTGGCTGCATCCTGGGGCACCTGGGTGGCTCAGTGGTTGAGCATCTGCCTTTGCCTCAGGGTGTGATCCCTGGGGTCCTGGGATTGAGTCCCACATCACGCTCCCTGCAGGAAGCCTGCTTCTCCCTCTGCCTCTCTCTGTGTGCCTCTCATGAATGAATGAATGAATGAATGAATGAATGAATGAATGAATAGATAAATAAATAATTTTTAATATAAAAAATGGACTGCATCCAGTCATCTTCCCAGGGACGCTGTGTTATGCCCATTTGTTGACAGGGCCATTTCTTCCTTCTAGACACCGTGCCCCTTCGAGGGAGGCTAGGTCTCACTGGTCTTTGTATCTTACTGGTCTTTGTATATGAAGCTTGCATGGCATAGGATTTGGTAAAGAGTAAGAGTTGGAGAGATCTTTGAAGAATGCATGAGTGAAGGCAGGCAAGCAGGGAGAAAGGAAGGAAGAAATGGGATGGTTTGGTGTCTAGAAAAAAAAAAGTTTAGTCCAAGGGATGTAGATGTAGAATCTGAATAGCCAGTTTGTCTTAGGGCTTCGCAAAGACCAGCCTCGAAACAACCTGACAGAGTCCATTTAAAAGCCACCACCATTACCTGGGTGGCTCAGTGGGTTAAACGTCTGCCTTCGGCTCAGGTAATGATCCCGGGGTCCTGGGAGGGAGTCCCGCATTGGGCTCCCTGCTCAGCGGGGAGCCTGCTTCTCCCTCTCCCCCTGCTTGTGCTCTCTCTCTCTCTCTCTCTCTCTAATAAACAAATAAAATTTTTAAAAAAACAAATAAAAGGACCTTTGTCAAATCATGTAAGAGACATGTAAGGAAGTGGAGGGGCAGCCAGGCTAGGTGGCCAGAGGATCATGCAGGGCTGAGCCAAGACATTTATGCAGGTAAACAGACTTCACAACAAGGCCACCAGTAATTTGCATCTGTGCATGCAATTTGTACCCTGGCAATCTTCGCACTGCACAGTGGCTGTGCTGTCCAAATAGTGGCCTGAAGGTTTAATTTCAATGACTCAGTGTTGCATGGGGAGAGGGAGCTAAGGAGGCCTCCAGAGGGGAGGGCAACAGCAGAGAATGATGAGGATGATGAGAGAACAGAGAGGGCCTTTGTGGGAAGAGAGGAAGAGGCTAGGGGGGACCCGAAGAAGTGGAGGTGAATGGGCAACCAGCTGGCTCCATCAGAAGAGCATGCAATGCTTGATCTTGGGGTTGTGAGTTCGAGTCCCACACTGGGCATAGAGATTACTTAAATAAATAACACTTAAAAAGGAAGAAAGAAAAGAGGGGGTTAGGGAATCTAATAAGAACAAAAAGAGAGAGGATGAATCTGTGAAGACCAGAGAGGAAGACAAGGTAGGAAGGCAGGAGCCTTGAGCATCTCCCTGTAACTTTCAGCTGCCAAATGAAATTCAGATCAGGTGGGAGCCTCATGGGCTTTTCTCTGAAGGCTGCTCACTCCAGCCACAAGGACCTAGCTCCGGGAGACAACACGTCATGCTGCTTCACAGCTCCAAGCCTTCCTGAGAGCTACTCCTACTGCCTCATGAAGCTAACTTTAACATTCTTCAAAACTCAGCCACGGGTGATCTCACCCCAGAAGTCTTCCCTGACCCCAGAATGCTCTCCTATTCCTGAAGCACAGAACTAGTAAAAGCGGGGCGCCTGGGTGGCTCAGTCCATTAAGCAACCACTTCTCCATTTCGGCCCAGGTCATGAGCTCAGGGTCATAATGTCAGGATGATGAGAACCAGCCCAGCAATGGGCTTAGCATGGAACCTGCTTAAGATTCTCTTCCTCTCTCTCCCCCTGTGCTCTCTTTCAAAAAGAAGAAAAAAACCCCACCAAGGGCAGCCAGCTCATAAAGCACTTTTCCTGGGGTCCCATGAATGCTAGTTTCACTGTTTATCTCTCCTCTTAGACAATGAGCTTCCTGCAAGCAGAAGCTCTAACTAATTTCATTTTTTAAGTCCAGTGTCGAGTTTAGGGATAGCATGCAAAAGACGCTCCATAAACATTTGTTGGAAATAATTGCAGAGGCACCTGGCTGGCTCAGTCCTGGAGCATATGGCTCTTGATCTTGGCATAGTGAGTTTAAACCCCATGTTGGGTGTAGAGTTTACATTTAAAAAAATTTTTTTTAAAAAAAGAATTGCAATAGAGGTAGTCTCACTGAATTTTTCAGTTAAGAATAAAATCTGGGGCTGTTGACAGTATATTTAAAACACAACTTTTTTAAATCACGAAAACCCTGTGCTCTTTACTGACTTAACTCTGGCTCCTCAAAGACATGTTTCCTCACTCTTTTTTTTTTTTAATTTTAATTATTTATTCATGAGAGACACACAGAGAGACAGAGACACAGGCAGAGGGAGAAGCAGGCTCCCTGCGGGGACCCTGATGTGGGACTCCATCCTGGGACTCCAGGATCACGCCCTGGGGCGAAGGCAGGTGCTAAACCACTGAGCCACCCAGGCATCCCCAAGTTCCTTACTCTTTGACTTGACCTAATGGAGTCCTAGAAATTAGGATCGAATCAGGAAGGGACTGGAAAGAGCTTACATGGGTTCATCTATAACCTATGGGTTCAACTTAATTGGTACAAGTTCCTCTCACTTCTCTGTGACTCAATGATCCCATCTGTACAGTGGGAATGATAATACTGTACCAGCTTCACAAGGCTATTTGGTGGAGTAAAGGAGTTAAAAGGGATGCTAGGGTGGCTCAGGGGTTGAGTGTCTGCCTTTGGCCCATTGTGATCCTGGGGGGATCCTGGGATCCAGCCCTGCATCTGGCTCCCTGTGAGGAGCCTGCTTCTCCCTCCGTCTATGTCTGCCTCTCTCTCTTTCTGTTTCTCATGAATGAATAAATAAAATCTTTAAAAATATATATATTTTTTCTATATATATTTTTTCTATTTTTCTAACTCCTATATATATATATATATATATATATATATATATATATATATGAGTTAGAAATGTAGAGTGAGTGGAAAAGTGTCTCCAGGACTCAGCAAGCTCACTACGTCCTATTATGACCATGAAATGCGTGTCTTCCATCAGTTTGACACTGCATCATTCATTCAATGATAATGCTTTATTCATTCGAAGGAAACGGATCCCCCACCGGCTGCACCGCCAGGCAAGCTGCAGGAGTTAACCCCAAGCACTGCCGCCTGCCCAGAAGCGGTTTGCAGGCACCACACCCCCTTGCCCTGCTTCCACCAGACCTTGAACTGAATGACAGCGGACAGTAACACTCAGAAAGGGGCACAGTTCTCCCCTTGCAAAGGCTCTTTCCAAGTGTGGTCTCGGACCTGCACCCTGGGCATCCGACACCTGCGAGCTCGTTAGAAATGCAGGTTCAGGCCTCCCGGCGCGGGGTTTGGGGCGAGGGAAGGATCGCGGGTCCCCAGCCTCGCAAGGCGGGTGTGTGGCTGCAGCCGAATCTGGGGCGGGGGCGGGGGCGGGGGCGGGCCCCACCCCCACCCCATGGCCCCTCATCGAAGGGCTGGCGAGCTCGGTGTCCACGGAACCCAGGTGACCCGCGGCCGCAGGCCCAGCGTCACCTGGCGGCCGCTACTACAACCTGCCCTTTCTCGGAGAAGGGGGCGCCCGCTCCCTCACCACGCACGGGGGGACAGTCACGCTCTGAGCAGCTCCTGCCACCTGCCCGGGAACGACCCTTCCCGGACCTGCCCAGGGAGGCACCAGGGTCTGAAAGACGCGGTTTCGCAGCTCCTTGCAGTTCCCCTCCAGGCCGCGGGAGGCACTAGTCATCCATTTCTTTCCCAGCTTCCTCTTGTCATTCAAATCCCGCGCCTCTCTCGCTCCTGGCGATGATCAGTCTCGCGAGATTTCTCATAAACTTACAGAACCGGAAGTAGCGTGTGGCTCTCTTCCCTTCTGCGGCCATCGCTGGGGCGCTTGCAGGTGAGTTTTGGCGATGAGAGCGCGAGCAATCCGCGGCCATCCTTTCGCGGGCGCGGTGTCTTTTGACCCCAGAGGCTCGATACTCTTCCGGCGAACGAAGAGCACCCAGGGAGAGCGGCTAAGATGATCTGGACCTGTTTTCCCGCTAGCTTGAGGGCCGCCGGACTCGGGAAGGGACGGGGAGAGGGGATTTGAGAACTCGGCATCGGCGCCTGGAGGGGAAGGGCTCTGTGCGGATGGAGAGAAGTCTAGTCGGCGTCGTTCCTTAAAGAATGGTCTCGAAATAGCTTTCTGTTGAAGCCGGGGGGCCTTCCAGGCCGCGCTTGCCCGAGAGGCGGCTTTTGGGACCCTGGATTTCCCAGGTTTGGGGACGGAGGAAACGCTGCACTTTGTCGGGAGCTCGGTGTCCTCTCACTCGAGTTCACAGCGTGTGGACGTTGTTGGTTTTTGCAAAGCGTGACGTGCTAGTTGAGTGACTGAGTTTGTGGGTCCGGTTTGCTCTCACGCATGGAGGTGCGAATTGTCTTCACTTCCTCCGCCGGGATTTCGGAGGTTCGGAGGGTGTGACCTAGAACGGGTATGTTTGTGGAGGAAGCATCCCGGGAGAACGTGACCGTGTCCTGGGCTTGCTCACCCTCTCAAGGTGACGTTGTTGCCGTGACCTGTCTGGAAACCGGACGACATCGTGCAATCATTTTAAGGGTTTTTAACGCGTCTTTTGCTTTTTCTCTGCAGCCAACATGAAGTTCAATCCGTTTGTGACTTCTGACCGGAGCAAGAATCGTAAGCGGCATTTCAATGCGCCTTCCCACATTCGCAGGAAGATCATGTCTTCCCCGCTTTCCAAAGAGTTGAGGCAGAAGTACAACGTGCGGTCCATGCCCATCCGGAAGGATGACGAAGTGCAAGTGGGTGCAGTGATACAGGTCATCCTGGCGGATGTCCTGCACATCTGGCCTGGAAGAGGGATTGTGTTCGGGGAATGATGCACCAGAGCAGGGTTGCAACAGGAAACTGAAAAATGAAACGGGAGGTGGGGGGCGCCCAGGTGGCTCAGTCGATGAAGTGTCTGCCTTCCAGCTCAGGTCATGATTTCCGGGTCCTGGGATCGAGGCTTATGTCCTACACCCTGCTCATCTGGGAGTCCGCTTCTCCCTCTGACCCTCACCCTGCTTGTACTGTCTCACTGGCGCTCTTAAATAAATAAAATCTTAGAAAATCTAACAGGAAAAAGTATTGATTGTTCCAAACATCACAATGTGGACATAATTAATCAGAAGAGGAGAGATGATTCAGAGCCAGGGCATTGCCCCCCCCCCTTTTTTTTTAAGATTTTACTCGTGAGAGAGCCGGGGATATAGAGGGAGAAGCAGCCTCCATGCAAGGAGACCAGTGTGGGACTCGATTCTGGGATCATGCCTGAAGCCAAAAGCCAACACTCAACCACTGAGCCACGCAGGCGGCCTGCCCCAGGACATTACTTTGTGATGAGCTTTTTCTTGGTGTGGTTGGTCACCAAAGATGCATTTGAGGACAATATACAGAAGTCTGAATCAGAACCCAGATGCAGAAGCCCTAACTGAACCATAGTTTTACGTGGTGGTATTACATTTACCTAGTAAATAAGTCATCAAATCCATTTAAGTGAAGATCTCTGTTTTCTTAGCTGTAACCTGCAGCCGCTGTTGATAAGATTCAGGCAAGTCTCTAAAGCAGCTTGCCTGTCCCCAGTATTATTGGATGAGGTTAAGGCCTATTTAAATAAATAAATAAAAAAAAACGTCCTCAGATAGTGGTTTGGGTTGAGAACAGCCACTGGTTGCTACTGTGCTGGTGCCAGGATTGCCAGTGGATGCAGGAGGTAGTCTCTGTTTTCCAGATCTCTTAATGCGAGGAAATCTGCAGCTGTAAAGAACTACCTGTGCAGAAGCACAGATGTGCTTGTGCCTGAGAAATGTGATCACTAGGACTCCTGGGTAGGAAACTGAAACTGGGAAAGAATTGGTTCCCATGCGTATTTGCTGCTGCCGGTCTGGCACTGAGATGGACGCTTGAATGGGTTGTGGATTTAATCTTACAGCCTCTTGCTTCCTTCGAGATGAAGTAAAAGCTCCTTGTCAACCTGCTATTAAAAGCTGAAGTGTGCTCGTTTTTAACCTTTTACCAAGCCCACTGCTGCTTATTGACCACCAGTTGATGGATGCGCTGTCCATCACTATACTTTGGTTTATTTGCAGGTTAAAGCCAGAGAGAATTACTGGCACGTTTCCGTTAACTGTTAAGTCTTTCAAGATTGAAAGGTCTTGCAGATCTGATGTTTATGTGATTTGTAGCTTTCTTGGTTCACAAGGTTAATCTTAATATTTCTGGGGGTTTTTTGTTGTTTTTTTTTTTTTAATTTAGGTTGTGCGGGGACACTACAAAGGTCAGCAAATCGGCAAAGTAGTCCAGGTTTACAGGAAGAAGTATGTCATCTACATTGAACGAGTACAGCGAGAGAAGGCAAATGGCACAACTGTCCACGTGGGCATTCACCCTAGCAAGGTAGGTATTATTGAGAATGCTCGAGGGTAGAGAAGGAAGTTCCTGGAAGTGTTAGCAAATGTGATAGCTTGTTTGCAGAACCTTCCCAAAGAAATAGAATCCCTGATTTTAGAGGTTCTAGAACGCAATATTTTTTTTTTCTTTTTATCTTTTACAAACCCTTGTGTCAAGGGCGGACTTTCAGTAGATCGCAGGAAGGGAGCCACTCTGCTACATTCAAGACCCCAACCCAGAAGCTGGATGTCTGAGTGGTTTAGGACCAGGTTCTCCATGACCCTGTGTTGCTTGACAGGCAAGGGGGTAGCCCCTTTTCTGACCAAGCGGTTTTTGGTAAGAGGGGTTCTCCACACCGGACCCTGTCCAGCCAACATCCCAACGTGGGCACGGCTTGCCATGCTAGGAACTAGTCTTAAACATACAGTATTTGAATGGAGTTCTGGAAATTTTTTCAAATCAAGAGGTCTTTAACAGTCATCGTATATATTTTATGTATTTTTTCCTCAAAAGTCACAGTGAACAAATCTTAAAATCTCGGAAATACAGTAATTTTTCTAGTAAATGGAGCTGATACCCTGTTGAGTAAGCAGGGGTGCCTGGGTGGCTCAGTGGGTTAAACGTTCGACTCTTGGTTTTGGCTCAGGTCATGATCTCAGGATTCTGGGATTGAGCCTCCCTGTGGGGCTCCCTGCTTGGCACAGTCAGATTGAGATTCCTTTTTCCCTCCCTCCCCTCCTAAAACAAATATTTTAAAAATAAATAAATAAAGCCAAGTAAGTAGTATGGCAACTTTATAACCCTGCAAAGAATTAAGCCATTACAAATGGGAAAACCAAAGCCCAGAAGCTAAGATCTCGTCGATAGTGGTAGTGTTTGAGCAAGGATAGAGATTCTGGTCTGCCATAGTAGGTGCCTGTCTGAGGCTTGAATGTGAATTCTCTGATATTGCAGTCTCTTAGGTTTTTTTCTAACAATTTTTAAAAGATCTTCTGGTGCTGCCATAAATCTGTTTTTTCAAACTACAGAAAAGTTGAAGGGTTGATGGAGCAAAATTCCTGCATCTCTTTGAGCTGGAATTCACTACTAGCATTTCCCACGTTCCTTACCCCCCTGCCCTATCCCCAAAGGATTACAGGCGTGATGACCCTTCCCTTTAATTCTTCTAGTGTGTGTCTCCTGAGAGCAAGGAATTGGGCCGTTTTCTTGGCATCGCCAGTCTTCTATTTGGTCCACCAGTAGATAGGCTGTTGTCCTGGTCACCAGTCCAAGTCCATTCATCGTCTTTTTAAGACAGCACGGTGTAGGATATACCATCCCTTCACTGTGGCTCAGTCCTCATCTGTTATATTTCATTCTGAGGACTTCAGACCTCTAAAGGCTGATGACTCCAACCCAAATATCAATACCCAATTGCTTATTTTGCCTTCTTGGATTTCTAATTGATAACCGCAAACCTAATATGTTCAGACTTCTGAATTTGTTCACTATTTGCCATGCTCACCTTGTATGGCAGCTTGTCTCCACTCATCCCCACCCCCTTAGCTGCTGTCAGGTTATATCCAGAATCCCATCTGTTCCCATCAAAGTGGCCTGCAAGGTCTTACTTGATCCCCTCACCAACCACTTGTAGATGTCCTCTTTTCGTGATTGGTCTACTGGCCTCCTGGCTCCTCCTCCAGCCATGCTAATCGTGGTGTGTCCTCTGTTAGCAGTATCACCTGGCCCACCTGGTAGATTCCACATTCTGTTCCCAGCTTTACTGGGGACAGGGGGCAGGGTCCAGGGATCTATGTTAAGAAGCTCTCTGATTCTTAGGCACACTTAAAGTTAAGAAACACAACCTGTAAAACTTCCAAGTTGTTCTGCCCTGCACCTTTGTACTTGCTGTAACTTTTACCAAAGCAACTCTTCACTTTCTTTAGGTATTCCTTTCTTTTCAGGTATTTGTCTTTATTGTTTCCTTTTTTTTTTTTTTTTTTTTTAAGATTTATTTATGTCTTTGGTAGAGGGAGGAGCAGACTCCCCGCTGAGCAGGGAGCCAGACATGGAGCTCCATCCTAGGACCCAGAAAGATCATGACCTGAGCCAAAGGCAGACATTTAAACAGAGCCACCCAAGTGCCCCATGTTTCCTATTACAGAAATACATTTGACATAATGTGTAAATTAAAGGTGTGTAAGATGTTCAATAGATTTGTATATAAAAGGATTGCCATTGTAGGGATAATTCATACTTCTAATGTGCTATATAAGTATCTTAGCAAGCTTGGTGATTATGATACAATATTGTGTATGTATCGCAACTGTACTGTAAGTTCATATACCCTTAACATCTGTCCTGTTCCCCATCTCTTGCTGACCATATTCTTGTTTTCACAAGTTTGACTTTATAATTTCCACCTATTAGTGACATCATACAGTACTTATGGTCTGATGTCTCTCACTATCCTGTGTTCAAGGTTTCAGGTGTCTGTATGTAGCCTTGTCAGTAGGGCCTCGTTTGATACCCTATAGGATTTAGCCCCTGCTTGGCAGCAGTCCTTAGTGTCCCCATATTGCCCTGTTTTTCTGAATATCAAAGTCTGGTGTGCATCCACTGGATTGGTTTGCGGAAATACAAGCTCTCTGACGGCAGAGATTTTCCTTTCGGTTCAGGTTCCCAGACCTGTATTGGTTCAGAGCCCCCTTACCCTTTTCCTCACCTTCCTTCAGAAGACCTGAATTTACCATCATCTGGAGGCCTCTAACAGATTTGTCACAACATCTGTACTGTGGTTTTATGGGTTGAAGCTAAATCTCTGTTCCAACTTAATGATCCTCAAATTGCAATAGAAACAAACGTGTGTCTGACTTGGTTAGCTCGAGAAGCTGGTAACTGTTGAAAGCCTAGACGTGTTTTATTTTTCTGCAGGTGGTTATCACTAGACTAAAACTGGACAAAGACCGCAAAAAGATCCTTGAGCGTAAAGCCAAATCTCGCCAAGTAGGAAAGGAAAAGGGCAAATATAAGGAAGAAACCATTGAGAAGATGCAGGAGTAAAGTAACCTTATATGTAACTTTAAATAAAAACTTAAAATGAAGAGCCTTTGCTTTCTGTGTGGTGCTTGGGGAAGAATCCTCCCTCCCAGTGAGTGGGTTTGCCACCTGGAGGCAGGCCACCCTGTCCTGTGGCTTGATCAAGTAGAGTGGGTTTTCCATTTGAGCACCAGCTCTTGAATAATCGAGATTAACACAGTCCTGGAATCAGGACTGATAGGTAGTGGGGGTTTCCCCCTTTCGAAGCAGGTAGTATTTGGGGGGCACTGTGGCCCCCAGAGAAAAAGCCCTGTGGGGTCCTGTGTCTCCTGAACGGGTTCTGTCTCACTGCTGCTGGGCTGCAACTAGATGTGCATACAGTGTGTATGTTCAGTCTTGCCGGTGGGCTAAGGCTTGTGTGGAACAGGAGCTGCTGATTTCCAGGAGCGCCTGGACCACTGCCCCGGCCCCCTTACCGTCTTGTTTGTGCCTGTGCTGCTCCGAGGAGTGGCAGTCTCAGAAGAAGTGCTGAGATTGCACTTGAAAGGAATGTTCGTTTTATTTATTTTTTAAGATTTTATTTACTCATGACAGAGAGACAGAGGCAGAAGCAGGCTCCATGCAGGGAGCTTGACGTGGGACTCTATCCTGGGTATTCAGGATCACACCCCGGGCCAAAGGTGGCGCTTAACCGCTGGGCCACCGGGGCTGCCCAGGAATGTTCATTTTAAACGGACGGCACGTGCGCTTCTGCCTTAGCTTGGTGAAGCTTCTAGGTGCAGAATGACGAATGCAGCTTACTTTCCTATTTTCCAGGCTGTAGGCTTTGCCACAACGACGGGGGATCACTGGTCCTGCCGCGGGGGTCCGGGCTTGGTGGCTCGCCCTGCCCAGGTCACGCAGACCGGCCGCTGGTATCCCAGACCGCCAAACGACAGGCGGGGCAGGGCCCGCGCGCGACCCGTCCCGGAGCAGGACAGGGCGCCTGGCGGCCCGCGGCGTCGGGGGCGGGGCTTCCGGCCGACGCCGAGCGGCTTCCGGTGCGAGCTGCCTGGGAGCGCCGGCGCCGGCGGGAGGTGTGGCGGCGGCTGGTCGCGGGCCCGCGGGTGGTGGCGGGGGACAGGCCCCGACGCTGCGGCCCCCGGCGCACCTACCCTCACTGCCTGGGCCTCCCTCGTCCGACTGCCGACCGGCCCGGGTTCGGGGGCCGCCGACCCTCCTTGCCTACTCCCGGCCTCGGAGCTGGAGGCCCTCGCAGGAGAAGGGGTGTGGCCGCGCCCCGCGGGGGTGCAGGGAGGAAGGCTAAGCAGGGGAGGTGGCGCCCGCAGCAGGTCTCCGGGAGCTGGCGGAGTATCTGTCGGCAGGTGCTAAGTGCTTCATCTGCCTTTTCCTCGCTTCTTCATCAGGCGACCGGTACCTCCCCCTGTTGTGGTTAGGGAGCTGAAGCCTCAGAAGCTGCCCGAGGCAGGCACGCAGTCCGTACTAGAGTCGGAAGTGGAATTCCCAAGCCGCCACTCAGTCGTCCCCGCGCACGGCCTGGCGCGCTGCACCTGTACGCACCTGTACGGAAAGTGCCTGCCTCACATCCTCTGAGCATCTTCTGTCTCAGCTCTGAACCCCTCGGCCCTCTGAGGGAATACGGCTGGGTAAATGGCTCAGCCCCTACCTGCTGGGTTGTGTCCACCTGAACCAGTAGACTGCAAATGCAAAGCAGAGCGCTCCAGTGGGTGGCTCGGGCTCTCCGGAGGAGGGAGAGGTGGCAGTCAGCTCCAGCCGCTGATTGCATCAGGAAGGCGGCTGAGTTGAGCTGGGCAGGGATTCGCAAGATCAATGAAGGACATTACAGGTCTGGGACGCTGAAGCGAGGACTCACAGGTAGGTGAGGAACTGAGATGTTTCCAGTTTCCTCCAACCAAGGTCACTTATCAGTTACCCCACGTCACAGATCGCACTAGTAAGCTCACTGCAGTTCTTTCTCTCTCTCTCTCTCTCTCTCTCTTTTTTTTTTTTTTTTTTTTTTGAGATTTGATTTTATTTATTCATGGGAGACACAGAGAAAGGCAGAGACCCAAGCAAAGGGAGAAGCGATGCGGACCCGATCCCAGGATTCCCTGGTCACGACCTGAGCTGAAGGCAGCCGCTCAACCACTGAGCCACTCTGGTGCCCCTGCACTGAGGATCTTAAGCTCAGACTTAAACAGCATTTGCAAACATTCTATTTCTTTAATACTAAAATGTATGTTGCCTTCATATAGTAATTTGGATGTGTTCGTTTAATATAGATTCTCTGTTTTTTCCCCTCAAAGTCATCAGTAAGTCAATGGTTTTATAGTCAATAATGTCTTAGAATCAGGAATATTCTATGGTCAACTAGTGATGGTGAGCAAAGGAGTTTGAAGCCTTTTTAGTGGAGAACCTTCAGGACCCCAGCTTAACTAAGACTCAGAGCTTTGAAACCTTTTCATCTTTCTCTGCTTTTCAGGATTCTGCTCTGCCCCTCGGCTCTACATTTAATGGCTGGGATCCCAGGGATCTTGTTTTCCTCAGATTGTTGTTAACTCCTGTTTTCGTCATGTGAATTCTTCCTGGGGCCGCATCACCATCCTATAACCGGGAGTTCCAAGAAATCTCAGTTGAGTGTCAGATTCTCTCCCTGCAGAATTCTCCAATCATGGTGGAGTGTGGGCCATTTGGCATACCTCTTTTTGGCATGATACTCTGCTGACAAATCTCTCTGCACATAGGTGCAATTTTTCCATTTCTGGAAACAAACCCTGCTGCCTCTCTTCAGAGCCATCAAGCCTGTACCCAAAAGTGTCTCCCAGTCTTGGAATACCCAAGTTCACTTGGACTCTCTGCTTTGTTCCGGAAATATGTGGGCCTTAGCTCAGGCAGTGTCAAAACAGTCTAGGCCTGTAGATCTCCCAGAGGCCAAAACTTGTTTTCCTCACCCACAAAGCTAGACTCATCTGTTGGATTGGAGAGCATTTCTTTACTTCTATTATCTTCCTTATAATATTCCCATGACTCATATTCTGAGCCGTTTATGCTGGCATGCCTCCATTCCTGGTACCTTCCACTGTCTCGCCCCAAGTCCTGCTGTAGCTAGCTGTTCTGTAGCCCAGGCCCCAAGAATGGTTCCTGTGGCAGCAGCTGGTGTCATCTCAAGAGGTAGTGACATTTGAGGATATGACCAAAGATTGGAAGTATTCAGAGGCCTCTGGGAAAGACTACTGCAGGGGAAGATGTTAGACAGTTATGAGAACGTGGTCCCTGAGGGTAAGGACTCAGAATCTTCATTCACTAATCCTCTGTACAGTCAACAGGGAAAACCATCATTCAAAAATTTCCTACCACTTTTCTCCTTGATTCTCCTAAAATGGGGACAGACTCTTCAGCCACAAGAAATGGTTATGTTAATTGTGGGAAGGCTAAAAAGCCCTCCCTGGTGCTAACTTCAAGTTCAGAGTTTGCTGTTATCATGTGTTCCTTCCAGCAACATTCTCCCATTTATATTTTAAAAGTTACTGAAGGAGGATATTAGTCTACTATCTTAAGCATTTCCATTTATCCTCTCTCCTATTCAGTTAATAAAGACCAGTTAGTCTTTGCTTTATGAGCTAACAGTTTGATTTATTCCATTTGCCTAAAGTCTAAAATTACTGCATCTTTGTATATGTATCTTGCTGATTTAAAATTCTTTTGACATGCTCTGGTTTGGGTGATCTTAGCTGGCTTTCTAGTTGCTTTCTGTTACTGCCTTGTACTGTTACTCTGTTATCTTTCTTTTATGTAGTAATCTTCAATAATCAGATGGAAGAGTGAGGCACTTTGTAGGGAAAGTCTTCCATATGGCATAGCAGTGATTTTTAATGTGGTTTCTCTCTCCTCTTCTTAGACTCCTTCTTGCAGTTCTCCTTGATGCCCCAGAAAGCTGGAAGTAACCCCTCTGGCATTTCCAATGCAAGTGATACGGAAATGGAGATACATAACATGAGAGAAAAGTTTCTCATAAGCGTGACAAAGTTAGTAGAAAGCAAAAGTTACAACAGCAAGGTATTTTCCAAAGAAAAGTACTTTCAAACAATAAAGGAAGTCAAAGAAGCTAAGGAGAAGGGGAAGAAGTCATCACGTGACTACCGCCGTGCAGCAAAATACGACGTGATCTCCGTGCAAGGCACAGAGAGACTAATAGAAGCTACTCATGGAGAACATGATCGAATACGATATTACGTGCATAAGGAAGAGTTGTTTGATATTCTCCATGATACGCATCTCAGTATTGGACATGGAGGGCGGACACGCATGCTCAAGGAGCTACAAGGAAAATATGGCAATGTCACCAAAGAAGTCATTGTCTTGTATCTGACACTGTGTAAACAATGTCACCAGAAGAACCCAGCACCTAAGAGAGGTCTTGCCCCCAAGCCCATGACTTTTAAGGACATTGACTCCAGATGCCAGATTGAAGTACTTGACATGCAGTCAAATGCTGATGGTGAGTTCAAGTTTATTTTATATTACCAGGACCACTTGACCAAGTTTATTATTTTACGGCCACTAAAAGCGAAACAGGCCCATGAGGTGGTCAGTGTCCTATTGGATATCTTCACAATTCTTGGTACACCTAGGATGTTAGAATCTGGCAGTGGCGTAGAGTTCACAAACCAGGTTGTTAATGAGCTCAATGATGTATGGCCGGACCTAAAGATTGTCTGTGGTAAGCACCACCCTGGCCAAGGCCCAAGCTCCCTGGAGCGAGCAAGCCATGATGTTAAGAACATGGTAAATGCCTGGATGCAGAGTAACCGCTCACGTCGCTGGGCCGAAGGCCTGAGATTCATGCAGATGGTGAAGAATCAGCTGTTTGACGTTTCCTTACAGCAGAGTCCATATGAAGCGATGTTTGGTTTTAAGGCCAAACTTGGGCTGTATTCTTCACACTTACCCCAGGAAACTGTGGCCGTTTTACAAACAGAGGAAGAGCTGGAACTTGCTGAAGAACAGCTAGAAAGTAGCCTTTGGATCAGGCAGGAAGAAAGGGCTGAGGTTGGGGCAGACCGATCTGATATGGATGAGGACCTCGACCCCACTGCTCCAGAAGCTGCAGAACCCAGCACCTCACAGGGGGCCCCGGGTCTCTTCTGCTGGTGAGAGGGCACCTGCTGAGTGGGCACCCATGGCATCCGTGGGCCCTGCACAGCCATGTGGGAACTGGTGCCATACTCCCCAGGGAAAGGGATATGAAGGCTGCCCTCTGGTTGGTCATATTGTCCATGGCAGTCCTTGCTCAAAGGGGAAAACCAGGTCAGGTCTAGGACCTCGGGCCTCCATAACAAATGATCACAAACTTGGCAACTTAAAACAATAGGAATTTATTCTCTCACACCATTCTAGAGGCCAAAAGTTCAGAATCAGTGTATCAGCAGGGTCTCTTCCTTCTGGAGGCTCTGAGGAAGATTCTGTTCGATGCGTCTCTCCTTTCTCTGGTGGCTCCCGGCAACCCTTGGTGTACCTTAGCTTGTAAAATAAGTCCAGTCTCTGCCTCATCTTTGTGTGGGTCTTTACATGGCCTCCCTTCCTTGACTGTGTGTGTTCTCCTGTGTCTTTTACAAGGACACCGTTGGATACCAAATCTGTGTCACTGGGTTTAAGGCCCACCTCAATCAAGGATGATCTCATCTCGAGAGCCTCACCTTAATTATATTTGCAAAGACCCTTTTTCCAAGTGAGGTCAGATTCACAGGTATTGGGGGTTTGGACTTGGATGTAGCTTTCTGGGGGACAGAGTTCTACCAACTGCAGGTAAGAAGTGTATGTTTGCCTGCAGAACATGAACCAATGGGGTTTTAAGTGTGCTTCTCTGACAATGTCCCAGAAGATGGGGGCATCAGGGCAAAAGATGTAGATGAAGAACAAGTAATGAGAAAAGAGGTTGCTCCAAATACCCTGGAGACTGGCCACCTCAGCATCTCAGCTCTATTTCCTGCTTCAAGGAAAAACATGTGTGCCCTCCATGCTCTCAGAACGGCATGGATAGGGAATTGTGGGACTTGCCTGAAACATATTTGAAAAGTTGATCAGAATGAAGTCAGGGATGGGATTTGGGTCTGAGTCTGCCAGGTGTCTCTGCCTCAAGAATAGAAAAGCATGTCTTTCTGGAACAAGTCAGTACATTCCAGGAAATGACCAGTAGCCAGGGACTGTGGAGCAAAGTGCAAACATTGGCCAGAGAAGAACAGAGCAAGGGCCAGTCAGGGTCATGGTTCAGAGTGAGGAAAACTGACCTAGCCAAGGAGAAGGCTAATGCCTTGCATCTGTGTACTGCTGTGCTCCCAAGGCCCAGATGAATGCCTAATCCATCAGAGGTGTTCAGTAAGGATTTGTTGTGGGAATGAGTCTGCAGAGGAGGACACCGGGAAGGAGAGGGGCCTGCAGTCTGTGTTCTCCATGTACCTTTCCTGCATATTCTGGAACTATCCGGAGCCCATCCGAATTGCCCCTAGAGCTGGTTTCCTCCTCCGTAATGGGCAGTACCTACCCCTACCTGCAGAAGGGGAGACACTGCCTGCCTCACAGCATTGTGAGACCAATGAGGGAATGTGTGTGGAGGAGCTTCTCTAAACTCAAGTTCTATCATGTGAGTTGTCTTTGCTACCAGCAAATCCCATCCCCCCCCCCACACACACACACACACACACGTGAAAGCAGAAGGCCTCGCTCCTTCCTTTGCTGGTTAAACTGTTAAGTTGGGTATCCAGGAAGGCTGCATTATTGTTAGAAAGGAGGCATGCACTTTCCAGCTTGTTTCGGGGGGGCAGAATCTTGCTCCATACTTGGCCAGGACCTCACTCCTGGCATTGCTCCTTTGTCACTCACCCTGGCAGGGTCTGGGAGGCCTGGCTTGACCCATGTTACCCTCATGCTGACCTAGCATCTCCTAGTTGCCAGGCCAACCAGGAAGCCCATCATTGACCCTTGCGGGTGAGAGGTAAGATGGGGCACAGCATCCCTGTCTTCCCCAGGGAGGGGGCAACAAATAACCCAGGTTTCCCGAGCTGCGCTGTTGCCACTCTTCCTTCCCCTTTTACTTCTTAGTTTTGGTGGTGGGAGAGAGTGGTGGGCACCAAGATCCAGTGTGGCCTTAACCCTCCCTGTCAGCATCTGTTCAGAGGCCTACCTGTGCACCACCAACTGCTTTCAGCTTTTGTGTGCAACTTAGAAAAATTATTGCCATCACTCTCAAAATGAGATTTCACAGGGACGCCTGGGTGGCTCAGCGGTTGAGCATCTGCCTTTGGCTCAGGACATGACCCTGGGGTCCTGGGATCAAGTCTCCACATCAGGCTTCCGTTCGGGGAGCCTGCACCTCCCTCTGCCTGTGTCTCTGCCTCTCTCTGTGTCTCTCATGAATAAATGAATAAATCTTTAGTTACAAAAAAATGAGATTTCACATATACCTCTTGAAAACTTAGAAGAGCTGGCAACACCAGGCCTGCATCTTTGCATGGCAGCGAAGAACTGGAGCTCAGTGGTAGCCCCCAGGGGGCAGTCTGCATGTGTGTCCTCCAGGGGCCACCATCTGGCTGTGCAGAATGCCGCACCTGTATTTCTGTGCCTGTTGCTGAAGAAAGGCACGTGGAGTCAGAATACGAACCAATGCCAGAAACTGACCTCTGTGCCTTTAAGGATTTATGTTAAAAGTGGCATTCCACATCAGCGGGAGGGGTGGTATCTGCCAGTCAGTGGTGCTAGATCAACTAGCTGTTCATCAGGGAAAACATGAAGCCTAATTCCTAAACAAGAAATGAAACTATAAAAACACTGGGTGAAAGATGGAATTGTCATGATCTCAGAATGGAGAAAGCCTTCCTGAGCACTACAGAAAATTCAAAAGGCATAAAAGAAAAAGTCCATATATTTGCCCTCGTGAAAATCTCAAATACATATGGAATTTTAGGTATTGTTTTAAAAAGTGAGCGAATGAGGCGCCTGGGTGGCTCAGCAGTTGAGCTTCTGCCTTTGGCTCAGGGTGTGACCCTGGGGTCCTGGGATCGAGTACCACATCGGGTTCCCCGCAGGGAGCCTGCTTCTCCCTCTGCCTGTGTCTCTGCCTCTGTGTGTCTCTCATGAATAAATAAAATCTTAAAATAAAAAGCAAAGATACATGAAAAATATTTGCGGCATCTAAAACCTACTAATTTTTAAAAGGGGACGATGAAAAGAGCAGCCAGTAGAGAGCGAGCAGAGGCTAGCCACAGAAGAAAAAGAACCGGGTAGTTAACACCCTATGTGCCTGTGTGCAGCGGCGGTGTGGAGGAAGAACGCTTGTCATCAGAGCAGGGCCGTCCTTTTCTACGAAACACATTCGAGCTGGGCAAGAGTTTTAATGTTTCCATTGTGCATGCGGGAGAGGAGAAACGTGCTGGTGATCCTGTCTTGAGTGAACAAACCTTACTGATGAGATACAGTGATTGTGCTACGTTATTTTCTAGACCGCTGTATGAGTTTCCTGGGGCTGCCCCCAATAAACTGGGGGCCAAAGCAAGAGAATTGTCTCCTATCACAGCTGTGGAAACCAGAAGTCTGAGATGTCAGCAAGGTTGGCTCCTTGTCAGAGCTTTGGGGAGACTTCCGTGCCTCTTCCAGCTTTGGGTAGCCTCAGGTGAAGTTCCTGTGTATGTCTCTCCATGACCAAGGGTTCCCTTCTTATAAGGAGCCCATTGTGTTGGATTAGGGCCCACCCTAGTGATGTCACTTTAACTTGTTCATCTGCATCCTTTTTTGGAAGTAAGGTCACATTCAAAAGTACGGGTAGGTATGCCTTCAGCATCCTTTTTGGAGGGGTGGAGGTGGGGGCTGCTGTTGAACCCATAGCAACAATTAGAAGGACAGTTTCTTTCAGAGGTAATTTTTATGAGGTGCAGCAACAATTTCTAAAGTCGTGGGTTACTTACAAATCTCAGTATTCAAATAACACTTGCAAGAGCAGATTATACTAATAGAAAACAAAAAGTAACCATTAAAATCATACAGATCTTCGTTTTGCACAGCAAATTGCTATTTTTTTTTTAAGATTTTCTTTACTTAAGAGGGAGAGAGAAAGCACAAGCAGGGGGAGAGAGAAAGAGGGAGAAGGCTCCCCACCCCACCCCCCACCAAGCGGGGACCCGGACGCAGGGCTTGATCCCAGGCACCCTGAGATCATGACCTGAGCTGAAGGCAGACTTATCTCCACAACTCAACTGACTGAGCCACCCAGATGCCCAGCAGATTGATACTTCCCCCCCCCCCTTTTTTTTAAGATCTTTATTTGTGAGACACAGAGGGGCAGAGACACAGGGAGAAGCAGGCTCCCTGCAGGGAACCCGATGCGGGACTTGATCCCAGATCCCAGGATCACGCCCTGAGCGGAAGGCAGTTTCATAATGCAGAATGGCTTCTACCTCCACATCTTTCCAAGACTTCCTCTGTGACATATGAAGACTTGCACTTTTAGGGCTAATCTCTAGAATTCTGGGAGGAGGCCCGTGGAGTTCAGTTTTCCTAGAATACAATGGAGAGCAGGCTGAAAATGATCCCCTCAACAGTGAAGGAAGGATTCTATAGCATCCTTCCATGGAGCTCAGGTGCTGCCTCTGCACGTACCCTGCACCTGCCACCTTAACCATCCCCTGAATTCCAAGTTCGTCCATGAAATGGAGCTGATGATAACCCCAACCTCAGGTGGTGACCCCACATGGTACTTCCATGGTGACCACCAAGAAAGGCATAGAATTGTTGAAGCAGTACAATGTACACCCGAAACCAGTGTAGTGTTGTATGTTGATTACACTTCAACCAAAAAGGCTTTCGTTGAGTAATAATCCCCACATCACAGAGCCACTATGAGGTTTGAGAGAGGGAGCATCTGTACAGGCATGGGTCAGCACAGGGCTCCGTGCCCTCGTGCCGTCGTCCCCTCTGCGTGTTCACACGCACAGCATGTTCTCAGCCCAGCTGGCCCTGGAGCACTGGGTCGGGACACGTTTAGGCCTTCAAGTTTGAGCGCACCGCGGCCGTTGGCCTACCCTCGCTGTTCAGAAGTTGCAGTGGAGCTAGTCAAATACACAGTGGAGCTCAAATACACTTCTGCTTTCTTTGTGTGGGTTTTTAGAGTTTTTTTTTTTTTTTTTTTTTTTTTGAGGGAGGGACGATCCTTGTTTGGTTTTGGGCAGTAAGAATATCTCACATGAGATCTCCGTCTTAACAAATTTTTAAGTATACAGTACAGTATTGTTAACTACAGGCAAACACACCGATGTCTAGAATTTAATCATCTTGCGTAATTGAAACTCTATACCCATTGAATAGCGGCCCCCCGTTTCCCCTCCCCCTAATCCCTAGCAACCACCATTCTGCTCTCTGCTTCTCTGTATTCTGAATATTTTTGGTACCTCATAGGAGCAGAATCCTGCAGTGTTTGTCCTGTATGACTGGCTTATTTACATAATGCCCTCAAGGCTCATCCACATTGTCATATTTGGCAGGGTTTCTTTCTTTTTTGAGGTTCAATAAACCATTTGGGGGCATATAGTACATTTTCTTTATCTGCTCATCTGTTAATGGACATGTGAGCTGTTGCCACCCTGGCTGTTGTGACTAATGTTGCTGTGAGCATGGGAGTGCAAATACCATCTCAAGATCCTGATTTCACCTCTTTTAGATACATGTGTAGACGTGGGACTGCTGGATTATATGATATATCTATATTGAATTTTTTTAGGAACCTCCATATTGTTTTCCACAGTGGCTGCACCATTTTCCATTTGCCCCAGCAGTAGGCCAGAGTTCCCATTTCTCCATATTCTCTCTAACACTTGTTACCTTTTGTGTCTTACTGATAGTACATTCCTAACAAGTATGATGTGGTATCTCACTGTGGCTTTCATTTGCGTTTAGGGAAATGACTAATTATGTTGAGCATCTTGTCATGTACCTGTTGACCATTTGAATGTCTTCTGTGGAGAAATGTCTATTCAAGTCCTTGGCCTATTTTTTTTTTAAGATTTTATTTATTCATGAGAGGCATGGAGAGAGAAAGGCAGAGACACAGGCAGAGGGAGAAGCAGGCTCCCTGCGGGGAGCCCAGTGTGGGACTTGATCCCAGGACTCCAGGATCACACCCTGAGCCACAGGCAGATGCTCAACCACTAAGCCACCCAGGTGCCCAAGTCCTTGGCCTATTTTTAAATTGGGCTATTTGGGGGTTTTTTGCTTTGAGTTGAAGGAGTTCCTTATATTTTTTGGATATCAACCCTTTGTCAGATAAATGATTTGCAAATATTTCCTCCCATAGTGTGTCTTTTCACTCTGTCCTTGAGTGTGTAGACACTTTGTAGTTTGATATGGTCCCACTTGTCTATTTTTGCTTTTGTTGTCTGTGTTTTTGATGTCATCCCCAGGAAATCACTGCCAAGACCAATGCCATGAAGCTTTTCTCCTGTGTGTTCTTCTAGAAGTGTTATAGTTCTGGGTCTGAACATTTAGGTATTTAATCTATTCACTTTTGCTATTAACGGGGGGAGGGAGGGAGGCGAGGAGTGGCTTATTTTCCAGCAAGGCATTCCAGCCTTGTGTTGCAGTTTTTTTTAACACTAGAAAGGGCTATATAATGGTACATGCTGGGCAGCCCCAGTGGCGCAGTGGTTTAGCACTACCTGCAGCCCAGGGCGTGATCTGGAGACCCTGGATCGAGTCCCACGTCAGGCTCTCTGCATGGAGCCTGCTTCTCCCTCTACTTGTGTCTCTGTCTCTCTCTCTCTGCATCTCGATGAATAAATAAATAATAAAATCTTAAAAAAAAATGGTACATGCTATGAATTACTTTCCCAAAGGTCACCAGGGTACCCTCACTTCCTAGCCCACAGCCTCTTACTCAACCCTAATCCATCTTGAACTTCTTTGGGATGTTAAATCCAGTTCAATTATTTTTTTTAAGATTTTTATTTATTTATTCATGAGAGACACACACAGAGAGAGAGAGAGGCAGAGGGAGAAGCAGGCTCCATGCAGGAAGCCTGATGTGGGACTTGATCCTAGGTCTCCAAGATCATGCCCTGGGCCGAAGGCAGGCGGTAAACCGCTGAGCCACCCAGCGATCCCCAATCCACTTCAATTCTTAACTCACCTTCTTTTTAGCTTCCATGAAACTGAAATCTAATGGGTTTTGTCCTACGTAGGTCCACTTGTTCATTCCTCCTTCCACTGAGATACTGTGTTCCAAGAATCTGGGTTTTTGTTCCCTTTCCTCCTCCTCAACCATTTTTTCTAGTCTATATCAGCTAAAAGATTTGTGTGTGCCAAACTCCCTTAACCCCTTCCAAGCTCCAGTCTTCACATTACTTATGGTCTTCTCAGGGCCAGTAATCACCCCAGACATGCTGGAAAAGATAAACTGAAGCACATTAGCTTTTGGAAGAGCTTGTTGGCACAAATATCAATTTTAATTGAGCAGTGCTGACCCAAAAGTGGTTAGGAGTGCTCACCTGATAGGAGCTGGGGCAAGGTTTCACAGGGAAGTCACTGAAGCAAAGCAAGACAATTATGTGATTGGTTATACTTAAGCAGTCACCTTACTTAGAAAGCCTAGTTGGCTGCTTGTGATGGGTTCTAAAGTTTCACTTGCCTGGATTTGAGTTCTTTGGCTCTGGCCTAAGTTTTGGTTTGCTTATGGAGGCTATTATGGTTTTAGCACCACCCCAATTTAATGGCCTCCTTGTTTGAATACTTTAACAATACCCTCTGTGTTCCCAAATTCTGTTAATGGCACCACGGGGTCACCTAAGGCAGAAACCTCAGTAATCCTCAATAACTCATTCTTCCTCACTGCCTGTAGTCAATCATTGGCAGACCATGTCATTCCCTACCAATGGCAGGCTATGTTTTCCAGGCATGGATGCGACTTCTATGATGCATGCCCTTCTAGACTCCCATCAAGAGATGGGTTTTGTCATCTCCTTGAACTTAGATAGACCTGCATTCCTGCCTGGACCAGTAGAGTACAGAAGAAGTAGTGATATTTGTCTTTAGAGATGAAATCACAAATACCATCTCACTGTTTTTGGAATGCTCATTCTTGGAACCAACCACCATGCTATCAGGAAGCCCAGGCTTTCCCTGTGGAGAGGCTCACTTGGAAAGGAACCAATGCCTCCAGCCCTCAGCCCTGGCTAAGCTCTTAGCCAACATCCAGAAACAACTTACCAACCATGTGAGTAAGCCATCTTGGAAAGAGGACCCTCCAGCTCCTGGTTGATCTTCCTCAGATGATGCTGTATGAAACAGAGACAAGCCCTGGCCAAATTGCAGATGTGAATTTGTGAAAAATACATGATTGTAGTTTTAAGCTACTAAGCTTGGGGGTGGTTTGCTATGGAGTAATAGATAACTGATATAATAACTCTGAAATGTCTCTTAAATCTGTTGCCTTCTCTCCAATTCCCCAAGTCAGGCCCCCATTACCTTGCTTCAACTGAGAGACAATCTGCCTCATGAATCTGGTAGTAAAGCTCTGCTCACAATAGTAAGCACCACCGAATGCCGATTTATCTAAAATGCTAAGGTGCTTTGAATTATGTTATTTAATCCTTAACAATTCCACAAAGTAGTTTGAAGCTGAATAAGTTTAAGTAGCAAAGTCACTTGACTTAACTTCTCTCTTTTACAGTGGAGGAAGTGATGCTCAGAAAGGGCATCTATACCAAGATTCGAACCCAAGTCTTTCTAAGTCCAAGGTCACTTCTTGACCTTGCTCATGAATTTCTAGTAGCACCTGTTACTCATGTGGCACACAATGTGGTCATGACACGTGCACAATGTGCAGATTTGGTTCTGTGTGAGGCCTCAAGTCCAGGCATGTTGAATCTTTCCATTGTGCTTGTCTTATGGGGGCAGGAGGGAGAAAGTCAGGCTGTCAGCCAGTCTAGGCTCCCACTGTAGTCACTTACACTTGCCAGGACCTGGTTCCCTCAACCAAAAACAGATGATTGAACCAGCCCAGATTAGAGCTCTCTTCCTGCTCTCTGTGTAATGTGGAAACTGTCCTCTTGTACTTTTGTACTTCCTGCCTCTCTGAGAACCCCAGCGCCTGAGGTTCCCATCAGGGCTCATGTCTCTGCTTCCAAGAAGGTGAGAGAAGATGAGAGACTCAGAGATAGATGCTCTAGCAAATGTTCTCCACCTACCACTTTGTCAGAACTAGCTCTCTGTTGTGAAATAAATGCTTTTCTGCAGTTCTAGAAGGAACACCTTCTTCTGTTATCTCTGAAATGCTGTTCCCAGTGGCTTCATGAGGCCAAGCTCTGGAGTGTCCCTAGTTAGCACTGAGAGGAGCAAAGAAAGTTGCCTGAGAACCTGACTGACACACTTGCTTCCCAATTATGTTGCATGCTATTTGGACATTAGAGCAACAGACCATTAAAGCACGGTTTGCCAAAGCCAAGTTCAATCACCGTGGAGGCTAATCACCTCTGCCCACTTAACCTTAACCTCTTCCAGTTCTGTGGCTTTGAGTTGTAGTATTTGAAAGGGAAGGTTCTGAGGAGTTTGTGTTTTTTTTAAGATTTTACTTATTTATTCATGAGAGACACAGAGAGTGAGGCAGAGACACAGGCAGAGGGAGAAGCAGGCTCCATGCAGGGAGCTGGACGTGGGACTCGATCCCGGGTCTCCAGGATCACGCTAAAGGCGGCGCTAAACCCCTGAGCCACCCGGGCTGCCCGGGAGTTTGTTTTTAAATGGTATTTACACACCTTTCTTCTTGACTTGTGGACATTTTACAGAAATTGATTGAAAACCTGAGATGATTTAAATATGAAAGAGCAAGAGTCCTCACCAGGACTTTTTTTTGTTCAAAAAGTTAACCAATGGCAAAATAGGTTTATCCCTGGAATCTTCTTCTGAGTTTTGTCCAGAATTCTACCCCTTTGAATTTATTGAAATGTGGTTTCTCTTTTAGTTCCTGGTTCCTTTTATTGTTTTTATCTTGGCGCTAATCTCTGTTTACCCAGGTTCTGACATTTCTACCCCAGAATTAATTACCCCAGATGGTCTGCTCTCCTGTGTTTTCCAAGCAAACAAAGTGGGCAGGAAATATGAGTTTCCTGAGCAAATTGGCCTTCCGTTTTAGTATGAGACTTTGCCTTTTAGAAGCTTGCTTATTTTATGTCTACCTTTTCTATTAATAACTGATTAAAGATTTTTTCATTTGGATCTAATTAGATCTTACCTTTTCCCATTTAAAATTTAGTCCTAATATTTTGCCTTTTTCTTCCCTGAGTCTCCTTCATAGAATCCACTGCTCTATTGAATTTGAACTGTGACAGCCTCTCTGTTGACTAGCTCCTTGCTCGGAATAGCTTCTCCACACCTGAAACTTTGGCCTCAGATTTCTTCTCACTTTTAGGCACTTCCCTTGACATGACAGTGTGCGTGAGCTCTCGTGAGCCTTGCCTCTTGGAGTTTCACACAGATGGGTCACTCCTGACCTTGGTGAGTCATTCAATGACCAGAAGTTGCTTCTCTCCTCCACCTCAGCACCAAGTGTGCTGTTCTTTGAAGGATATCACCTCTTTCTGCCTTTCTGCAAGGCAGCAATCCGGAAATGGCTGCCTTAAATGTAGGGACCACTAAGGTCTTCCCTCCACATGTTACCCAGATCACCAATGTTAACCCAGTCCCGAAACACTGCCCCTCTGCCTAAACTAGAGTTAGGCCAGGCTGGACACGGTAGCTTCCTCTCCAGTTGCAGACACTTTCTGTATCAGGAAAAATCTCCCCAAAATCTGTCGTCAGGCTGGACTTTTCCTCTTCTCTCTCTCCTCACACCCCCACTTCCATCCATCCATTCAGTGTCTATAGACACCAACTGTGTGCCAGTCATGCTGGTCTTTGGACACCACCAGGGAAGTGACGGTGGTAGCATGCTAAGTGCTGACTCAGGACACGGCAAAGACTTCCCAGTCTATAAAGGGGAGTGAAAAAAATAAAAATAAAAATAAAAATAAAAATAAAGGGGAGTGAAGGTTCAGTGATGGCCCCACATGAAGGCTGCTCAAGCTGAGTGTTGAAAGATTGTTTGCAGTTCATCTGTGAACATCCTCCATTCTGCCTACTTTGTACCAGAGGACTGCTCTCGGGGGAAATAAGCTTGGCGGGATGGTCACCAGAAAACCCTAGCCGACACCACCTTAACCCAGTGATTAAATTAACATCCCCAGCATTTGTACAACACAGCACTTCTGTGACGTTTCTACCCACAGTGCATTACCTGAATCTAATTATAAAGAAATGAGAGGGGATCCCTGGGTGGCGCAGCGGTTTAGCGCCTGCCTTTGGCCCAGGGCGCGATCCTGGAGATCCGGGATCGAATCCCATGTCGGGCTTCCCTGCATGGAGCCTGCTTCTCCCTCTGCCTGTGTCTCTGCCTCTCTCTCTCTCTCTGTGACTATCATAAATAAATAAAGATTTAAAAATAAATAAATAAATAAATAAATGAGAGAAAAGCCCAGATTGAGGCCCATCCTGCAAAACAGCTGGCCTGTGCTTTTCAAAAAGATCGAAGGTGTGGAAGACAAAGACTGAAGGAAATAAAAGAAAGACTAAGGACCTGTCCCAGGTAAAGGAGGCCAACAAGACATGACAACTGGATACAGTGCATGGTCCGGGACTTTTCTTTTGTTGTAATGGACATCGCTGGGACAATTGGCAAAATCCGAGTATTACCTGCAGGTTACAGCATTGTTTTATCAATGTTAATTTCCTGACCTTGATAATTGTACTGTGGTTATGTAGGAGTTCCTAGGAAATACACAGAGGAGTCTCTGAGGGGAAAGGGGTATCGTGTTTAATTTATTCTCAAATGGTAGTAGAGAAAGTCTGTGTGTGTGTGTGTGTGTGTAGAGATAGAGGCCAGGGGAGATAAAGCAAAGCAAATGTAACCATGTTAACATTTGGGGAAATCTGGGTGAAGAGTATAAAAGAATTCTTTATACCGTTCTTGCAACTAGTATTCTATAAGTCTGCAATGTCTAAAACAATTTTTTTAGGAGTGCATGGGGTGGTTCAGTCTGTTAAGCATCCGACTCTTGGTCGTGACCTCAGAGTCATGGCATCAAGCCCCATGTCCCGCTCCTCATTCAGCAAAGGAGTCTGCTTGAGATTTTCTCCCGCGGCCCCTTTGCCACATGATCTCCCTCTGTCTCTCTAAAATAAATAAATATTTTTTTAAATGTTTTTTAAACAATTGGTGGGTCCTGGGTGCCTGGGAATTCCAAGGATTTAGTAGAATACAGTGTCTGACAAATCCCTAGTCAGCTACACAGAGCCAGACTTCTCACAGGTGCCTGCAGTTTCTATCTCATCAATCAGCTTCTCCCTCAAACAGTAGTCCTTCGTTAGCTGAATCCTTTCTGCAAAACAGGGGTTCTTAGCCTGTTTCTGTCGAATGATCTGTGGAGGCAGAAAATTATAAGGCTTGTGTTTTCTCCATTGTAGAAAATTAAACTCTATATTCTCTCTGTGTTGGCACTTGGTGGAGTGTTTAATTTTTGTGCGTTTGTTTAATGATAGACAATATTTGTTTTTTGTTTTTTAAATTTTTATTTATGATAGTCACAGAGAGAGAGAGAGAGAGAGAGAGAGAGAGAGAGGCAGAGACATAGGCAGAGGGAGAAGCAGGCTCCATGCACCAGGAGCCCGACGTGGGATTTGATCCCGGGTCTCCAGGATCGCGCCCTGGGCCAAAGGCAGGCGCCAAACCACTGCGCCACCCAGGGATCCCGATAGACAATATTTGAATGCAGTTTTAGACTCACAGTGAAACCAGGCACAAAGTACACACAGCCCCCAGGTACCCCAACACACAGACCCACACACACATAACCATCTCCCCGACACCAGCATCTGGTGCCAGTGTGGTATGCTTGTGACAGTCAATAAGCCAACAAGATGCATCATTATCTCCCAAAGTCCATAGTTTACATTAGGGTTCACTCTTGGTGTTATCCATCCTATGAATTTCGACAAATGTAAAATAACATGTATCCACCTGGGATCCCTGGGTTTGATCGCAGTGGTTTGGCGCCTGCCTTTGGCCCAGGGCGCGATCCTGGAGACCCGGAATTGAATCCCACGTCGGGCTCCCGGTGCATGGAACCTGCTTCTCCCTCTGCCTGTGTCTCTGCCTCTCTCTCTCTCTATGTGACTATCATAAATAAAATAAAAAAAAAGACATGTATCCACCTTTATAGTGTCACAGAATAGTTTCACTGTCCTAGAAGTCCCCTGCACTCTCCCTATTCTTCCCCCCCCCCCCTTTCCAAATGCCTGGGAACCACAGGTCATTTCACTGTTGCCATGGTTTTGCCTTTTCTAGAATGTCATATGGTTGGAACAATACAGTAGGGAGCCTTTGCAGACTGGCCCCTTTCACCTACCAATATGCATTTACGTTTCCTCCATGTCTTTTTGTGGCTTGATAGATCACTACTCTTTATCACTGACTACTATTCCATTGTATGGACAGACCACAGTTTATCCATTCATCTGTTGAAGAACATTTACGTTGCTTCCAATTTGGGAAAATTATGAATAAAGGTGCTATAATCACATGCAGCTTTTTGTATGGGTATAAATATTTGATTCTCTGGGTAAATACCTAGGAGTACAATTGCCAGATCATAAGGCAAGGGTATGTTTTGTAACAAACTGACAAACTATCTTTCAAAGGCACCATTTTGCACTCGTACCAACAATGAATGAGAGTTCCTGTCTCCACATCACTGCCAGCATTTGCTCTTGTTCTGGATTTTAGCCATGCGAATGGGTGTGCAGTGGCCTCTCCTTGCTTTGATTTGCAATCCCTTCATGTCATGTGACCTTGAGCGTCTTTTCCTATGTTTATATGCTATCTGTGTGTCACCTTTGGCAATCTGTATTCAGATTGTTTGCCTATTTTTAAATAAGATTGCTCTTTTCTCGTTGATTTTTAAGAGTTACGTGTATATTTTGGATAAGAGTCCTTTATCAATAGATTTTCTGCAAATGTTTTTTACTTAGTCTGTGGCTTCTTTTCACATTCTCTGGAGGCACTTGGTTTTTATTCACCTTATTTATATCTCCCTGTTTCACTGCAGGTTTGCCAATCCTACAGCCTGAGACTACAAGCTTAACAGCAGCCCTAGGGGTTAAAAAAAACAAAAACAAAAAAAAAACCCAACTGGATTCTCTTCATGATAAAAGTTTATTTACTCAAGTGCTATGAAAAGCAGCATACTAAGCAGTGAGTTCATTTTTTTTTAAGATTTTATTTATTTATTCATGAGAGACACAGAGAGAGGCAGAGACGCAGGCTCCCTGCAGAGAGCCCAATGCGGGACTCGATCCTGGGACCCCAGGATCACGCCCTGAGCCCAAGGCAGCCACTCAACTGCTGAGCCCCCCAAGTGCCGCCAAGTTCATTTATTTTTTTAAAATAATCTCTACATCCAACGTGAGGCTCAAAATCACAACCCTGAGACGAAGAGTCACATGCTCTACATACTGACCAGGCCAAGTGCCCCAGCAGTGAGTTAGTTTAGAAAACTATAATAACTGCAGAATATTTTTTAAGACCTTAGACTGAAGATACAAAGAATGTAAATCCTAACCTACATTGAGGAAAAAGGGCCCCAAAATCAAATGTATACATGTGTGATAAAAACTTTTTTCATTATTTTTCTGTCAAGATTATTTATAGGGGGTGCTTGGGTGGCTCAGTAAATTAAGTGACTGGCTCTTGGTTTTGGCTCAGGTCATGATCTCAAGGTTGTGAGATTGAGCCCTGCATCGGGCTCCATGTTTAGTATCGAGTCCGCTTGGGGCTCTCTCTCCCTCTCCCTCTGTTCCTCCCCCCTGCTCACTTGCTCTCTCTCTCTCTCTCTTGCTCTCTTGCTCTCACTCTCTCTCAAATAAATATATAAATCTTTTTTTAAAAAATTATTTATAAAAATTTCTTTAGCAAGGCACCTGGATGGCTCATTTGGTGAAGCACGAGACTCTTGACCTCAGTGTTGTGAGTTCAAGCTCCACCTGGGGCATAGCGATTACTGAAAAATAAAACCTTTTTTAAAAAGTTTCTTTAGTCATTCTGACGTCACACATGTATTGGTATCTCTTGTGCAATCGCAGCAGCTTCTTCAGGCCTTGCCATCAGACCTTGGTCAATTGAACCAAGGTCCAAAAATCCACTTCTGTTGGATTTGCAGTTGCCTTTCTAAAGGTAGAGCAGCTTCGGCCTCACTGTATCATTCTCTTTTCCTTTCAGCCAAAGGGATCGTGCCAATCAAGATAGTCTCAGCTATGCTGAGAGGATGAAGAACCCTAAAATCTTAAAATCCTACAATCTTGTAACAACCAAGGTAACACTCACTCACACGACCTACCTTAGTCTTCAGGCCTCCATAACAAGATTCCACAGACTGGAAGCTTAAACGACAGACATTTACTTTCTCACAGTGCTCCAGTCTAGACGTTTAAAATCAAGATGCCAGCCAGTTGGGTTTCTGGTGGGAGCTGTGTTCCTGGCCTTGCAAGCAGCTTCCATCCAGCTCTGCCCTCAGGTGCATGTGTACAGAGATGAAGCGAGAGAGCAGCTCTATGGCATCTCTTCTTTAATGACATCAATCCTATCCGATCAGGGCCCCACTTGTATGACCTCATTTAACCTTAATTACTTCCCCAAAGCTCCATCTCCAGAAGGAGCCACACTGGGGTTAGGACTTCAACCTATGAATCTGGGGGGACACAATTCAGTCCATAACACTACATATCTACCAAAGGTCAGCTAGAGGCTCAGCTTCCATGTCTCCTCATTCTAGCATCCAGGGTGACAGGTCAGCCAGCATCTTGACGATGGCCAAGGCAATGAGATCCCTAGAGGGTTTCCCGCTGGCAGTTAAAGGCTCTGGTCCAGAAGTAGAAGGGTGTGCTACAATCTGTTGGCCAGAACTAGTCGCAGGACCCCATCTGATAACAGGGGAGCTAGAAGATGTAATCTTAGCATACCCTCAGAAGGCAAAGAGCTAGAAATATTTGGTGAACAAAATTAATGACCCTCATAGGAAAGAAAATATATGGCTATTACTGAATCCAGCAGACTCTTTGGCTTAAAATCACATAAATGAGATTGATTCACAGCAACAGGATTCACAGTCACCAAAAGGTGGAAACAAGCCACCTGCCCCTCAATAGAAGAATGGATAAACATAATGAGATATACTCATACAATGGAATATTATTCAGCCTTTAAAAAAATGGAATTCTTGGGGTGCCTGAGTGGTACAGCCAGTTAAGTGTCTGACTCTTGATATCAGCTCAGGTCATGATCTAAGGGTTGTAAGATCAAGCCCCAGGTCAGGCTCTGTGCTCAGCTTGGAGTCAGCTCATACCTTTCCCTCCCCTTCTGCTCTTCCCCTACTTATTCTCTCTCCTTCCCTCTCTCTCAAATAAATAAAATCTTTTTTAAAAATGTGTATATACACACTAAATTCTACCCCTGAAACTAATAATACACTATATTGAACTAAACTTAATTTAAATTTAAAAAATTTTTAGGGCACACCAGATGGCTCCACAGTAATAGCGCCGCCTTCAGCCCAGGGTGTGGTCCTGGAGACCCGGGATCGAGTCCCACATCAGGTTCCCTGCATGGAGCCTGCTTCTCCCTCTGCCTGTGTCTCTGCCTCTGTGTGTGTGTGTGTGTGTGTGTGTGTGTGTGTGTCTCATGAATAAATAAACAAAATATTTAAAAAATAAAAATAAATAAAAATAATTTTAATGTGTATATACATAACAATAGAGCTTCAAAATGCTTAAGGCAAAAATTGACAGAACCAGAGAAGCAAATAAATCTACAATAATAAATTAATAAATAAATTTAGAGATTTTAACACCCTTCTCAAAAATTGATAGAACAAGTAGCCTCCCCCCAAAAATCAGTACAGATATAGATTTTTCTCTCCTTTTTTGATTTTTGATTTTTTTAAATTTAAATTCCACTAATTAACATATACTGTATTATTAGTTTTAGAAGTCGAGGTCAGTGATTCATCAGTCTCATATAATACCCATTGCTCATTGCATCACGTGCCCTCTTTAATCCCCATCCCCCCAGTGACCCCGTCGCCCCCCACCCCCTCCCTCCAGCAACACTCAGTTTGTTTCCTATGATTAAGCATCTCTTATGGTTTGTCTCCCTCTCCGTTTTCATCATTTTATTCTTCCCTCCCTTCCCTTGTGATCCTCTCTTTTGTTTCTTAAATTCCACACATGAGTGAGATCATATGATAATTGCCTTTCTCTGATTGACTTATTTTGCTCAGGAAAATACCCTCTTGTTCCATTCATGTCATTGCAAATGGCAAGATTTTTTTTTTTTGATGGCTGAGTGGTATTCCATTGTATGTATATCCCACATCTTCTTTATCCAGTCATCTATCAATGGACATCGTGGCTCCTTCCACAGTCCGGCTATTGTGGACATTGCTGCTATGAACACTGGAGTGCAGGTGCCCCTTCATTTCACTACATCTGTATCTTTGCACCTAGTAGTGCAATTGCTGTGTCATAGGGTAGCTCTATTTTCAACTCTTTGAGGAAACTGCGCTGTTTTCCAGAGTGGCTGCACCAGCTTGCATACCCAGAGATACAGATTCAAACAACACTGTCAGGGGCCTATGTGGCTCAGTTGGTTAAGTGTCTGCTTTCAGCTCAGGTCATGATCTCAGGGTTCTGGAACTGAGCTCTTCATTGGACTTCCTGCTCAGCAGGGGGTCTGATTCTCTCTCTGCCTTTCCCCACCACTCGTTCTCTATCTCTCCCCCAAATATATAAATAAAAATCTTAAAAAAAATAAAAAACAAACAACACCATCAACTAATTTGGCTTAATTGACTCTTAACACTGTATCCAGCAACTACAAATACACATTCTTTCTAAGTGCACATGAACATTTATCAAAATAAACCATACGCTGGGCCATAAAGCAAGTCTCAATAAATTTAAACAGATTATTATCATACAAAATATATTCTTTGACCACAACAGTATTGAATTAGAAGTCAATAGTAAAGCATCTAGAAAATCCCCCGGTACTTTAAAATCAGAGAACACACTTCTAAATAACCCATGAGTCAAGGGAGAAAAAAAATCACAAGGGAAATTAGAAAACATTTTGAACTGAATAAAACAAGCACAATATATCAAAATTTGTGTGATGCAGGGAAATCAGTGCTTGGAGAGAATTTGTAGATTAGTTCTTATAAGAAATTTATATTTATATTTTTTAATTCAAATTTTTAAAAACATGTAAAATCAATCATCTAAATTCCCATTTTAAGAGGTTAGAAAAAGGAACTAGTATAAAGGGGGGGAAATAACTGAACTTCTGGCCCAGACCAGGATGCAACAGACAGATTTCTTTTACAGCTTAAACCCTGATTGTTATATATAAAACAAATACAAGTTGGCTCTGAAAGGTGGAGTCAAGAAAGTCTGGCTAGGGATCTTGGATCCTAAGAACAACATGCAGTGAGCTTGCCAGGTTTTCTTTTTGCCTTCAGAGTATCACAGACTGGGTGGTGGCCAAGCCAGCAACTTGGAAATGCCAATGAGAAGAAACTAAAAAATAAAGTTTGCTCTCTCTAAGCCAAAGGACCAGGAAAGAGGCAACCTAGCAAGACAGAAAACTTGTAGAAAATACCTACCTTATTCCAGCCAAACACCATGGAGAAAACCATGGCCCCTCTGCCAGCCTCATCAGCAGAGCCTGAGTCAGGGAGCCTGGACTTCTACTCTTGACAGGCTCTTTTACCACTCCTGCTTCCCCTACCTCTAGCTGAGTGGTAGCAGATAAGACCTAGTGAGCAACCAAGACTTACATTCCAACCAGGTGGTAACAAAGCCCCTACAAACACACAGTTAAGAGTGGAGACCACATGGGAATCCTGGACTTCCCCCCCACCCCCTGGTAATGAGGCGGCCTTTCTCCTCCTCTCTCAGAAGAGGCTGAGTGGGAAGCTGGAACTTTCAGTATCATCCAGTGGTCAAAAAAAAAAAAAGCTCCCACCCCAAATAGAGGCCACATGGGGAGCAGTATTAAAGTACATTTCCCCCTCCCACCTAAGGAAGCCTGGGGAAATCCCACCTCTGACCAGCAGTGATGAAGTACCCCTCCCCCTGCCGGGGTGTCCACAGGCTGAGTGGAGAACTTGGACCCTTACTCTCACCCGGCTGTAGTAAGGAAACATTCCTTTCCTCCAAGGCACAATGCCAGAGAGGGCCTGCTAAAACAGAAGATTTAAATAATATCCAGAGTCTTGTAATGTAATACCAAAATGTTCAGGATACAATACAAAATCATGCATCATACCAAGAACCCAGAAAATCGCAAGTTGAATGACAAAAGACACCCAGGAGACGCCAACTCTGAGATGACACAGACTTTGGGATCTTCCAACAAGGATTTTAAGGAGCATCACAAAAATGTTTCAACAAAGCAATGCTGACCATGCTTAAGCAAAAAAATTAAAAAATAAAAGGAAAGCCTCCACAAAGAAATTGAAGATACATGGACTAAATGGAGATTTTAAAACTGAAAAATAGGGACACCTGGGTGGCTCAGCAGTTGAGCTTATGCCTTTGGCTCAGGGTGTGATCCCGGACTTCTGGGATCGAGTCCCATCTTGGGCTTCCGGCATGGAACCTGTGTCTCCCTCCGCCTGTGTCTCTGCCTCTCTCTCAGTGTCTCTCATGAATAAATAAATTAAGTTTTTAAAAATAAATAAAACTGAAAAATACAATAACTGAAATAAAAACTCAGAGGATGGGCTGAATAGCAGGCCCAGATGGTGTTAGTGGTATATCAATCAAGACTCAACCAAAGAAGTAGAACCACGAAGGGACTTTTTTGCAAGTGGGGAGCCAGTTAGATCATCTATATAAGGCTGATGTTTCTGTGCCTAATTCTGGAACCTGAAGTTGTCAGACTAGGCTGTCAGGAAGGGAAGATGTGAAAGGGGAGTGGAAAAAAATAAACTGGAACCTACAATGCAGAGACAGAACTCCTGAGGATGGGCTGAGACCTATGTTGGTCTCCTACTGCCTCTAAGCTTCCAACTTTGACAATGAGAGGGGCCTGTCTGTCATCATGGAGTTGAACATAATTTTGGCCCAGGAATTGGAGAGGTGGAAGGAGAATTTGGCAGGAATTGGAAGAACATTGGGTCGCGGGCTGCCCCAGGCCAACCAGGTGAGCCAGCAAATAAGCAGTAATGTGTACATGGACTGACATAGTCCCCTGCCATTTCCAATCATGCAGTTATAAATTTAATAGTATTACCTTCACAAATTCTTTAATACTCCCCCTTCAAGAAGGGCTTAATTTCCCTCTTCTTGAGTGTGGGCTGGGGTTAGTGACTCTTCTAACAAACAGAATACAGTAGAAGTGATGATGTATGATTTTTGACACTAGATCATTAAAGATTGTAGATCTCTTTCTCTTGTAGACTTTTTGCTCTTGACAGTTCCAGTTGCTATGTCATGAGGATTCTTAAGCAGCCCTTTGGTCCACATGGCTAGAAATGTAGGCCTCCAGCAAACAATCCTATCTGGGTGAGTCTCCTGAGAGGGAGACAAGTGTAGCTCCTGCCAACCCTTTGACTGCAAATTCATGAGAGATGCTGAGCTGGAACTAACCAGCTATGCAGCTCTCACATTTCTGACCCTGATCTTTGCCTGGAAGCCATTTTTGTCTAGTGGAGTGAATCTCAATAAGAGTCTCAAGAGGCCACAGAATGTTTCACAGAAGTTTGGCCGAAATACCACCAGCATGGTCTGCAAATGATAGAGACAGTACAAAAAGAAAGAGAGGCTTTGGACCCTAAAAATTCTACTAGCAGGATGTAGACTGGGAAAATTTCACAGCTGCAAATACAAGCTGCCTTTCATGGAAAGAAGGATGACTCAGAAAGTAGCACCAAAGGCCTCACAGGTGGAGCAGTGGAGGATATACAAATGCCCAATAGGCACAGGAGATGTATCTTGGGAAAATGTGTTAGGAGAATTCAAATCAAAACCACAATGACTCTACTAAGATGGCAAAAATTTAAAAAATGGATAAAAAAAAAAACTGTTGGCCAGGGTATAGAGAGAGTGGAATCCTTGTGTATTACTGGTGGGAAGGTAAAGTGGTACAGCTGCCATGAGAAACAGGCTCCTCGAGAAGTTTAACATAGAGCTACCACTCCCGGTTTGATACACTGGAGAATTGAAAACATGTACAGCAATGTTCATAACAGCATTATTCATAATAGCCCAAAGATAGAAACAACCCAAATGTCCATCCACTTACAAATGGATTTTTTTTTAAGATTTTATTTATTCATGAAAGACAAAGAGAGAGAGAGAGTGAGGCAAAGACATAGGCAGCAAGAGAAGCAGGCTCCATGCAGGAAGCCTGATGTGGGACTCGATCCCGGGACTCCAGGATCATGCCCTGGGCCGAAAGCAGGCACTCAACCATTGAGCCACCCAGGGAGCCCCACAAATGGATTTTTTCAGTATGGCATATCCAAACAATGAGATATTATTCAGCAATAAAATGGAATGAAGTACTGATACATTTTACAACATGAATGAACCTTAAAAACATTATGCTAAGCAAAAAAAAGACAGACACAAAAGGCTGCATATTGTATGATTCCATTTATATGAAATGTCCAGAATAAGCAAATGCATAGGAACAGAAAGTAGACTAGTATTGTCCAGGGGCTGAAAAGAATGGGAAATGGGGAAAGATCAGTGAAATGTTCTGGAATTATAGTGGTGATGGTTGCCCATTATGAATATACTAAAACCACTGAATTCATATACTTTAAAATGGTAAATTTTATGGCATGCTTGTTATGTCTAAAAACAAAAAACAATTTAAAAAAAACATGGAGACACAGCTGGGCAGAAATAGGACTGAGTCTTAATCAAGGAAATTTCAACATTTTTCCCCCAGCTGGATTTCAAAACTGCTATGGACCAGTGACCCCTGTGTGCTCCTCATCCCTCCTCTGCCCCCTCAGTGTTATATTAGCTTCAAGTGTACAACATAGTGATTTGATAATTCTATACACTACTCAATGTTCGTTATATGTCACTGTCCCCCTTTTTAAGCAGTAACGTCTGTAAAAGTTACCCCTTGACTGTCCTGCCATTGTTTTCTGGATATGTGGGGGATGGTCACATGTCTCCGTAGGTCACAGATATTCAGATTGAGAGCAACTGAACTTGAGGCATTACATCCAAAGAGCCTCATGTGTACCTGGACCTAATTTAGGTGGTGTATTGGTTTGCTGAGGCTGCCATAACAAAGTACCAGAGACTAGGTGGTTTAAACAACAGAAATTTATTTTCTCACAGTTCCAGAGGCTGGAAGTCCAAGATCAAGTGCTTGGTTTCTTTTGAAACCTCTCTGACCTGGCTTGCAGATGAGCACCTTCTTAGTAGTGCTCTTGATCCTTCCTGTGTGCATGCATATACCTGGTGTCCTTTTATGTTCCTAATCTCCTTTTCTCATAAGGACACCACTCAGGTTAAATGAAGGCCAGTCACCCATCTTAATCCCATCCTTAAATATCCCATCTCCAAATAGTTATGTTTTGAGGTACTGGGGGTTAGGGCTTCAACATCCGAATTTGGGAAGAGACACAATTGAGCCCATAGCAGATGGCTAGTATATCATAAATTCTTAAAACCTCATATTTGCCTGATGCCTCAACATCTCCACAATTAGGCTGTTAACACCTCACCAGATAGGCAGGTGCACCAGTGTGATGAGGCTGGTTCCTGCCACAAGTTCTCCTTCTTGCCCTCCCTTGGCTAAAACCTAGTAACATTCAAATGCACTAGTGAAATTCCCTCATACATTTGCTTGTATGCTCCACTCTGGTCCCAATAAAGGCACTTGGCCATGGGTCCTCACTCTCTCAGCTCCGCATCTGTGTGGTTGAGTCTGATCTCTGGGCACTCCTCCTATGTGGTCTCCATGTGGAACATCATGCCTCCCTGTTCTAGGACCTGTGGATATAATGAGTCCTCCACTTTTATATACCTCTGTGAGTGCAACTTCCACAGCTTTGTTGGAATAATCCTTAAAGACCCTATGAGAAGGACTTAGTTCCTCATTTACAACACAATAGAATTCTGAACTTTTTAAAAGATTTTATTTATTCATAAGGGACACAGAGAGAGGCAGAGGGAGAACCATCCCAGGACTCGATCCCAGGCCTCCAGGACTACAATCCCAAGGGTCTTGGGACTTGATCCCAGGACCCTGGGATCACGACCTGAACCAAAGACAGACACTCAACCACTGAGCCACCCAGGCACCCCAAATTCTGAACTTTTTGCTGGTTGACACTCTACTGGGATAAAGATTTTCAGAACCTTGAGAGAGGTGAATGTGTCTTACATGTAGGAGAAATGTAAATAATTTGTGACCAGAAGGCAGAATGTGGTAGTTTTAAAATATATCCACAGATTCTTGGTATTCTTCCCCTGGAGAGGTGAAAATTCCCCTCCTCTTGAGTGCAGAGTGGATGTAATGACTGGCTTCCAACAAACAGAACATGGTGAAAGTAACTATATTTCTTCCAAGACTTGGTCATAAAGGGCACTGGCGCTTCCTCTTCTTCCTTCCTCCTCCCTTGCTCTCACTTAGATCACCACTTTGGGGGATATTAGCTCTCAACAATCTAGTAGCCCATGAAGAGACCCTTGTGGCAAGGAACTGCCAACAATCATATGAGTGAACCACAATGGAAGTAGGTCCTCCAGCCCCAGTCAAGCCTTCGGATATCTGCAGCCCCATCTGCCATTTTGACTATAACCTCATGTGAGACCCTGAGCAAGAACCATTCAGCTAGGCTGTTCCCGGATTCCTGATCCCAGAAACTATGTCAGATAATGTAATATTTATTATTTTAGGCCATTAAGTTCAGGGTAATTTGTTATCCAGCAATAGATAATATATCATGTCTTTATCAGAGGAGGGAAATTATATACAGATTGGAAGCATAGCCCCCTTTATCTATTTAGGCTACCTGCCTAGTCTCTGTAGGCATTTGAGTTTATGGCTTCTTCCAAATTACAAAATCCCTTCTCCAATTTTGTATATATAGCAGAGGTCATGACATCACTTTGTTTGATGTCCCTTCCCCCAGGATGATTAATTCAATAAGTCCTTCCATAAATCCTTGCTACCAGGGGGAAGGAGTATAAGGTGGATCATGAATGGGGATTTGTGGAATGCCTATTCTGCCCAAATTTCAAGCCCATATATTTGATTCTTCGCTCAGACCGTTTGCTTGAAACTAAGTTAGGAATTCCACTACTGGGCAGCCCTGGTGGCTCAGCGGTTTAGCACCGCCTTTGGCCCAGGGCCTGATCCTGAAGACCCGGGATCGAGTCCCATGTCGGGCTCCCTGCATGGAGCCTGCTTCCCTCTGCCTCTGTGTGTGTGTGTGTGTGTGTGTGATGAATAAATAAAATCTTAAAAAAAAAAAAAAGGAATTCCACTACTGCAGGTCAGGTGTAGTAAAAATAATCTTAAAAAGAGCCTCAGAACCAAATAGAAATCAGCCATACATATTAGGTTGAACCATATTAAATCACCAGCATTTAACTCCTAGAACAGCAGTATCATATGGTTCAACCTAATAATACATATCCAATCCACTCATAATTTGTCCCTTCCCTCCTCCAACTGGCTGGCATGATGGCTCCATCTGACAAAGATCAGTTATAGCTGCTGTCTTGGGAGGCCAGCCTTTCTGTACAGGATGTCTGAATCCCAACAGTCACTGCCAGCGCTGCCTGAGACAGGCGCTGCCTGTGTTCATGAAACTGAGTTTATAACCCAAAGGTGCAATTTGTCTCTTGAGCTTAGGTCTTAACTCTTAATATTTTCCTTCTTGTCATGTTTTATTACTGCTGTTACAGGATGGAGAACTTGGGAGGCTTGGGTAGAGAGCTGTAGCCAGAGCAGAGGTAGTAGTAATGGAGGTGGTAGTGATGGTGAAGGGGTGATGGAGATGGGTATGGTGGAGGTGGCACCCAGGTACAGAGCTCTGGGACTTCTCAGTCACCCGATCAGGACACAGAAGGTGGGATTGCTGCCCAACGCATACAGTACAGCCACACCCCAGGTACCTGCCTCTTACCTCGGAGCCGGTTTGCTCTTGAGTTGTTCACTATGAATAAACCAACTAGTTCATAAGTCATCTCTCGGGACACCTGGGTGGCCCAGTGGTTGATTGTCTGCCTTCAGCTCAGGGCATGATCCCAGGGTCCCAGGATCGAGTCCCACATCAGGCTCCTAGCGTGAATCCTGCTTCTCCATCTACCTGTGTCTCTGCCTCTCTGTGTCTCTCAGGAATAAATAAAATCATTATTAAAAAAATAAGGGATCCCTGGGTGGCGCAGCGGTTTGGCGCCTGCCTTTGGCCCAGGGCGCGATCCTGGAGACCGGGATCGAATCCCACGTCGGGCTCCTGGTGCATGGAGCCTGCTTCTCCCTCTGCCTGTGTCTCTGCCTCTCTCTCTCTCTCTGTGTGACTATCTAAATAAATTTTAAAATAAAAAAAAAATAATAGTGATATCTCTCTCCTGATCAGTCCCCCTATTAACAAATGTTGAGATAGAGGGAGCAAAGTTAAAAGAGGCTTAGCTCTTGAAACATCTGTTTACAAGTGTGCTATGGTAGAAATTGGGCAAGTCTAAGAACCAAGGGGCTCCTAGGCAGTAACAATTGGGAAACAAAGTTGTTCTTTCTCCCTTCCTCTCCTTCTTTGAGTTGTTGTCTCAACAACAGCCAGACGTGATAAACAAGAGACAATTTATTCCACATCACACATGCTGTAAGGAGGCCAGAACAAGGAGGAGAAGCACAAAGATGACCTAATGTCCTCCCTCTCTAGTTCCTTGCAGTGATGAAATCCAATCCCCCCAAGGCTGTGAGAAAGGATGAGGACAGGGATTCAGGTGAATGGGCACAACATGGTGCCAGGATTTCCAAAAAGGCTACAGAGATCGATTCTTTTGCTCAGGATTCAGGATTTCCCCCTGCTTAATCGAGGTGTTTGAGACCATCAGCTTCTTCAGAAGGTTTTGTTTGGGGCTGGAGCTGTTGCTGCAAAACACGGTGCCACAGGGATGGTTCATAATCACACTCCAGAAATGTTTATGGTTGAAGTAGCAAAGGGCAGCTGGAAAAGCACAAAGGGATGGGGAAGAGGAAATTTGAAGAACAGGAGGAAAGTGGCCAGTGAGGTGAAGCCAAAGGGAAGATAAATCCCCAAGACCCTGTCCCTGGGCATCGCCAGCCCCGTCCCTGCGCACTTCCTCTGCCATTAATCACCCGAGTCCCCTGCTCCCAGGGCCCTCAGGCCACTCACCACAGGTGACATAGAGGAAAAACACCAGCCAGCCTATGAAATAGCTCCAGCCGATGGGGATTGATAAATTCTTCTTCAACTCAAAGATCCAGAGGTTAATAGGGAACAACAGGAGGGTGAAGAAAATAAGGATAACTAGGAGACAAGAACCAGAGAGATCTTATCCTTACCTAAAGATCCCACAGGGATTCTCCCTCACTTGTTGGGCCGCAGCCACAAACCACCATCAACCCCTCCAACCCCACCTCTCCAAGGACTGGGAAATGATGGAACTCAGTTCTCCATGACTACCAGTTCTGTTCAGCCATCACCCCTCAAACCCCTTCTGCACCCCTAAAGAAAGGAAGAGGGAGAAGTGACCAGGAATATGTGGTTTGGGAGAAACTAAGGACCATTTCCAGAGCCAGGGGATACCTTCAAAGAAGCTCATGATTGTCCCAATCCAGCTAAAGAAAGGCAGTCTCTGAAGACCAGGTAGGTACGGCAGGTGCAGCCAGATGGTGAAGACAAAGCCCAGCCCCAGAGCCAGGCAGAAGGTTATAATGGCCACCCCAAAGACTGGGTGATTCGTCCACAGCTTAAAACTATCTGTAGAAAACAAGAAAATAGAACGAACTTAGGATTCACAGAGGAAAAAAAGTCATCTGGTGAACATGAGAAAAAGTTAACTGAAGAAATGCACATTTTTCTTAAAGATTTATCTATTTCTTTGAGAGAGCTTGCAGAGGGAGGGGCGGAGGGAGAGAGAGATTCTAGCAGACTCCTCACTGAGCGCAGAGCCTGACATGGGGCTCAATCTCGAGACCCTGAGATCAGGAGCTGAGCTGAAATCAAGAGTCAGACGCTTAACCGACTGAGCCACCCGGGCATCCCAGAAATGTGCATGTGAGATAACAATGGAATATCACTTTCACTCATTATTTAGGCCAGGATTCTTGATATGGAGATTGTTTGATAATCCCAACCATACAAAAATGGAAAACGGACAGAGGACTTGAACTATAATTCTCAAAAGAAGAAATACAAAAGTCCGATATACCCATGAAGCTCCATACAAAGAATCGCAAAGTAAATGTGACTTGGTAATCTATCAAATAAGCAAAGATGGAGACAAAATTGACGATACCTGGTATAGGAAAAGATTTAGAGAGAAGAGGTGCTCTCACACACTACCACAGGGCAGTGTTTCTGATGAGTCATCTGGCACAAAATATCAGAAATAATGTAAATGGTTAAGGCCACTTGACTCAACAATGCTTCTTGGATTTTATGGTAAGGAAATAATCCAAAAGTGGCACTAAAATCTGTGTTCAGGGATCTTCTTTACACAGATACTTATATGTCCAAGGAGAGACTTGTTAAATATACTGTACCCATACGTTGGATCATTGTGTGTTCATTTGAAAAGGATATGGGGGGGATGCCTGGGTGGCTCAGCAGTTGAGCATCTGCCTTCAGCCCAGGGCATGATCCTGGCGTCCCGGGATTGAGTCCCGCATCCGGCTCCCTGCGTGGAGCCTGCTTCTCCCTCTGCCTGCGTCTCTGCCTCTCTCTCCTTGTGTCTCTCATGAATAAATAAAATATAAAAAATAAATAAAAAGGATATGGGGGTGCATCTGGGAGGCACAGTTGGGTAGGCATCCGACTCTTGGTTTGGGATCAGGTCATGATCTCAGGGTGGTGAGATTAAGCCCCAAGTCAGGCTCTGCACTCAGCATGGAGCCTGTTTGAGATTCTCTCTCTCTAATAAATAAATAAATATTTTTTTAAAAATATGATAGGGACACCTGGGTGGCTCAGTGATTGAGCACCTGCCTTCAGCTCAGGGCATGACCCGGGGTCCTGGAATCGAGTCCCACATCGGGCTCCCGGCAGGGACCCTGCTTCTCCCTCTGCCTGTGTCTCTGCCTGTGTGTGTGTGTATGTCTCTCATGAATAAATAAATAAAATCTTAAAAAATAATAATAATATGATAGATGTTTGTCTCCAAACAAGAATCTTTTTTTCTTTCTTCTTTCTTCTTCTTCTTTTTTTAATGTTAAGAGCAAGAAGACCTGGAACAGAGACCCAAAGCTCTGCTTTGGCGCAAGAGCTGAGAAAGCAGGCTGGGAGCCGGGACTAGAACCGGCAGTGAAAGGCCACAGGATGCTGGGAAGGAAAGACAAGGAAACCCAGAGCTGGCCCAGAGCAGCAGAGACTGCGGCAGAGGGGGAAAGCAGGCTGGCACCAGGGCCAGGGCCAGGGAGGGTAGAGCAGCCTGCGGACTCCTCCCCAAGCTCTGGCGCCCTGCAAGCCTAGAGGATGGAAATTCCCCCTGACAGCCGGGCCCTGGGGTGGGGTGGGGGGCGCAGAGGGGCCCACCTTTCCCGTTCTCCGAGGGGAAACAGCTCTTCAGCCTGCAGATCTGCAGGAGCCCCATGGACATGACGTGGGCCGACGTGTAGATGCCGGTGCTGACGTTGCGCGGCCAGCGCTGGTAGAAGCGGCTCCGGGAGGGGTGCAGCCACCTCTTGGAGAAGACCATGACCAGCAGCAGGGCGAAGGCCAGGAGGCTGAGCTCCGAGGCGCCCACCTGCGCTATCCAGCGGGAGCTGTGCGTGATCCTCCACCACATGGGCAGCACAGAGATCCTCCGTGGCTCGGAGCAGTGCTCCCCGCACGCCTGCCCGTTGTGGTCCGGGCCCGACAGCCGGTTCTGCACCTTCACCTCCTGCTCTAGACTCCACTCCTCCTTGTCCTGCTTCCCAGCCCCCCGCTTCTTTTCCAGGTCTCTGTTGCTCATCCTTTCTTCGCCCCCCATCCCAGGGAGCTCGCCCCTAAAGTCCGCAGCCCGCATCCTGAACACCCACCATCTCCCCTTGTCTCCTCCACCCCATCTCCCCCCTCCCCCGCCGGGCACAGTGGTCCCTCATCTTTTAAATATTTTTCTCTAGCAGAGCACTTTGCATCGCAGGGCCTGGCATCTGGGAAAGCCCCACTCAGTAGGACAGGGGCTGTAACTGCCATGGAATATTCCCGACCCCAGGGGAGGGGGAGGGGGGAAGGGGGGAGTGTCAAGTGGGGGAGGGGCCCACCGTGGCAGCCCCAGTCCTAAGAGCCAGCCAGGGACCCCACAATCTGAATTTTTTTTCTAACCTCCCTTTTAAGTTACAGGTAAATGATTCAGAGACCCCTGGGGGCAGCCTGATGGTAGTGGCTTCTAGACCTCAGACCCCAGAAGCTCTCCCCAGGGAAAAAGCCTTTCAGATTTGGGATGTGAGTTTGAATCCCACCGAGTTGGTTTACTCTGTGGAGGCAGTGATACATGGGGTGAAGAACACAGGTTTGGGGCTCCAGTTGACACAGAGAAGACCATGGGCCTGTGAACCTGCCTATAGCCTATAGCTTCTGCATCTGTCAGTTTACTGATCTGTAACACAGGGACAGTGAAACTTGGTTTGAATATTAAATGAAGAGGCGTGAGGGATCCCTGGGTGGCTCAGTGGTTTAGCTCTGGCCTTTGGCCCAGGGCGCAATCCTGGGGTCCCGGGATGGAGTCCTCCTGCGTCGGGCTCCTGGCATGGACCCTGCTTCTCCCTCCTCCTGTGTCTCTGCCTCTCTCTCTCTCTCTCTCTCTCTCTCTCTAGGTATCATGAATAAATAAATAAATAAATCAAGGGGCGCCTGGGTGCTCAGTGGTTGAACGTCCACCTTCAGCTCAGGTCATCACTCTGGGGTCCTGGGATCGAGCCCTGCATCAGGCTCCCTGCTCAGCAGGGGCCTGCTTCTCACTCTGTCTCCCCACCCCACCCTCTTGTACTCACTCTGTCTGTCAAATAAATAAATCTTTTAAAAGATGAATATCAAATGAGATAATAAAAGATACTCATGTCTTCATATTAAATTCCCAGAAAGTGATAGTGGTTATTATTACCTTATGATTTTTTAAAAGATTTTATTTATTTATTAGAAAGAGAGAGAGCACAGGGTGGGGGCGAGGGAGAGGGAGAGGCAGGTTCCCCCGGATCAGGACCAGACCTGAAGGCAGCACTTAAGAGGCTGAGCCCCCAGGCGCCCCTAACAAGCAGTTCTAACAGCATGGGAGAACCTTGGAAATACAATGTTTCCTGAAAGACGTTAACTCCTAAAAGACTACACTGTAAATATGATATAGTTTGTATAGAGCTGGTCAACAAACACAACTAAGCAAAACATTGTTTAGGCACACATACTGCTATGATTGCACTGTGAGGTTTTAAAAAAATCAGCAGAGGGACACCCAGCTGGCTCAGTGGGAGCAGCATGCAACTCTTGATTTTGAGGTCGTGAGTTCGAGCATTGGACATAGAGATCACTTAGAAATAAATAAATAAATAAATAAATAAATAAATAAATAAATATTTTAAAAACAATAAAAATGAATATCAGTGGCATCTGGGTGGCTCAGTCGGTTAAGCACCCGACTCTTAATTTCAGCTCAGGTGGTGATCTCAGGGTGGTGAGATCAAGCCATGCCTGGGGCTTGGTGCTGGGGGTGGAACATGCTTAAGATTCTCTCTCTCTCCCTTTCCCTCTGCTCCTCCCCACCCCTCTCTAAATATTTTTTTCTATTTTATTTATTTATTCATGAGAGACACAGAGAGAGAGGCAGAGAGAGAAGCAGGCTCCCTGCGGGGAGCCCAATGTAGGACTTGATCCCAGGACCCCAGGATCATGACCTGAGCCAAAGACAGATGCTCAACCCCTGAGCCACTCAGGCATCCCTTTCTTTTTATTTTAAATGAAGCTGGATTGAAGTTTTGAATCTTATAATTTTGAGTCTACATTACTAGCAATCGTACCACTGAGCCACCCAGGTATCCCCAAATAATAAACTTTTCAAAATATGAATAAAAAGCAAAAATCAGTGGACTAATAATTGCAAAATATAGAACAGTGGTTATTTCCCAGAAGAGGCAAGGGAATGTGACAGGGAGGAAGGGAGAATGGCACTGGTACCTACATGTTATTGATAATAGGTTATCAGTTCCTGAGTCAGGTGATTGATGCACAGATATTCATTATATAATAATCACTTATAACTAACATATAATTCATGCGATCCTGTGAATGTATCAGGTATTGTTTTCCAAAAGGTAATGAAAAGTAGTCTAAGAAAGGAAATGCAATCTTAGCGATTATTAGGTCTGCAATGAAAGCTATTTATGTGGTCACAATATCTAAGGTAAACACTGTTAATTGAGTTTCGACTTTTAGAATCAACAGATAGACAAAGCACGGAAGACTTAACTATGGCCACAAAAGTAAACATGGCTGTTATCAGCCTTGATGCCATCCAAGTAAATGCTTAAAAGAAGTAAACTGGCAGGTGGAAGGACGACAAGAGAGCGGAAGGGAAGGGTGGGGGACCTGATAACAGGGTCTCCACAGAAGGCTGTGCAGGATGTGCACTGCACAAGCACACACACAGAGCTTGGATGGCGGTGGGGAGGGAGAACTGAGGTCCAGTCTGCTCAATAACTGATATCCCTCCAAGGGGGCCCCCTGACCTGGAGGAAGAGGCACTTTGTTGGGTATCTCGTAAAGATGCAACTCCCCCAAGACAACCACTCCAACATCTATTCAGAGGGGCTGCGTGTCAACCACAAGGGTGGAGGCACAGAGGGGCCTCACAGGCCGGCAGCAGGCCTGTACACACAGCGACGTGATTGTGTATCAGTGGGAGTTGTCTGGTCACAAGCAGGAACCCAGACTAAGTCAGGCAAAAAGAATGTCTTGGGGCAAAAGTGAGAGAACACAGACTCGGACAGGAAGTCGAGGGTCCAGGCTAGAACTAAGCAGGAGTGGGGCGCACGGGTGAATCATTACAGGAGCTGGCCCTCTGCCCACAGTACACCCCTAGCCCCCTCCATCCTTGTCTATTCCTGGTCGGGATTCCAAATCCCACAGTCTGCCTGGCCTCAACGGGGTTACGTGTCCACCTCTGAGGTGGGAAGGTGGACACCCTGGCCGACAGCCCACCAGAGCCACATGGACTTGGAGAGGGACAGTTCTACAAAAGAAAGGAAGCCAAGCGGTCAAAATATAATGATAATTTGGGACTCAGAAGGTGGAGCTTGTGACTCTTGAAATTGAGGTTGTGAGTTCAAGCCCCACGTTGGGGCTTGAACCTGTAGAGGTTACTTTTTTTTTAAGATTTTTATTTATTTATTCATGAGAGACAGAGAGAGGGGTAGAGGCAGAGGGAGAAGCAGGCTCCTTGCTGAGCAGGGAGCCGATGCAGGGCCCCATCCCAGTACCTCAATATCATAATCTGAGCCGCAGGCAGATGTTTAACTGACTAAGCCACCCAGATGCCCTAGGTGTAGAGATGATAGATGATAGATGATAGATAGATAGATAGATAGATAGATAGATAGATAGATGTATGTAATGATAACTTGCTGGCACAGGTACAGAGTGGAAGCGGAATGGAGTGCCAGGCCTGGAGATTTCTGAAAAGGAAAGTGCCCACCGTCCGACCTGACAGCATGCGTGCTTGGACATCCCGGATGGGACAATAGCCTCTCGGTGACCACGGGCAGGGCCGACCTGGAGACTGTGGACTCAGACTCACACAGGCTTATTTGTCGCTCCTCGTCGGTCCACAGGGATTTGCTCTGCTGTCTCTACAACCCCCAGAAACAGTCCTACCCCAGGCTGGCTCTCCCTGCTGCACACACCAGTGCAAATCTCCTTTGCGGTGAGCTCCTGGGCCCCTGGTGTTGCTAGAATATGTCAACAGCCAGTGTCCATGAGCTGCAAGGTGGCTTCCCTTTTATGTCTGTGAAAGCCATTGTTGGTTTTTCCTCAAATTCTAGTGTGTGTTAAGGACCCGGACATCCCGTTACAACGCAGGTGCCACACTTCTAACAAGCTTCTAGGTGGTGTCCATGCTGCTGGTCTGATGATCACACACTGAGAAAATCTGGGTTGCCAGGCCACCTTCCCCAAGATGTCCCTTGACCTCCAGACTTTGGACACATGTGAAAACAATGGGCACACCTGCTTGTCAGTGTGTCCCACTTGCTTGGTTCTGCCTCTGTGAGAAACTCCATTGTCTTATATAAACCAGCTGAACAGAAATAGAAAGAAAAACATCGCTGCTTACAACAAAGCAAGAAGTGACTGCGAAATTAAGAATTTCTGCCCTCTGAAAAAACACAGTTACCAGAATGAAAAAGACAATCCACTGAATGGGAGAAAATATTTTCAAATCACATATCTGATAAAGGACATATAGCTAGAATATATAAAGAACTCTCAAAATGCAAAAATGAGGAAAATAAACCACCCGTTTTTTTTTCAAAAGCCGAGAGTTTCGAACACCAAAGAAGATATACAAATGGCCAATAAACGTTTGAAAAGATACTCAGAATCATTAGTTGTTAGAAAATCTGCTGAGCAAGGATCCCAATGCAGGGCTCAATCCCAGGACCTGAGATCATGACCTGAGCCCAAGGCAGACACTTAACTGACTGAGCCCCCCAGATGCTCCTTGGTGTTGTTTTTCTTTTTTTAAGACTTTTTAAAATTTTTAAGCAATCTCTGTACCCAGTGTGGGGCTTGAACTCACAATCCCAAGACCAAAAGTTGTACGCTTTCCTGACTAAGCCAGCCAGGTGCCCCCCCAGTTTTTAGTAAACTTAAACATACACTTACCATGTGACTCAGCAGTGCCACTCCTAGGTGTGTACCCAAGTGAAATGATAGTTGTGTTTGTACAAAAACCTGTATAAGAATAGTTGTAGGGCAGCCCCCGTGACTCAGCGGCTTAGCGCCGCCTTCAACCCACGGCGTGATCCTAGAGACCTGGGATTGAGTCCCACGTTGGGCTCCCTGCATGGAGCCTGCTTCTCCCTCTGCCTGTCTCTCTCTCTCTCTCTCTCTCTCTCTGTGTGTGTGTGTCTCTCTCTGAATAAATAAATAAAAATCTTTTAAAAACAACAACAACAAAAAAGAATAGTTGTAATGGGGGCACCTGGGTGGCTTGGTGAGTTAAGCATCTGCCTTCAGTTCCAGGTCATGACCCTGGGGTCCTGGGATTGAGCCCCTAGTCAGGCTCCCTGCTCAGCAAGGAGTCTGCTTCTCCCTCTCTCTCTGCTGCTCCCCCTGCTTGTGCTCTCTCTCTCTCAAATAAATAAAATATTTTTAAAATGTTTTTAAAAAGAATATTCATAATGGCTTTATTTGTAATCACTTAAAACTAAAAACAACCCAGATGCCCCTCCATTAGGGAACAGACAAACTCTGATATACCCGGACAGCGAAATATCACTCAGCGATAAAGAGTAATGAAGTACATGGATGCATCTCAAATACATTTAGCGAAATAGCCAGACTTGAAAGGCTACCTACTGTATGATTCCATTTATATGATATCATAGAAAAGGCAAAGCTACAGAGGACAGAAAACAGATCGGGGTTGCCAGAAGCTGGAATTGAGGAAGAGGTTCACCACATGGGAGCACAAGAGGGCTTTAGGGGGTGATGGAAGGCTTTTGGTTCTCCATCATGGTGGTGGTTACATGACTATCTATATACGTTTGTCAAAAATCTCAGGACTTTACACTAGAAAGGGCGAATGTCTCTGTATGTAAATTGTACCTTAAAAATATGCCCTGGGGCACCTAGGTGGCTCAGTAGTCAAGTGTCTGCCTTGGGCTTAGGTCGTGATCTCAGGGTCCCGGGATGGAGTCCCACATCCGGCTCCCCACAGGGAGCCTGCTTCTTCCTCTGCCTGTGTCTCTGCCTCTCTGTGTCTCTCGTGAATAGATAAATAAAATATTTTAAATATATATATATATATATATATATACCCTAGTAATGCATAGAATTATTGAATGACTATATTGTACCCCTAAAACTAATTGAACATGTAGGTTAACTATAATGGAATTTAAATAAAAACAAATAAAAATGAAATATATATATCTTTTTTTTTTTTTTTAAGATTTATTTATTTATTTATTTATTTATTTATTTATTTATTTATTTATTTATGATAGACAGAGAGAGAGAGAAGCAGAGACACAGGAGGAGGGAGAAGCAGGCTCCATGCCGGGAGCCCGATGCAGGACTCGATTCCAGGACTCCAGGATCACGCCCTGGGCCAAAGGCAGGCGCTAAACCGCTGAGCCACCCAGGGATCCCCTATATATATATATCTTTTAAAAAGAGAGGAGATTATATTTTACAAATAGCAAAAAAAAAAAAAAGTGACATCTGTGTTCTCCGGAGGGTGGGTGGCATAATTCCCATCGAGATTTAGGTTAGTGCTTCACAGACAGAAGAGTGAAGCCAAGAGCCATGCCCCAGACCTCGATGGTGATGAAGGCGAAGCTGACGTGTGAAGCTTCTGCTGGGGCCCAGAACACAGTGGGAGATGGAGACGGCGGGGGCGGGGGGGGGGGGGGGGGGGGGGGGAGGGGCACGAGCGGGGTGGGGCAGGGGAACCCCCGGGATGCCCAGGGAGAAGGTGCCCTGCGGATGCACCCGCAGCCGGAGCCTCAACCCCTGAGGGATCCCCGTCAGGGGCAGGCCACCCTGCGGCCCTCCCTACCTTGAGCAGGAGGAGAGCCCTGGGAACTGGGAACCGGTGCCAGGGACCCGGGGAGGGGAGCCCTCCCAGCGCTGCACTGCAGGTGCAGGTCTGCGCTGAGGGGTGGGGCGGGGAGTGCCTGTCATGGAGCCCGGAGGAGGGGCTAGCCACGTGCCTCCTAGGCCTGGCCTGGGTGCTCTGGGGCCGCTGGGTGGGGAGTCCGCAGTTTGGTCTGGACGTACTGGGGAGCCAGGCAGGTGAGGAGCGGTGGGAGGACGTGTCCTCCAGCACCGGATGACATGCCTGCCTGGCGAGCTGGCCAAGCCTGAGAGCAGGAGCCATCGCCATCAGTACCCCTGTTGCTGAAGAGAGAAGGCGAGCCCTGCGAGGAAGGAGGGAGGGAGGGGGACAGAGATGCCAGGCTGAGGAGCGCTGGACAAGATCGCAGGGAGTGGGCAGGAGGGCTCGGTGGGGCTAGGAGAGGAGGGGAGAGCTAGCCAGCCGGCTCTGCAGAGAAGGGGGCACAGCTCCTCTCATCCACCTGTTCCTTGTGGCCATGACCCTCTGCCACCACGATGTTGACCAGATGCCGTCAAAGGGCCAGTGCAAGGACCCATCAGCGCCCTTTCCTATCTTCAGGATAGATTCCCCAGAAGTCTCACATAGGAGCCCGGCTGTGGGTAGAGGAAGGGCTTATTGACTGGCAGAGAGACTCCCCCCCCCCCACCAGGAGCCCAGCTTTCTCACTGTCCCCACCTGCACCTCATTGCCTCAGGTGCCACCTCTGTCACCTCCCCACAATCCAGCCTCATTTCTTGTCCCATCCACACTCTCCATCCTGCACCGTGGTCCTCACTGCCCACCTCCACCCTTTCCCAGCTCCGGCGGTGCTTCATGCTGGGAAACGTGAAGGAGCGTGTGCACCAGCTCCCTTCTATGACCACTGCTGCCTCTTCCTGGACTTCAGTCTCCCTGTTGCCACCTCTCGAAGGCTCTTTGCCCAGATCTTCCCAGGGCTGCTTCCTTCTTGTCCTTCCTGGAATGCGGGCTCCTTGAGGGCAGGACCCTGGTCCTTTTCATCTCTGTATCCCCATGTCCTAGAACAGCGCCTGGTACAGAGAAGGCACTCCAGAAACAGGTGTAGGATTGGATTGCATCACACAGAGGTGCTCCCGGTCCCCCAGCCCCAGGCCCCAGCAAACTGACCCTCGGTCTCAGAGAATCTCTTTCTGAGCAGCCCCATCCGCTTCCAAAGCCACATTTGGAAACCACCCTTCCTTTAAGCACACATTCTGCTCACTGCAGGGCCGCCAACATTTATTGAGGGTTTCTGGTATGCCAGGCACTGTGCAAAGTCCCGGATGGCCAAATGCCAGTCACTTTCTCCCTCCCCGCCTTCCCAGAGTCTTTGCATCTCCTATGGCTGGCGTGCAGTTGCTGTCCTGGGCTGGCTGCCATATATGAGCTGAAGGGACAGAGGGACGGCCCAGCTCAGGGAAGGCCTGGTGCGAGGCCAAGGTCCTCCCTCGCCAGCAGCTGTCAGCTCCGCGCTGGCTCAATCCCTCCCCTCCTTCTGGCATCAGGACAGTTTCTCCCCTGGAAGGAGATGCTGGGGGGGCGGGGGGCACCACACTGGCTCTCTGTGCTCCCTCCACTGTTTGGCCCAGTGTTGCTGGTGAGACGTCCAGGATGGAGGCAGGAGAGCCTTCACTGGCCAGCCCGCGAGCCATAGCTCCTGTTTCTTCACCCAAACCTGGGGCCCAAAGCCAGTCCAAAGCCCAGAGGCTGGATAACTGGTGCCAGTTCAGGCAGGTGGGAGGCCGAGTCTGGGGCGAGGAAGCTTCAGGGGGCTTCAGGCCGCAGCTACTGGCCGTCTTCATGTCCTCAGGCTCCTCCACTGGGCTGCGTGGCCGGTCCGCAGCTTCGCCCTCCAGCTGCTGTGGGTCCCTGGCCCAGAACTCAGGCTGCTCATCCCCGACTCTAGCCACACCCAGCACATCCCTCTTGAGCTCAGATCTCCTGTCTCCTTGGAGAAAATAATAAGAAAAGCAGGAGGTGAAGAAAGAAATGGAGCACTCAGTCATCTGGGAGGGGGCGAGACCACACACACACATCACGTCCAGCAGGACCACCTGCCCTGATACATAGAGACCTGTGCACACGCACACATACACTGACTCTCAGACACACGCTCTGGATCCTTCTAGGAGAAAGGAAGTGGCTTGAGAGGGCAGAGGGGTCACCCCAGGAATGGAACCCAGCGCTCCCCATACCCGAAGGGCAGGACAGTCATTGCTACAGAACCAAGCAGGGTCACCACCCGCCTCTTGGGCCCAGAGCACCACCCTGCTCGTTGCTGTTGGCTAGTTTATCCTCAGACTTTGTCTCCGTTTGTAAAACTTTATTGACCCAGCTTGGTCTTCACGGCTGTGAGCGGAGCAGAGATACTCCTGGGCCAGTGGCTCGGCCAGCTCAGCACCATTGGCTGCTCTGTCTCCGTGGGCCACCCACTCGAGCCATCCTCAGTCTCCATCACCGGTGGGCCCAGCAGCCTTGTTTTCATGGGCTCCTCCTCCTGAAGCTCGATCCCTTTTGGTGGCCAAGAGAGGTAGCTTTTCCACTGACAGCTAATCCGGTAAGATGGACAAGCTTGGTCCTCTCCACGCGCACCAGGTGCCGGCTGTCCCAACCTGTGACCGCCACCGCCGCTGCCACCCAGCCTGCATTAGGGTGGGGGGGCACTGGAAGAGCCTGAAGAGGGTCCAACAGCCTCAAGGAGCCTCTGGTGCTGGCGCAGGTGCTTCCTCCTTTCGTGTTCTCCTGTGACTTCACACACCAACTGGGCAGGGAAGGCCCCAGGAAACCCCTTCAGCCAGCCTGGGGAAGGAGAGATAAGAGGCCCAAGTGGAGCCAAGGCAAGGGAGAGGAAGGAAAGGAAGGGGGTCTGATGGGGTCTAATGCCCAAGGGTCACAGTGAGTGTGGGGATCACTGGAGAAGCCTGGAGCATCAGAAGATGTGACATGAGAAGTAGAGGTCACTGCAGCAACAGAGGATGCGGGGGTCCCTTCTGTCCAGCCCTGCAGCGGGCACTCAGCTCACTCAGAGGGAGAGCCGGAGTTCTTACAGACCCGACGAGGGCCTGCATGTTCTGGTCCCCGGTACCTCTATGACCTTACCTGCCCTGTCCCCTCTTTTTCACTCCCTCTACCACGATGGCCTCCTTACTGTTCCTCAAACACACCGGCCAGCAGGGCCTTTGCACTGACTCCTGTCTCTGTTCCAAGACACTTTTCCCCCAGACACCATGTGCCTCATCATTTTCAGGCCCATCTTCATACCTCAGCTATTCTAGAACCTACAGGCTGTACGCTGTCACCCAGAGGCTCTGTGAAGAAAGCACGTACTGAATGTTCATTTGCTAGTCAATGATATCAATAACGTGACAGTGAGAACGGGATGAAAAGGAAACTTGTTTAGAGTGCAGAAGTCACAGATGGGTCATGGCTGGGGAGGAAAGGCGAGACAAGCTATAAGGCTATGGAGACCAGAACCCATGATCAGGACTCATGATGAAGAATTTCAAAACACTGGCCTTATTTATTTTGCTATCTCTATTGGTAGAGTATTGGACAGTTAACAATCATGGGTGGTTTCTGCAATTGATATTTAACGATAATTCCAAGATTTCCAATGCCTCTAACAAAATACCATACTGAACCCCATCAAAAATCTTTTTGCTGGGGCACCTGGGTGGCTCAGTGGTTGAATGTCTGCCTTTGGCTCAGGGTCCTGGGATCAAGTCCCACATCAAGTTCTCTCCAGGGAGACTGCTCCTCCCTCTGCCTGTGTCTCTGCCTCTCTCTCTGTCTCTCAGGAATAAATAAATAAAATCTTTACAAAAAATCTTTTTGCTGATCTACCTTCAAATACTATCTAAATGAGGAGTCAGTACACTTTTTCTATAAATGGCCAGATAGTAGATTTTTCAGGCTTTCAGGCTTACTCAACATAGTAGTTAAGCACATAGAAGACAAAAGCACTCAGATCATATGAAAACAGACGGGTGTGGCTGTGTTCTGATAAAACTATTTACAAACACAGGTCAGAGTTAGCCCTTCGGCCACAGGTTGCTCACTCCTAATCTAGGCCAATATCTAGATATCAATCTCTTCATACCATACTAGTATTTTCTTCTCTTTTCTTTTCTTTTCTTTTCATGATTTTACTTATTTATTAATAAGAGACACGCCGAGAGAGGCAGAGACACAGGCAGAGGGAGAAGCAGGCTCCCTGTGGGGAGCCCTATTCAGGACTCGATCCCAGGACCCTGGGGTCATGCCCTGAGCAGAAGGCAGATGCTCAACCACTGACCCACCCAGGAACCCCAATATTAGTATTTTCTATGTGATTATCTCTCCCACTACAGGTTTGAATTTTATTTCTGGACACACACACACACACACACACACCACAAAAAAATGCCTGGACAACAAATACTGCTCACACTTGAGAAATTATTTTGAAACTCATGTTAAGATGCTAACAACAGTGGCTTGGCGGTTGAGCGTCTGCCTTCAGCTCAAGTGGTGATCCCAGGGCCCTGGGATCGAGTCCCACATCGGGCTCCCCAGAGGGAGCCTGCTTCTCCCTCTGCCTGTATCTCTGCCTCTCTCTGTGTGTGTCTCATAAATAAAATCTTTAAAGAAAAAAAAATCACCAAAGGAATAACTACAAGAATCTCTCACCTTCAGGGCTCTTGAGCGGGTGCCTGGGGGGAGCCCTGGACTCCAGACCTCGTCCCTCAGTCCTGGCCGGCACAGAAGGCTCCGAACACAGTTCCTGGGAACAGTCTGGTTGGGGGTGAGTGACATGCAGTGGGATCGAGACTCTTCTTGGCTTCTCCCTCATTTTCCCCAGAAGCCTTGCCTCTCCCCACCACCTCCCCTCTGGGGGACACTCACCACAGTCCTCATAGACGGTATCTGGGGAGCAGGGAAGGGGGCCCGGAGTGGGGAAAGCTCCCAGCCAACGCTGCATGTCTGATCTGGTTGGGGACACAGGGAAGGGTCATGTTTGAACCAGGGACAGACAGCGCTGGGATAATCAGGGCTGCAGATTGGGGAGATTGAGGAAGAGGGGGGCGGGCTCTGAGAAACCAAGTGAGGGTCTGGGGCGGGGGGGGGGGGGGGGGGGGTTTTCCCCAAAGGAGACACGACTCACAGGGATGAAGCTTGTAGGAGCCGGTGGGTGGGGCGGCCCTGGTGGTTGCTGAGAAGGGAGAGGCGGAATGTAGGGGGTCCAGACGGGTCCGGAACCTGCTGGGCCTGGACCAGGGAGCGGTGGGCATAGTCCAGAACCTGTAGCCGCTGCCCGCTGCCCGGGAAAGAGGCAGTTGAGATGGAGAACGGGCACCCGCTGGACCCCTCCTCCCGACCCCAGCCTGGGTACCCTCCCTCCCTGGGACCCACCTCTTGGGCTGAGTGATGAGCAGCAGGTCACTGAAGAGCAGCAGGCAGAGGGGGGTGAAGCGGGGACGTGAGGTGAAGAGCACACCCCCCCTCCGGCACCCTAACTCGGTCAGCTCCCCCTGCAACTCCAGGCGCCTGGACCAGGACACCAGGGGCAGGGCCTGTGGAGGAGCAGGCGGTGGTTCTGGCTTGTTGCAGATACAGGAGGGGAGGGGAGGAGAGAGGAGGGGGGGCCGGGGCAGGGACCAACCTTGACTTTGTGAAAGCGCAGCCTCTGCGTGAGCCGGATCAGCTCCTCTGTCTGCTTCATGCGCCCCACCTCGGCGCTGCACCGCTCAATGATCTGGGGTCAGGGAAGCCGAGTCACCCTTACTGGCTGCACCCCTACCGACCACTTGTCCGCCTGGTCACATCCCCTCCCCACCCCCCAGTCCCAGGTCCCCAAGCATCCCTCCTGCCCACCTTGCTGACAGCACCCAGGGCTTTCTGTGCATTCTCCTGGCGGCTGGACCCTTCCTCTGTCTGGCGCAAGATATTCTGGAGACAAGGAGGGGCTTCAGTTCAGAGGGTCCCGCCTGGCTTGACAAAATGCTTAGTTTGGGGTCACAGGGCTGCCTCAACGAGGCAGGGGGACCTCACCACTCACTGGTTCTGCACAACCCCGAGCGTGGCAAGTTACCGCCCTGAGCCTCAGTGTTCCCCACCTGTCAGGTGGGAATAATTAATACCCACCTTAGCATACCAACAGCACTGCCGTGAGGATTCAACGAGATGAAAAGACACAAAGTACTCGCCATAGTCCTCGGCACACGGCAAATACCAAGAAAGAGGGCTGCTACTGCTTTAATCATCCTCAACCACAACTCTTAGCGCAAACAATATAGCAGAATGGTTCACAGTGCTTGGGTTCGGGGCCCTGGGTGGCTCAGTGGTCGAGCATCTGCCTTTGGCTCAGGGCGTGATCCCAGGGTCCTGGGATCAAGTTCCACATCGGGCTCCCCGCAGGAAGCCTGCTTCCTCTTCCTCTGCCTTTGTCTCTGCCTCTTTCTGTGTGTCTCTCAGGAATAAACAAATAAAATCTTTAAAATTAAAAAAAAAAAATGCTGGTAATCTAGATGTGGCCTCCTCATACCGGATCACCTGGTTTAGGGAGAAGTTTCTACTTTGCCATGAAAGAGTTTCAACCTTCCTCCTACCCCCCACGCCCCAGCATCACTTCATCAAGGAACCCTTTTTTTTTTTTTTAAGATTTTATTTGTTTATTCATGAGAGACACACAGAAAAGCAGAGACACAGGCAGAGGGAGAAGCAGGCTCCCTGTGGGGAGCCCGATGTGAGACTCGATCCCAGGATCCCGGGGTCTCGCTGTGAGCTGAAGGCAGACACTCAACCGCTGAGCCACCCAGGGGTCCCATGGAGCCCTTTTAGACGTGTTTTCTCCAGGTGTCCCACCAGCCATGAAATTTTAATACCCCAAATACGCTGTGCACCTATGTATGTGGCCGTGGGAGTACCATCAACATCAGCATAGCTAAGAGTTTCACACCCCCAGAGAACTAATTTTTGCCCCTTTGGGAGTGACATCACCCCCGCTGGGAAGGCACACAGTGGGACAGTCCAAAGATCACTCCCCACATTCCCCTGAAACCCCTGAGAGAGGGAAAGGGACCTGCCCAAGGCCCCTCAGCCAAGTGGTGGCAGAGCAAAGTTCAGAACTGGTGTCTCCAGCCAGGGCCACCTTCATGGCATGCAAGCTGCCAGATGAGATATGTGGTTAGCTCCAGGGAGGCCTGGTGGGTCCTGGATTGAGAAGCCTGGCAGGAGGCTTGGAGCAGGGTTCCTCACCACTCCTACATGGGGTCTGGTGTGGGGCAAAGTGGCCCCCCTCCCCACCAGGACAGGTACCTGCAGCAGCATGCGGAGCCTCGTAATGCGTTGAAAAGGCAGCAGCAGGAAGGAGGGCAGGGGCAGCCGCTCGCACTTCGGGAGGCTCTGCAGGCGCCGCAGCTCGGCAGAGAAGCGCACATTCGTGTCCCTGGGAAAACAGTCCACCTCCAGGCCCTGGCTCCCCTGCCTGCCCAGTCAGGCCCCCAGCCCTGCTCCCTGGCTTCCCCCACACGGCTCCCCCAGCACACTCACATGAGGCGGCTGTAGGTCTCCTCCTGGTATTGCTGATTCCGCACGTAATCCACATACACTGAGAAGGGCCCCACAGCGTGCTCATGCACCACGTCACACAGGTCGCTGATGTGGGGGGAAGAGCGCACTCGGGACAGTAGTGTCCCTAGAAACCTGAAGGAGGCAGAGCAGAGAGCTGGGTCTCCCGGGTGTTTGAGCCAAGAGCTGAGCACTAAATGGGCGCGTGGAAGGGAAGACCTGGGACAAGCAGAAAACTACGGGAGTGCCCAGCAGCCCGAGTTCTGGTGGGCTGCGAGGACGGGACCCCACTGACCGCTCGCTGACACCCTGGACTCGCTGCACATTGGAGAAGAGGGTGTGGTGGTCCCGGGGGGTTAGCGTGTCCCGTAGAGCCTGGCTCAGCACGAAGGTGTCTGTCAGTAGCCGCAGGGAGCGCAGGTAGGAGGCCTCAGATGTCACCACCTCAAACAGGCTCTGAGGAGGGAGGCAGTAGTGGAAAGCCCAGCTCCCAGGCCGCCCAGAACCGGAGTCCCACCCTCCTCCTCCCTGGCCCAAGCCCAGGCAGGCCCCCACCTCCTGCATGCGCCTCTCCTGGGGGCTGAGCGTGTCCAGGAGGCCACTGGCTCGCACAGCCGGAAGCTCCTGCCACAGTGTGTTGCGAGGTCCAGGCGGCCGAGCGAAGGTGGGAGCTTCACCGGGATTTGTGGGAGACGGACACCCATCCTCACTGACTCCCCAGAGCTCCTCTGATAGCACAGCTGCCCGATAGTTCTGGTACAGGGGCTCTGGGGAGCAGACGGGGCACATCAGGGATGCCCAGCACCTCAGAACCCCTCCCAGCTGCTTGCTGGTCACACCAGGGGAGGGGGTCCCCCAGGTCCAGAGGCCCTCACCGTCTTGCAGGGGCAGCTCCCAGTTCTGCTCTTTCAGCTCCTCCAGTTCCTCCTTGTCCCTGCAGAAAGAAAGGGATGGAGCGCCCCAGAGCCACCAGTTACCTCCCAGAGGCACTATTCATATGATAGTATGAATGAGTGCACAACTCCGATGCAGGTCGTCTGCGGGGACTCTCACCCAAGTGCAGACGCACAACTCAGTTATGAGCCTGTTGTGTGTGAGGTCCCATAGCAGGCGGGCCCCATCCCCTCCCAGGATCTCAAGCCTCTCTCTCCAGTTTCTCACATTTGAAACCATTGTCTGGGATGTCCTGCCTGTGCCTCAGTGAGACTTAGCGAGATCAAACCCAAACTCACACCTCCCTGCTCTGTTTCATCCGACCAACCTAGGAGAATTCACACCAGCAAGTGTAGAATAAGGGAATGAGCCCAAACCAGCTCTGATGGGGGTGGTGACCCTAAAATGATTAACAAGGGGCGCCTGGGTGGCTCGGTCAGTTAAGTGTCTGCCTTTGGCTGGGGTCACAATCTCAGGGTTCTGGGATGAAGCCCTACCTGCCATGGCATCACATGGAGCTCCAGGGCCACCTCCCTGCCCATCGGGGTGCCTGGTTCTCCCTCTCCCCCGGCCCTCCCCCTGCTAGTGCACACGTGTCCATGCTCTCTCTCTCTCAAATTAATCACTTTTTAAAAATAAAATAAGCAAAATGATTAACAAGGCCAGATACACAGAAGTGGTGTTTCTGGAGCCAAATGGACTTGTAGACAATTGCTCTAGAGACTCAAGGTAGGGGAAGGTGGCTTTGAGCGGGGCCTGAAGCTTCGTCTGCTCTGGGGTAGGAGTAAGGCTGTGGGTGTTTGGTACCTGCCCTCCACAGGTGCTGGAGGAGCGCTTGGAGGAGCTTCATCAGGATTGTCCCCTGGAGAGAGAGAGAGAGCCCGGAGTGAAGAGAACAGACCTCCAGGATCCCCAGCCCAGAACTCCCAACTCCAGCCCCAGCAGAGACCATAACCCAGGGCAGCCCAGGGCAGCAGCTGGGGGAGGAACAGAGAGCCCCCGGCCCCGTTGTAGGTGGTTGGCTTTTCCACCTCTCTACCTCCACCCCTTCCCTTCCCAACCCAGAGGCCCACTACCCTAGGCCCTGTACCTGTTTGGATTCCATCTTCCAAGGGTAGATCGAGATCTGGCTTGGGGGGGTCCCCAGAGATGGCAATGTCCTGCCTGACCCAAGTTGGTTTGGGGGCTTTCAGGGGTGGTAGGAGTTTGCGCTCAGCTGTGGAGCGGTAGGACGTAAGGACGACTGGGGGGAGACTGATGCTGGGAGGGTTGGGACGGGAGCGGGAGGCCCTCAGTGGGGAGGCCCGGCAGAAGGCCCTGGGGCCATCCTCATAGCCCCCCACGGGCACCCAGCGCAGCTCCAGGCCAGGCCGGCCTATGTGGCAGACACAGGGGCAGCAGGGAGGGCAGGCTAGGCCAGCATCTGTGGGAGACAGGGGGTGGATCTAAGGAGGAGACCCCTGGGGCCTGGCCCCACCCTGCCCTGGCCTCCTCCCTCCCTGAACCCGTCCAGCAGGGGAACTCAGGGGTCCAGCCCCAGGCATCTATCTCCTCCACCTGCCTGTCTTCAGACCACAACAAATTACTGAAACCAACTTTCTGAACATGGAAGCTATTGTGTAAGAATGTACCCCTGGGGGCACCAGGGTGGCTCAGTGTTTGAGCATCTGCCTTGGGCTCAGGTCGTGACCCCCAGGGTCCTGGGATCTAATTCCCCATTGGGCTCAAGGGGAGCCTGCTTCTCCCTCTGCCTGTGTCTCTGCCTCTGAATGAATAAATAAAATCTTTTTTTAAAAATATCTTATTTATTTATTCATGAGAGACACAGAGAGAGAGAGAGAGAGGCAGAGACACAGGCAGAGGGAGAAGCAGGCTCCATGCAAGGAGCCCGACATGGGACTCGATCCCGGGACTCCAGAATCACACCCTGGGCTGAAGGCAGTGCTAAACCGCTGAGCCCGCCCGGCTGCCCTGAATAAATAAAATCTTAAAAAAACAAATATAGCCCCTGCAAATGCCCCATCTTAAAGCCCTGGAAACAAGGAAGGTGAGCTAGATGGGCACCCCCTCCAGCAGTGCCCCACGACGCACTTACCCGGAGTGCCATTCTCCTGGGACCCACTGCTGCCAAGGTTGACCTGTGGAGCCTCTCTTTCCCCATTTACATCCGCTGCCCCCTGGGGACCCAGCTCCAGGGCGTTGGCAGCCTGGACCCTGCTTTCAGCCCCCCACTCAAACCTGCCAGCCAATCTCCTCACAGTGCCTGGGGCCGAGGCAGAGCCTCCCTGGGCTGGGACCCCCGCTGTGGGGAGCAGGGGCAGGGTGTGTGACCCGGAGGGTTTGGGTGGAGGCACCGGAGACCTGGGAACAGGTTCTGGGGAGACGGAGCGCCTGGATGCCGGACTAGGGGTGCTGGAAGGCGAGTCTGGGGAAGTCTGGGAGTCCAGGCTGGCTTTAGAAGCTGACGGGGGCAGGAGAGCAGGGGGCTTGAGGGATGCGGCCGGGGAGTCCCAGTGGATGGGGGTGCACATTGGGGTCCCCGCGTCATTGGAGGTGAGGGCAGGTTCCTGTGGGGAGGAGCCGTTGTGGTGGGGCCCTGGGGACGCGGCAGCCCTGGGCCGAGAAGGGGGGCGGGGGCGGATGATCCGAGGGGGCTTCTGCGTAGGGGGTGTCGCTGCAGGAAGAGACTGGGCTGACATCTCCCTCTGGGCTCTTCAAAGGAGTGGGGTCCTCTGCTGGAGTCATCCCCTGAGGAGGAGGGAGGGAGAAAGAGACCCTTAGCGCCCCGCCCCCCCGTGGGTAGACTGAGGCCTCTGAACAGAAATTGTTGGCCAGCAAACGGGCAGGACGTCAGGGGCAGGAGGGAAGGCAGGTGCCCTCCGTCTGCCCCTTTCTCATCTCCACCGGGGTCGGCACCTCTCACCCCCACCCCCACCCCCGCGCCTTCCAGGTCTGGCCTGCGTGTCTGTCTTTGGGCTTCAGGTGCCAGCCTCGGGCCAGAGGAGATAGGGAGGCGGGCGTGGGGGCGCCCAGTTAGAGACCCACATGGGGGGGGTGGGGGTGGGAGGCCCGGGTACATGAGAACTGGAAATGTCGGGGACATGGGGGCTTCCTGGGCCTCATGCCAAGCCTGGGAGCAGCCCTTGGAGAAACCAAGACAACCACCTTCCACCCCCACACCTTCTCATGCCATGACCGCACACGGGCCCCTTTTTATGCTCCTTGCCTAAACTTGTATTTTGTTTCTCTGGTAGAGATGGTTTCCTCTGGTTCAATTTGCGCTGTCCTCACAGTGCATCACCTCCCCCCCCCCCCCAGGCTGCTTGTGTTAGGCAGACTGAGGGAGGTGCTCAAACATCACCAGCGGCCTTGCAGACAAAGTAAAACAGACCCCACCCAGGTTCCCACCAACTGCCCTTCTATGAGGTACTGGTTTCTCTCTGTTCACATGATGTGCCACTATATTTTGCATTTATATCTTGGTATTACACTCTTTTGTAGACTTGCTCTTTTATAAATGACATGTAAATAGTTTTCCACTATTCTCCCTTCTCAAATAACTATGGGGCCTTTTTTTTTTTTTTTTTTTTTTTTTTTTTTGGTCCAGTACATTTTTTTTTTCTGTATATGACTCTGTTTTTTGAATCCACATCTCTCCGTAGTATTTTTTAAATAAATGTTTACAACATTAAGAACTCAAAAAAAAAAAAGGAGGGAGGGGGGTGGCGCTCTTCTCCCTCTGCCTATGTCTCTGCCTCTCTCTGAGAGAGAATAAATAAAATCTTAAAAAATAAATAAATTACATAGACCAAAAAAAAAAAAAAAAAAATTCCCTCTGAATTGGCAAGTGGATGTCTTAGATTAACATTCATTGTTTGAGAGGGATTGAGGGGGTCCTGAGGTTTATAGGCAAATAATTATTATAAATACCTATACATATAAATTATATACTTTATGACAGCCTAGGTTTTATATTTAGGATTATATATGTATAAAAGTAGATCTATATAAAAAAGTAAACAAACATGTAAACAATAAAAAATGGAAAACTGCCCAATCTGAAAAATAGAGGAAAAAAAACAGGGCCACAGGGAGCAGTGAGATTTACTATTTGTATTACTGGAGTCTCAAGGAGATGAGAAAAGTATGTGGGGCTGAGAAAGTATTCAAAGAAATAATAGCTGAAAACATCCCTAATTTAGAAGCCAACATATTCAAGAAGCTGAACAAATCCCCAACAAGATAAGCCCAAGAAAGCCACACTGAGAAACATGATAAAAATTCTGTAAAGACAAAAAAACTTTAGCAATGAGAAAAATGACACCTTACCTATAAAGGAAAAATAATCCAAATGACAAAAAAAAAAAAAAAAAGTGTGGCGTGTGGCCACGCGCGTCTAGCTGCTGAACTCTGTGTGTGTGCGCGGGTGTGTGAGTGTGTGTGCGTGTGTGCCATCTGCAGGGATGCCGTGAGATGCGCTGAGAGCGCACAGCTCTGGGTGGGCGGGGGCGCGTGTGCGGGGTGGGGAGAGGTGGGGAGGCGGGGGCGCGTGTCCGGGGGGAGGGGTGGAGGGCGTGTGTCGGGGGTGGCGGCTCAGGTCCGGGGGGAGAAGTGGGTGCCCAGGGGCACGTGTCCGGGGTGGGGGTGGGGAGGCACATGTCCGGAGCGGGGGAGAGGGGAGCAGAAGCGGGGGCGGGCATGTGGGGCGCTGTCTGCGTGGGGCCCGTGTGCGCAGGCGCGCCCCGGAGCCGGGCAGCGAGGGATGCATCACTATTTCCCTGCTCCCGCCGGCCCTCCGCCCCCCATTTCCCAGTTCCTCTCTCCGGACTCTCCCTTTCCGGATTATTTTTAGTCTCCTTTTCCTGCCCTGAAGATTCCTGGAGCCTCTGACCCCAAGAGACCAGAAGGCCCCAGGCATGGTCTGTCCTGCCCCGTCCTCATCCCTCCCTGCTCCCCGTCCCCCGCCCCCCCACCGCCGCTGCCACCACCAGTCTGGCCGGAGAGGCCCCAGTGGCAGCCTGGGTCCCTCCAGGAGGCAGGTGGGTGGTCTGGAGACCCAACAGAAGGTGAGGACCAGGGAGTCCAGGACGCTGGCACCTGGGCTTCGCCTCCTGCGGGCAGGCGGCGGCGGCAATCCCGAGAAGGCTGGGGGGTCGGGGGGAACTCGCAGAGGAGTGAACACAGGACTGGACTGGACAGTCAGACCCCTCCAGGCCCCAGACTGGGTTCTGGAGAAAGGATGCCGGGTGGGGGCTGGGGGCCGGAGGCTGAGTCTTGCAGCTCAATGGCCTCTGTGTTCTGGCAGGAAGCTCCTTAGGTGGCCCAGGCAGTGTCCTCACTGGCCCTCAGCCTCCTCCCAGCCTTGGCCCCCCGCAGGGATTCCTCCCCCCTTCACTCCCCACAGGTACCTGCCTTTACTTCCTTTCCCACCCCCACTCGGGACTGTCTCCCGGGGACCTAGGTACTCGGACCCAAGCACTTACCCTCCGGTCCTCTCCCCTCTGTCCTCCCAGGGCTGAGTGAGTAGGGGCAGGAAACAGGAATCGGATCCTCCTCCCAACCGGACACCCCCCCCCCCCAAACCACACCACACTCCACATGCGCACACTAGGGCTCTGGAAGATGTGAGGGACCCAGGATCCTGAGGGTCTAGGGAAAGGCTGAACCTCGGGCCTGGAGCATGGGTGGTGCCATATGCACCCGCTCAGTCTGCACTGAGGTGTAGACCGGGGACTCGCAGGGGCTGGGGTAAGGACCAGGTAGCAATGGCACAGGGCTGGGCAGGGGTGCTGGACACTTCTGTCAGCTAGAGGATCGTGTATGTCCCTCCACGACATGTCTGACCATCTGTCCTGCACCTGACATGATGGCCTGTCCCTTTAGCTGCTGACCTGTCCCCCTGGGTGTGAGTGGGTCCATTATTTCACACCAAGATCCACCCCCACCCAGGATTCTCCCTCCCTAGCTCTGCCAGAGTGTGCCCCCACCCCCCAAAACTTACCTTTATCTTTCTGGAAGCAGTTTCTACTTTCAGCCTGTCCTGCCTACTATCCCTGGGAGCGACGAGTGTGGGGCCAGGTCTCCGAATGTCTGTTCCTGTGTTTCTGGGGCGGGAATCGAGGGCCCAGATTGAGATCTCCAGAGGAAGCCAGTTCCTCAGCCCCACCCGTCCATTGTGTCAGGCGTGTGTGCATGTGTGTATGGGGGGGAGCAGGGGGAGAGGGCCCGGGAGCCGGCAGGAGAGGAAACCCGTCTCCTCCAGGTGGGCCCGTGACATTTGCTGGGACCCCTGCCTGCTCACTGTCCTCAGACCCCCTCTGTGTGGGTCCCAGCCCCCGACTCTCCCTCTCCTCCTGGGATGCCCTGATGTCCATTCCCCATGGACTGACAGTCGGTACCCCTGGCGCTGGGTGGGTAGGGGACCCTCTCACTTCGAATTTGCTCTGTGCTTGGGGCGCTGAGTCCTGGGGGGGGGGGTGCTGTAAAAACAACCGAGGGGGTGGAACCAGCCACACCCCAGCTGGGATGCAGGCTAGTGGGTGGAAGATCCAAGGGCAGTTTTGAAATCCGGGGGCCTCTGCCTATGCCCAGGTGCCACTCTTTCTAGATCTTCCCACGCACGCACACACACACAAACAAGGCACTAGAAAGAAAAGCCAGAAAACTGGGGTAAAGGCGTTTGAACCATTTTTTCCTCCGAGTGAAAAGCAAAATTCTCCCAATGAACAACCAGGCACCACCACTACCCGTCTACCCTCCGTCCCCCCCCCCCCCCCCCACTCCCCGCTTGCAGAGCATTGGTAGCACATGCTGTCTGGAAGCCCGCCTCCCTAGACATCCCCATCCGGACGTCCTTCACCTCTCCAAGCTGCTGCTCAGACGCTTCTAGTGAGGCCTGCCCCACCACTCAAAAATTGCAGTCTGCAGCCCCACACGGCATTCCCAACCCACCTTCTTTCCCATAAGCAATCATTCCTTTTTTCTTTTTTAAGATTTTATTTATTTCACAAAGAGAGAGAGCAGAAGCAGAGGGTAGTGCAGAGGGAGAGGGAGAAGCAGATCCCCGCTGAACAGGGAGCCTGACTTGGGATCGGATCCCAGGACTCGGGGATCATGACCTAAGCTGAAAGTAGACACTCAACAAACTGAGCCACCCAGGTGCCCTGCAAACATTCCTTATACTAAAATGTCGGGGCGCCTAGGTACCTCAGTCAGTTAAGCATCTGACTCTTGGTTTCGGCTCAGGTCATGATCTCAGGGTTGTAGATCAAGCCCCATGTTGGGCTCCCCGCTCAGCAGGGAATCTACTTCTCTCCCTCTCCCTCTGCCCCTACCACTGCTCTCTTACTCTCTCTCCAAAATGAGTAAATAAATCTCATTTTTAAAAATAGCAAAACATTTATTGTTAAATCAATAAATTATGTTTATAGTTATGTTTTCATGTTAAATAATAAACTTCCTGGTGGCAGGATCTTTATGTTTTGTTCACTGATGTATCTATCCCAAAGTTCTGGGACAAGTCAGGCATATAATACATGCTTAATATTTTAGAAATTAAACCAAATTAGGGTGCCTGCGTGGCTCAGTTCATGAAGCGTCTGCCTCTGGTTCAGGTCATGATCTCAGGGTCCTGGGATCAAGCCCTACATCGGGCTCCCTGCTCAGCAGGGAAGCCTGCTTCTCTCTCTGCCTGCCAATCCCCCTGCTTCTGCTCTCTTTCTGTCAAATAAGTAAATAAAATATTAAAAAAGAGGCATACCTGGGTGGCTCAATTGGTTAGGCATCTGCTTTTGGCTCGAGTCATGATCTTGGGGTCCTGGGGTCCAGCCCATGTGGGCTCCCTACACAGCAGGGAGTCTGCTTCTCCCTCTCCCTCTGCCTGCCCCTGCTCCCTCTGCTTGTGCTCCCTTGTTTGCACTCTCTCTCTCTCTCTCAAATAAATAAGCAAAATCTTAAAAAAAAAAAAATTGAATCGAATTAAATTCTCTGCTCATAACCCACTAGCACCCAACTCTCCTTCCCTAGAGACCATTTCCTCAATTCTGTTGATCACACACACACACACACACACACACACCAGGACCAGAATTCCAACTTCCCAGCCCTCATCTCCAGATCCTTTTGGGCTTGCAGAGTTCGGAAATCTCTCTGAGAGTACCTCACCAACCCACTCAAGAAAGCCAGATACACATACGTAGCCAAAGGAATCCTGTTTTGTTTTGAAATAGAACTATCTTCTTCATTTTGCTACTTATAAAAGTAACATTAAAAAAGATAACCCAGAAAAAAAAAAAAAAAAGATAACCCAGGACGCCTGGGTGGCTCAGCAGTTGAGCATCTGCCCTTGGCTCAGTGTATGACCCCGGGGTCCTGGGATTGAGTCCTACATTGGGCTCCCCACAGGGAGCCTGCTTCTCCCTCTGCCTGTGTCTCTGCCTCTCTCTGTGTGTCTCTCATGAATACATAAAATCTTTTAAAAAAGCAAACTAGGTTTTACCATCTTGGTAAGAGCAGTCAAAGTCTTCTAGGAAACACTTCACCACCACTCCGGAACCCCCACTCCATATGGTTCCAGTGGGACAGCCTCCCCCTGGCCATCTGACCCAGGTTTGGTCCATCCCCAGACCCTCATTCCTCTGGCCGCAGAGACTGGCCCGGGAATGTACAAGTCACCCAAGCCAAGACAGCCTCCTTCCCTGGGCCCCTGGGAAAGAGCTTTCTCTTCCCTCCAAGGTCACAGAGCAGGAACAATGTAAGTCCAAAGCAAGCAGACTTGGCTGCCCTCCCCCCATACCCCACCCTGTAATGAAGGAAACTAGTCAATAGTGGGAGAAAATGACCCCCATACCCAAGGGAAGCAGAGCCAAGACATGGAGGGGGCCTGACATCTCATCTGGGTCCCTTGGACAGTCCCCCATTTCCTGAGCCACTGAATTCCCTTTTGTGCTAAAGCTAGCTTGAGCTGGGTTTCGTCACTTCTTGCTGAAAGAATCCTGATTATTACAATCCATTCCCAGTGCAAGATGTGTGGGTAGCTTTAAGGTTTGCCATTACAATATATGCTGCAATTAACATATTTTAAAAAAATATGTATAGAAATCTTTTTTATTTATTTGAGAGAGAGAACATGAGTAAGAGGGTGGCATGGAGGGGAGCAGACTCCCTACTGAGCAGGGAGCCCAACTTGGGGCTCTATCGCAGGACCCGGGGGTCATGACTAAGCCAAAGACAGACATTCAACCAACTGAGCCACCCAGGTGCCTCATGTCTTTTTTTGCCCGAAACAAAACACTTTCCATTTGAAATTTGATGAACAAAGTAAACAGATTGGTTTTGATTCTCCTTGAGGATTCTTTTATGAAAGGACACATGAGTCCTCAGGTCTTATTTCTCATCTCTTGACCTCCACATTGGGCAGCGTCGACTCTTCCTTGAAAATCAGGTAGGGCTTGGCCAGACCAAGAGGCAAGACACAGGTGCCCACCTGGAGAGACCACAGAAGCACAGGTGCAGTAAAGAGGAATGTGGGCCCATCTGGAATCTTGGGGACACCTGGGTGGTTCAGTCGGTTAGGCATCTGACTCCTGATTTCGGCTCAGGTCATGGGTCCTGGGATTGAGCCCAACATCGGGGTCGCCACTAAGCATGGACACTGCTTAAGGTACTCGCTCCCTCTGCCCCTCCCCCTCCCCCACTCATGTGCACGTGTTCTCTCTGTCAAATAAAATATTTGTTTTTTTAAAGGAAATCTTAGGGATCCCTGGGTGGTGCAGCGGTTTGGCGCCTGCCTTTGGCCCAGGGCGCGATCCTGGAGACCTGGGATCGAATCCCACATCGGGCTCCCAGTGCATGGAGCCTGCTTCTCCCTCTGCCTGTGTCTCTGCCTCTCTCTCTCTCTGTGTGTGACTATCATAAATGAATTTAAAAAAAAAAAAAAAAGAATCTTTTAAAAAAAATAAAAAATAAAGGAAATCTTAGCTTTTCAAAATGGAAAAAGTGATATGAGGCTGGAGGAACAAGTAGAGGCCACATAGTGCGCAACCATATGGGGCAGATGGGCACTGAAGCTTTCTGAGCTGAGATGGGGAGAAGGGACAGTAAAGTTTTAACCAGTCCCACACTCACTCTCCCATCTTCTGGTACCTGGTTGTCCTTTGAGGAACTGCCCCCCATTCCCATCATTCTAGTCCAGATGGCCCGTTCTGGGGGTGGTGCCTGGCCCACAAGCAGCCGGTCAACACACTCTCCCCTTGCCACTAAGGTTGGGTGGGGGCTGAGCATGCAACGCAAGCAGGGCCAAAGCATAATCCACACAGGACTTACGCTCAAATTCATTGAAAAAGAGACTCGACTCTCCCTGATGGCTCATTTCCACAGATGACTGCACAACCCCTCCCATCCCCATGCCCTATTGCTAGGTGATTCGGCTGTCACTCCTCTCATCAAGAGGAAGAATTTATTTTCCCTGCAATTCAATCTGGGCTGGCCCAGCGACTTGTTTCGATCAAGAGAATTGCCAAGGAACTGACACTGTGCCTGTTTGGGGCCTGAAGAGGACTGGCAGCTTCTGCTTTGTTCTCTCAGGAGCCGGCCATCGTGTACAGAAATGTGGGCTAGACGACCGGGTGGTGAGAGGCCATGAGGGAGGAACCACTGAGAGAATCAGGATGCCCACATAGCAAGGCCATCTTGGATCTTCCACCTCCAGCCCATCTGACACCATCCTGGGGCATCCACGCTGGGCCCTGCCCAAATTCTTTTTTTCCTTGTTTTTTTTGCTCAAATTCTTGATCCACAGATTCACGAGCAATGAAATATTTTGTGTCTCAAGCCGCTAAGTTTTGGAATGATTCATTATGCAGTTGTGCACAAGCAAAGCACTGTCTTTCCACTGGGGCTGCTAGCCTGGGGGGGCGGGGGGACACAGGCCCAGAGCTGCTGGCGGCCATCAGGGAAGTGGCCTCAGAATAAAACCAACACAAGGGAGAGGCGGAGAGACACAGATTTGAGTCCCTCATCCCACTGGCCCAAAATCATAATTCTGTTTGCACTTTTCCATTAGGTGAGTTTATGAATTCCCATTCTGTAAGCTGGCTTGGGTTGGGTTTCTGTCATTTGTTGTTTGTTTTTTTTGTTTTGTTTTGTTTTTTTGTTTTTTAAGATTGTATTTATTTATTCATGAGAGACACACAGAGAGAGGCAGAGACACAGGCAGAGGGAGAAGCAGGCTCCCTGCGGGAGCCTGATGTAGAACTTGATCCCAGGACCCTGGGATCATGCCCTGAGCTGAAAGGCAGACACTCAACCACTGAGCCACCCAGGTGCCCCGGGTTTCTGTCATTTGTTTTTTGTTGTTGTTGTTGTTTTGTTTTTTTGTTTTTTGTTTTTTGTTTTTTGGTTTCTGTCATTTGTAACCAAAAAAAGTCCCTTGCGAGGGGAGAGGAGCTCACAATGAAAGAAATGTTGAGTCTGAGTGGTCTCTGGGAGGACTAAGATCCTGAACTGCACTAGAATCCTTCTGGGAGTCCAGAACACTGGGGGATCCTTTCTCATGTGGGCAGCCACTAGGGTATGTATCCGGGCTGTGGTGTAAGATGAATCAGAAGAGGACAGTGAGGATCGAGTGCTCTGGGAATCCATACAACTTCTGATCCCAGTGGGGAGAGAGGAGGATTCAGTCCCACTGCCACCAGGTGGAGTCTGAGCACTTCAGGTGCAGAAGAGGCACAGCCCAGGGCCCTCCACCCTCAGGCACCTGGTGCCCACCTCGGGGGTCCTCCTTCAACTCCTCTCAAATTTGTCTCAGGAAATTCATATCCAGAAAAAGATAACGGTTGACAGTAATCAAGATGACAGGGTGTTAGCAAAAGACTAGACACAAAGAGAGGCGCCTGGGTAGCACAGGCGGTTGAGTGTCTGGCTCTTGGTTTCAGCTCAGGCTGTGGTCTCGGGGTCTTGGAATCGAACCCCACGTTGGGCTCCACACTGAGCATAGAGCCTGCTTTGGGCTATCTCACCCTCTCCCTCTGCCCCTCCCATCCTGTGTTCTCTCTCTCAAATAAATAAGTGAATTTTTAAAAAAAGAAGAAAAAAAAAAAAGATCAGGGCGCCTGGGTGACTCAGTGGTTAAGCATATGCCTTTGCTCAGGGTGTGATCTCAGGGTCCTGGGATCTAGTCCCCCATCGGGCTCCCCACAGGGAGCTTGCTTCTCCCTCTGTGTCTCTGCCTCTCTCTGTGTGTGTGTGTGTGTGTCTCATGAATAAATAAATGCAATCTTTTTTTAATTAAAAGAAAGTTTTTAAATAGATAAAAAGCTCAATTGGAGAGAATAGAGACTCTAGAGAGAGACCACACAGATATATAGAGACTCTAGAGAGAGAGACTACACAAATATATTTAACTGATGTTTATCAAAAAAGCAAAGGCAATTCAATGGAGAAAGGATAGTCTTCGCAACAAAAGTTGCTGGCACAATTGGGACATAGATATGTTTTTTTTTATTTGTCTATTTATGAGAGACACAGAGAGAGAGAGAGAGGGAGAAGCAGGCTCCCTGTGGGGAGCCCGATGTGGGACTCGATCCCGGGACTCCAGGATCACACCCTGGGCCGAAAGCAAGCACTAAACCGCTGAGCCACCCAGGGAACCCCATATATATATATGTATATATATTTTTTATTATTCATTCATGAGAGACACAGAGAGAGGCAGAGACACAGGCAGAGGGAGAAGCAGGCTCCATGCAGGGAGCCCAACTTGGGACTAGATCCTGGGTCTCCAGGATCACGACCTGGGCTGAAGGCAGCGCTAAACCACTGAGCCACCCAGGCTGCCATATATATATTTAAATCTAGACCCAGACCTTTACACCATTCACTCTAAAAAAAAAAACAAAACAAAACAAAACAAAAAAAACAAAAAACATAGACCTGTATGTAAAATATAAAACTACAAGATTTCTAGGAGAAAATATAGGAGCTAATCTAGGCTACCCTGGGTTTGGCAATATGCTTTTAGATACAACACCAAAAGCACAGTCTGTGAAGGACAAAAATTTGACATTAAATTTTGATATAATTAAAAACTTCTGCTCTGCAAAAGATACTGTAGGAGAATGGAAAGACAAGTCATAGGCTGTGAGTAAACATTTCTGAAACACATATCTGATAAAGGACGATTTCATCCAAGATACACAAATAGCTCTTCACCTCAACAAACAAAAACAACCCAATTAAGATCCGGCACCTCACTAAAGAAGGTATACAACAGTATAAATTTCCAGCTCTAAAATGAGTTCTGGGGATCTAATGTACAGAATGGCAACTATGATTAACCATAATATTGAAAGTTGCTAAGAGTGTAGACCTTAGAAGTTATCACCACCACCACCACCCCCCCACACACACATACACATAGGGTCATCATATGAGGGGATAGAGGTGCTAATCTTATTGTGGTGATCGTCTCACAATATATATGTACCAAGTCATCAAATGTATACCTTAAACTTTTTTTTTTTGTATACCTTAAACGTAACGTATGTTATATGTCAATGACATCTCCATAAAGCTGGGGTGGGGGAGATAAACAGATGGCAAAAAGCATACGAAAAGATGCTTGGCATCATTTGTTATTAGGAAATTACAAATTAAAACAGTAGGTACCACTGCATACCCATTAGAATGGCTAAGACTGGGGCACCTGGGTGACTCAGTGGGCTGAGCATCTGCCTTTGGCTCAGGTCATGAATTGAGCCCCAGGTGAGGCTCCTTGCTCAGTGGGATCTGCTTTTCCCTCTGATCCTGCTCATGCACACTCTTTGTCAAATAAATAAAATCTTAAAAAAAGAAAAAGATTGGGTGAACCTTAAATATACATTTGGGGGAAGACCTGGGTGGCTCAGTGGTTGACCATCTGCCTTCGGCTCAGGGTGTGATCCCAGGGTCCTGGGATAAAGTCCCACATCGGGCTCCCTGCATGGAGCCTGCTTCTCCCTCTGCCTGTGTCTCTGCCTCTCTCTCTCTCTCTCTCTCTCTCTTTCTCTCTGTCTCTCATGAATAAATAAAATCTTAAAAAAAAAAAAAAAAAAAAAAAGATTCTCATCCCATCCACCAGGTGGAGAAATCTGGGAGCATCCCTTGGAAATTTTCCGAGGACTGTTTCAGTCCCTCTTGAGAAGCCCGGTGGGAAGTCCTGCTGTTTGCTGTACTTTGCTCGGACCCCTCCAGTCTCCCTAAGGCTCAATGTGGTAGCAGGACAATGGAGAGATAGAGATGACTCAGACCCAGTCCCCAGGAGGTATCTAAGAACTCCTTGGGTAGGGAAGGAGTCAGACAGTAAATAACTGCTAATTAAAATGAGAAATGTGGATAACTGTTAGAGGAGCAGAGCCAGACGGAAACAGCTTGAAAGTGGAGAACTTGCCAAAGCTTCCAGGGTCAGGAGAGACATAGCTCAAGGTGAGGAAGGATCGGGAATCACCAAAAGGGGTTAGAGTCATTTCCAGCCGTGGAAACAGGATATGCAAGTGTCACAGGGGTCTGATAGCCTGTGGCTTTTCTGGAAACCTGCTATCTGAGCACTTAGTAGGAGTCCAACACTTGCACCCAGGTAAGTGCAATAGATACTTAGCATTCCCATTTACAAAAGAATCTCTGAAATGTTAAATAATTTGCCTAAGGTCATCTAGCTGGTAAGCAAATAGACACACACAGGAACTCCAAAGGGCACTCTGAGTCTAAATGTGGTGGTTGCTTCACACGCAGGCAGCCAGCCTCTGCCGCTGCCGCCGCCTCCTCCTCCTCCTCCTCCTCCTCCTGCCTCATCCTTTCTTTCTCCAAGCCTTCTTTCTCCCTCAAGCCCTTCCCGGAGTGGCTAGCTCCTCCAGCCTCTTTCACCAGTTCACCCGTGATTAACAGCTACCAGACTCACGAGCAAGGACAGGAGTCCAGAATCCCAGGCGCCCTCCCACCGCTAGCTGACAGTGGAAGGCTAAACCCGGGGATCAACCTCCCTGCCTAGCCCGGGTCCGCCCTTCTCTGGATTGCGGCGAGGATCAAGAGCTCAGGGCTGTGAGTGCGCTCCCACGCCATCCTTCGCTGCCCGCAGCCAGCCACACCCTGGCTCTGGGACCTACGGATCCGGTCGCCGGCCTTAGAGATCGGCCTGGTCCAGCAGGTGTGTCCCCTCCGCACCTGTGGGCGGAGCCCCAGCTTCCGGGCTCACCTGGCGCCAGAATCGGCGGGGGGCAGCTAGCAGATCCGCTGGCTGGCAGTCCCCGCCCGCCGCCGACCCCGACTGGAGGGAAGGGAGGGGCGCCGTCCACCTGCCCCGGGAGCGGCGCCAACACCCCACCCCACCCCACCCCCACCCACCACCATGCCCCGCCCAGTGGGGGGCTGCTGCCTCGGCTCTCGGCCTCGGCTCGCCAAGCTGTCCTCCCCGCTCGGCTCCCGGGGCGCCCCTCCCGGAGCCCCGAGTCTGGGGCGCCGGCGCCGGCGCGGGGAGAGTTAATTCCAACTGTCTCCACGCGGATTCCGGGGGCCGGGCTGCCGAGGGCGCCTCCCATTGGCCGCGGAGCTGGCTCGGCGCTGATTGGCTGGCGCTGCCGGCCCCCGCTCGCCTCGGCTCCCCATTGGGCGCCGCGCTCCGGGGCTGGAGTGTGGCGGCCCGGCCTCCGCAGGTTCCCCGGGCCGAGCTGCTGCGAGCTCCGGCAGCTGCCTGGGGACATCATCCCCGGCCCGGAGTTCCGACTTCCTTCACCCCCACCCCCCACCCCCGATCCAGACGCCACCGATCTCCTCCCGGATCCTCTTCCTCCGTAACCTGCTGGTTTTCTTTTTCCTCTCTCTCGGCTCCCATCGCCCCAATCCCCTTTCCCTTCCCTGCTCCCGGCCCGTGGCTGACCATCCCCATCATCCCACCTGCCATCTGCCTGGCTTCTGCCCCTCCTTGACCTCGGATCCCGTGACCGACGGGGCACTGCCATAACCTTCCCACCAGACTCTCCTAAACTCCTTTTCCTTCTCTCTTTGCCAGCTCCTGACTCCCAAATTCCAGCTAACCTTTGACCTCTTGACATCTGACCCTAACATTCTTCACCCCAAATCTCTCAGTTCCTGCCTCCTGCAGTCCAAACTTGCCAAGACGGAGGCCTACCCCCTGAGTTCTGACTCCATTTCTGAAGCTCATTTTTACTTTCTTACTCCTGGGTCACTTCCTGTCACTGCGACCCCACCATGGACTTCTTGATGAGCGGCCTGGCAGCCTGCGGGGCCTGTGTGTTCACCAACCCTCTGGAGGTGGTAAAGACCAGGATGCAGTTGCAGGGAGAATTGAAGGCCCCCGGCACCTACCAGCGGCACTACCGAAATGTCTTCCACGCTTTCATCACCATCGGCAAGGTGGATGGCCTGGCTGCCCTGCAGAAGGGACTGGCCCCTGCCCTCTTATACCAGTTCCTGATGAATGGCATCCGCCTGGGCACCTACAGCCTGGCTGAGGCCAGAGGCTACCTGCATACTGCCGAAGGCACCCTCAGCCCTCCGCGAAGCGCAGCAGCTGGGGCCCTGGCTGGGGTCATGGGAGCCTATTTGGGGAGCCCCATCTACATGGTGAGAGGAAGGGTCTTGCCTGGGGCCTCCAGGCAGACCCTTGGTGTAGGGTGGGGCCTGGGCCTTCACAATCTGACACTGAGATTGGAAGTGGGTTTGTGCAGGGAACAATGAAGAATCTGAGTAACATCATCAGTGGGTGTAGGGATGAGGGAGAGTCCTGGGCACCACAGAATTATAATCCCACAGTCTCCTCCTTTGAGTTTTCTGGAATAGGTGAAGGATCAATAGCCTGAGGCCCAGAGAAGGGAAGTGACCAGCTCAAGGTCACACAGCTGCTTGCTGCTAGGACTAGGTTCTGCTTAGTGTTCCTCCTGGAAGACACTGGCGGTCAGGCAATTCTATAAGAGAGGCAAGTCTGGTCTCACTCCTAGGATATGACATTCAGAAACAGTGACCCCTCCAAAGTCAGCCTCCACATGCCTCCTTGGGGCTTGGGAGCCAGAGAACAAGTTTTATGGCAACCTGCCCCAGAGTTGGATGGGGGAGTCTGGTCATGGTGGTAACTAGAGATCCAGTCTGGGAATAGGAGCTGACATGAGAGGCCAGACACCCAAGTGCTGCCTAATAGGGCCAGTCTTAGGAAATGTTGCCATTCTCTAACCTGTCCATCCCCCACTCAACCCCCAAGGGAAGGAAGATGTAGAGGGCGTGGGGTATCTTGCAGTGCTAGGAGATCCATCCCCTGGGACCGGAGCCAAGGGACACAGAGTCTCATGACCAACGTGTTAAGTGGGAACAACAACAATTATCAGATTAAAAGGATACTCCTTGCTGAACACCCTGGAGGAAGTGTGATGGGGTCAGGCGTTCAGGTCTTTGAGGTGGGAGGCTGACCACTGGGCCATAGGCCATGACATTCTCTTGTCCCCAGGTGAAGACACACCTGCAGGCACAGGCAGCCTCAGAAATTGCTGTAGGACATCAGTATAAGCATCAGGTGAGTGTTTTCCAACCCTACTGGGGTCCCTGCCCATTCTTTCCCATTCCCCCCACTTCCTGCACCACCCACCCCGCAGCTCTCTGCCTGTGCCCAACAGCTGCAAGGCAGCCATGGCTTGCCTAGCCCACTGATTCAGCACCCACCCCCTGCCCCTCCTGTGGAGTGGTGAGGAAGAGAACAGTGCGGGTGATAGAAACATTCCAAATCTAAGTCCACATGGAACTGGTTGTCCAGACACCAGGTGCCCGTTCAAGACCCCTCCTTGGCAGGGTTAGGTGGCAGCTCCCTGATGCCGGGGTGACTGAAGCCCGCCCCCGTGGTCTTCCCCTACCAGGGCATGTTTCAGGCGCTAAGCGAGATTGGCCAGAAACATGGTCTAGTGGGGTTGTGGCGTGGGGCCTTGGGCGGCCTGCCCCGAGTTATCATCGGTTCTTCCACCCAGCTCTGCACCTTCTCATCCACCAAGGACTTCATCACTCAGTGGGAGGTACTGCCCGGCGAAAGGGATGGGGCCACGCTGGGGGTGCGGGCAGTGGGAGGACAAGCTGAATTGGGCCCCATGAATGTCGCATGGTGATGTTCGATGCGAGGGAATGGCAGGAGGACTTGAGGGTCACTGACTCTTTACGCCCTTCCCATGATCCTCTTGTCACCTCATCCCAGATGGTGCATCTGAGTGCTGGAGCATCCTGCCCTTGGGAGCTCCCTGAGTTACAGGCTTTCTACTCTATCCCCAGGGCAAGGCCCCGTTCTTTCCCAGGGGTTAAGCAATTGGCTGACAAAATTCTCTTCCTCCCTCTATCCTTAGATATTTCCTCCCCAGAGCTGGAAGGTTGCTCTGGTGGCTGCCATGGTGAGTGGCATTGCAGTGGTCCTGGCCATGACACCCTTTGATGTGGCCAGTACAAGGCTCTACAACCAGCCCACAGATGCTCGGGGCAAGGTAAGGGGGTACTCTGGAGTGCCGGCAGGCAGGGAAGGCCAGGCGGTGGGTGAAAGCAAATTGTGGGTGCAGGTGGGACAACCTAAAATGCAGCCCGCTGAGATGACGCCCCTGGTGGGCTCTGACAGACTCCTTTCCTGTGCTCTCCCTCCCTCTCAACCCGCTCTCAGGGCCTCATGTACCGGGGGATCCTGGATGCTCTGCTGCAAACTGCTCGGACAGAGGGCATTTTTGGCATGTACAAGGGTATAGGTGCCTCCTACTTCCGCCTTGGCCCCCACACCATCCTTTCCCTCTTCTTCTGGGACCAGTTACGCACCCTCTACTACACGTACACCAAATGACAACAGCCACTCTTGCACACACCACCAAATCAGCACTCCTTGGACACTTCTGCCTCCACTACTATATCCTAGTGACTTCTGACCAGGTGACCTGTCATCCACCCAAGGGGGACAGCCAACACCACTCCCCATCTGTTTTCTCAGGGTTAAATCACTACAAGGAACAGTCTGCCTCCCTTCCTTGGGTGTCACTTTAAACCTTCCCTACCCATCGTCCTGGACACGTCACACTCCCTCTCTCAGGGCAGAGCCAATCACTCCAAAGTATTCCCTCCTTTTATGTGGATGGCCTTGGGTCCCCTTCTGATCCTATGCACAAACTTTTAACCCCCGACTCCAAGACCAAAAGGAACCAGGGAGGACCCAGGTGTCTTGTTGGATTCAAAGGCACAGAGATATTATCTTCGTTATAAAGCAAGTTTATTTCTGCAGACAGGAGGTGTCTTATGTTTATGCACAGGGAAGGAATTAAGGGCATATATCCAACTCCTTGGTCCCCTTGCAGAACAGGGTCCCTGTGTGCTTCAGCAGCTTTACGCAGTGTTTCAGCATCTTTACTGGGGACCAAAGATGTTGGGATCGTGAAGGGTCAGACTGGTCACCAGCTGTTCAAAGTCACCCAGGCTCCAGGGCAGAAGTGACAGATTTTCAGGACCAAGAGATAACCTATTGTCAGGGCTTGGGGGTGGGGGAACAGATGGAGAAAGAATATCATCCAGGCCTCAGGTGGTGACAGTCCCACTTCCTGTTCCCAGAAGGACCCCAAGCCTCTGGCCCTCTCCCTCTTTCTTGGAGGACCCCACCAGCCAGTCTCCCCGTTCTGCCCCTCCCAGCAGATCCTCCTGGGGGACCCAGTCATGAGCCATGTGTCCTTTCTGTCCTCCTTACGGGGGCTCATTGAAGGTGACCAGGACATCAGTCTGATAGCGGGGCAGCCGCAACAAAGCTTGGTGCACCATCACGTCCTTTGCTACCTGAAGGGATCAGGGTCACGATGCTTACCTGACCCCGCCCCCCAGGGCCCCTCCCATCACCCCTCCAGGAATCTCACACTCCCGTGCTCTCACCTGGTGGTTTTCTTTAGCTACCTGCTGCTTGCCAGAGAGGACCCAGGCTTCTTGACAGTAGCTCCGGAGAGCCAGGTTCTCCGAAAGGAGGGGCTGCACACTGTCCACTTGCAGGGCCCTAGCCTCCTGCATCCCGCCCACGTCCTCAAAGTGGTACCTAGAGGAGGGGGCGCGGGCGGGGTCAGGGAGGGACGGTGACCGGCCGCCCACTGCCTCCTGCCCAGCATCATCGAGTCCTTTAAGCTTCGCTCACTTCCCGCGATAAGGTGTTGCCCTTGGGCTGCCTCTCGGCCCTGATTAACCGTCCTGCCGCAGGCCCCGCCCACCTCTTCGGCTCCGGCCCTCCCATTGGCCAGCCGCGAGGGCGGCCACCTCCCTCACCGCGCAGCCTCCTCGCCCTGCACGTGGGCCTGCAGCTCCAGAAGTTCCACGATCAGGCTCTGGTCAGTCACGCGGTGGCAGAAAACTTCCTGATTGTCCGGGACCGGTCGCAGGTCGCTGGAGAGAGTCGAGGCAGACCCCCCCCCACGGGCTGAGCCCTCGCTTCTCCCCGCATCCCACCGGACGGGGCCGCGGCGCTCGCGCCTTCTCACCTTACGTCAAGGGCCCCCGGAGGCAGAGTGGCGGAGAAGGCGCCCCCGAACAGCGGGTAGTCTCGCGTGGGCTCCATGGGCCTGGGACTGGTTGCGGGCATCAGAGAGATATAGAAGAAACCCACGTGTGGCCACGCGGCGTCACCATCACCGCCGCCGCCTCCGGTCCACCTTAGCTCCCGCCCCTTTAAGGGTTGGCCCCGCCCCGCGGCCGCGCTGGCCAATCAGCGTCTGCGTCTTGGGGGGCGGTGCCCAGCGGGGCGGCTCCCGGAAGCCTGGCTCTCGCGGGGGCGGAACCTGGGGGCTGCCGCGAGCTGCAAGCGGTGAAGTCAGACCCTGGCGCCGGGGTTTGTGAGCGCCGCGTGCCCTCCAGCCCGCGCCCACAGTCTCCCTTCTTTAAAGAGGTCGCGCCTTCTGAGACTGTCGCTTGAGACCCTCCTTGGGGACCCTTGCTCGGGCAAGGGGTTGACGTCTGTGTGGGGTCTCCTGAATCGGGAGAATACCTTTGAAGGTCTTGCAGCTCCCTTCTTGGCGGGGACTTGGAGGCAGCGAGCTGCAAACCCGACCGCTAATTCCCCGGATGCGGGGATTTAGGGGAACAGGGGGCCAGGTGTGAGGCCCTTCCTGCAGGCGAGACCCAACCCGCGGATTAGGTGTTTAATCCGTCTCAAATCTTGCCTTGAGAACTTGGTGGGGGCGGGTGGGGTGGAGAGGCTGGCCGCCCCCACACGCACCTGGAGGAAAACACGGATTAAACCCTCTGTTGTTTCTCTTTCATTGATTTTTTAGAATGTTCTCAAAAGTTTTCGCCCAGTTACATCCTGCCAGCTGATTTCTCCATTCGTGTTTAATCCCCAGCGCCTGCCAGTGTTCAGAACATAACAGGGCCATTAGGTATTGTGGGATGAATGGATAAACGCCTTACCCACGGGGTTCCAAGTGCTGCCTCTACTTACGGACCCTAATGATTTCATGGCCTTGGGGCCAGGGGACTCCTCATTTTGGGGCCCCTTACCGAAGCTGGAGATACAAAGGCAGTTAGGTCATGATCCCTGCCTCACCAAGGACTGCTGGGAACACTTTGAGTCTTAAAGGTTGACCCAAAATTCACCAGGGCATCCTAGAGGTGTTTTAGGCAGAGGAACATCAGGTGCAAAGACTTGGAACTTTTGAAAGGGCGTATCTTGGGAGATGCAAGTGTATTGGCTTGGCCAGGGTACAGTGAGGGACAGGTGGCAGGAGCTGGAAACAGTGACACTGGAGAGGACTTGTGCACTTTTTTTTTTTTAAGATTTTATTTATTTATTCATGAGAGACACAAAGAGGCAGAGGGAGAAGCATGCTTCCTGGGGGAGCCCGATGCGGGGCTCAGGACTCGATCCCAGGACCCCGGGATCACGCCCTGAGCCCAAGGCAACTGCTCAACCACTGACTCACCCAGGTGCCCCTTGTGCACGGTTTTTATAGAGCTTCCTAAGGAGCTGGGACTGTCCCCTTCTGACCACCAGTCTCAGACTTCTCTAGTCCTTATGTCCTCGTCTCTAAAATGTTGTTAGGATTAAAGGGGCTATGGAGGTAGCTGGATCTGGATCTGTTTCTGGGCAGAGAGTGAACCAGGTTTGATCCATGGGGAATTTTAGAGAGGAGGGGAGTGTTGCAGACCTGAGAGTGAGAGAAGGAGCCCAGACAAGGAAAACCAAGGGAGCTAGACCAGAGGAGTCTACTTTACTCTGCCTCTGTCTCTCTGTCCCTCCCTCTTCATTTCTGCTGGTCTGCCACCTGCCCCTACCCCCAACCCGACTCCACAGGGCAATACTGGCTCTAGCTGCTTTGTGAGCAGTCAAGCAAATAGGAAACCTTTGGAAAGAGACTTTCAAGGACAAAGAAGTTAATAAGGCCTTGGCATTGGGACAAGGTGGGATAGGGAGTGGCTACCCCCAGGAGGAGGCCCCACAGGATTAAGGAGACTGAGGAGAAAGTGCCCCTGCCCCTGACTTCCTGATTTGGGGTCTCTGGCATGCCAGGCACTATGCTCTTGGAGGAGCCTGGTGCATCTGGGGATTTCTGGCCTGCCACAGTTCTTGAGTTCATGGGACACAGGTTAGGTAGGCTCTTCCAGGTGGTAAGAAGCAGATCTCCATGAAGGGAAACAGGCACAAGACCAGACCTCCTCTGGTTGAGTGGAGTGGAAAGCCACCCTAACTTGGCAAATTCCCATTTGGACTTCACTTCCCTCCCTCTCATCCTTCACTTCTGTCTGTGTGTCTGGCAGTTCTTGGGGCCCTCTCAACTGCTGACTCTTATATATGGTCCAATTCAAAATCCCAAGAAATAGAATCTAATTGGGTCATTCAACCTGGGGACCTATTTGGCAAGCTCTCCTGCCTGGCCATTCCCAGGCCACGAGCCAGACATGAGTGAGATCCGTGGTCCAACTGGCTGTGGCTATGGGTATATGGGACAAATCTCAGGAGGCAGAGGTGGCCCGAGCCATTTTTCTCAAATAGTTTGTTGAAAGAGACCTGCAGCTGATGGATTCCACACCCCTTCTCCCATGCCCTGCATGCAGTCGATACAACTGGCTTCTCTGGGGGCAGGTGTCCTAGAGCCCCAGGTGGAAAGTGATGAACTTGTACCAGAGAGGGGGCTCCGTACCCAAACTCAAGCATCAATTTTGGAGGGATTTTTTTTAATATTTAATATTTCTATAAAGCAGAAGTTTTGAACATTTGGGTTTTTTAAAATATTTTATTTATTTATTCATGAGAGACACAGAGAGAGGCAGAGACACAGTCAGAGGGAGAAGCAGGCTCCTCACAGAAGCCCCATGTAGGACAGACACTCAACGGCTGAGCTACCCAGGGGTCCCGAACCTTTTTTTTTTCTACTATTCATCCCCTTGGCAGTTTGGCAGGGGCCCATAGACCCCTACTCAGAACAATGTTTTCAGATTCACAAAATAAAATATGTAGAGAGACAAAGGAAATGAAAATATTCAAATACAATAATGAAAAATTAAAACCCCAGATTTTTGTTAGAGTAAAAATGTGCTGCTTTGTTATCACATTAAACAAGACTTAGGGGATCCCTGGGTGGCGCAGCGGTTTGGAGCCTGCCTTTGGCCCAGGGCGCGATCCTGGAGACCCCGGATCGAATCCCATGTCGGGCTCCCTGCATGGAGCCTGCTTCTCCCTCTGCCTGTGTCTCTGCCTCTCTCTCTCTCTGTGACTGTAATGAATAAATAAATAAAATCTTTAAAAAAAAAAAAAAACAAGACTTAGCAGCAGATCTGCTAAGTGTAACATCAAGCTGGCAATGCACATAGATTGAAGTTCAGGAGATCTGTGACAACTCTAATGTGGGTGCTGGTATCTGTGACTGCTGTTACCACAGAGTCTCTGGTGCTGGCTCATACCACTGTGCTCTGGTATCTACAGTTATGATGACAAGAGATGCTAAATTTCAAAAAAAAAGAAGCCATTGGAAATAAGTAACTTTTCCCATCCACGTTGATTGGCTGGAGCTTAAGAAACCCAGCTATGAATTATGTGCCCTGGCCCTGCACCAGGCCCTAGGGGAAGATCAGTGGTAGCTACGGTAGGTTGCTAAACAAAGGCCTGGTATGACCATGGTGTTTGAGGAAGAACAGTGTGTCCTTGTATTGGGGATGATTCTGTAGCTGTCACCGAAAACCCCCCCACCATGGAACTTTCCAGCCCTTGTATCCCCCTAATCTTCCCCCTACCTCCCCATGCTCTCTATGCAAGGTACTCTGACCTTCCCTTGACCCCTTGACTGAGTCAGCCTCTTTCATGCCTCTGTTTTTTGTGGGGGTTTTTTGTTTTTATTTTATTTTTATTTATGCATGAGAGGCAGAGACACAGGCAGAGGGATAAGCAGGCCCCTGCGGGAAGCCCGATGCAGAACTCAATCCCAGGACCCCAGGATCATGCCCTGAGCCTAAGGCAGATACTCAACCACTGAGCCACCCAGGTGTCCCATGCCTCTGTGCTTTTACCCATGTGCCCTCCATCTAGAACTTTCTTTCTCCCGCTCTTTCCTGGCTAACTCATTACCAGGGTTCACTGCTCTTTCTGAGGATGGCTGTGACTCTTGGCCTTCCTGTCCTCACTGCAGGCACCCCACTGTGTTACAAAGGTCTAATCCCCAGGAAGGCAGGGACCATACCCAACTTTCACCTTTAGCTTCCCTGAGTTGTGCAGGAGGGAAGGAGGGAGTTGGGGGACTGGCCTATCACTATCATATGGATATTGCTTAAGAGACAAATAACAACCGGTTATTTACCAGTCAAGAGATGTGCCATAAACAACTTGACTGGCATTGGTTCCTGGTTCCCAAGCGGGGAAACTCCAAATCCTTGGGATTTTCCAAGTGACAAGAGTTCTTTGTTATTCAAGGTTGAGCCCTGATAGTTTACATGAAGGCGATGACTAGATAGTTTATGCAAAGAGAAGAATCAAGGTGAGGGTAGGCCACACACCATAGAGACCAACCCTGGAATGGAAAGGGTTGGAAATTTGAGCCACTTGATAGCAACCTAATAAAACCCCAAGCCCCTTGGGCAGCCCGGGTGGCTCAGTGGTTTAGTGCCGCCTTCAGCCCAGGGTGTGATCCTGGAGGGGTGGGGGGAGGGATATTGAGTCCCGCGTCTGGCTCCCTGCATGGAGCCTGCTTCTGCCTCTCTCTCTCTCTCTCTCTCTCTCTCTCTCTGTCTCTGATGAATGAAGGAATAAATAAATAAAATCTTAAAAAAAAAAAAAAAGCAAGCCCCAATAAAGATTCTGGACATCAAGGCTCAAGAGAACTTCTTGGATGGCAAACACACTGATGTGTCAGGGAATGAGCTTGGAAGCTCTCCTTCCAGGACCCTTCCAGACCTTACATTTATGTGTCCTTAGAGTGAAACAGCAATCAAAAGTATAGTACTTCCCTGAGTTCGAGTTGTTTCAGTGAATTACTGAACCTCTGGGCATTTCAGGAACTGTGGGATTTATAGCCAGTTGGCCAGAGATGTGGTTACGTAGGGACTTGTAAGATTTATGGTTGGCATCTGAAATGAGTGTTGGCTGGTGGAAAACAGACTGTACCTTGAGGCATTCGATGCTTATTGCAGTTGGTGTTAGACAGTCAGGGTGAAACAGAATAAGAAGTCGGTAATATCCCAAGTTCAGGGGGATGAGGGTCTACACTAAGCTCGTAGAGAGACAGGAGAGGAAGAGATGAAGCCAGAAAAGCAATAAGCAAGAGAAGCCATAGTCTAGGGGGCCCGCAAGGCGTAGAGGAAGCATGAAGAGAGTGTCAAAGATGGTGGCCAGGCCAAGAAGAATGGTGACGCCCATGACAGAAGTAGGCAGTGAAGAGTTTGGTTGTAGACAGGGCAAAGAGGAGAGAGGGCCTCTGTTCTTGCCCCTAAGTCACAAGACTGGGTGGGTACTTTACTGCCTCCACTTCCCAGAGGTAGAGTCCAGCCCCTCTGATCCTGCCATTCCTCCTTTTGGGTATGGGATTGTCCAAGCCAGTGACACCGAGACAAGTGCACCAAGTGACCATACTCAGCGACATTCCTCAGGACCCTCTGCGTGGAGCTGGCAAAGGGCATGTGCCCTCCGAATGAGTGTCATGTTCTCCTAGCTTGGTTCTGGCAGCCCGCACTTTTGACCTCTCGATGGACACTGGCCCTCCTGCATTTCACATGTGTCTCTCAGCATCTGTTCCAGAAGTAGGAGGAGGTGACTTGGGAGAGGTGGTACACTGTGGCAAACCATCCCCCCCATCGCCTCCCCCCACCCCCCATGGCCTGGCCTGCCTCTGAGGGAGGGAGGAGGTGTGGGGAGGGGTCCCGTGGCAGCTCTTCAGAATCTGATGGATCCTCACCGGGAGGGGGAGGTACGTTACATTCTCATGGGTGAGGAGGGGTCTCCTCGGGCTATAGTCCCTCTGTCTTTAACCCCCGGGGTGGGAGTAGGGGTGGGAGGGTGGGGGAAGCCCCCTGTTCCTTCCCTTGGAACCTTCTGGAAGGTATCGTTGGGAGTCCATGGGGCCCCAAGCCCCAAAGTGCCACACAACTTTGTGCTTTTCATCTGCTTTAGTTAGCTAATACATCACTTCCTTGTAACCAGCCACAGGGGAAGTGTTGGGGGTGGAGGCAGGCTGCATGCACTCAGTTGGGAGAGGATCTCGGGGCCAGAAGAGTTTGCCTTGGTCAGCGGAGCTAGGACTCGGCGGTGGAGGGCTTGGGCTGGCTCCCTAGGCCCTCTGTTGCCCTGGCTTCCTTCCCAAGGGCATCCCAGGATATTCCCACAACTGGGAAGCCAGCCACTGAGCCTCCTAATTTTACTGCCAACCCCTTAAACATGGTTGCTGGACCTCCTAGGTGACCTTCTCCGTACATACACCAGGGGCTCCCAGATCATCTCCATTCCAGACCTCTCCCGCCAGCCTGCTGGATACCTCCGTTCTCCCGGCCCACTAACACCTCAGTCCCAGCGCAGCCAAGCAGAGCCCATCACCTTCTTCCCAGCCTCTGTGATCCAATCACAACTACAGAGATCAGCACCCACCTGGTGGTCCAACCAGGAAGTCTGGGCTTCACCCATGGGCTCCGCTCTGTCCTCATCCTCTCACATACAGTTCCTGGTGATTCTGCACCCCAGCGGCTCTGGGATCCTTCCATCCCCTTCCATCTGGGCTTCCACTGCATGCCCCAGTTGGAGCCAGCATTTCCTGCCTGGAGAGTGCTGTGCCTGCTTCCTGGCACTTCATTCTGCTCTTCTCAGGTGTCCAGTGTCCTTACTCCTTTCCTTTCCTATCATGACAGGTGTCCTGTCATTCCTGGGAAGCCCTCGCTGAGCCTGACAGGTGGGGCCCCGTTCCCTGCAGAGCACTCCCGTGGCACCCTGAGCCTCCCCTAGAAGACCCTCCGTGGAGATGGTTCCTTTCGGCTCTATCTCCCTCCCTGTGAGTGCCCTGGGAGGAGGCCCTTCACCATCCTCTTTACCAGAATGAGAGATCCTCTTGGATCCCCCCCATTCTGTGGCCACAGGCTGACCTGGCAGATAAAGAAGCTGCACAAACCCACCCCTCCTCGGCGTGGGGGGCGGGGAGTGACTCACAGTCGCCGGCACTCCTAGTGGGCTGCTCACACAGGAAGGTCTTTCCTGGAACCTGAGACAGGATTCCAATCCAAGCCCCACCCTAGCAGTCCATGGGGCTCCACTGTCTGGCTGGTGCTGCCCCCACATGTCCAAGGACTGGCTGAAATTTCTTTAATTTCCACCCCAGAGTCAGGAGGTGGGGAGATGGGCCTGCCTGCGCCCCGGGACCCTGTTGGCTGCCAGGCAGGTGTTACATTGAGAAAAAGGTAAGACTTACTGTTTTTGTGTCCATCTACCCCCACCTACACACACACACACAGTGTCCCTCATTTGATGTCATAAGAGCTTGTCACTTTGAACCACTAGAGAAAGGAAGTAAAAGAAATAAATGCTTGAGAGGACCTGTGAAGCTGAGCCACCGGAAATGAGAATCACTGAGTGATTTTTTTTCTTCTATAAAAAAAAAAAAAACCTATCAATCTTTACTAATTTTAACATTTATATTTATTCCTGTGTTCCACCTGTACTTACTGAGCACCTAGAGGGTGACAGGTGCCATATGAGGTGGTGAGAGAGAGGTAGAGACACCGGCAGAGAAGAAGCAGGCTCCATGTAGGGAGCCGGATGCAGGACTCAATCCTGGGACCCCAGGATCATGCCCTGGGCCGAAAGGCAGGCACCAAACCGCTGAGCCACCTGGGAATCCCTCAACTGAGATTGTTGATCAAATGAATTCTGTGTTAAGATTGCAAAAGTGAAGAATATGCCGCAGCAGTGACTTGGGCTGGAAAGGGTGTGTGGAGCTCCCAGTATCAAGCTGTTGACTGATGAAACCCCAAAAAAGGGACTTTATTAGCTTTAGATGTTGCTACAAAAGTGTTTTGTTTTGTTTTCAGTGAGAGAGTGAGTGTGAGCTCCAGGGTGGGGGGCAGAGGAAGAGGGAGAGAGAGGATCCCAAGCAGACTCTGTGCATGCTCAGTACAGAGCCTGACACGAGGCTCAATCTCACGCCCCTGAGATCATGATCTGAGTGCAAATCAAGAGTCAGATGCTCAACCAACCAAGCCACCCAGGCAGCCCTATTTTTTTTTAAGATTTTAAAAATAATCTCTGCACCCCATGTGTCGCTCAAACACACAACCCGGAGATCAAGAATCACATGCTCCACTGACTGAGCCAGCCAGGCGCCCCTAGGTGGCTTTTTTTAAGAGCTGTACCTCCTCCGTTCCTGGCATATTGTTATTGTTGCTCTACTGGAGGGCCCGCTTAAGGCCTTTGACCTCTAATTCCCATTTCCTGTTTCCCCCATAGGTGGGTTATGATAAATTTATGAGACAGTCTGCCCTTTGTCTGGCTTTCTCAGAGAAAGGTGACAGGTTGGGATTTTGTCACATGGGGAATGATGAGAAGATACTCAGTCAACTTTTAGGGCATGGGATAAGTTCCACCTGGAAGTCGGATGTGTGGGGAAGAAAGATGTGGCTTGGGGAGGGGGGTGTTATTGAGCTGGAGGTCCTGATGACTGAGATCTCAGAGTCCTGAAGATGAAGAAACAAGATGCAAGGAAGGGAGGTTATAGTCACAGGCAGGGTGCTTGGATCAGTGAACTTGGAGGTGCAGCAGATGTGGGTGATGACAAAACCCAAGGGAGGTGGTTGGCCACGGTGGAATGTAGGAAGTCACTGGACAAAGGTCCAGAGCATTAAATGATTAAACGTGAATCCAGGACAATGGAAGGAATTGAGCAAGACTATGAACCAGGTACCAATGCCCTTGAAGAATAAGGGGGAATTAGGAAGGGTGGCATAGGATAAGTTTTGGCTACAAGTGATAGAAAACAGCAGAGTAAAAAAAAAAAAAAGAAAAGAAAAGAAAACAGCAGAGTAAGGCTAAACATGACAGAAGTTTGTCTCTCACACATAAGGCCTCCGAGGCTCATATGTAGTCTTCAGTGTCAAGAGACCCAGTCTCCTCCTGTCTCGTTACTCTGCACCACACGATGCCAAGTCCAAAATCTGCCTCATGGTCCAATATAAGGACTGGAGTTCCAGCCCTTACGTTTTCAATTCAGACAGCAGGAAGCAGGAACAGCTGAAGAGAAGCAGGCACCTTTCCCTTAAGAATACAGCCCTCCCTGTTAATGGGCAGCTGGCAGGCGGCATCTTTCTTTTGAGCACACACAACCCCTGCAAAAATACTTGAGGGTTGTATTTGTAGATGGGGAGTCAGATATCGGGGAACAACTGGCTGTCGCTTCCGCAGGGAATGATTGGGAAGCCAGCAGAGTACAAAGTAGGGGGTGAAGGGGATATACAGAACAATGTGAGCTTAAAATGGGGCAAGATTTTCTTCAAAGGGGGTAGTAGAAAGGGACACCTGGGTGGCTCAGCAGTTGAGCATCTGCCTTTGGTTCAGGGCGTGAACCTGGGGTCCTGGGATTGAGTCCCACATCGGGCTCCCCACAGGGAGCCTGCTTCTCCCTCTGCCTGTGTCTCTCTCATGAGTAAATAAATAAAATCTTTTGGAAAAAATCCAATCAAGTACATTTGAAGATCTAATTGGCCTCATTCTTGAGATGAGCAAGGATCCACATAGCAGGTGAGGGGAGGAGAGGGCTCTGAGCAGTTGTGCAAGTGGAAAGGAGTCAGGGCAAGAAAGTGCCAAAGGCTGTCCCTGTCAAGGTCACTCTCTCTTAGGGGGAAGCACAGGGGGTCTCACCATGCACATCACAGCTTCCTTTGGAAGATGGAGAGGCCCACGTGGCACTCATTTGGTGCCCACTGGAAAACTCGACTAATAAGACTACATTTTGGGGGGCATGTGGGTGCCCACGGTCAGTTAAGAAGTCTTGACTCTTGGGCAGCCTGGGTGGCTCAGCGGTTTAGTGCCTCCTTCAGCCCGGGGCCTGATCCTGGAGACCCAGGATGGAGTCCCACGTGTCCCACGTCGGGCTCCCTGCATGGAGCCTGCTTTTCCCTCTGCCTGTGTCTCTGCCTCTCTCCCTCTCTCATGAATAAATAAAATCTTAAAAAAAAAAAAAAGGCCTGACTCTTGGTTTGGGCTCAGGTCATGACCTTGGTCAGGGTCATGGGATCCAGCCCTGTGTTGGGCTCCCTGTTCAGTGCGGAGCCCGTTTCTCCTGCTCTCTTTGCCTGCTGCTCCTCCCCTGCCAGTGCTGTCAAATACAACTTTTTTTTTTTTTTAATTTATTTATTTATTCATGAGACACAGAGGGAGAAGCAAGCTCCCTGCGGGGAGTTCGGTGCAGGGCCCGATCCCATGACCCAGGAGATTATGACTTGAGTTGAAACCAAGAGTCGGAGGCTCAACCTACTGAGCCACCCAGACGGCCCTTTTCCTTTTTTAAAGATTCTATTTATTTATTGACACACAGAGAGAGGCAGAGACACAGGCAGAGGGAGAGGGAGAAGCTCCATGCAGGGAGCCCCATGTGGAACTCGATCCCGAGTCTCCAGGATCACACCCCAGGCTGCTGGTGGCGCCAAACTGCTGGGCCACCGGGGCTGCCCGGCCCTTTTCCTTTTAATTACATAGTTTTCCAGAACCAGGGAGGAATGCTCAAATGCCAAAAATGACCCTTCTAGCCCCCCACTGGTCAGGGTAGGTCAGTTTGCAAAGCAATGAGAAAAAGGCCTGAAATGTTTTCCTTTGTAGCTATGATGTCACGCTGCACCATCCCTATGACAGGATCCATCTCTTCTTGTGGCTATTCACCAGCCCCATCCCCACACCCCCACCAGGCCCGACATCCTCCAGGATCTGACTCCAGCCTCCATTCTCGGGGAAAGGTCTTTAATCAGGATGTTGAACTATAACATATAGGGGGCAAACAGACCCTGCTGCACAAGTCACGAGGAAGTGCCTTCCACACATACTCTGTGAGCAAAGGATGCAACGGACGGTGCAGCCTGCAGGAAGGCAAGAAGCAGCTGTAGGAGTGAGTGGGCCTCTTAGCTCTGCCTTTAAGCCCTGTGACTCTAGGCAATTTATGCAACCTTTAGCCTTAATTCCTCCTTTGTTAAAAAAAAAAAAAAAAAAAAAAAAGAGGGAGACATATCCACTATATTGCTGAATTCTTATGAGAAATACTTTAGTTCATATGAAATGCCAAGCACATGCTCAGTTTATGGCAAGTGCAATATATAGCTATGGTTTTATTTTTATTTTTTTACGTTTACTTATTTAATCTCCACACCCACCATGGGTCTTAAACACACGACCCCTGAGATCAAGAGTCACATGCTCTTCAGACTGAACCAGCCAGGCGCCCCTATAGCTATTATTTAAAATTCTATTAGATCATAAAATCCCTGGGGGCAGCGAAAGTGCTTGGCACAGTCACTGCCCCAAACATCAATGGGATCAGTGAATGAATGAATGAATGAATGAATGAATAAATGAATTAATTTTAATGGAATGTATGAACGGATGAAGGAATGAAGGTTAAAGGTGTAATTCCAGGGAAGCAGGTGCTGACCATTTCTTTGGGAAAGGGAGCTGCCACATGGAGAAGCAAATACGGAGTTCCAAGCCTGGCACCAGGCCAGCTGGAGGACGCAGACGGAGACCTGCTCAGAGAAACTTCTGCCAACAACTGCTTGCACAGCACAGCACTACATTTTAAAAAGCAGCATCCAGAGAGCTTCTGCCATTTTTCTGAGGACACCCAGGTCCCAACTAGTGTGCTTCTGTACACCCCCAGCCCCTCAACCCTGGTACGAGGAAGGGGCACATAAGAGGTCCCTCCGAGCCCAGAGAGTGACAGGAGGCACAATGTGGGAATCTCTGGGTGGAGTAGGGGTTGGGGGGACCACAGATCACTCTCCCGGCTGCACATCCTGACTTCCCAAGCACTGCTTCCCAGGCCCACAATCAGCAAACCCTGTCAGAGCAGAGGAACCGAAAACAGGTCCAATGTCGTAAGGCAAGAACAGGCAGATTTTAAAAATTAGCTGAGTTTTTTCTTGGCATTTAGGCCCTTTGTCCAAGGCATATTTGGAGATCGGGTGAGATGTTTCTGAATTTGAGGACAGGGAGGACAGAGGACCCTGGGCACAGGCCCTGGTCAGGCCCCAGAACCCCCTCCCACCCCCCACCTACTCAGCAGCCTCCTTTCCGGGTCCAGTCTCGAGCATTGATGAAGAGCTGGAGCCAGGGGGAGGTGGTCACAGTGTCAAACGGAGGAGGGCGCCACGCCCACTGCCAGGGCCTCACAGCCCGCTCAGGGTGAGGCATGACAGCCAGGTGGCGGCCATCAAGGGAGCAGACGCCGGCCACCCCTCCTGGAGACCCGTTGGGGTTCATGGGGTACTGTTCTGTGGGCTTCCCATTGTCGTCTGCCCAGTGCAGCGGAGCCAAGCCCCTGGCCTCAATCTGGGCTTGGAGCTCCGGAGAAGAAAACGCCATGTAACCTGCAGGGGGTGGGAGAGGAGGGAAGTGAGAGCCAAGCTCCCTTGTGCCCCACCCCAGCCCCCCACCCCTCCCGGGGCCTCACCTTCCCCGTGAGCGCTCCACACGGGCAGCACGGCACCCTCCATCCCACGCAGCATCAGGGCCGGCCCGGGCCCCACCCGCACACTGGCCCAGCGAGATTCAAAGCGTCCAGACAGGTTGTGGCGCAGCACAAGGCCGGGCGGGGCTGGCCAGGAGTCCAGGCTGGTCTCCTTGGCCTCCTCGCTGGGGCTGCCTCCTACCCAGCCCAGCAGAGCCAGCAGCTGACAGCCATTACACACGCCCAGGCTAAAGGTGTCGGGCCGCTTCCGGAAGCGCCTCAGTTCGGCCCTGGCCACTGGGTGGAAGGTCACAGCAGCCGCCCACCCTGGGAGGGAACAGGGCCGTCAGGGTGCGGCTAGGGTCCAGGGCGATGGTCGCTTTTCTATGTTAGCATCACTGTTCCTCCCCTGTGTGACCCCTGGCACCCCCGAACACACATGCACACACACATACACAGGCGTGCACCCACACCTCCTTCAGGGCAAAAGCAAAGGGGAGAAACAGGTTTATGTGCTTTAATTAGATGTTGCCATTCCTGGGCCTGAGATGGCCCCGTAAGTCTTTTTGCCTGGCCAGCAGAGCATTCAACATCTTTTATTTAATTGCCTGTTTAAAGATCAGGTTTTATATAAAAATCTGTGTTTTGGAGCTTCTCCCATAAACTAGAAAGATCTGGACATGCTGAACCAGCTTTCCAATAGCACAATATGCTAGGGCTGCGTAGCTGCTGCCCCTTTAGTGGGGGCTGGTGTCATCCTGTGCCACCCAGCCACCCTGACCTGTGTAGGTTACCCACGGGCCTTCTGCTGGCATGTGGCCCCAAGTTAAAGAACTCACTGTTCCCAGCCCCAGAGAGGTGAGAGGTCAATTCTCAGTCAGGATGAAGGGAGCCAAGGCATCTCCGCAGGAATGTGCAGGGGAGGGAGCGGGCATGAGCCTGATGCTTACCTTTGGCAGAGCCCAGGACATCTGCGTAGCTGAAGCCGCCCACGAAGGCCACGCCACAGAACGTGTCTAGACCGATCGCCCCAGAGCAGAGGTCCTGCATGGTCACGTCCCACACCTGGCAGGACGGAGACAGGCAGTATGGGAGGACAAGGAGCCCAAGGCTCCGGCCCCAGCTCCACCAGCCGCCCTGCTCACCTCGAAGCCAGCCAAGTGGAAGGCATCGGCCATCTCCCGGTCTCCGTTGCTGCCCTCCTCTCGCAAGATGGCAACTCGGGGCACTGGCCCACCTTGGGAGAGAAGGAGCATCTCTGGGCCAGGGGCTCCTTCCCTAACACCCCACCTTGGCCCCCCACACCTCTGGGCAGGTGCTAGCATGAAGGCCTTGAGTTCTACCCCCCACCGGCCCAGTGTTGGGGAGGCCCAGATGGCACACAGCCCCTCACCAGGCTCACGGGGCACGGAAGCTTTGGGGAAGGCTGAGGGCAGGCAGTAGCGGGGCCCCATCCGCTCCCTCAGCCCCTGTTCTTCCTCGGCCACGCAGCGGGGCTCTGCCTGCAGCCGGTCCAGCTGGAAACTGGTCTCTTCCCAGACGGCTCGGAGCTGCCCAACAGGCTCCTCCAGGACCACGGCCCCGTTCACCGATACTCGCACCTAGAGGCCAGGGCACGTCACTCAGGATCAAGAGCACGGGGATCCTGCCCGGGCACCCCGCCCCCCCGGGGGCTGGCACAGGGGAGCCCCGGCCTCCCGACTGTGCACCACCTGCCCTTCCTCACCATGGCGTGGGGCCCAGCATCGCCCGTGGGGCCCAGCTCCATGCAGTGGAGGCCCGCAACCCGATAGCGTTTCAGCACCTGGGCCAGGTCAGACTCCTGCACCTCCAGCACCAGGCCCGGCTCCTCAGCAAACAGGACAGACAATGCTGGGAGAATGAAGGCATGAGGGTGACCAGGGTGCTACCGTTGGGGGATGGTTCAGGGCTCAGTGACTGAGGTGAGGGGAGGACAAGAGAGATGGACCAAGGATGTGGCCTCGGGGTCTGTCCCAGATGGGTGAGTCACCTGGCTCAGTAGTCAGAAAGGAGAGCCAAGGACTCAGGCGACAGGGTTGGGGATGCTTCATTTTTTCATAGGACATGGGGTTTACGGCGGGGGCGGGGGGGGGCAGCCCAGCCCGAGTCTAGACCCCCAGCAGCTCACCATCGACCCCAGGGGCAGGCACATGCACCTCTATCCCACAGTTCCCAGCAAAGGCCATCTCCAGCAGGCAGGTGATGAGACCCCCGTCACTGACATCATGGCCTGAGCAGAGGAGGCGGTCTGGAGGAAGGAGAAAAACGCTCAGCAGCCTTGGGATTCAAGCTAATGTCCTTCCACTCCTCTCTGGAAAGTAGGTAATGTGTGAGAACGTGGGCATGCTCAGAGAACTAGACAGGAGGGCCACGGATTCCTGCTGCCCCACCTGTACTTGCTGAGCCAGCGAGTGCCCACCACACACCAGTCATGTGCTCCATCTCCCCCAGGGCCTCACTCACCTCTCAGCAGCCCCTGGGTGACGCTAAAGGCACGCACCAAGTTCTCAGGGAGGTCCAGGTTGGGAGGCTGCTCGCCTAGCTGTGAGAAACACTGGGCCAGGGCCGTGCCCCCTAGCCGGTGTTGCCCGGGGCTCAGAGACACGTACAGCAAATGGCCTAGGGAGACGGGGCAGGGGTGAGGGAAGTGGAAGGCTCAGACTCCTCACCGTGCTCATGGATACTGAAGTCCTGGCATGTGGACAGACCCATAGATACCTTCCCCCCAGGTCCCAGAGCCGAGGGGCCCAAATCTCTTAGGGCAGACTCCAAACAGAGGACCAGGCTCTAAATAAACAAAGCAGTGAGGAAGGAGCACCCATACCTCTCCCTCCAGGATGCTTGAGGTCTGGTGTCACAGTGGCTGTAATGTCTGGACAGACGGCATAGGCTGAAATGACCAGTGATCCTGCAGAGCAAGGAGTAAGAGTGGAGGCACCTGGGTGGTCCAGGTGGTTAAACTCTCAGTTTCAGCTCGCATCATGATCTCAAGGTTGTGAGATGGAGTGCTGGGTCAGGATCCACGCTCAGTGGGGAGTCTGCTCCCCACTCTCCTCCCCCTGCCCCTCCCCACGCTGTCACACTCTAAAATAAATGAACTTAAAAAAAAAAAAAAAAAAAAAAAAGACAAGAAAGGAATAAGGGAGTGAGGTGCCAGCCGAGCCCCACAGGTCTGTCCCTCTCCCCATGACCCTCAGACCATACCAGGTGCCCGCACTGTCTCAGAGCCAACCCGGGCGGCCATGCTGAGAGAGTCCTTGCCACCATCCACCGCCACACCCAAGGCCGCCATCACTGCCACCATAGCCTCACAGGCATCGGCCAGGGCCGCACCCTCTCCTGGGAGCTTGGCTGCCCACATCCAGTTCCCACTGCACTTCACGTCCTGGGAAGTGGCAGACACCGGGCATTAGGGAGAGAGGTGGAGAGGGTGGGGACAGAGGGGTCGGGAGGTCACGAGCATGAAGGGCAAGAGAAGGTGATGATGGATGCTGATGCCTCCCAACAGCCTGCATCTCCAGGGTGGAAGCTGCAGGGGACTCACCCGGAGGTCGGTGACCAGAGCAAATACCAGGTTGGTGAGGGCTTCAGCCACAGCCAGTCGGGCAGCAACCTTTGGGTCCAGCAGGCTTTTGACTGGCTGCTCTCCCAGAGCTGTGGCGGCTCCAACGAGCTCCTGGTGACTTAACGCCACAACTGCCACATCTGCCAGAGGGGTGTGCAGGGGTCCGACGCACTGCTGCTGTGCCACCAGGCCACCCACAGAGCGGTCCACCTGCAGAACCAGCGGGGGGTTGGCGAGAGGCCAAGGGATAGGGACACAGGGGACCTGCCTCACCCCGAACATATATACAAGACTCAGAGGGTTGGAGCAGGGGACCTGGCCTTCAGGGTGGCTGCCCTGGCCCTGCCGCTTCTCCCTGGGGCCTGTGGAATTCCCCACAGCAATCCCAAAGAGCGGGAGGCCAGGGGTGGGTGGGCAGAGGGAAGGGTGCAGGGAGCACCTTGTTGGTGAGGTAGCGCTTGCTGGCCACAGCAGGCAGCCTCAGGACACGCTCCAGGGCCTGGCGCACTCGCAGACCTGGGGGCAAGGCCAGAGGCTTCAGCACGGGGTGACTCCTCTTGAGGAAGAACTCCTACAACACAGAAGGGGACCAGGGTGTGAGTACTTGCGGGAGCACCCAGCACAAGGTGACAACATGCGCCGGGCAAAAGGTGGTCTGAAGAGCTGGGGTAGAGGAGGGCCGCCCACCTATGTACCTTCCGAGGCATCTTGCCCAACACCCAATCCAGCTCCAGGTCCACGGGGGTTGGGGGAGACGAGAGGGAGGCATCCTCATGGCCATTTCTCCCAACAGGGTACTCCCGATCATCCACCAGAACTATCTATAGCAACAAAGCCAGAGGGAGGGAGATGGTGAGGCCCAGCACAGAATATTTCTAGAAAGCAGGGCACAGGGCAGCCCTGGTGGCACAGCGGTTTAGCGCCGCCTGCAGCCCAGGGTGTGATCCTGGAGACCGGGGATCAAGCCCCGCATTGGGCTTCCTGCATGGAGCCTGCTTCTCCCTCTGCCTGTGTCTCTGCTTCTCTCTCTCTCTCTCAAAAAAAAAAAAAAAGAAAGAAAAAGAAAAAAAGAAAGCAGGGCACAAGGGTGTGTTCTTGCCCCCATCCCCCCATTGCATCTCTGCCCCTGGCCACCCCCTACATGCTGTTCCCCAGTCTGTGTGCCACCCACCCCCATCCTCCTCATCCCTTTCCTGCGACGGCTCTCCCTCCCTCCAGCCCAGACTCGGGCAGTTCCACGTCCACCCACTGCCACTGCTGCAGGCTCCCTGGGCCAACTCACTCTCTTGTCCCCTGTAATGGTGCCCACAAAGCAAGTCGGGCAGCGTTCCCGGGCGCTGACACGGCTGAGAAAATCCCGGTCCAGGGGCCGCAGCAGAAGTGCGTTTGACTCCTGATACTCAGCCCCCCAGATTTCCAGGGCATTCAGGGTTGGATCCCCGAGCTGCATCCAGGAGGAAAAAGTGAAGGGTCAGTGGGCACTTGCCAGCCTCATGTCTTTGCAAGGAGTCGGGGGTTTAGGGGGAAGGTGGGGGCCGATGTGATGGGGGCCGGACCTCTGGGGACGAGGCCCACCTGGAAGCGGCTGGTGTAAATGACAGCTCCGGCGGGGTCACTCAGTTCCTTCAGGACGTTGCCTGATGGGAGGGCGTGAAGGAGAGGTGGTGACCTGGCTGTGGGCAGCACCCGGCAAACAAAGGAGCCCCTAATTCTGTGTGTCTTGTGTGCATTGCTGCCGCACGTTGATCACCTACCATCCTGCAGCAGCAGGCTCCCACCACCCAATCCAAGCCTCTCCAGGAGGTATGGGGGGGTGGAGAATGGGATCCAGGGCTGGGCAGCCGGTTGCAGGTCCCCGACACCTCCACCTCAGCCAAACCTGACAAGAGGCCAGGGAGGCCAGGTCCCATGCCCTGATTCCCTTCCTCACCGTTGCCACCAGCACCCTGGTCGTGGAGGCTGCAGATAGGGTTGCCCCTGGCAGCCTCCACACACGCCCGGATCACACGGTTCATCTTTTGTTCCATCTCCGGGTCTCCCCGCTGCACAGCCCCAAAGTCCAGGTCACTGATGTTGTCTCCCTGCACCTGGGGGAATGTATGGTACAGCTGGGCTGCTGGGATCTGGGAGCTCATATCCCACCCAAGCATGAAGCCCGATAACGTCCTGGAGCCTGCACCTGAGCGAGTCCCACTCACTTGCACAGATGACGCAGCTCCACCGCCAACTCCAATTCTATAGACAGGACCCCCGACCTTTACAATGTCCATGCCTGAGAGGAAGGTAGGCATATAAATAAAGGATAAGGATTAAGGGAAGCAGATATAAGGGGAGAGCAATCAGGTACTTGTACAAGTATCGCACTGTCTGGGTTATTACAGCTTTTAATCAGGTAAAGGTCAGACCCCTGACCTTTACAATGTCCATGCCTGAGAGGAAGGTAGGCAATAAATAAAGGATAAAGATTAAGGGAAGCGGATATATATATAAAAAAAAGGGGGGGGGAGCAGATATAAGGGGAGAGCAATCAATATCACGAATGCATGTATTCTTTGGGTAAATACACTTCGAGGAATTTATACTCTGGATTTATTCACATAGGCACAAAATCACCTATGTTTAAAATGAAACATTGCAACATCATTTGTATTACGGATAGGAAATACTGTTGGCCCTTTAACAACATTGGGGTTAGGGGGTGCCGACCCACACAGTAAAAAATCTGCATGGGACAATCAAGTCCCCCCCTCCAAAAAGTCAACAACTAATAGCCTACTATTGACCAAAAGTTTTACCAATAATATAAATGGCTGATGAATACATATTCTGTACATTATATGTTTACTGTATTCTCACAGCAGGTCTTATACAATACTCTTAGAATACAGCCAGACAATATTCACAAAATCAGAAAAAAATATTTAGAGGTCTGTACCGTATTTATCAAAAAAAAAAAAAAAATCATAAACAAGTAGACCTGCGTGGCTCAAACCCATGTTGTCCAAGGGTCAACTGTAATCTAAAGTGCTAATGAGGGAGAACAGATTCATAAATTATGGTATTTATCCATATACTGAAATATTATCCCACCCCCCAAAAAAGGAGGATCACATATGAATACGATTTTTTTTTTTTACGATTTTGTATGACATTTATCAATATGACATGATCTCCAAGATATATTGCTAAGTGAAAACAGCAAGGTAGGGATCCCCGGGTGGCTCAAGTGGTTTAACGCCTGCCTTCGGCCCGGGGCCTGGTCCTGGAGTCCCAGGATCGAGTCCTGTATTGGGCTCCCTGAATGGAGCCTGCTTTTCCCTGTGCCTGTGTCTCTGTGTTTCTCATGAATAAATAAATAAAATCTTTAAAAGAAAAGAGCAAGGTACAGAATTATGCGGCAGAAATAAAACAAACCAGTAATAAATTTAACAGAAGTGCCAAACTTACACACTGCAACTATAACATCTGTTAGTAGACCTAAACAAATGGAAACAGATCCCATGTTGACAGAGCAAAAGGCTGAACGATGTTACTTACCATGGCCGTGCTCCCCAAATTGATCTGCAGAGTCAATACAATCCCTATCACAGCCTACCTGCCTTTTTCACAGAAATGGATCAGCTGATCCTAAAATTTATATGGAAATGTAAAAGACCTAGAATGGCCAAAACAATCTTGAAAAAGAACAAAATTGAAGGATTCGTATTTCCTGCTTTTATTTTTATTTTTAAAGATTTTATTTATTTGAGGGATGCCTAGGTGGCTCCAGCGGTTGAGCGTCTGCCTTTGGCTCAGGGTGTGATCCCGGAGTCCCAGGATCAAGTCCCACATCAGGTTTCCTGCGTGGAACCTGCTTCTCTCTCTGCCTCTCTCTCTCTCTCTCTCTCTCTCTCTCAAATAAATAAGACCTTTTTTTTGTTAAGGTTTTATTTATGTATTCATGAGTGACACAGAGAGAGAAAGAGAAAATACATGAGCAGGGGGAGAGACGGAGAAATTTTTTTGTTAAGATTTTATTTATGTATTCATGAGTAACAGAGAGAGAGAGAGAGAAAATACATGAGCAAGGGGAGAGACAGAGGGAGAAACAGACTCCTCGCTGAGCAGGGAGCCTGCCTTAGAGCTCCATCCCAGGACCCTGGGATCATGACCTGAGCCGAAGGCAGACGCTTAACCAAGAGCCCCCATGGTTCACCCAGGCGCTCATACTTCCTGTTTTTACTTTTATTTATTTATTTATTTATTTATTTATTTATTTATTATTTTTTAAAAGATTCTATTTATATACATAAGAGACATACAAAGGGAGGGAGAGGGCAGCCCCAGTGGCGCAGCGGTTTAGCGCCGCCTACAGCCCAGGGCGTGATCGTAGAGACTCTGGATCAAGTCCCATGTCAGGCTCTCTGCATGGAGCCTGCTTGTCCACTCTGCCTGTGTCTCTGCCTCTCTCTCTCTCTCTCTGTGTCTCTATGAATAAATAAATAAAATCTTAAAAAAAAAAAAAAAAGGGAGGGAGACACACAAGCAGAGGGAGAAGCAGGCTCCTTGCAGGGAGCCCGATAAGGAACTCAATTGTGGATCCCAGGATCATGCCATGCCCTGAGCCGAAGGTAGATGCTCAACAGCTGAGCCACCCAGGTGTCCCCACTTCCTGCCTTGAAAACGTACTACAAAGCTGTAATAACCCAGACGTGCGGTACTTGCACAAGAACAGGTAGGATAGATACATCAATCAATCTGACTGTTCGATACAACTGTGAATCAATAACGAACTATACATTTATGGCCAAGTGATTTTTGTTTCTTCTTTTAAGTAGGCTCTGCACCCAGCGTGGGGCTTGAACTCACAACCCCAAGATCAAGAGCTGTATGCTCTACTGACTGAACAAGCCAGAAACCTCTGGGCCATCAATTTTTGAAAAGTCGCAAGACCAATCAATAAGGTGCAGACCGTCTTTCTGAAACATGGCATTAGAACAATTGGATATCCACATATGAAAGAGAGAAGTTAGACTCTTACGCCACATAAAAAGATCCATTCAAGATGTATCAGAAACCTAAATGTACGAGCTAAAAGCTATATTAATAGTATCATAAGAAAACATTGCTATAAATCTTGATGACCTTGGCTTAAGCAACGATTTTGTTAGCTAGGTCATCAAAACCATAGCAGCAGCAGCAGCAGACGTTATTGATAAACCTGACTTAACCAAAATTAAAACCATTTGTGCTTTCTTCGTAAGACACCATAAAGAAAGCAAAAAACCCACAGAACAAGAAAAAAGTATTTGCAAATCATGTATTTATCTGATGAGCATTTAGACCCTGATACATAAAACTCTTGTAACTCCACCAAAAAAGACAATTCAATTTAAAAATGAAAAAAGGCGGGGATCCCTGGGTGGCACAGCGGTTTGGAGCCTGCCTTTGGCCCAGAGCGCGATCCTGGAGACCCGGGATCGAATCCCACGTCGGGCTCCCGTGCATGGAGCCTGTTTCTCCCTCTGCCTGTGTTTCTGCCTCTCCCTCTCTCTCTCTCTCTCTCACTATCATAAATAATAAAAAAAATTTAAAAAAAAATTAAAAAAGGGACACCTGGGTGGCTCAGTGGGTTGAGTGTCTGCCTTTGGCCCAGGTCGTGATCCTGGGTCCTTGGGATCGAGTCCTGCATTGGGCTCCCTGCAGGGACCCTGCTTCTCTCTCTGCCTGTGTCTCTGCGTCTCTCCCATTCTGGGTCTCTCATGAATGAATAAATAAAATCTTGAAAATAAAAAAAAGAAAAAATCCAGAAAAAAAGACAAAGAATCCTGACAGACATATCACCAAAGAAAATCTATAAACGCATGTGAAAAGATGCTCAACATCATTAGTCATTAGCCAAATGCAAGTGAAAACCACACAAAATGCTACTTCATGCCGTAGGATGGCTAGAATCAGAGAGACTCTAGGTAACAAGAGCTGGTGAGGACACGGAGACATGAGAGCCCTCTTCCACTGCTGGGCGGGGGGGGTGGGTGCACAGTGCAGTACAACAATCTGGCAGTTTTTCAAAAAGCTGGACAGTTACTGTGTGACCCCCACCCCCGTAATTCCACTCCTACTTATATAGGCCAGCGATCAGAGAACATACAGGCACAGAAAAACATGTACATGTGTTTACAGCAGCATTATCTGCACTAGCTGAAAAGTAGAAGAGACCCACACGTCTACTAACTGATGAACGAATAAACACACGAGAGGTCTGTGTGATGGAGTATCATGTGGCCCTAAAAAGGAATAAGGTACTGACAGGTGCTCTGATACAGGTAATCTTAAAAATACTGTGCTAAGTGAAAGATGCCAGACACAAAAGGCCACATACTGTGTGATTCCATTTACGCGAAACATCCACAACAGGCAAATCCGCAGAGGCAGGAAGTACAAGAAGTAGATGAGATGCTGCCAGAGAGAGGCGGAGGGAGGAAGTGACTGCTAACTGGTCCTGCGGTGATGATAGTGTTCTGGAATGAATGGTGCTCGAGGCACAGCTCTGTCCTTATGCTAAAAAGGCACTAACTTAAAAAAAAAAAAAAAAAAAAAAAAAAAACAACTGACGACTTGCACACTTTAAAAGGGTGAATTTTATGGTACACGGATTACATCTGAATAATGAGGTTTTTTTTTTAATATTTTATTTATTTATTCATGAGAGACACAGAGAGAGAGAGAGAGAGAGAGAGAGAGAGAGGCAGAGGCAGAAGCAGGCTCCATGCAGGAAGCCTGATGTGGGACTTGATACCGGGTCTCTAAGATCACGCCCTGTGCCGAAGGCGGCACTAAACCACTGAGCACCTGGGCTGCCCTGAATAATGGGATTATTAAAAAGAAGCCTGCACATATGGCACTTGTAAAAAAAAAAAAAAAAGAATACTCATATATACATATGTGGGAGATGCAGGAAATACCTCGGTAAGGTACACCAGTCACTGGTTAAACATGGGTTATCTCTAGGAAGGGAAGCTGGGAAGTCAGGGGAAGGGCAGTTTTCACCGTGTGACCCTTTTTTTGCCTTTTCAATTCTGAGCCACGTGATTGGGTCACCTCTTCAATAAATGCGACCTTGGCTCTTATCTTCACTCCACCACACAATCACACCACGGGGCCTAAGAGATGTTTGCCCACCTGAGCTGAGCTGCAGGAAAGAAACCCCTGGCATATAGCAGGCCAAACACTGAACTGACAATGAACACTGGCTGGCTTGACTTAGCAGAGTGGGTACCTGTCATGCAGAAGGAAAGCAGGGCACACAGAAGGAACACAGATGGAGAGCCCTACTGGTATAAGGCCCTGGCCTGCCTTGAAAATCTGCATAGAGGCGGTGGGGAGACACACAAGGTGGGAGGTTAAAAACCAATCCAGGAAGTAGCCTCTAAATTTCCCTCCAGCTGCTGCTGCTGTGCTGGGGACACAAAGCTGGCTGGGTATAGAGACAAGAAGTGAGCTCTTACCTGGCTCTGGGGGCTCCTTGTGCACATGCTCGGCTTCCATGGACCCGATGCCCCCACTGAACATGATGGGCTTGATCCACTCACGACGCTGGCCGTCTGGGAGCTGGAGTCCGAAGGAGCGGGCGAAGCCTAGAGCATGGACATGACAGGGAGAGGGAGCCAGAGTCCAGTCACCCCGTGCCCCCAGCGCTCACTCGATCATACACCTCCCGCCCACCGGATAACAGGATTAGGTGTCCGTTACCCCCACACCCCAAGCCTCACCGGCCAACACGGGCTCCCCAAACTTGTTGCCGTAATCAGAAGCCCCATTACTGGCCTCAATGGCAACCTCCAGGGGCCGGGCAAAGTTCTCAGGATACTGGAAGCTTGGATCCTCCCAAGCCAGATTATAACCTGGAAGGGAAGGAGAAAGTTGGCTGGAACATTAAGACAGAACACAGAGGAGCCAGACTCCTTCCAAAGAAGGAGTCTAAGTCAGCCACCAAGGACACCCTTGCAGGTAGAATGTCCAACTTTAGGAAGTCCCACTGCAGGAAGATGTAGAGCCTACAATAAAGCACCGATCTGGGTCCCCACCTCCCACACCAGCCCCTGCGAGTCTTAGGATCATCTTAGGATCAGAGGTGGGGGGGGGTTGTTTTGTTTTGTTTGAGTCCCCCTCCCCCACATCAGGCTCCCTATGGGGAGCCTGCTTCTCCATCTGTGTCTCTGCCTCTCTCTCTCTCTTTCTCTCATGAATAAATAAATAAATCCTAAAGAAATTAGACTTTGGAGGCAGGTGATAGTCATGAGACTGACCCAGTATGTTTCCTTGCTGAGCAGATGCTAGTTTATAAAGAAAATGGCAGTTCTGCAAAGCCTGTCTGACTTGGGTTTCTCCTGGCCTGGAATCATGGCCACAGTTGGTGACCGGCCAGTTACTCTAGAGCCCTGCCTCCCAAGAAGAGGCAACCGAGATGACCTAGGAGACAGAAGTGTTCCGTGCCCGCCAGGACAAGGAAGAGATGGTAGAGAGGAACGAGGTGGGACCTGGGATGTGCAGGTTTCCAAAGCAATAGCCAGCAGTGCCAGCCACCACGTGGGCCCCTCGGCCTGTGCACTGGACATCTCGGATCCGGCCCCCTGTGCCTGTGGTCGCACCACTGAAGGGGGCTACTCCTGTAAAGAGATGGGGAAGAGGTATGGGTACCAAAGAGATGAACCCCAGCTCTGACCACCCCATTAAAAATCAGGACAGGGCGCCTGTGTGGCACAGGTGGCCAAGCACCTGACTGTTGCTCTCTGCTCAGGTCTTGATCTCAGGGTGGGAAGTATAACCCCCACGTTGGGCTCCACATTGGGCCCCATGTTGGGCTCCACATTGGGCGTGGAGCCTACTTTAAGAAAAACTCAGGACAAGCAGCTTACCTCATTGTTTCTCCCAGGCCCTACCCAGAAGACCTTCACTCCACCCCACACTCTATCTCTCTATCCATCCCCCGGACCAGCTCACCTGTGGGGAAGTTGTGGGTCTCTGCTGTGAAGACTACGTGTCTCAGTGCCCGGTGCGGCTGGAAGCAGCTTGGCTGAGTGGGGTCTTCGGGCCTTAGGAATTGGACTTCCTTCCCCTGGATTGCGCTGTGGACACACTGGTTCTGGAACCTGCGTCCTTCCTGGGGCCTGCGTTTGCCCCATCAGGGCCTGGAGCCCTCCCCTCCCCCATGTCTGAGGTCACCCTGGCCTGGGGCACGGCCCACCTGCTGTTGTCACAGAATTTGAGGACATTGTTGGGGTTCGAGGATGCCTGGGTACTCATGATGGACTCAAACAGGGAGTGTGCCAACTCCTGACCATCCATGTGAAGCTGGCCCTTGAAGAACCAGTGTCGGCTGTGCTCGCTGCAGGGGTGACACGGGAAGGAAGGTCAGGCAGAAAGCTGGGTCACTTCTCACGCCATGCCGTGTCTTCTCAGCAATTGGCCATAGTTACAACTGACTGTTTTGTTTATAAATTTTTTCTCTTTCCTAGTGTCGTTCAACCTGTGACACTTCTTCAGTCTTTATAATCTTGATGCTTTTTAAAATTTTAAAAAAGATTTTATTTATTTGAGAGGGAGGGAGAGGGGGAGAGGAGGGAGAGAGAGAGGATGTACAGCTAGGGGGAGGGGCAGAGGAAGGGAGAGAAGCAGACTCCCCGCTGAGTAGGGAGTCCTAGTGCCACCTCTTAGTTAGATAGGTCAAAATAGATCCCCAAAAACCATAATCTTCAAACGTTCTTTCACTGGATTGTTCAGATGCAAAGTGAATATGAAATCAAGATCTAGGGGCGCCTGGGTGGCTCAGTTGGTGAAGCGTTGGCCTTCGGCACAGGTCATGATCTCGGGGTCTTGGGATCGAGACCCACATTGGGCTCCCTGCTCAGCGGGGACTCTGCTTCTCCCTCTCCCTCTGCAGAGCCCCCTGCTTATGTTTGCTCTCTCTGTCAAATAAATATAATCTTAAAAAAATGAAATCAAGATCTGGGTATAGACCACTGGATGGATGAGGAGCCTGGGCCTTCAAATAGACTCGGGGGCACCCCTGAGCCAAAAGAAGAGCCATGAAGGCAAGTGCCAGTGCTCTTCCCTTCCAACCTCCATGGGCTCAGACTTCAGAAAGTCCCCATTTCCGTGCCACCCCAACCCCACCCTACCTATTGGACTGAGCCAAGTCAAAAGCCTCCACAGTGCTTGGGTTCCTCTGTAGCTCCTGGAAGCGTTTGGTATAGAAATCTAGGTCCCAGGAGTCTAGGGCCAGGCCTAGGAGACAACCCAGAAGAGCTGGCTGCAGGACTCTGGCATCAGGTCCTGGGTCTTGGCACCCCAACTGGCCTCGCCTGGGCCTTCCTCCCAGTCACCCCTGCTCACCTAGCTCCTGGTTGGCTTTCTCCAGGGCACACCGGCCCTCAGCCAGGATGTTGATATGGCCATTGAGAGGTGTGGAAATGCTCCCGAGGGAGAAGCTCTGGATGGGATGGGGGAAGTGCTGCTCTGTCATCCGATCATGCAGGGTAGCCAGAGCGATGGTCTCCATCTCCGCTGACGGGGGGTGGGCAAACTAGGTGCAAACACACACAGGACAGGAGGTGGAAAGCCGAACACTAGACAAAACGGTGCATCCTTTGTCCTCCGAATCACACAGGACCTGCCCATGGCTAATCAGCATGGTGCCCATGTGCCGATTAGAAAGATGCATCCCGGGACGCCTGGGTGGCTTAGCGGTTGAGCATCTGCCTTCAGCTCAGGGCATGATCCAGGAATGCCTGAATCGAGCCCCACATTGGGCTCCCTGTGTGGAGCCTGCTTCACCCTCTCCCTATCTCGTGAATCTCTGCCTCTCTTGTGAATAAATAAAATCTTTGAAAGAAAGAAAGAAAGAAAGAAAGAAAGAAAGAAAGAAAGAAAGACACGTCCCACTTCCCTTCCAGGCACAAGTCCATGTAAGGAAGCAGATTAGCAAAGGGAGCACGGGCTGGAGTCCCTTCCCACTCAGTCCTCGCCCAGGCGACTGCAGTCTTAGGCATGGACAATCTGCACAGGATAGGCCTAAAGCCAAGAGCTCCTCCCCGTTTCTCTCACGTTCAGGACCTTATCTCTTTATCTCCGGCCTAGCTCCTCTTCCCTCATTGCCACAGAGAGCCCAATGCCTCACCGAGAGCAAGTAGCGCCGGGTAGTCTCCACACGATCCACAGCCCCCAGCCCAGCAGCCCAGCACACTGACACGACGTTGGTGGATGCTGGCGTGGAGAAGTTCAGCCTGAGAGGTGGGCCATATGGTTAGGACCTGAGAGCCCCACCGAGATGATGGATCCTGCCTACTGCTGTCCCACTCACCTCTCACCTCTATCTCCCTCACCACTGGCCTCTAGCCACAGACCTGAGCACCGAGAAATCTGCTTTTGAGGGTCACTCAAATCAAAGCGGACCTGCTTTCCAATATAAAATGCTTTGATTTCCGCTCAGAATGCAATCTCTTTTACTTCCAGAACATGCCTGGTAGCTGGCTGAGTCTTTCAAAGACATCTTCCCAAATGGGGAAGCCATGTGCATGGCTTTCTAAGCAGGGAGTAGGATGGAGCGAAGAAAAAACAAGTCTTACCAAAGGTCACAGTAAAAGGAAGAAGAATGGAAGTGGAAGGGTGGGCAGCGGGTTTGGAAGGGAGCTTTGCCTGAGAACATGGAAAGCATTTACCCTGGGCTGAGACACTCGCCTGGGCCCAACCTCCAGCAGCAGGTCACTAGAGTCGGGATGGAGCCAAGACTCCTGAGCAACATCACCCAGTAACAAGGGGCAACCAAAAAGCCACATCAGCTTCTTCATCTCTTCAGCGTTTGGGAGGGACTTGGCTGCAGGGAAGACAGGACAGGGACATCTCAAGACACTGCCTGGCCAGGCACACCTCCCTGCAAAATCCAATACTTGGCCCAACCTGTCCAGTTCACATTGTAGCACAACTCTGTCTTGACAGACTGCAGTGCTGGCAGCTTCCCTTGGAGCTTCCTTTGAGTGTGTCCCGAAGCAGCCCTCTCATGGCCAGAGGGATGGACATAGAAGTGAAGAACAGAGGTCATCGCTGGAGTTGTCCGTTGTGGGAAATGACTTAGGTCCCTGAAAAGTAATCAGCTACAACTTGTCAAACTGATTTCAGATTTCAAAGACAGCTGAGGCTCTGGATGCGTTAGGGATGGGGGTACGGGAAATAGGGGCATTCGGAGAGACAAGATACTCTGAAAAATGGAAGCTTGGGGGGGGTCTTCATCCTGCAAAACATGGGAACAGGGTAAACAGGTACACCCTTGACACGTGATCCTTGAGCACTCCCACTCTGCCAGGCCCCAGGCAAGGTCTCAGGAACATGGCTGTGAAGACAAAAACCACTTCTGCCTTCAAACAGCTTACATTCTATTGACGGAGACTGGAAGCACCCAAACATTTCCAGTCTAGGGTGGTTAAGGCCAAGAGACTGTGGCTGCCAACCCAGCACTTGATTTGTTAGGGAAGACATTCTGGAAAAAAATAGCATCTAAGTGTAAACCTAGGATGAGCTAGACTGGGCCCAGTTGGTGGAGTCAGAAGACACCATCTCCTGGTATGCCTCTACCTTCTGACTGTTCCCTCTCAGGTACCTGCTGTGGACCTGTCCTTCACTCTCTCCTGTCTACATGCTCTTCCGAAGTGACTTCATCCACACTTGTGGCTTTATTATTTTTTTTTTTAAGATTTTATTATTCATGACAGAGAGAGAGAGAGAGGCAGAGACACAGATAGAGAGAGAAGCAGGCTCCCTAGAGGAGCCCGATGCAGGACTGGATCCCAGGACCCCAGGATCACACCCTGAGCTGAAGGCAGATGTTCAACCACTGAGCCACCCAGACGCCCCTAATTTTATTTTGTCTTTCTAGTACCTGACATTTCAATTTATTTAAAACTCTACCTTCTCCACTAGAACCAAACCCCCACGTGGGCATGGGCTGTAGCTATTTTATCTCCACTGGATTGCCAACAATAGGTGGAGCTCTTGACTTTTGATGCTCCTGCTCACTCAGGCTGGAGTCCTCCCTTGCTCATTCTGATCGCCCTTTATAAGGCTAGGCCACCCACCTACGCCTCTCTTTATATCCTAACTGCCACGGGATTGCTTCCGTCTATACGGGCTCCAAGAGCGCGCAAGGGCAGGGCTGTGTCCATCAGGGCCGCACCCCCAACGACGAGCAGGACACAAGCGAGGCAGTCGGCGGGCTTTTTGTGTGTGGGAGGAACCGCGCAAGAGGAGGAGACTTAACGTAGGGGTGCGGGGGGGGTGCTCCCCTGCCATGCGTCTGCCGATGGCGCGCAAGGCCACACGGCAGGGACCCAGCTGGACGCACCTCGGCCTGCCCGGGACACACAAGTGGCCGGGATCAGGCGTGGGGGTGGTGAGAGAAAAGGATGTAGCAAGCAGGGGTGCGGGAGCAGGGCTGCGGGCGCCAGTCATACGCACGTGTAGAAGGCAGTAATGGCCACAGGTCACCGGGTAGCGTACCTCCGCGCCGGCGATGCGTCATCCAACGGAGTCCTGGGAGGGGGCGGGGCCTCGTGGCGCCCCGCCCACTTCCGCCCGCCACCGCGCAGGCGGGCGGGGGCTCGCAGGCCAGGACCTCGCGGGTGGCCTAGCTCAGAAATTAAATCTCCGGAGTTGCCGTTTTGTGTCCTCTATCCCTGGTCCCCGTGCAAACCGTGATGGAGGCAGACACTTGTAATGCAGGAAACGGAATGAGAAGCTTCCTTTTTGTCCAGAACTCAGTTTCCCTCTCCCTCCTACTTCTGCTCCCTTCCACTTTTTTGTTTTCTCCATGGATGCATTTTTTTTCTCTTTAAGATTTTGTTTATTTATTTATGAGACAGAGAGGCAGAGGGAGAAGCAGGCTCCCAGGACCCTGGGATCACACCGTGACCTGAAGGGAGACGCTCAACCACTGACCCGCCCAGACATCCTGGGATGCATTATTTTTTAACCGGTAGCAGAGTGGGAGGCTTGCATTTTCAATGTTCACGTTCTAGCTCCGGTAACGATTAAACAATGGTTAAACAATGGCAGGAGCGTCCATTAAGGCACGTGACCAGTTCGCGTTGTTGGATCTTTTCAGAAACCCTGTGTAACAGATGTGAGAGCTGGGGTGGAGTGCCCTGACTTGTTTCCTAGGATTTTGTAACTCAGACACTTAGTCCTTTCTGCCCAGATACGCATTTTTTTGGTGCATTTTCAAAACCCTCAATGATACGTAAATACGATGGTTTGTATGCGTCAGGATCCTATCAGAAAGCAGATGGCACAATCAAGAAGGTTTAATCAAGAATTAGGTAGAGTATATTTATGGAGATACGGGCAGGATTTAAGAGAACAGGGGCACCTGGGTGGCTCAGACCCTTTGTTTAGGATCATGATCTCAGGGTCCTGGAATCTAGCCCCATGTCCGTATCCCCCCTAACAGTGGGGATTCTGCTGTTTTCTCCCCCTCTCCTATCCTCTTGTGCAGGCTCTCTCTCTGAAATAAACAAAATATTAAAAAAAAAAAAAAAAAAAGGGTTAAGGGAACAAATTACAGTGGGGGAACCCAGAGCATAGCAATGGCAGAAAGTAGAAAGTTCTTACCACCTGCACACTTAAAGGGACAAAAGGAGGTAATAGTGCTGCTATTCAGCTGCCACAGAGGTGGAGCTGAAGTGGGAAACAAACAAACAAAAATAATAATTAAATTTCCTTACTACCTACTACCCACTGACAAGTCCTCAAAACAGGCAGATTGGAGATGACTGGGTGGCTCAACAGTTGAGCAGCTGCCTTTGGCTCAGGGCGGGATCCCCAGGGTCCTGGAGTCAAGTCCCCCATCGGGCTCCCTGCATGAGAACCTGGTTCTCCTGCCTGTGTCTCTGCCTCTCTCTGTGCCTCTTATGAATAAATAAATAAAAATCTTTTTAAAAATTTAAAAATAAATCATGCCAGTGACGGGGGTAGATATCCAGTACAGCTTTCTTTGATCACTGTAGCTTAAATTCAACACTCCCTCCTATGAACTATCAAAAGTAAATTCGAGGAGTGGTGCCTGGTTGGCTCAGTCAATTAAACGGCTGCCTCCAACTTGAGTCATGATCCCTGGTCCTGGGAGTGAGCCCATGTTGGGCTCCTCAGTGGGGAGTCTGCTTCTCCCTCCCCCTCCTTGTGCTCTCTTTCTCTGAAATAAATAAAATCTTTTTTTTAAAAAAAGGTAGATCCCAGGATATAGGGCACATCTTCATGGATTTGGTAAATGAAAGCAGTCTTCTGAGTCGAGAAAAGCAAAAGTAATGATTAGGTTTGGGACCTTAGGCTTTGACAAGGGTGATCTTTTGGAGAATTTGTTGTTTTGGTGGAAAGGGAAGAAACATCTCTGATGTCATCATAGGAAACAACTGCAAAGATTCACTTCATAAAGAATATGAAACCACAGTGCACTGCATAACTAGTTCATGCAATGAGAAACAGAGAGCTTACATCGAATGCATCATTGAATTAATGGATACCATAACTTGTAGAATTAAAGTCTTTATTTCCTCTTAAATGATACCTAGAGCATTCTTATTATCTACAATGTTTATATTTACTATATTTTGCTTATCTTGTCCCAAAAACAATTTGAAGCAGCTATAAGTTTAAAATAATTTAAAATACCCCTCTTTCACTTTCCCTTATTTTATCTTATTAAAGATTTTATTTACTTATTCATGATAGACACAGAGAGAGAGGGGGGCAGAAACACAGGTAGAGGGAGAAGCAGGCTCCATGCCAGGAGCCTGACGCGGGACTTGATTCCGGGACTCCAGGATCACGCCCTGGGCCAAAGACAGGCGCTAAACCACTGAGCCACCCAGGGATTCCCACCCCCCCATTTTATTTTTTAAGATTTGATTTATTCATAAGAGACACACAGAGAAAGAGAGGCAGAGACATAGGCAAAGGGAGAAGCAGGCTCCAGGCAGGGAGCCCGATGTGGGATTTGATCCTAGGACTCCAGGATCATGACCCGAGCCGAAGGCAGATGCTTAACCACTGAGCCACCCAGGCATCCCTTTAGTTTACTTTCTTAAGGATTTTTCAAATTATTTGACAGAGAGAGAGAGAGAGAGCACAAGCAGGGTGAGTGGCTGGCAGAGGATGGGGGAGAAGCAGGATCATGACCTAAGCTGAAGGCAGATGCTTAACCAACTGAGCTACCCAGGCACCGGACCTTATTTTATTTTTAGACTTATTTGAGAAAGAGTGAGAGAGAGAGAGCATGAGCTGGGGGAGGGCAGAGGGAAACAGAGAAGCAGGCTCCGTGTTGAGCAGGGCTCCCGCCCAACATGGGGTTTGATCCCAGGACCCTAAGATCATTACATGAACTGAAGGCAAATGCTTAACAGACTGAGACACCCAGGTGCCCCCAAATTTTATTTTTTTAATCTAAGTATAGTTGACATATATACTGTATTAGTATCAAGTGAACAGAATTATGAACTAACAGTTATATACATTACAAAAGGCCCACCACAATAAGTGTAGTTCCCATGGGTCACTACACACAATTATTACATTATTGACCATATTCCCTATGCTGTATTTTCATCCCTGTGACTTATAACTGGAAGTTTGTATCTCTTAACCGTCTTCACCTCTTTCAGCTATCCACCTCATCCCCCTTATTTTACCTTTTTAATTTCCTGTCTTCCCTTCCCACAGCACTGACTACCTTGCATTTCTTTTCACCATAGTGCCTCTGTGCTTGTGGCTCTTCCATCTGTTCTCTCTCTCTTTTTAAAAAGATTTTATTTATTTATTCATGGGAGACACAGAGAGAGAGAGAGGGACAGAGACACAGGCAGAGGGAGAAGCAGGCTCCATGCAGGATCAGGGACTCAATCCCGGGACTCCAGGATCACGCCCTGGACTGAAGGCAGGCGCCAAACTGCTGAGCCACCCAGGGATCCCCCCTCTCTCTCTTTTTAAAGATTGTATTTATTTATTCATGAAAGACACAGAGAGAGAGGCAAGAGACACAGGCAGAGGGAGAAGCAGATCCCTTTGGGGAGTCCTTGATCCCAGGACCCTGGGGTCACGCGCTGAGCTGAAGGCAGATGCTCAACCCCTGAGCCACCCAGGTGCCCCCCTTTCTCTTTGATCCCCATCATTTGAATCCTTCATCTTTTCCAATCTTTTACCTCTTCATTAAGTCACCTCTTCATTAAGGCCTTCTGCATATAAAAAGGACATATTACCCCCTGCATTCCCTATTTCTCTTTCAATAGCACTTATTCCTAATTGTTTACACTTTTTTTTCTTCCTTCCTTTCTTTCTTCCTTTTAAACGGTCAGTATAGGATGTAAGCTCCATGACAGCAGGGATTTTTTTTTTTTAAATTTTTGTTCACTGCTGTACCTCCATAGCCTGGAACAGTACTTGGCGCAGAATTGCATGAATCCTGTTCCCTCACCGCCTACCAAGCCATGCAATGATTGGTTGGTTGGAGGCATTAGAAACAGCAAGATCAATTGGCTTTCACCCAATTGATCCACCAACATTTAGCAGCGAGCACTGTTCTAGGTACCCGAGCACAAGGATACATAGAATAAATAGGATTAGCGCTTCTAGGTTATTCAGGGGTTAGTGGGGAAACAAAGATTGAGGGCACTGAGTCAAGGCCGTAACACAAGGATGAATGATGTGCTCAGGTTGCCCTGAGGAGGCACGACTGTCTGCTTGGCAATATCGGGGAGGTGGAGGTGGAAAGATGCTCCGGGGCGACCAACCAGGCTGGCTGCCTCCCCAACTGATTCTCCCCCAAATTCCCCAACCCCTCGCCCGAGCGGGGGATGCTTGACGGGAAGTCACCGGGGAAGGAAGTGAAAGTGCCAGAGCAGGGAACTGCCGCGGCGGCTGCGCAGAAGGGCCCAAGCACGCCGGTGGGAGGAGCCGGTGGCGCAGCCGCGGCCGCGCCCACCGATGACGTCACCCAGCGGCCTTCCCGCCAGCCCTCACGCGGCGGCCGTTCGCGGGCTCTCCCAGGGCGTAGCCTCGGGCGCATCATGGAGGCCAGCCCGGCTCCAGTTCCCGACTCCGTGAGTGCGCTCCTCTGTCCCTCGTCCCCGTTTCCCTTCTCGTCCTGTCCCCTGCAGCTGGCTGCTTGGCCTGCCTCCGCTGGCCGCGCTCGGGCGCGGGGGGGGGGTCCGCCCTGCGAGGCTGCTCGTCCTTCTCCCGTCGCGCGTTCTGCGAACGCATTTGTTGGTGCCCGCGGCGGCAGCTGTGAGCCTTGGACGCGTCCCGCCCCCTCTCCAGGCGTCCTACGGGGTGGGAAGCGGCGGGCTGCCTAAGGGCGAACGGTGGGGCGGGGCGGCCCGGGGGAGGCCCCTGGCGCGGCTGCAGGGGAAGGGACGACCGTACACCAGGAAGGCGCGTGAGACCCCCCAGCGCGGGTTGGGGTGAGCCGGGCAGAAAAGCGCCGACGGAGCTCTCAGGACAAGAGATTGAACAGGAATCTTCGGAAAACCTAAGTTCGGTCGGGTGGTGGTGGACGGGGTGACAAGCCGACCGGCTCCTGAGTCTTTTGCTGAACAGCGACCTTAACCTTCGGATAATGGGGAGTGACTGCGGGGTGGTAAGCAGAAACGCGATTGGATGAGATTTGCGTTTTCGTGTCCTGAGGTAGCAGTGTAGGTGGAGAGTGCCAGTTAGGCGGCTGTGGTTGGAAAGTGGGGAGAGATGATGGTGTCCTCGACCTCGGCAGCAGTGTTGAGGTTCCAGAAGTGGAGACTGAGGAAACGAGATATATGAAGGGGGTAGAATCTAGAGGACTTGTGTAGGGAAAGGAAGATGTTAAGGAGGACTTGGGGTTTCGGGGTAGAATTATTAGGTTGAGGATGCTGTTTGCTGATTACTGAATGTTGGAAGAGGACTGGGTGGTTTGGATTTTGTTTTGTTTTGTTTTTAAGGTACCTGTAGGTTGGGCAGGTGGAGAATAAGCAGATGGATATAACCAGAGCGAAATAGAGAGAGCTCAACTAAAGTGGCATCTGTGGACATACAGTGGCAGAGGCCACTGAGGGGAAAGTGTATAGTGTTCTCAAACTTCAGCTTACATCAGTATGATCTGGGGAGCTTAATTAAGATACAGACTCCTGGGATGTCTGGGTGGCTAAGCAGTTGGGCGCCTGCCTTCCTCTCAGGTCATGATCACAGGATCCGGGATTGAGTCCTGCATTGGCTCCCTGTGGGGAACCTGCTTCTCCCTCTGCCCGTGTCTCTCTCTCTTTGTGTGTCTTTTATGAATAAATAAATAAATCTTTAAAAAAAATTAAAATTAAAAAATAAAATACAGACTCCCGGGGCACCTGGGTGGCATAGTCAGTTAAGTGTCCGACTCTTGGTTTCTGCTCAGGTCATGATCTCAGGATTGTTGTATCAGCCCTGTGTCATGCTCCCTGTTCAGCCAGGAGTCTGCTTGAGATTCTCTCTCCCTCTGCCCCTCTCCCCACTGGCACTCTCTCCCTAAATAAGTAAATAAACAAATCTTTAAAATATAGATTCCTGGGTCCCCCCACTCCTGCTAGGATTTTGATTCAGTGAATGAGATCCACGAATTCAGTTTTAACAAAACTTAGGGGATTGTGAGGCAATGGCACCACTTTGAAAAATAGTATTCTATATGCCAAGTAGTGGACAGGTCCTCAGCAACTATAGAGGAAGACAAAAAGTATGAGAGTCTGGGTGAGGCTCTCATTATGTTGTTGAGGCAGTGCTGAATGATGATCTGGTCCAATTTGTTTTTGTTTTTGTTTTAGATTTATTTATGTTTATGTTTATTTATTTATTTATTTATTTATTTATTTTTGATAGAGAGAGAGAGAGAGGCAGAGACATAGGAGGAGGGAGAAGCAGGCTCCATGCTGGGAGCCTGACGTGGGACTCGACCCCGGGACTCCAGGATCACGCCCTGGGCCAAAGGCAGGCGCTAAACCACTGAGCCACCCAGGGATCCCCTTAGATTATTTTTAAACAATCTCTGCACCCCACATGGGGCTCAAACTCAAAACCTTTAGATCAAGAGTCCTGTGCTCCAGTGACTGAGCCAGCCAGCACTCTGATCTGTTCTAGTTTTGACAACGATGACCACAGGTGACAGTGTTTGGCTAAGGTGGAGTGAAAGTGAAGCTTAGTGGTAGAGCTGTCCACAAGGACACAAATCAATAGAACCTGAAGACGGGTTTCTCAAGCTGCTAAAGATTGAGCGAATGTGGAGGACTGACCAGAAGGCTAATAGAGGAGGAACAGGGATAGAGCTGTAATGGTTTATTTATTTTTTTTTTTTAATTTTTATTTATTTATGATAGTCACACAGAGAGAGAGAGGCAGAGACACAGGCAGAGGGAGAAGCAGGCTCCATGCACCGGGAGCCCAACGTGGGATTCGATCCCGGGTCTCCAGGATCGCGCCCTGGGCCAAAGGCAGGCGCCAAACCGCTACGCCACCCAGGGATCCCAACTGTAATGGTTTAGAATTAACACTGGGGGTCTAGAGAGATAAAAGTCCTACTCCTCAAGGTCTGTTCAATGCTGTCAGAATTTTATTTTTATTTTTTTAAGATATTATTTATTCATTCATGAGAGGCACATATGGGGGGGGGGGGCAGAGAGAAGAGCAGGCTCCATGTAGGGAGCCCAACGTGGGGCTCGATCCCAGGTCTCCAGGGATCACGCCCTGGACTGAAGGCGGCGCTAAACCGCTGAGCCACCAGGGCTGCCCAATGCTGTCAGAATTTTATTATTTTTGTTTTAAGATTTATGTATTTGAGAAGAGGGAGAGAGAGCCCTTGCTGTGTCATGGGGTGGGGGAGGCAGAGGGAGAGTCTCAAGCAGATGTGGGGGTCTCGATCTCATGACCCTGAGATGCTTAACTGAGTCAGCCAGGCACCCCTGTCAGAAACTTTAAATAAATCAAGCAGCCTGATATTGGAAATAGGCCAAACTGGTCCCCTTCTCTAGAGCTATCTGTATAAAGAGGCGTCTAGATGTCCAGAATGTGTGATAAGTATACAAAGGTGGCTCATGCCCTCCTTAGGAAGCCTACATCTCAGCTGAAAAGAGAACACAAAACAAATCCAGTAGGATTGCATCTTACATTGATTTAGCTTATGGGAATTCAAATGTACATATTTGACTAAAGAAAAGAATGATTGGGGAGACTGGAGGGCTCAGCTGGTTAGGCGTGTGCCTTCAGCTCAGCTCATGATCTCTGTGTTCTGGGATCCAGCCAAACGTCAGGCTCCCTGCTCAGTGGGAAATCTGCTTCTCTCTCCCTCTGCTGCTTCCCCTGCTTATGCACTCCCACTCAAATAAATAAAATCTGTTACAAAAAATAATAATTATTAAAAATTACACTCTGCCTATGTCCTTTTTTTTTTTTTTTAATTTATTTATGATAGTCATACAGAGAGAGACAGAGAGGCAGAGACACAGGCAGAGGGAGAAGCAGGCTCCACGCACCGGGAGCCCGACGTGGGATTCGATCCCGGGTCTCCAGGATCGCGCCCTGGGCCAAAGGCAGGCGCCAAACCGCTGCGCCACCCAGGGATCCCTATGTTCTTTTTATATACTGCTTATAATTAGGCATTTTTTAGTCTTGTATATACTTATTAGTGTATAACACCGTGTTTTATTTATGAGCAACTTAAAGGATTTTTCCAAGGGTGATTTTGACTATTTTTCAACTTGTTGGCTTCAGAACCACATCCCACATAGCATGGGACACCCTTGTGCTGTACCTGGTGATCATTGCTGTTTATAGAAATATGTCATGGTGCTGTGGGAGCTCCAGGATGGGAGCAGCATTTAGTCTGGGATGGTCAGAGGAGGGTTCCCAGGGCAATGTATATTCCCGTTGAGCATGTTAAGGATTGGTATGGGGTTTGTTAGAGAAAGAGGTAGGACCACCCATACAGCTAGTTATCAAGTGACACCTAGGAGAGAAAGAGGTAAGACCAGAGCTGGGTGGCCAGTGGCCTGAGGTGTGACCGGACTAAGGCTTCTAAGGTTTCTTCCAAGTTCTAAACTCTATGACTTGTTTATTTACATGCCCGCTTAATTTCTTTTTTTATTACTGGAATCCCAAAATTCTGTGGATGGGCAGGATGGTTAGGAACATGTTTTAACTAGATTATCTTTCCTCAGGAGCAAGCCTGGCTGGAGGCTGCCCAGACCTTCATCCAAGAAACCCTGTGTCCCGCTGACAGCGAGCCTGAAGTCCAGTTGACTCAGTCGGTGCTTGACTGTGTGAAGACTGTCTGGTTGTCCCAGGGAAAGAACCAGGGTTTTCCCTTGCCCCTCAGCTACAGGTAAGGAGAGGAGGGGTTCAGGAGTTGTGGGACTGACAAGAAAGGACCTAGAGTTAACAGTTAACAAGGGGAAAACAGGAGGGGCATTTGATGGGGGGTGGGGGGGGGAGGGGTACGGGGCAGCGCAGGGTAGAACGTGCTCTAACACAATCGCCTCTGCCAGCTTTTCCGTCCTGCTTCAAGCTATTTGCCTTTTCCTGTAGCTCTCCAAATTGACCTAAGTCAAGTTAGGAACAAGGAGAAGAGGGAGGAAGGGGAAGGCAGAAAATTTGGAAAAAGAGCTCTGATGGTAGAAAGGCTGAGATTCGCGCGCACGCGCGCGCGCGTGTGTGTGTGTGTGTGTGTGTGTGTGTGTAAATGTGTGTAAACTAAGGTACAGAATTAAGATGTCAGCAAGTGCAGATAGTTGTGTTTAAGACCAGAATTTCAAGTCTTCTGAAGGTGTTTGTGTTTTTTGTTTGTTAACAACACTAACATTTCTGAAACTCTTCAAGGCTATGTTAATAAAGAATTGGAAGAAAAGGATTCCATGGCCAAATAAGTTTGAGAGACAATGGAAACGATATAAGCTTCTCTAGGGAAGTCACAAAGCTCATTAGCATACTAAAGGCTCTGAAAGTCCTCTGAAAAGAAACCTGTTTAACTCATCCAAGTAACCACTATTTCAAATGTGGGTGTATTTTTTTAAGTTTTTATTTTTGTTATCTTTTTTTTTTTTTAATCTTTTTTTAAGGAAAGAGAAAGAGGGCAGGGAGGGGCAGAGGGAGAAGGTGAGAGAATCCTAAGCAGGTTCCATGTGGTCCCAGTGGGACCTGACCTGAGATTCGATCTCAAAACCCTGAGATCGTGATCCGAGTCAGACGCTTAACTGACGAAGCCACCAAAGCGCCCCTTAAGTCTTTATCTTAATTCCAGTGAGTTAACACAGTGTTTTGGCTTAACATTTTAATTATTTGTTTTCCAAATTTTTCTTTAAATTCTGGTTAGTTAACACATAGTGCAGTGTTGCTTTCTGCTTACATAACAACACCCGTACTCATCACAACAGCTGCCCTTAATACCCACCACCCCTGTAGCCCATCCACCACCCTCCTTCCTCCATCAGCCCTCAGTTGTGATCTATTGTTAAGAGTCTCTAGGGGCGCTTGGGCGGCTCAGTTGGTTAGTGTCTGCCTTCAGCTCAGGTCATAATCCCAGGGTCCTGGGATCAAGTTTTGTGTTGGGCTCCCTGCTCAGTGGGGAGTTTGCTTCTCCCTGTCACTCTGCCTGAAGCTCCCTCTCCTTCTTCTGTTCTCTGTCAAATAAGTTAAAAAAATCTTATTCCCCCCTCCCCCCCAAAAAAGTCTTAGGGTTTATTTTTCTCTCTCTCTTTTTAAAAAATATTTTATTAAAGAGAGAGCCTGAACAGTGGGGAGAGGGGGAGGTACAGAAGCAGGGGGGAGGTACAGAAGCACCTGAGCCACCCAGGTGCCCCTTCCCATATGTTCATCTGTTATTTTTTCTTAAATTCCACATATGAGTGAGATCATGTGGTACTTGTCTTTCTCTACCTGACTTATTTTACTAGCAATACACTAGCTGTATTCATGTCATCACAAGATTTCATTCTTTTTGATGGCTGAGTGATATTCCATTGTATACATAGGCCACTTCCTCTTTATCTATTCATCAACTGGTAAACATCTGGGCTCTCTCCACAGTTTGGGTATTGTTGTTAATGATGCTATAAATGTTGGGATGCAGGTGCCCCTTTGAATCTGTATTTTTGTATCTTTTGGATAAATAGTGCAATCACTGGATCGTAAGGTAGTTCTGTCGAATGTGGGGTGTATTATTCCTGTTTCTTTATATTTTTATTACACACACACACCTATCTCTGAGCCATGTAATGTAGTTTTGGTTATGTCTTGACTTTCTGTAAATAGCACCGTACCTTATATATCCTCTGCAATTTCCTTTTGTGCTTCACATGTTCCTGAGATTGACTCATGTTAAGAGCTCTAGCTCATTTATTTCCACTGCTGCATGGTATTCTGTTATGTGAGTGTATGTATCACTGTTTATCCTCTAAAAAATAAAGAAAAATGAAAGCCTGTTTAGCTTTGTTTAATTAGGCATTTCCCAGCCCTATGCAAGCATAAGGTATTTTTCTTCCTGGATTTACATTGCACACTGCAATGTGGTATTCACTCGGCCCCACAGTCTGTCTCCAGCAGTAAAGGCAAGGGATCTTGAATGAGAAGACAGCTTAATTGTACTGTTATGTGAACATCATTTTCAAAATTCTGAATAGTTTTCTTATCCATGGACTTTGTTATAAACTGATGGAAACTAAAAATGCTGGTCCACCAGACTGTAAACCAACACAGTGCTGCCTCCGTTGAGAAAGTGTTTCCTGTGAAAGCCCTCCAGATTCATCAGGGTGCTTATTCACGCTGTGCATGGTCAGTACTTACCGCTTAGCTTTTATTTTTTTATTTTTAAATTTTTTTAAAAGATTTATTTATCAGAGAGAGAGAGAGAGGCATAGACACAGGAGGAGGGAGAAGCAGGCTCCATGCTGGGAGCCCGACATGGGACTTGATCCCGGGACTCCAGGATCGTGCCCTGGGCCAAAGGCAGGTGCTAAACTGCTGAGCCATCCAAGGATCCCCTGCCGCTTAGCTTTTAAAAACCTTAACATTTGCCATGTTTGCTTCAGTTCTTTTTTGTTTTGAATATTTTATTTATTTGAGGGAGAGAGAGAGAACTCATGCACCCAAGCAGGGGGAGGGGGAGGGGCAGAGGGAGAGGGAGAAGCCGATTCCCACTGAGCAGGGAGCCCAACCTGGGACTTGATCCCAGAGCTCCAGGATCATGACCTGAGCCAAAGACAGATGCTTCATCAACTGAGCCACCCAGGCACACTGCTTCAGTTCTTTTTTATAGGCAGTAAAACATTACAGGTTTAGTGGAGTGTCCTCCGTGCTCTGTCCCCACCCACTTGTTCCCTACCCTCCCTGGTAGCACCCACTGTTCTGAAGGGAGGTATAGGCTCAGTGAGCACACATGCAGCCACTCCACTGGCCGCTTTCACTCTGCATTCCAACTGGCAGACTTGTGCCAAAGGACACACGTAGCAATGTATATGTATATCCTGAGCCTTTCCCCAATCTGGTGTTTATCTTTTTTTTTTTTTTTTTTTTAATTTTTATTTATTTATGATAGTCACAGAGAGAGAGAGAGGCAGAGACACAGGCGGAGGGAGAAGCAGGCTCCATGCACCGGGAGCCTGATGTGGGATTCGATCCCGGGTCTCCAGGATCGCGCCCTGGGCCAAAGGCAGGCGCCAAACCGCTGCGCCACCCAGGGATCCCTGGTGTTTATCTTATTAAAAAGGTGTTTTTTGTTTGTATCTGATACCTTATTTTAATCCCAAAGGAATTTCTCAGAACACACTTACCTGGGAGCTTCTTTTCCCCCTTCGTAACTTCTCATTCTGCTCCACTGGCTTCACGTTTTCCTTTGTTCCTCCAGTTTTTAGAACTAGTAAGGTTAAATACGTTGTTTATGTAAACACAGAATGAAATCTCATTAGAAAACTGTCCCTCTAACATGGGACAGATTAGTCGTGGTTGAGGAGGTTGTGATTGCCGTGAAGCCTCATGCAGGAGGGTTAGTCTCCCACAGGTGAGCTGGGTATGTGCCTAGTGGCCTCTGTGATCATATTCTAATTAAGAAAGATCCAAATTTCTCAAGATTCTGGCATTACCAGAATAGTGGAGGGGCACCTGGGTGGCTCAGTCCGTGAAGCAAGTGTCTGCTCAGGTCATGATCCCAAGGTCCTGGGATCAAGCCCCACAATAGGCTACCTGCTTGGTATGGAGTCTGCTTCTCTCTCTCCCTCTGCCTGCCATACTCCCCCCTGCTTGTGTGCTCTCGTGCTCTCTCTCAAGTAGATAAATAAAATCTTTAAAAAATTGAATAATGGAAAAGTGGTAAGTCAGGAACGGTTAGGAAATTTGGAAACTCTTTAAAGTTTCTTATTCTTGAAAAGTGTAAAATATATTTTTATGTTTGTGTAGAAGTGAGGAATCCGTAAGGAATGGTGGGCAAGGATAAAATAGGGATTACTTGACAGGGTTAAAGATTTTATTTATCTGTGTTTCTCTTCTCCTTTGTGGAGTGCCTGCCATGTGCCAGGTAGTGTGGTAAGCATTGCAAGCTGGAGAGCAGTGACAATGCAAGGATCTGGGGTTCTCACTTTCAGTTTCCTTACCTAGACCCTGAAGAATCGGGGAAAAGTGACCCCATCCTGTTTTCTGTCCTGAAGGTTCCTAGGGGAAAGAGACCGCTCTCTCCAGCTGCCTGTCCTGGGCCTTTAGAGAAGTAGAGAAACACAGGGGAAGAACCTGGACTTTTGAGTGAGACACCCTGGCTTTGCCACCCACACCATAGTGTACCTGACCTCTTGAAGTTTCTTCATTGGTGGTGATAACCGGGGTTTTTGGTGAAGCTGCAGTGCATTCCTGAGTGTGAATGGACCCGTTATAGTATGTGCATAGACTAGTACTCAACACGTGCTAGTCTCCATCTTTGCCTTTTATATTCTCCAAAGCCTTTTGGGAAAGAATGAAGCAGATGTGGAAGGGGAGTGGGCCACCCAGGACAGCGTTCCCAGCTGTTTGTACTCCCACGGGGGTGATGTTCATGAGTATAAGGAGGAGGGTAAGTTGTGACGGTTCGTACCTTTATCCTTTCTCTTCTGTTCAGATGATCATGAGAAGGCAAGTGTGTGGGAGAGTGGGATGACAGATGTGCATCCGTCACAACCTTGAGAAACTCACCATTACTTAGCACATTCTTGGTGCCTCACTTTGCCATGGGTGGCAATGAGCAGTGTTGCGAACCTTGCCTGGAGAATGGCCAATCTCAAGCATCTTTTGAGATTTGGGAGCTCTTGATACCGACTCCTGCTGAGCCTCTGCTTCCCCTCTGGTCTCAGGTTCTGTGATATCCCAGATGAGGGAGGACACCTGGCTGGGGTTGCTGAGGTCTGGCCAGCAGGCACATGCCCTGGCGGCCCTGTCAGGGTTCTCCATGCAGCGGAGAGCCAAGATGCTGTCAGGGATGCTGTGTGTGGTCCGGCGTTCTCCCCAGAGGCTGCTTATCCCCTCAGACTGCTGGTGCACCTCTTCCTTTGTCTGGGCCCTCTCTTTGCCATGTGTTGTTCAGAGTGGCATTGGACCCTGCCTTAGGACACCCCCCAATCCTCGGGCCCAGACCTCATCCTCATGTCTTAGGCTCTCAGCCCTGAGGCTCCTGCCCTTTAAGCTCCTCTATTTTCCTTTATCTTTCCTTGGGAGCTTGGGGAAATCATTGGGGTTGTGGGTAATTCCTAGGCTTGGATGCGGCTTTGCAGGACCTCTGTTTCCTTCCCTCTGCAGCTTTGTCTCAGTGCAGGACCTCAAGACCCACCAGAACCTCCCATGCTGTAGCCACCTGTCCTGGAGCAGCAGTGCATACCAGGCCTGGACCCAAGAGGCTGGGCCGAATGGAACCCCCCTCCCACGGGAGCGGCTGATACTCTTAGGGACACTGACAGATCTGTCGGGGGACTTGGAGCAGGAGTGCAGGAAAGGAGACCTCTATGTAAAAGATAACACTGGTGTCTTGAACTGTGAGGTGAGTAGGAGGGCGAGAGTCGTGTGTCTCCAAGCCTCACAAGGATGGTGTCTAGGGATCGAGGCCATTAATTCTCTGAAAGGAGAAAGGTAGCAGAGTGTGGGTGGGATGCTAGGGTCCTGGTTAACTGTTGCTCTTGGTCTTTTCTAGCTCATAGATCTGGACCTGTCTTGGTTGGGTCGTCTGTTTCTGTTCCCCAGTTGGAGTTACCTCCCTCCTGCCAGGTGGAGTTCTTCAGGGGAAGGACACTTAGAGCTCCTGAGTGCTCCGGTACCAGTGTGCCCCTCCAACACTAGTCCTGGCCCTCTCACCCCGCTCCCTGTTCTCTACCCAGAGACTGCTTCCCGCCTGCTCAGGCACAGGTAACCCTTCCTTCCCTCACTGTCTCAGGGAGGCTAGAGTGCTGTGAGACTGGGAGGAAGGCGGGAAAGGTCCTGAGAGCCATACTGGTAGAGTGTTCCCACCTGAGCCAAAGGGAACCAGAGGGCCTCTCCCAGATGTTGAGTGCAGAGTCTTCAAGGGACGTTTGCCTTATCCAAGGTCAGGACGAGTTTGCAGGACGTCTTCACAGTAATAGCTTTGGGCCAGGGAGATTTTATTTTATTTATTTTATTTTATTTTATTTTATTTTATTTTATTTTATTTTATTTTATTTTATTTATTTATTTTATTTATTTTATTTTATTTTATTTATTTTATTTTATTTTATTTTATTTTATTTTATTTTATTTATTATTTTTTTAAAGGTTTTATTTATTCATTAGAGGGAGAGAGGCAGAGGCGGATGAAGAGAGAACAGCAGACTCCCCTGGAGGAGCCCAATGCGGGACTCAATCCCAGGACCCTGGGATCATGCCCTGAGCCAAAAGCACACACTCAACCACTGAGCTACCCAGGCGTCTTGGGCCAGGGAGATTTTAATTTTAGATGACTACTAGGTTATTTACAGCAGAAGGGCAGGCATCTGTGGGAAAAAGGGAAATAAAAAATGGGCCTTCTGTCTTAATCTTTCTTCCTTCTCTAGAGGCAAGCTCAGAGGTGTGCAGCCAAACCTGGCTGGGAAGCTGATTCGAGTGAGCGCTCTGGTGAGGAGTCAGAAGAAAGCTCACTTTGTCTTGTCTCTTGGCGGGTCCTCCCCAGCTGGCAGCCACGTGTCCATTGTCGTGCAGGTGAGGATTGGGGTGAGTGCAGGGTTCTGGAGGGGGTGTTGGGACTTTTAGCTGGAAGGGGGATCATCAGAGCAGGAGTCCTTATATAGAGTGCAACAGGCAAAGAGTGCAGCTTGGGGGAGGGGAGCTGCTTCCTGGGTGGCGGGGAGGACAGTGCTGTTGAGGGGGTCCAGGTAGCATTGCTCCCACACACATGAAGTAGGGAGCAGATTTTTCTGCTGTGCACCTCATTTGACTAGACAACTTTCATATTGTGTGTGACTGTTTCAGAATCTGTCAGAATCACTTGTTTTTCCCCTTATTAGCAGGATGCAAGAAAATTATTCATCTTGGCACCTTTAAGACTTTTGAGTATGTGCACTTTTTTTTGGCTTACATGTACTTTCTAAAAACTTGGTGCTTTTGTTAGTCACTCTTAGAATTGTTAATTTTTACAGTATTGTTTTATAACTTACGTAATTATCTGAAAAATGTTTTAAAAGTGTTGAAGACAGAGTAAAAGGGTTCTTATGTACATAACAAAAAAGGGAACCTGAGATTTATTAGCGCTGCTAGAATTCTGTGGCTGGATGTGTCAAAAGCTTGAGTGACAGTGATTAGCAGGTAAAGTAGCTGAAAATGCTAAAATTAAAAAATGCTTAGGGCCTGCTCCAATTTCTGGTCTTGTTTCTCTTCCTCCTGGCCAATAGAGGAGCTTCTGTATTTTCTGTAGATTAGACTGTTTCAAGTCTCCTAGAGCCCGCTGGCAATGCTGCTGAGGGTGGAATTGGCTCAGGGGAGGAGTGATCTTGCTATGTTCATAAGCTGCTGCAGACATATTGGAGACATACTGTCACCCTGGATGACCCCAGGGAATCTCTTCTGTGATGGAGGAGCTGAGATCATCATCTCTTGCAAATGAAGGACTTGACTCTGAAAAGAGAAGAGGTTCAGGGTAACTGCTGTGCAAGGCAGTCAGGGATGAGAGGCTGCTGAACAGTGACCATGGCCCCACTGGGAAGGGTCTGGTGCTGGGGTGACATGGGTCTGATTTCCTCGGGTAGGGCTTTTGTGTTCAAAGAGGAGTGGAGGGTGCGGAGCTATGGCGCTATGCTGTGTAGCCTTGGGGTGCAGGGGGCCCAGGAGAGCAGAGCTTGGGGTCAGCATTCAGATCCTGGCATTCAGACAGGAAGGGAAGGGCCCTGGGGTCTGAATATAGGACAAGGGGCTACGATGTTGGCCGTCCTGGTGCAAGAAAGCATAGCGTGCAGAGGGCAGTGGGGTAAGAGCAGAGGCACCAGTATGCACTCGCTGGCTTGCTGAGTGAGACCACTGGTAACCACTGGTTCTGCATAAGCAGTAAGCCTGCGTCAGGTCCCAGCAACACCCGTGCCGAGGTGTGATGCCTGAGGTCTGATTGGCAGTACCCCTGGTTCTAGGGTAGAAACGGAGGTGTGTGAGGTTTGGGTGTCCTGAGTTGGCAGCAGGTTCTGAAGCCCTGCCAATGGCAGTGTGCTGTGTTGGGCCTGTGGGAGGAGCACGTCCTGGAAGGTTATTCCATTTGGGGATGCTGTTTCTTGCCCTTCTGCTTGCATTTCCTCAGCAACCACCTTTTGCAATCCACATGATACCCTGCTGTCCCAGGCTTATTTTATTTCCCTACTTTGACAGTTTGTGTTTTCCTTTAAAATGAAGTCTCCAGCAGGTCATTGCTGGGCTTTTTCTCTCTCCTCTTGGCTTCCATCTTGTGTCATGCAGCTCCCAGGAAAGTTCCTTTTCCATCCTGGCTGATGTTCTCACTGCCTTGCTCATCCTGAGTTCTGGGCACTTTTACGTTGCTGCCTCCTGCTTGAATCACCCTTCTCTGTCTTCTCCACTTTGACAAACCAGAGATACTCTTTAGGGCCCTATGCAGATCCCGCTTCCTTCACTAGGCCTTCCCACTCATTTCTACCCATCCTGATTTTCTTGGTCTTTCCCCAAGACCTTGCTGAACGTGTGTTGTTTCTGATAGTAGATCGTATATGGTTCCTCGATGTTACTTGAGTGTGTGTCTCTGTTCCCCAGGGGGTTGAGATACGTTAGGATGGAGCGACCAGTCTCTTGTATTTCCCTTCATGGCTGTCTGAGCATGTGGTACCCCATACGTATGATTAAACAAACCAAAGTAGTTTGTGTGTTATGGGGTAGGATGGGGAAATGCAAAAGCCATGAGTTTGGGGTGGAATGTTTCTGTATCTTGGAGGAAGTTTTAGGGCTGGTTCACATCTTGAGGGAGGAATTAGGAAATATTTGGTATCTCCTCTGAGAGGAAGCAGATCCAGAAGGTTAATATTTAATTGGCAGACAGGCAGAACTCGTGAGGAGCAGGTGATTGAGGTCAGATCATGATGGGAAGAGACTCTGGCAGAGGGGCAGTGTCGTGGGAAGCGTCTCATGTGCCGTGTTGCCTGCCCCTGCACAAGCCAGATCCCTGCCCAGCTGGTGTGGCACCGAGCCCTTTGGCCTGGTAGGTCCTATGTGCTGACAGCGCTGCGAGTAGTCAGGATCCGTGGGCACTGTTACCGTGTTTGGACGACCAGTCCCTCCTCCCATCTGCTGCCGCTGAAACCAGAATGTGTGCGAGAGCTGGAACTGGAGCTGGATGGTCCCCTCTTGGAGGCTGACCCTGCGCCACTCCCCATGCCCAGTAGCTCCCAAGACGGGGACAAGGAAACAGCTCTTGTCCGGAACTCAACACTCTTATCCTACACGGTGAGCAAAAAGGAGAGATCTGAGAGTTCAGGGATGAGGATGGGGGCCAGGAAATTCGGGTCTCCAGAGAGGAAAGAAAGAGGGATCAACTGGACCTTTGGCCTCTTTGCAGGGAAAGGTCACTAGTGTGCTAAGTCAGCCGGCCGGGCTCTATGAGGTGGACGGGCAGCTGGCGCTCTGCCTCGCCTACCAGCAGTTCCACAGCCTCAGGAAGGTGGTACGGCCGGGTGTCTCCCTGGAGGTAGGTGAGGGGTCAGGCCTGGTGACAGGTTCTCTCAACAGTTTCTCTGACCTTCACAGGCTGCTATGTTTTGCAGCAGCAGGTTAGGAACTTCTACAGCAAAAATGTAAAAAGATTTACGTGTTGTTGGATGGTGGGGATTGCGTACTTAATACCAGGAGTGATTTGGATGGGAGCTCAGATCAGGAAGGAGTAGAGTCTGGGTCCTGGGAACATCTTTAAAGGAAGGGCCTTGGAACTAGAGGGGGAGATGCTAGAGCTGAGTCCCTGGTGGCTCCCCCACACCAGCCAAGAGCCTCCTGGCCCATAGGAAAACTGGGCGGGGCTCGTGGGGGGGCAGGGTGAAGGCTTCTCATGGGGGTTGTGGGTTGTGCTGGACAGAAAGTGGAGCACAGGAGCTGGAAGGAAATGGCCAGTATGTGAGAAAAGGTTTCTCTTGGCGCCAGGCAGTAGGGAACTACAGGCAACTCTCCAGTGATCATTGAGTTGACAGTTTCACCTCTCCATTTTCATTTTTTCTGTTTTTCTTCAGCTCCAGGATGTTCACCTCCTGCAATCAGTGGGTGGAGGGACGAGAAGGCCTGTGCTCGCCCCCTGCCTCCATGGCGCCATTCTACTTCGAGGCTTTTCTTGTCAGAAGCCTGAGACTCAGTCTTTCTATCAGGCTCAGGGAGCCTCCTTGTATGAGCAGCTGGTGTGGGAACGTCAGTTAGGCCTTCCGCTGTACCTGTGGGCTACCAAGGCATTGGAGGAGCTGGCCTCCAAGTGAGGAGGGCAGGGTTCGGAGTCGGGGGGCTGGAGGGGTTCAGGGCCAGGGGAGCAGGATCCTGGAAGGGACACACCCCTCTGGGGCATGTGACTGCTTCTCTTCCTGGCCCAGGCTGTGTCCCCACATGCTGAGACACCACCAGCTCCTGCAGCACTCCTCTCCCGGGAACCCCAGCCCGGGGCTGCAACTCCTGGCTCCTGTCTTGGATGTTCTGACTCCACCGGGCAGTACCCGTCGGAATGCACACAAGGAGATCCTCGAAGAGCCGCATCACTGTCCCCTGCAGAAGGTGCGAGCATGTGTGGGAGAGATGGGTGGCGGAGCTGATGCCCTGAGGGACACTTGGCCGCACTATCTGGTTTCTCTTCCGTCCCAACAGTACACGCGGCTGCAGACCCCATGTTCTTTCCCCACTCTGACCACCCTGAAAGAGGAAGGGCGATGCAGGGCCTGGGCTGCCTTTGACCCCAAGACCCTCCTGCCCCTCCCGGAGGCTTCCCATCTGACCAGTTCCCAGCTCAACCAGCGTGTGTCCTGGTCCTGGCTCTCTCTGCTGCCTGCCACCTTCCACCCAGCCCAGGTAGGTGGGGCGCCCGGTGCTCAGGACTTGCACTTTAGGCTACCTTCATTGCCCTCCCATGATCTTCCTCGTCACTTTGGCGGCACCAGGCTTCTATTAGATGGCTCTGTCTCTTCTCGCCCACCCCATCTGTTCTCCCTGCGGCAGACAGGGAGGGGGTCCAACCTCACTGGGCTTACAAAGCTGCCTTAAATCCTTTGCTGGTTTCTCTCAGAGCACGTAAGGTAAAATGCAAAGTCTTTACTGTGCCCTGTGAGGTCCTGCATGGTCTCTTGCTTCTAACCTCACCCCTGCTATTGAATGTGCGAATGCTTGGGTGTTTTTTTTCATACCCATGTGAGTCCTTTGAGGTCAGAGACAACATCTTTTTTGTTTGTTCTGTAGCTAGCATTTAACATAGCATCTGGTGCAGAGTAGCTGCTGAGTATTTGTTGAACAAATACCTGATATCTTGTCCTGTATCTCCCTACAGATTTTTTTTTTTTTTTTTCCCTACAGATTTTAATTGGGGTTTTGGCGGCTTCATCTCATAAAGGCTGTCTGCAGCTTCGGGACAAGACTGGTTCCCTCCCCTGCCTGATCCTGGCCACGCACTCTCAGCCCATCACTGACTCCCGGTTCATAGGTGTGGAGTTGAGGGTGGTGGTGTCTCAGAACAGTAGGGCTGGGGAGAGGAGGTACCTGTTGAGGTTTTCTTGAGATGCTGAGTGGCACGTGTTGATCCTTGAGCTTGGGGACAAGTCTGAGACGCTAGTATTGGCAGAGAAAAGGAGCAGGGGTTTTTCCAGCCAGAACACCAATCCCAAGGTTCATTTCTCCCACCATAGCCTCTGACGTGCACATCAGGAGACACTTCTTAGTTTGGACTCACTGAGATATATGGACAGGGACAGTTTCTTAGGTCGAGGCATTTTGGGATTTATGAGAAAGTAGAACTGAGGCATTGTAGCCCAGGAGGCCAGGAGCAGCATTGGACATGTGGCTGGGACAGTTTCCCCCTTGGAGATACCATCCCTCTGAGGTGGGGGTCAGGTCTGGGCTGTCGTGTTGTGTTAGGGGAACAGCTCAGGCCTCGGATGGGCAGTGAGACATGCAGGGTGGTCCACTTCATTGCTCATCCCACAGTCGCCTCCTCTTGTCAGTAGAAAACTTTCTTTCTCTAGGCTGCTTGGTGCGGACAGAGAAGTTCCAGTTGGTCATAGAAAGGAATGTCAGAAGCAACTTTCCTTCCTATAAGGAGCTGAACATAACAGGCTTCATCCAGAAGCAGCAAGCCAGGTTGGGCCCCTGGGATAGTGGCCACACCCTGAAGGTCTGAGGGGAAGGGGCAGACCTGGTACAGGTGGTGGAGTGCTGGGGCCTGTGACACCTGTGTGCATTGCTAAGAAACCTACTCTTTGTCTCAACAGAGTCTATATCCAGTTCTTCCTGGCGGATGCCCTGATCCTGCCTGTGCCCAGACCCTTGGTTCACTCAGCCACCTCCCTCACTCAGGCAGAGCCCGCCCGCCCAGAGGGTTCCCACATAGAACAGAGCCGGCTGTTCTTGCTGTCCCACAAGGAGGCACTGATGAAGAGGAATCTTTGTCTCCCCCCAGGAGCTAGCCCAGAGGTGCCCAAGCCCATCCTCAGTTTCTACGTTTCGGGGAGCTGGCTTGGGGGCACCCAGAGGAAGGAGGGGACTGCATGGGGTCCACCTGAACCCCAAGGAGATGGGAACAAGGATCGGAAGGTAAACTGGGACTGTAGGGACCCAGGGCCTGACATCCTGTGCGCCTGGCTCCTGTCTGGGGCCTCAGCACCTGCCTGCCTCCCTTGCTTCCTCCCAGGTTCTCTTAGTCTTCCGTGGCTGCTCAGTACGCTGGTTTGAGTTCCTGCACCCAGGTCAAGTGTACCGGCTCGTGGGTCCTGGCCCTCCTGTGAGTACCCCATTTGGTTCTTCATTCACCCTTCCCCAGAAAGTTGTTTTGGCCTGTGGTCTGGAGAGGGCGTGGCAGTGCCTGGTTACTATATCTACCAGGTGTCCTAGAAGAAGGGTGGAGTTAGATCAGTTGGAAAGCCTATCTGAATCTAGACCACTTCCTCACCAGGCTCCGGGAAGGAAGCAAAATTGCGTCGTAGTATTTTGCAAACCTGCCTCTGGAGCAGGACACACTCAGAGAGTTGTCTTCTTGCTGGCAGACCCCACTGTTGTTCGAGGAGGGTGGGCCGTCATGCACACCCCACCGCCCTCTGGAGCTGGCTGGCTATGCTTCCTGCCTCACTGTCCAGGACGACTGGACTCTGGAGGTTGAAAATGGCCAGGACTTCCCAGCTGCACTGGAGAGCAGCAAGGCCCTGCCTAAGACCCCACTGGACGACCTGCTCAGTGGCAAGTAAATGTCCACCAGCTTCTCCAGCTCATGTGGCCCCTTGCTCTTCCTGCCTGCTGACTTGCTGAACAGCCTGTCCTCTGCCCTAGCATGTGTTACTGTAACAGTATTTAGCTCCCAGAGAATGCTGTCCCCCTGAGATGGAAGGTGTGTTTCATGCCTGAGTTTTCCCTTGTACATTACTATTTTTCAGAAGATCACAAGCAAGCTTTCTCACAACTAAGGAAAAGTTAGAGCAATGAAAGGAAATATTAAAAAACACAGACATGGGGATCCCTGGGTTGCTCAGCGGTTGGCGCCTGCCTTTGGCCCAGGGTGTGATCCTGGAGTCCAGGGATTGAGTCCCACATTGGGCTCCCTGCATGGAGCCTCCTTCTCCCTCTGCCTGTGTCTCTGCCTCTCTCTGTCTCTCATGAATAAATAAATTTTCAAAACAAAACAAAAAACAAAAAAAACGAACAAAACAAAAAACAGACACACACACACACAAACACCAAACCATTAAAAAAAAAAACAAAGCTAAACTCTATAGGGCAGGACCTTTCTTATTAGTGGAAGTGCTCCTGGCCTCAAGGAACAACTGTTGTCTTGGGGCAGCTGCCAGTGCAGAGGAAGCCACAGATTTTCCCCGTGTTTTCAAAAAGCAAAAAAGCCTTACTGGATTGTTCATGAAGTTTTTATAAAACTGGTCTCTAGTAGAAAGTGTTCTCAAGGACCCCTAATTTGAAGGAGTGGGCATGAATGCCAGCATGTGAAGCTGCCAGTGATGGGCCACCTGTTAGGTACACAGGCATATGGCACATTTGACATCTGGGGTACTTCTGGTAAGGCCTCTGCTCACAGTGTTGTGTAGGTTTTGAGTGATAAACTGTTTTTCCCATAAGGCCTGTTAATTTTGTCTTCTTTTTAAGACATTTCATTTGTTAGAGAGAGAGAACACAGGAATGCCCACCACCAGGGGGAGGTGGGGGACAGAGGGAGAGGGAGAAGCAGACTCCAGTCGGGGCCCAATCCCAGGACCCTGAGATCATGACCTGAGCCAAAGTGGCAAGGTGCCTGCCCTGTTACCTTTAGTGTGCTCAGGGTTTTTTTTAGGACCCTGTAAATGATGTTCTAGCAGAGACTTGGGCTCCTCCTTTTGTCCTCAGACCTCTCTCCAATCTCTGCTTATGCCTCCGTTTTCACTGTATTTCTATGACCCTACAGCTTCACCGAGTCCCTGGTATCTTTCTCAGCTGAGATTTTGTCACGGACCCTGTGTGAGCCATTTCCGGCCCCTTTCTGGACGAAGCCTGGTAATGCCTCCTCTGGCGGGAAAGTGTGAAGTAGAGTAGAGTAGACTCTGTGGTCTAGGCAGATGCCCCTGACCCCTCCCTTGGCTGCTGCAGATGGTGCTCGGGCCTCCAGAGGGTGTGTGAAGCTGACTGTAGCCGTGGAGGCTGCTGACTGCCAGTCCCGCCCGCACTTGGACATCTATATCAAAGACCCACACTTGCCTCCCCCACTAGGCCTCCTTCCAGGTGCCCGAGTCTACTTCAACCAGCTGGAGAAGAAGATTTCCAGGTGAAGATCTGTGAGGCTGCTTTGCTTCTACTCCCTACTGCTGGGGATCTCTGAAATGCCCCCCCCCCCCCGCCCCCTACCATGCTGCCATGCTGCCACACCTTCTCTTTGATATTACTCCCCTGCCCTCTGCCCTCATGAGATGCTCCAGACTAGTCCTTCCCTCGTTCCTCCCTTTGCTCAAGCCAGGGAGCATCCCTCTGGGGCTGGGGCATTGTGGGTTGGGGAGGTTGTGTCTAAGCCTATGATCCGGTGCCAGCTTCTACCTCAAATTGACTTCTTTCCTCTTCACCCTGCCTGCTGCACTTGCAGATCTCACAATATTTACTGTTGTTTCCGGCCATCCACTTACCTGCAGGTCCTGAGTTTTCCCCCAGAGACCACAATCAGGTCAGTGCGCTGTGCCCTGACCCCCAGACTACACAGCCTTGCATCTGCACCCAACATGTGGTTCCAGCTCTGGGGTTTTTGCCATAACTAGTGTTCTGTACCACAAGGAGAACATGTGAAGTCAGAGGACTTCCTCTGCCCCAGATAAGAATGCCTGCCTAATGCTTATTATCTTACCCAGAGAGATTTAGTGTTTCTAGGCTCTTGAAGGCTTTTCTGTCTAAGATGCAAATAACTTTCTTGGTTATCATCTGGGTTCGAGCCTGAGAAATCACTGGTCTGAGGTCAGGATCCAGAATGAGCCATAAGGCTCCTGGTAGAGCACAGAACCCCCTCCTGCCCCAATCCCTGTACCTGCTCAGTCCTTCCAGACAACGTGCACTCCCAGAACCCTCCTGGCTGCCCCTTGACGTCTGTGTCTCTCTCTAGTGCTCCACTGCCCCACATATTCCTGGCTGAACTTCTGCAGGGGGGCCGGGCCCCGTTCCAGGCCAGGGCCTCTTGCCATATCGTTTCTGTCTTCAGCCTTCAGCTCCTGTGGCTGTGTGCTCACTGTACTAGTCTCTGCCCCCAGGTACGCGAGGGGATAGGCTGAGCTGGGCGCTGGGTGCCCAAGGGATGTGAGGGCACTCACAGGGTCTTTCCAACCCCTCTCTTCATCCCAGGGGAGGTGTACTCGTCAGGGTTCCACTTGCCCCACACAGACGTGTATAAGCCAGGCCAGCATCAGGTGAGAGCACCAGGTGGGCACTGGTTGCACCATTTGTTTCCCTGTTGCATGATTTTGTCTGTCTGTTGGCCCGAATCACTTCATAAGTATTTAGGCATGAGTAAATTAAAGTCCAGTGAG